>NC_136057.1:1321785926-1322385926 GCF_964261635.1 Lissotriton helveticus
CTGAACTAAAAGAAAATCAAATTCTTGGACTTGCTTCATCATTATATGCTAACATGGTGAGTAATCGTCACATTGGCTAAAAACTGATCCATAGTCTGATCTACTGACATATTACTAAGAGTCTCAAGTGGATCTGGTGAGGGAGAGAAGGGACCTCTGAGTTCCAAGTTGTGCTGAAAATATCAAAGAAAGCATGAATATTCAATTCTGTCATTTATCCCTGTCGGTTGAAGGGCATTAAGTTTTTTAATCCAGAAAAATTCTGCCTGTAACCGTTGTTTCACAGGATCCATGTCACAGCGTTGTGGGAGTATCTCGAGTATGGTAAATTTCAGTTGTGCTATTTGATGATTCCTTTCTAGCCAGTGAGTTGCCACGGCTGATTTCATATTCTTTGTGCGAATGTTACTTTTATGTTCTGACATTCCTATTTTTATCTTTCTCTCCGTCTGACCGACATATATTTTGCCACATGGGCATTTGATGGCATATATCACATTCTTAGAATCACAGGTACCAGTATGTTGTAGATCTATTTTGTGGCCTTGCGTGGGATGCATGAATTTGTTTCCGGTTATTACATTGTTGCAATGTTTGCAATTTAAGCATTTTGACATGCCTTTATGTTGAATTTTAATGACTTTTTTGCTGGTTAGAACCTCCTTAAGGTTTCTTGATCTTTTGAATGCAAAAGTTAATTGGTCACTATATAGATTTTTCAAGTCTGGTTCATCTTTGATAAGCGACCAACGGTGGTTGATAATTCTCTTGATTTTTTTGGCAGTTGTTGAAAATTTTAGGACACATACTGTTTTTTGTTCCTTGGTTTGTACTACGGGTGTCAGTAGGCTCTCTCTTGAGTAATTAGCCACTTTTCTAAGTGATTGCTCAAGGATCTCTTTAGGATATCCACAAGAGAGATATTGATGTTGTTGTTCTTCAATGGTTTGTTCCAGAATGCATATGTCAGAGGTGATTCTTTTTAGTCGAATGAATTGAGATGTCGGAAGATGTTTCTTTAGGGTTTCAGGATGAAAACTTTGAAAAAGTAAACAGGAGTTTCGATCTGTGGTCTTTTTGTATACTTGAGTTTGTAGCTGTTGGTTGATGATGGTGATTTGTACATTTAGCAAAAGTGGAACGTATCTACGACTCATTGAGTCCCTCTAAACCCGATCATGCGTTGCTGCCAGAGCCAGCATTGACCCCAGATTATTTGCCTTCTCTGACGGCTAAACTTACAAATTGGTCACCTTTTGACGATGCTTCCTTTTTTCCCTGTCTGAATAGCATCAAATCTGGTTCCCCACGCGACCCGGTACCGGCCAAAATTTTAAAACAACTTGATCTTGGTTCACGCCGCGTGCTAAAGCAACTTCTCAATTCCTCACTATCTGAGTCATATGTCCCACACGAGTGGAAGCATGCTATGATTTTTCCTTTACTGAAAAAAGCTGGAGCTGATGTTGCCAACTTATCTAACTTCAGGCCAATCTCATTGCTTCCCGTTCTTTCAAAGATACTGGAAAGACATATTAATACGCAATTAGCCCATCTTGTTGAGAGCTCGGGATTTTTACATCCGTCTCAGTCAGGCTTTAGAGCACATCATTCCACCGAAACCACACTTCTAGGAGTTACCGAGAGTCTGCGACACAGTGTCGATCGCGGAGAAACATCCGCTCTCATTCTTCTTGATTTGAGCGCGGCATTCAACACTGTGTCTCATTCCATCCTCCTTGCGACTCTTCGGTCCCTGGGAGTGGAGGGCGCTGCTCTAGCCTGGATAGCCTCTTTTTTAAGTGGCCGTACTTTTCAGGTCTTTTCTGCCTCTGCCTCCTCTATAATTTGTCCATCGGCGTACGGTGTTCCTCAGGGGTCTATACTTAGTCCTTTACTATTTAATATTTATGTGAGACCCCTGGCCACTATTGTGGAGGAAGCCGGTCTCACTTTAAACTCCTACGCCGACGACACACAAATAATCTTTTCTCTTTCTAACAAGGAGTGCAATGAAACCTCTGCTTTGAAAGTAGGTCTGACCCGAGTCTCCGATTGGATGAAGAGCAATTTCTTTAAATTAAACGGTGACAAGACCGAGGGTTGTGATACTGGGCAAGGGTAAGGATCTTTGGGGCCCCCACCATTGGCCCAAGGATATGGGATCTACCCCTCAGCCCGTCACTGTAGTACGCAATCTCGGGTTCCTCATTGATGATAAACTCACAATGAGACAGCAGGCTGTGAAGGTGGCCTCTATTTGTTTTGCCACTTTGAGATGGCTTCAAAAAATCTTGTGGATGTTGCCCCCTTCCACACAAAGAACCGTAGTCCAGCCATTGGTTGTTTCACGCCTGGATTATGGCAACATCCTCTATCTTGGAGCCGATCTGACAACCATAAAGAAACTCCAGGTTGTTCAGAATGCGGCTGCCCGGCTCCTTCGAATGTCCCTAGGAGAACATCCGCCTCTCTTGCACTTCGTGACCTTCACTGGCTCAAAATCCCGAACCGAATTAAATTCAAAGCCCTTTGTCACGCTTTTAAAATCAAACAAGGCTCAGCCCCTAAATATCTTCAGGGCCTAGTTCAGGCCTACAAGCCAAGTCAAAATCTGCGATCCTCAGGGAATGGTGATTTCTCCGTTCCCAGATTTAGGCTAGCAAAAATGGGAGGCCGCTCTTTTTCTCATCTGGGCCCCAAATTCTGGAATGCTCTTCCTGTGACCCTGAAGACGGAAACCAATCTTTTTCGTTTCCGCAAGGGACTCAAAACTTGGCTTTTTTGGCAGTGATTAGAAGCTACTTATCAGTAAAACCAGCATGTTAGTTCTTCTTCTTTAGTCTGTCCCTGGGAGCGGGGAAACCCACTGCGGGTAGCTGTGCGCATTATAAGGAGTAGTTTCTGTCCTGTAACTCCAGTTCTGTAGTAGGGGTATCTCTGTTATAGTCATAATCTAGTGAATAGTCCTGCCCATGTGCGTGAACCCCGGAGCAATCAAAAATAATCTCTTAAAGTGTCGAAAAATGCAGACCTGCGCAGACACTTAAGAGAGAATTAAACACAGATAATGCAGCCTATAACACAGGCTACACTGTCCAGTACTTCAACTAGAAATTCCACCAAATAAAATCCACAAAACAGCAAATGCCGAGACTTCGCCTCCAGGTACTACCAGCCGGGGACACTGGGGAATGCGTACAGATTTCCCTTGCTTCAGCAGCAAAAAAAAAACCTGGAATGATAGAGAGGAGGATCTGGACAGACAAGCCCCATAGGCTGCCATTATGTGGCTCAGAACAGGATACTGTGCCTTTAAGAGAACTTTCCAGAACTTCACAGTATCCCAGAATGCACTGCAGGTCCCTTTTACTTTCAGTTCTTTTTGAAGGCGTAACACGCCAGACCTGTAGCATTCCTTACATGAATATCTCTCTCCACCGGGGAGGAGGGCGGGCGCTTATGACTATAAGAGATACCCCTACTACAGAACTGGAGTTACAGGACAGAAACTATTCCTTCTGTAGTAGGGGATGTCTGTGTATAGTCATAATCTAGTGAATAGAATGGCAAGCCCATCCCCACACCAAAGCGGCGGTGGAGAAACGAGAAATAACACCACTATTGTGCGAACAGATTTCGCAGCAAAGCCTGCCCAACCTGAGCGTCTGCTCTGGCATCAGTGTCCAGGCAGTAATGCTTAGCAAAGGTATGGACCGACTTCCAAGTGGCCGCCTTGCAGATTTCTGCAATTGGAACATTACAGAGCAAAGCTGTCGTGGCAGCTTTGCCCCTGGTGGAATGAGCCTTAGGTTTACCCCCTAAGGTCTTATTAGCTTTTTGGTAACACAATTGTATGCAGGACACAATCCACCTCGAGATGGACTGCTTAGAGGTAGCAAGACCTGTCCTGACTGATCCATAATTGATAAACAATTGGTCCAACCTACGAATATCTTTGGTTTTATCCAGATAAAATTTCAACACCCTCCGAACATCCAGGGAATGTAAAGACCTTTCCGCTGGAGATGAAGGATTCTGAAAAAACTTAGGCAAAGTTATAGTCTGGTTGACATGAAAATCAGAAATAACCTTGGGAAGAAACTTAGGGTGAGTACGCATAACAACCTTAGCAGCATGAAATACAGTATAAGGTTCTTGGCAACATAATGCCTGAATTTCACTCACCCTGCGGGCCGATGTAATGGCCACGAGGAACGCCGCCTTCCAGGACAGGTGCTGCAACGAAGCCTTATGAATAGGTTCAAAAGGCTCCTTCATCAACCTGGACAGCACCACATTCAGTTCCCATGAAGGCGAAGGAAGCCTGACAGGAGGAAACACTTTCTTCAAGCCTTCCAAAAAGTCTTTGATCACAGGGATCTGGAAGAAGGAAGTCTGTGAAGGGCATTTCCTGTAGGCAGTCAATGCAGCCAGATGGACCTTAATGGAATGGACATTAAGGCCAGACTGCGCCAGATGTAGAAGGTATGGAAGGATGACATCTTCCTTACATGTCGTCGGGTCATAGTTCTTGGACTTGCACCAGATACAAAACCTCTTCCACTTGTAAGCATACGAAGTCCTAGTGGAAGGTCGCTTAGCCTCCTTCAGTATGTCCATGCAATCTTCTGGGAGATTAAGATGGCCATATTGCACTATCTCAGGAGCCATGCCGCCAAACTCAAAGACGAAAGGTTGGGGTGCAACATTTGCCCCCCGAACTTCGTGAGAAGGTCCAGCCTGCACGGCAACTTCATGTGAGGAAGGAGAGACCGGTGAAGCAGGTCCGTGAACCACCACTGCCTGGGCCATTCCGGGGCAATCAGTATCATCCACGCCCTGGACTGGGACAGCTTTATGAGAACCGTCGGAATCAGGGGAATGGGTGGAAAAGCGTACAGAAAGCTGTTCGACCAGTTGATCCATAACGCATTCCCCAGTGTCCCCGGCTGGTAGTACCTGGAGGCGAAGTCTCGGCATTTGCTGTTTTCTGCGGTGGCGAACAGATCTACGTCTGGAGTTCCCCACCTTGCGAAGACTTCTCCTAGTACTTCGTCGTTTATGACCCATTCGTGGTTCTCCTGAATCAGTCTGCTCAGTGCGTCTGCCTGAACATTCTGCACACCTGGCAGATGGGTGGCCGTTATAGTCAGTCCTCGGGCCAGAAGCCAGTGCCAGATCGCCTGCGCCTCCTGTGACAGAGTGCGCGATCTCGAACCCCCCTGCTTGTTGAGGTAATACATCGTGGTCGTATTGTCCGTCTGAACAAGCAGAGAGTTGGTCTGGAAGGACGGAAGAAAGGCTTTCAGTGCCAAGTGAACAGCTCTGAGTTCCAGGAAATTGATGTGGTACGTGGACTCCGTCGGGGACCACGTCCCTTGAATCTGTAAATCTCCGCAGTGCGCTCCCCAGCCCTGGAGAGAAGCATCCGTCACGATAGTCTGAGTGGGAATGTCCTTGTGGAAGGGAACTCCTCTGAGGAGATTCTCCGCTGAACACCACCACTTCAGAGACTGAAGAGCATGCAGAGACAGTCGTATCTTGTCGTCCCAAGATCCTCTCCTCTGGTCCTACTGATCCTCCAAGCACTCCTGCAGCGGTCTCATGTGCAAGATACAAGAGGCCATCGATCCCAGTAGAGAAGACACCTTCCTCACTGTTGTAGATGGAGTGGTCATAAGAGCCTGAGCCTTCCGAAGGAGTGATAATCGTCGCTCCTCCGAAGGGGACACGCTTGCTGACATCGTATGGATGGTGGCTCCCAGGTACTAAATGCACTGGACCGGAGTCGGGACAGACTTGGACATGTTGATGTGCAACCCCAGCTTGTTCAATAGAACGCATGTCTTCTGGAAGTGCGCTTGAGCTTCCAAGAAGGAGGAGGCCTTGATCAACCAATCGTCCAGGTACGGGTAGACGAACACCTTGTTCTTCCTCAGGTGTGCCGCTACCACTGCCATGCACTTCGAGAAAGTTCTGGGCGCAGACTTCAGCCCGAATGGAAGAACCGTGTACTGATAGTGATTGGTGCCGACTTGAAATCGCAGGAACTTCCTGTGTTTGAGTGCAATGAGCACATGGAAGTACGCATCCTGTAGGTCTATTGCACATAGCCAGTCTCCCTGTTGCAACTGAGGATAAATCTGATGCAACGACAGCATGCGAAACTTTTCTCTGCAAATCCACTTGTTTGCCTGTCGCAAGTCCAGAATGGGCCTGAACTCGATCTTGTACTTCTTGCGGACCAGAAAGAACCGGGAGTACAGACCTCTTCCTCTTTGAGACAGAGGTACGTCTTCTATCACCCTTTTCCTTAACAGGATATCAGCCTCCGCCTGGAGCTCGCGCAGTTGATACTGCGAGCTGACCGGAGGAATCGATGGAGGAGGGCTGGTGAACCGAAGACTGTATCCATTGCAAACAATATTCAGCACCCACTTGTCCTAAGTAATTTTTCTCCACTCTGCCAGAAAAAATTGAACGCTTCCCCCCACCGGAGCGGGTAACGGATGAAGGGGAAGTAACCGCACAGGGTCGAGACCCGGCCGGGCCTTTGTTAGCTGTAGAGGACTGCTGTCCACCTCTACCCTTCTGGCGCTTCTGGAAGGGTCTCCAGAACTGCTGCTGTTGTTGCTGCTGCTGTCCCGAAGACTGTCCTCGCCCTCTTCCCTGTGCACCGAACCGTCTCTGGAACGGTCGGTAGTACTTTTTTTCCTTGGGCTTCTCCAAGCCCACCGCCGTCAGGGTCTCTGCCTCCGCCTTCATGCGGGCCATCTCATCATCGGCATGTTTTCCGAACAGTGTCTCCCCTGAAAATGGCAGATTGGCCACCCGCTGCTGGGCCTCCAGCTTGAGTGACGTGAGCCTGAGCCAAGCATGACGGTGCTGGTTGATCCCATGACAGTAACCATGGGCCCCCAAAAGAGAGTTATCCGCAGCCGCGCTGATGACCTGGTTTGAAACCAGCATCCCTTCCTTAACGATCTCTAGGAAGTCCTCCCTCTTGTCTCGTGGCAGAAGGTCCGTGAAATGTTGCAGGGAATCCCACAGGGCACGGTCGTACCGCCCCAGGAAAGCCGAATCGCTGGAGGCTTTCATGGTAGTGGAAGCAGTCCCACAAGCCTTCCTCCCAGCCGAGTCGATCCATCGGCTTTCCTTATCAGGCGGCACAGTGGAGGACGGGGAGGTAGAGTGTAACTTCCTGGCCGCCGTCACTATAACGGAGTCGGGTACTGGATCCATTCGCAGGAAAGCCGGGTCCGAATCCGGGGCCCTGTACTTCTTCAGAAGTCGGGAGGGAGCGGCCTTCACCACCTCTGGCGTAAGGAACAGCTCTTCCGCAGGTTCGACCAAGCCTGGCACTAATGGCAGCAGGGGGCGAGACAAATGCTTCTTGTGAAGTGTCTCAAATATCACGGACGTCGTAGGTGTAGGAGCCGTCACCGTGATGCCTAACTTTGTCGCCCCCCTCAGGAGAACCTCCTGGAACGTGCTGATGTTGTCCACCGGAAACACCCTTGTCCCCGGTGAATCCGACAAGGTCGGCGAATAGGATTGTGTCCTGGAGGAGTCCGTGCAGGACCTGGACCCTCGCCTCCTATGGCGACGTCTAGATCTAGTGGAGGATCTGCGCCGACTCCTAGATCTTCCTCTCCGTCCGGAGCGTGACCTTGACTTCCTAGGCCTCGGACGATCCGCCGGTTCCATCGGAGCAGGTGTCTTAGGTTTGACCGGGGCCTGCGGCTTAGGAGTCCCTTTGGGAGGGGTCGGAAACCTCGGTAATGAAGCCGACCTCGGAGGAACCGGGGGCGGCCTCTCTGGCACCTGAGGTTGAGGTACGGGTTGCGGAAGCGGAGGCAAAGGAGGAGGGGTAGGAGCCCTCGGAGGGAGACCCCTCGGCAATGGAGGCGGAGGCGTAACTTGCGACGGCGTATACACCTCGGAATACACCGAGCACGGTGATCCACCACCCGCCTGGGACGTTGGCGAGCCTCCCATGGCATCAGGCCTCTTCACCCGCTTCTTCGACGTCGAAGAACGGTGACCAGACGGCGAGCGTCGGTCCCTCGACGTCGAGCGCCTCTTCCTCGACCGTCTTCCATGCCTCGACGGCGACTTCATCCGCCTGGACGGCGATCTCAACCGCCTCGACGACGGCCTCTTGCGCCTCGATGGCGACCTCGTCCGCCTCAACGGCGACCGCCTCGACGGCGACCTCTTCCACCTCGACGGTGACCTCTTCCGCCTCGACGGAGGTCCACTGCTTGACGGCGAGCGCCGACGCCGGGCCCTTCGACGTCGATCACTCGACATCGAGTCCGACGATGATGACGACGAAATCGTCACAGGAGACTTCGACGGCGGCCTGTGCAACTCCCTCGACGTCGAGCGTCGACGGCGCTTCGCCCCAGAGCCCTGGGGAGATGGGGAACAGACCGTAGTCATCCCTCTCGACATCGTGGTCGGCGCAATCGACCCAGACAGAGAGTGGGCACGCTTGCTGGTCTTCCTGCCTCTGGGGAGCCCCCCAGAGGCCTCAGCACGGGCAGAAGAAGCCCATCCAGACCCAACTTGCGCCTTCAGCCTTCTTTCCTCGAGTCCCTGAAGCCTGATCTTCTGTCTGTCCTTCAGGGTCCTGCCAGAGAAGCCCTGACAAATCTCACACTCCTCTGGGACATGGGAAGAGGGAAGGCAGAGGATACACACCTCATGGAGATCTGATTTGGCCTTCTTCCTGGAACACTCCAGGCATTTGTCAAATAATGCAGGCATATTTGACAGCAAAACGGAGCAAAACCCAAGAAGAACAGAACTAAAGTACTTTAGAAGCACTCAAAACGAAATTAATAGTGAAAAATCACCAATAAACCCTTGAAAAGGGAGAGCTCAATGCTCCAGGGTCCTGCTTGCAGGAGCCGGAAAAAAGAACTGAAAGTAAAAGGGACCTGCAGTGCATTCTGGGATACTGTGAAGTTCTGGAAAGTTCTCTTAAAGGCACAGTATCCTGTTCTGAGCCACATAATGGCAGCCTATGGGGCTTATCTGTCCAGATCCTCCTCTCTATCATTCCAGGTTTTTTTTTGCTGCTGAAGCAAGGGAAATCTGTACAGGCTTTGCTGTTTTGTGGATTTTTTTGGTGGAATTTCTAGTTGAAGTACTGGACAGTGTAGCCTGTGTTATAGGCTGCATTATCTGTCTTTAATTCTCTCTTAAGTGTCTGTGCAGGTCTGCATTTTTTGACACTTTAAGAGATTATTTTTGATTGCTCCGGGATCCACGCACATGGGCGGGACTATTCACTAGATTATGACTATACACAGAGATCCCCTACTACAGAAGTTTAAATAAATAAATAAATAAATAAAGAAGTATGCCTGGTTCTTGCTAGAGAGGTTGAGACCTAAACTCATGTCCGTGGAAGAGTCTCATGGCTATTACTTCTGATGAGTGCCTGCAATCAGCCGTTTGTGCAGAACAGAAAAATAAATTGATGCAGCCTAGGTGTGTATCAGGTCATTGTACAATGTGAGCCATGTGTAGGCCATTTCATTGGAGGAATGCCTCTTGAGAGGCATCCCTCTGATCAACCCCAGGAATCATCCCCAGTGCCTTTATCCTGCGAGCTGTGCAGCTTGCACATATAGGTCGCCAAGGAATTGCAGAAAGCAGAATCGACTTCACTCCAAGGTCTGGTTTCCCAAACTAGATCAGAAGGTGGAAAAGACCATCGGACAGTGTCTTCACTGTCAGACTGCCAACACCTATTAGTCCCTAATGCCCAGCATAACTGAGGACATTGATGTCCGGCCATGGTCTCGACTCAGTGCAGATTTTAGATTGCTTACTGATATGCGATACTGTTGTGTGTGATTTCACGGGTTACCATTACTAAGAAACTATTTCATCTAAACTGTTTAATGGATATTTTCAGAATGAATGGCATTTACTTTTTCAGATAAACCAATTCATAGAATGTCTGTTTGGTTGGAATTGTGTTTTGAATACTAACTTTTTAAGTATAAATGCAATGGTTGTAGGTTTTACATTCAGAAACAGTTTTGGCTGTGCTTTACTTCAAGGAACATTATTTCATTTTTATATGTTTTACATCATCAAACAATTAGTTAACTGCCTTTAATTTGCTGACCTGCCACCAACCATAAACACAATCCTTCACTGACCACTCACAACCCCTAAACACCATCAATCCCTGCCTCCTAAAACCTCTCACCACGCCTAAATGTCATTCATCCCTTAAGCCTAAAAGCCCTTTCTACCCCCAAAATACACCATCCCTCAACCATAAAATCACGTATTACCACTAACTCCACCCATTCCTCAACACTAAAAACCCTTTTCTACACCTAAACTCCACCCATCTCACACCCCTTAAAACCCATCAGCACACCTAAATTCCACTCATCTCTAAACCCTAAAAAACCCTCACCGCCTTTAAACATCAGCCATCCATGACCCATAAGAATTCCTTAACACCCTAAACTACTCATCCCTGAACCCTTAAAACCCCTTTCTACATCTAAACTCCAATTCCTGAAACCTTAAAACCCTCACCACCCTGAACTCCACCCAATACTGAACCTTAAAAACTTTACATTATTCCAGCCGCTACCCATAATTGAACTTTAAAAACCCTCACCAGCACTAAACTTTGCCTATCCATAAACCATAAAACCCCTTAACCCCTTCGCCGCGGGGCTAATACCCCCGCGGTGCAGGGGGGAGGGGGGCGGCCGCAGCGCCGGAGTGCTTGTGACGAGATCGGCTCGTCACGCAGCACGTTGGCGCTGTGCTCATTACGAGCTGAGCTCGTCATGACCACGCCCATTTCCATAGAACGCTCAGCACAGATGGGGAATTATCCCCGCGTGGGCGTTCCGCGGCAACATGAGCACAGCGCCACTGTGCCTTAGCTCGTCATAAGTACCCAAGGTGTTAACACCCTTATACTCCACCCATCCCTGAAAACTAAAAAAGTCTCACACACCTAAACATTACTTATCCATGAACCCTAAAAACCTCTCACCACCCCTACATTACACCATCTCTGAACCCTTAAAAACCTTTGTATGCCCTTTAATCCTGATCTCTAAAAAACCCTTATCACTCTTAAGTATTACCCATCCCTGAACCCAAACCCTCAAAGTTTTATGTAATTTTGTATTTTTCCATAAAAATGATCTATTCTTTAAAATGTTTCCTTTAATATTAGTTTTTTTATTTCCTTTAAGTTATCTTTCCTGAAAATAGTTTTTCCATGATTTGATTTCCTCCAATGTGGTTTCTCCATTTTAGTTTTTCATTAATTCACACGTATCAGTGCGGTACATGTTGGTAATCACTGAGGAGCTCCTAAGTGGCCACACACCAATTGTGAAGAGGAGCATTTCATGAAAACTATTGTCTAGAGTAGACCATCTGAATTGCTCATGCAGAAGGCCCAAATGTAGAATGGGCCATCTGTGTTTTAATGAGGGGGTATTGTTTGACTCCTCATTCCACTGCCTAGAGAGTCCCAATATATTTTTTATCAAAGGCAAATAGTGAATTATACTGTGAGAAATGTGGTTGTTGGTTGACTGGGGTGTAAGCCCTGGTCAAGCAACAGTTACTATCCCTGGAAGGGTAAACCACAAAAAGTCACTAAATTAACCTGTGCTTCACCCTGGATAGCTTGATTCAAAAAGCAGTTAGGCTTAACTTAGAGGCAATGTGTAAAGTATTAGTGCAGCACACCAGCGCACTAAAGTGAAAACACAATGCAAGAAAAATCTCACACCAATTTAGAAAAATAGGTTATATTTTAATAAATTATTTGACACCAAAATGAAAAAAATTCAATCCAATCAGAAGTTATGATTTTCGGCAATCACGGACATCTAGTCGCGCGAGCCCAGGTCAAAGTTTAATAAAATAGCCAGCCATGATGGAGCACAGACGAGATACAAGAAGTGGACTGGGCCCAGTCAGTGATTACTTTTGGACTTAAGAAGAATTTTCAGGAAAAATGTTCTAAGAAGGTAATATTCAGGGCAAGGCTGGCAGGGTATGCTCAGACGAGAGTCCCTTGCTCACTTTTCCACTGGATTCAAGCAAGCCTGGCTGAAGACGGCTGAAATGCCAGAAACCGGTTCTAGGAAGCTTGTTTCCGGTCCAGGGAAGGCATGGCTTGGCAGTTCGGGCTGGACTATTCCCATGAGGCACAGGGTCAGACTGATTTGCATATGGCCATGTCTGAACTGGGGTGGCAGAGTGGGCTAAAGAATAGTGATGGATTAAACCCAGATCTTTTGACCGGGTGTGAGTGTTTGATTGGCTCAGATGCTCCGTCTATAACCACCCCCTTTTGTACCGCATAGATCTAAAGGTAGCATTTAACTTACAGACCCTGGGTATATGGCATAACATTCTACAAAGTACTTATACGTGAATTAAATAGGCTAATCAGGTGTAGGCTAATTTTACCATGTCTAGGGGAGGGAGCATAAGCACTGTAGCACTGGTTAGCAGTGGTAAAATGCCTAGAATCCTAATGCCAACAAAAAGTAATTCAGCAAACAAAAATGAAGTGTATAGGCATAACGTTTGGCAGTAACTCTGCAGAGAGGGCCAGGTCCAATGGATGCACTCCCACACAATCCATCATCTGCCCCGGAGCTTCCCGATGATGAAGGGATGTTAGTCAGGAGGTAGAGAAGGAGAGAACAATGAAATTCCAAGAGCATTGCCAAGAATAGATCCTGGAAATGTAGTGCTTTTGAAGACTTGACACCACTACAGCAAGTTTTGAATCCTGTTTGAAACCACTTTACAGACTGTTGTGAAAGTACAAGGGACTCAAGTGACAGCTAAGAAAGGAACAGTAACTATCATTCTTCCTAAACTTAAAATAATATCCTACCCCTGATGATGACAATTATCAGTAGGGAGAGATTCTACATCAATAGTGAAACATCGTCCCTGAAGTCCTGAAGGAGTTAGACAAAACTGATGACTCAACAACCCTGTCCCTTGAACTAGTGGGTCTTCTATTGTTGACCGATCAAATCCAAACTAAGGGGCCTATTACGATGTCCGCCCGCCACCATACCGGAAAACGGGACCGACCGCCATAGGTGCGGCGGTCCCGCCATGGAGATTAGGATGCCACTGCCACGCTGGCGGTGGCATCCCGCATACATTGCATTGTGGTGGGCGGTGCTGTAAGCAGCACCCGCCACTATGCAATATATGCATGTCGCGCATTTGCATGCACGGTGCCTGCCACATTGTGCATGCAAATGGAGGGGGGTACCATGGGTACCCCCCAAGTGCACAACCAACCCCCCCAAACACTTGGGGGTCCGCAACAGGCCCCCGAAAGTGATCTCCGCCTGGCTTTCCATGGCCGAGTCTCCGCCATGGAAAGCCCTGCACCGCGGCCCATCACGATATGGATGGCGTTTTCTTGCAGACACCGCCACCATATCTGAGCCCTTTTCTGCCCGGTGGCCTGTTTGACTGGCGGAAAACCGGCAGACGGTCTTTCCGTTCGTCGGGGTCCCCACCGCCATCGTAATTTGGCGGGGGGAATTGGTTAGTGGGTGGTGGGAAATTGTGGGCGGATCGCCACCGCCAGACGGACGGTGGCGATTCTCCCGCCATTCTTTTAGACCCCCAAATGTCTAGTGACACCTGAGATTCATCATTACCTGCTATAGCTGTTTCTTCACATTACAATCGGAGATAAAATTCTCCTGAGTCTCCGAGGTATCAAGGTTGTGTCTAGTCAAAACTGATTGTATGTGTTCTGCGTTAGGAGAAATGTAGTGTCCCACACATGTGACAACGATAGTTGAACTTAGTATTCCCAATTTATCCCTTGTTGAATGCAGAAATGGTCACACTCTGTGACGTATGCAAAGTAAATAAAAGGGCAGCCTGTATGATCTTCTGGGTCTTCCAGCAAGCCACTTACCAACCAAGGCTTGTGTGTGTATTCCTTTATGCTTTGCCTCACAGGGCCCTAATTGCATCTGTTACGGATTTTTCTCTTTTCCCTGGTAGACAAATCCCCGTCTTCCTTGGTGACAGACCTTTGCCGTCGTTTTCTGAGATGGAAGGAAGGAGTAGTTTCTTACCTGTAACTTCAGTTCTGTAGTAGGGGTATCTCTGTTATAGTCATAATCTAGTGCAGAGCTTTCCAAACTCTGTGTCCCGACACAGTAGTGTGTCGCCTGCAAGTGGTGGGTGTGTTGCAGGATGAGGCACTTAGCACATAACTGCTAATTAGGAGGCATTCCTTCGAAAGAGTGTCTCGGAGTCAGCCACAGCAGCGACTCCGAGACAGCCACAGCAGCGACTCCGAGACACTCTGCTCTACGGGGGCGGGAGATTCGCAACAAAGCCCCAATAACAAGTAAATGGTCCTTTAAAGACCTGCGTGCCCGGGAGGCTGGGGTGAGGTGCCAGAGGGTGACTGGCAGAGGGAGGGAGACAGTGAGATAGAGGGAGGAAGACAGGGAGAGATAGGGAAAAATAGAGAGAGGGAGACAGAGACAGGGAGGGAGACAGAGGGACGGTACAGAGGGTTTGAAACAGAGGGAAGGATGCAGAGAGAAGGATACAGAGGGTGACAGAGAGGGAGACAGACAGAGGGAGGGAGATAGTGAGAGGGAGATAGAGAGAGAGAGAGGGAGATGGAGAGAGAGAGGGAGATGGAGAGAGAGAGGGAGATGGAGAGAGAGAGAGAGCGAGAGAGAGAGAGCGAGAGAGAGGGAGATAGAGAGAGGGAGATAGAGAGAGGGAGAGGGAGAGAGAGAGGGAGAGAGAGAGAGGGAAATCGATAGAGAGAGAAAGAGGGAGATAGAGAGAGAGAGAAAGAGGGAGATAGAGAGAGAGAGATGGAAAGAGAGAGGGAGATGGAAAGAGAGAGGGAGATGGAAAGAGAGAGGGAGATGGAAAGAGAGGGAGATGGAAAGAGAGGGAGAAGGAGAGAGAGAGGGAGATGGAGAGAGAGAGGGAGATGGAGAGAGCGAGGGAGATGGAGAGAGAGAGAGCGAGAGAGAGAGAGAGAGAGAAAGCCAGAGAGAGAGAGAGAGAGAGAGAGAGAGAGAGAGAGAGAGAGAGAGAGAGAGAGGGAAGTCGATAGAGAGAGGGAGATGGAGAGAGGGAGGGAAATGGAGAGAGAGAGGGAAATGGAGAGAGAGAGAGGGAAATGGAGAGAGAGGGGGAGAGGGAGAGAGAGAGGGAGAGAGCGAGAGAGAGAGGGAGATAGAGAGAGGGAGATAGATAGAGGGAGAGAGAAGGAGAGGGAGAGAGAAGGAGAGGGAGAGAGGGAGATAGAGAGAGATGGAAAGAGAGAGGGAGATGGAAAGAGAGAGGGAGATGGAAAGAGAGAGGGAGATGGATAGAGAGAGGGAGATAGAGAGAGAGGGGGAGATAGAGAGAGAGACGGAGAGCGAGAGAGAGGGAGATGGAAAGAGAGAGGGAGATGGAGAGAGAGAGGAAGATGGAGAGAGAGAGGGAGATGGAGAGGGAGAGAGAGAGGGAGATCGATAGAGAGGGGGAAATTGATAGCGGGAGGGAGATGGAGAGGGAAGGAGATGGAGAGGGAGGGAGATATGGGGGAGATAGAGAGGGAGGGAGATAGAGAGAGTGGGGAGATAGAGAGAGGGTGGGGAGATGGAGAGAGAGAGGGAGATGGAGAGAGAGAGGGAGATAGAGAGAGAGAAAGAGGGAGATAGAGAGAGAGGGAGAGAGATGGAAAGAGAGAGGGAGATGGAAAGAGAGAGGGAGATGGAAAGAGAGAGGGAGATGGAGAGAGAGAGAGAGAGATGGAGAGAGAGAGGGAGATGGAGAGAGAGGGAGATAGAGAGAGAGAGGGAGATAGAGAGAGAGGGAGAGAGATGGAAAGAGAGAGGGAGAGAGATGGAAAGAGAGAGGGAGATGGAAAGAGAGAGGGAGATGGAAAGAGAGAGGGAGATGGAGAGAGAGAGAGAGATGGAGAGAGAGAGGGAGATGGAGAGAGAGGGAGATAGAGAGAGAGAGGGAGATAGAGAGAGAGAGGGAGAGAGAGAGAGAGAGAGAGAGAGGGAGATGGAAAGAGAGAGGGAGATGGAGAGAGAGAGGGAGATGGAGAGGGAGAGAGAGAGGGAGATCGATAGAGAGAGGGAGATCGATAGAGAGAGGGAAATTGATAGAGGGAGGGAGATGGAGCGGGAGGGAGATGGAGAGGGAGGGAGGTATGGGGGAGATAGAGAGGGAGGGAGATAGAGAGAGGGGGGAGATAGAGAGAGGGTGGGGAGATAGAGAGAGGGGGAGAGAGAGAGGGAGGGAGATAGAGAGAGAGGGAGGGAGACAGAGGGAGTGAGACAGAGGGAGCGAGAGAGAGGGAGAGAGATAGAGAGGGAGGGAGACAGAGAGAGGGAGGGAGACACAGACAGACAGAGATGCAAAAAGAGACGGGGACAGACAGAGATGCAGACAGAGACGGGGACAGACAGAGATGCAGACAGAGATGCAGACAGAGGGAGACAGACAGAGGGAGACAGACAGAGGGAGACAGGCAGACACAGGGAGAGAGACAGACAGAGGGAGAGAGACAGACAGAGGGAGAGAGACAGACAGCAGACAGACAGACACAGACAGCAGACAGACAGAGACAGACAGACAGAGACATACAGACAGAGACAGACAGACAGATGGAGATAGACAGACAGACAGAGGGAGACAGACAGACAGACAGAGGGAGGGAGACAGAGGGAGAGAGAGGGAGTGAGACAGACAGAGTGGGAGACAGAGGAAGGGAGAAAGAGGGAGGGAGACAGAGGGCAACAGACAGAGGGAGGGAGACAGAGGGCAACAGACAGAGGGAGGGAGGGAGACAGAGGAAGCGAGGGAGACAGAGGGAGGGAGACAGAGGAAGCGAGACAGACAGAGAGAGACAAAGGGAGGTAGACAGACAGAGAAAGACAGACTGAGAAAGACAGAGGGAGCGAGAGGGAGGGAGACAGAGGGAGAGAGACAGTCAGAGTGGGAGACAGAGGAAGGGAGACAGAGGGAGGGAGACAGAGGGCAACAGACAGAGGGAGGGAGACAGAGGGCAACAGACAGAGGGAGGGGGGAGACAGAGGAAGCGAGACAGACAGAGGGAGGGAGATAGAGGAAGCGAGACAGACAGAGAGAGACAGAGGGAGGTAGACAGACAGAGAAAGACAGACAGAGAAAGACAGAGGGAGAGAGAGGGGGAGGGAGACAGTTACAGAAAGAGAGAGTGAGAGAGAGAGGGAGACAGACAGAGTGAGTGAGAACCCCCCCCCAGCATCAAGTTTGGGCTCGCTACGCTACGTTCGCTCGCTACACTGCCTTACTGTGTCCCAAAATGATGCACCTCCAAAAAGTGTGTCCCCAACATAAAAAGTTTGGAAAGCTGTGATCTAGTGAATAGTCCCGCTCATGTGCGGCGACCCCGGAGCAATCAAAAATAATCTCTTAAGCTGTCTTAATGGGCAGTCCTGCATAGACACGTAAGAGAGAATTTAAAGACACATACTACAGCCTATCCTTATCAGGCTACACTGTCCAGTACTTCAACTAGATATTCCACCAACATTAAATTCAGCACAGCCTGCCAAGTTTCTCTCATAGAAAAACTTCCCCTTTTACCAAGAAAGTCTCTGGAAGATAGAGAGGAAGAGGTGGACAGACACGCCCCATAGGCTGCCATTATGTGGCTCAAAACAGGGATACTGTGCCTTTAAGGAAACTTTCCAGAACTCTCAGTATCCCAGAATGCACAGCAGGTCCCCTCCACTTTCAGTTCTTTTTGGAGGCGTATAAAGCTAGACCTGTAGCATTTAGTACATGAACATCTTTCTCCACCGGGGAGGAGGGCGGGCGCTTATGACTATAACAGAGATACCCCTACTACAGAACTGGAGTTACAGGTAAGAAACTACTCCTTCTGTAGTAGGGGATCTCTGTGTATAGTCATAATCTAGTGAATAGAATGGCAAGCCCATCCCCAACACCAAAGCGGCGGTGGAGAAAAAGAAACACAACACCACTACTGTGCGAACAGATTTCGCAGCGAAGCTTGCCCAACCTGAGCATCTGCCTTGGCATCAGAGTCCAGACAGTAATGCTTAGCAAAGGTATGGATCGACTTCCAAGTGGCAGCCCTGAAGATCTCTGCAATGTGAACATTACGGAGCAAAGCTGTCGTGGCCGCTTTGCCCCTGGTGGAATGAGCCTTAGGCTTACCGCCTAAGATCCTATTAGCCTTTTGATAACACAGCTGTATACAGGACACAATCCACCTCGAGATGGACTGTTTCGAGGTAGCAAGACCAGTCCTGACTGACCCATAGTTGAGAAACAATTGGTCTGACCTACGAATATCCTTGGTTTTATCCAGATAAAACTTCAAAACCCTTCTGACATCCAGGGAATGAAGAGATCTTTCCGCTGGAGTGGAAGGATTCTGAAAACATTTAGGTAACGTTATATAGTCTGGTTAACATGGAAATAAGAAATAACCTTGGGAAGAAACTTAGGGTGAGTACGCGTTACAACCTTAGCAGCATGAAATACAGTATAAGGTTCTTAGCAACACAATGCCTGAATTTCACTCACCCTGCGGGCCGATGTAATGGCCATGAGGAACGCCGCCTTCCAGGACAGGTGCTGTAGCGAAGCCTTATGAATAGGTTCAAAAGGTTCCTTCATCAATCTGGACAGCACCACATTCAATTCCCATGAAGGCAAGGGAAGACGAACAGGAGGAAACACTTTCTTCAAGCCTTCCAAAAAGTCCTTTATCACAGGAACTTGGAAAAAGGAAGTCTGTGAAGGGCATTTCCTGTAGGCAGTCAGCGCAGCTAGATGGACCTTAATTGAATGAAAGTTAAGGCCAGACTGTGCCAAATGCAAAAGGTACGGAAGACTGACATCTTCCTTACATGTCGTCGGATCATAGTACTTGGACTTGCACCAGATGCAGAATCTCTTCCACTTGTAAGCATTGGAAGTCCTAGTGGAAGGTCTCTTAGCCTCCTTCAGTATGTCCATACAATCTGCAGGGAGATTCAAATGGCCATATTGCACTATCTCAGGAGCCATGCCGCCAAACTCAAAGACGAGAGGTTGGGGTGTACCATCTGTCCCCCGAACTTCGTGAGAAGGTCCGGCCGGCACGGCAGCCATATGTGAGGAAGAAGAGACCGGTGAAGCATGTCCGTGAACCACCACTGTCTGGGCCATTCCGGGGCAATTAGGATCATCCGCGCCCTGGACTGGGACAGTTTGATGAGCACCGCCGGAATCAGGGGAATGGGTGGAAAAGCGTACAGAAAGCTGTTCGACCAGCTGATCCATAGCGCATTCTCCAGCGTCCCCTGCGGGTAATACCTGGACGCGAAGTCTCGGCATTTGCTGTTTTCGGCGGTGGCGAACAGATCCATGTCTAGAGTGCCCCACCTGGCGAAGAGGTCTCTGAGTACTTCGTCGTTTATGACCCATTCGTGGTTTTCCTGAATCAGTCTGCTCAGCGCGTCTGCCTGAACATTCTGCACACCTGGCAGATGGGTAGCCGTTATCGTCAGTCTTCTGGCCAGCAGCCAGTGCCATATCGCCTGCGCCTCTTGCGACAGAGTGCGCGATCTCGAACCCCCCTGCTTGTGGAGGTAATACATCGTGGTCGTATTGTCCGTCTGTACAAGCAGAGAGTTGGACTGAAAGGACGGATGAAAGGCCTTCAGTGCCAAGTGAACCGCTCTGAGTTCCAGGAAATTGATATGATACGTGGACTCCATCGGGGACCACGTTCCTTGTATCTGTAACTCTCCGGAATGCGCTCCCCAGCCGTGGAGAGAAGCATCCGTCACGATGGTCTGAGTGGGAATGTCCTTGTGGAAGGGAACCCCTTTGAGGAGGTTCTCCGCTGAACACCACCATTTCAGAGACTGTAGAGCATGCAGAGACAGTCGAATCTTGTCGTCCCAGTTCCCTCGCCTCTGGTCCCACTGATCCTCCAGACACTCCTGCAGCGGTTTCATGTGCAGCCGTGCGTGTGGCGTGAGGAAGATACAGGAGGCCATCGACCCCAGTAGAGAAGACACCGTCCTCGCTGTTGTAGATGGAGTGGTCATAAGAGCCTGAGCCTTCCGCAGGAGTGATAAGCGTCTCTCCTCCGAAGGAGACACGCTTGCTGACAGCGTATTGATGGAGGCTCCCAAGTACTGGAGGCACTGGACTGGAATCGGGACAGACTTGGACATGTTGATGTGCAACCCCAGCCTGTTCAAGAGAACGGACGTCTTCTGGAAGTGCGATTGAGCTTCCGCGAAGGAGGATGCCTTGATCAACCAATCGTCCAGGTACGGGTAGACAAACACCTTGTTCTTTCTCAGGTGTGCCGCTACCACTGCCATGCATTTTGAAAAGTTCCTGGGCGCAGATTTCAGCCCGAATGGTAGTACTGTGTATTGATAGTGATTGGTGCCGACTTGGAATTGCAGGAACTTCCGGTGTTTCTGTGCAATGGGCACATGGAAGTATGCATCCTGTAGGTCTATCGCGCACAGCCAGTCTCTCCTTTGCAGTTGAGGGTAAATCTGGTGCAAAGACAGCATGCAAAACTTTTCCCTGCGAATCCATTTGTTTGCTTGCCGCAAATCCAGAATGGGCCTGAACTCATTCTTGTCTTTCTTGCGAACCAGAAAGAACCGTGAGTAAAGACCTCTTCCCCTTTGAGACAGAGGGACGTCTTCTATCGCCCTTTTTCTTAACAGGGTATCGGCCTCCGCCTGGAACTCGCGCAACTGAAACTGCGAGCAAACCGGTGGAATTGCTGGAGGCGGGCTGATGAACCGAAGACTGTATCCATTGCAAACAATATTCAGCACCCACTTGTCCTGAGTAATTTTTCTCCACTCTGCCAGGCAGTATTGGACACTTCCCCCCACCGGAGTGGGTAACGGAGGATGGGGAATTAACAGCTCAGGGCCTAGACCCGGCCGGGCCCTTGGTCGCGGTGGCAGATTGCTGCCCACCCCGGCCCTTCTGACGTTTTTGGAAGGGCCTCCTCTGGAACTGCTGTTGTTGTTGCTGTCAAGCTTGCTGGCCTCGCCCCCTGCCCTGCGCCCCGTACCGTCTCTAGAACGGGCAGTAGGTCTTCTTTTGTTCCTTGGGCTTCTCCAACCCGACAGCCGTCAGGGTTTCAGCCTCAGCCTTCATCCTGGCCATTTCATCGTCAGCGTGCTTTCCAAAGAGGGTCTCGCCCGAAAAGGGTAAGTTGGCCACCCTCTGTTGGGCCTCAGGTTTCAAAGACGTAAGCCGTAACCAGGCATGACGTCTCTGGTTGACTCCATGGCAGTACCCGTGGGCTGCCAGGATCGATGAATCCGCAGCTGCGCTGATCATTTGATTAGAGACCAGCAGCCCTTCGTTCAGGATCTCCATGAAATCCTCCTTCTTCTCCTTGGGAAGGAGGTCAGCGAACTGTTGGAGGGACTCCCACAGAGCCTGATCGTACCTACCCAACAGCGCCGAGGCACTCGCGGCCTTCATGGAGGTGGCGGACGTCCCACAGATCTTCCTGCCTGCCGAATCCATCCAGCGTCTCTCCTTGTCTGGAGGCACTGTAAATGACAGGGTGGTGGCATGTTGTTTCCGTGCCGCCGTCACTATCACCGAATCCGGTGCTGGATCCACCCTGAGAAATGCTGGGTCCGAGTCAGGAGCCCTGTACTTGTTTTGGAGCCTCAAGGGGGCTGTTTTCGTAGTCGCAGGAGTGAGGAACAACTCCATGGCAGGCTCCTCCAATCCCGGAACCAACGGCAACAGAGGTCATGACAGTTGCTTCTTATGAAGGGTCTCAAAAATGACTGAGGTCGTCGGCATGGGCACAGTAAGCGTTATGGCCAGCTTGTTCGCCCCTCTCAGCAGTACATCCTGGAAGAATATAATGTCGTCCACAGGCGACACCCTCGTCCGAGGGGACCCGGACAGGGTAAGCGAGTAGTCCCTGGCGCTGGGCGAATCCATACGAGATCGAGACCTGCCCCTCCTGTGGCGCCGTCTAGATCTAGTAGACGAACGATGGCGACTCCTGGATCTCCCTCTCCACCCGGAGCGGGATCTAGACCTCCTCGGCCTTGGTCGTTCCGCAGGTTTCAGCGGCGGAAGTTGTGGCGGCCTGACCGGAAGCCTCGGGAGAAGAGGCCCTGTAGGCGGAGTCGGAAAGCGTGGTAACAAGGCCGACCTCGGTGGAACAGGTGGACGCCCCTGAGGTGGCGGAAGTGGAGTCGGTGGCAGACCACGAGGCGGCGGGGGAGGAGGATGTTGAGGAGGTGGCGGCGGAGTAGGTGGCGTCAGAATCCGAGGGGCCGCATCCTTTGGCAACGGAGGCGGTGGAGTCAACCTCGGTTTTGGGGGCGAGTATACCACAGAGTACACAGAGCCCGGAGACTCCTCTCTCCTGATGGGATATAAATTATAAAGATATATGTTGTTGGCCTAATATATACAATATAACCTTATAATCGTATGTTAGTATTGCATTATTCACATTGTATTATTATAGTTAGAAACGATTCACTATCTGCTCGCTCAGGCCTATTGGCGTGACAGAAGCCATGCTCTTTCGTTTTTCTGTCTCTAGTACTGTTTCCCTGAAATCACGTGATTAGGCTTTCTGCACGAAACCATGATGGCAGACTTAGCTGTCTGCTCCACTCGTTAGTTTGTAGCTCAGGGAAACTCAAGGTCACACCTGCCCTTTTAGTGGGATGCGCACATTCTAGTAGAGCCTGTTCTTGCCCTCCCCGAGCTACAGATAGAAAGGCAGGCACCCTCCTGACCAGCCCCCGGAATAGCTTAGGCCGAGCTACTAGCAATCAATTGTGCCTTATATGGGTCTTCCGGTATACACCCGTTACGACGCAACTTTTACTCCGCACTACCATTACAACGCGGGCATTACAACGCATGACATTACAACGCATTGCGCTGGGGGGCGCTCTAGGATAAGAGGTAAGTTTAATTTACTATCCAACACCTTCCCTAGGGTCCACGGGGACTGGAGTTAGAATAGTAAATTATACTTACCACTATCCAGCACCCCAAAGCGCTATGCGTTGTAACGGTATTCGTTGTAAATACCGCGTTGTAATGGTACGCGGAGTAAAAGTATGCGTTGTAACGTCATACATCCGGGTCTTCCTGTTGGCCCTCTGACAAACTGTATTTTTCCTTCTAAGGTGACATTGTGCTATGTGTGAAACGTATATATGCTTTGTACTGCTTGTGTGAAGTCAGTCTCCTCTGCGCACCTCTGAGGGTCGTGTAGACTGAGGCTCCCCTGTCAGGGTTTATATTATGGAATAAACGATTGAACCTTCTCCATTGCTGACTGACTTATTACATATTGATAACATATATGGGCTATTGGTGAGTATAGTCCATTAGCATAATATTTTGGTTCCTTCAGTTGGGGACTCCGCCGGGACTCCGCGATAGGGTCGTCCCCTCCTGTAAACAGGAGTAAGAGGGACAGGGAGGAGTTCTGGCCGAATGGGTGGACAGAAATAGGATCCTGATTTGAGACACCCGTTAGTGGTACGAAAACAAGTATTTCCACTCTCGAGCCTAGTATCCCTCCCAGCTGCTGAAGACCCTACGCTGGAGTCCTACCGGCTTAACCCGAGTGAAAAGAACAGACTGTCGGTCTGTTTAGGAGTCGGCAGTGGAGAACTCGCAATCGACCTGAGTGTACCAGGTGAGTGAACTTTGATTGTGTTGGATATGAAATACTCGGAAGAAGTGTTTCTTTGGTAGCGGTTAACTGCTTTTGAAGGTGGCCGGGGTAGCCGGACCACGAGGGAATCTGGGGATCTGCCGTTGCGGCCAAGGGGCGGCGCGGGTGGATACCTCACGGACTTGTTTGGTGAAAACTTGAGACTACACCTGGCGCCTTAGCGGAGTACGGCGTTACTCGCTCGGCCGAATCCTCTTCAGGAAAGCAACTGGGTAAGCTAGGGTTCTGGAGCTACGTGCCCAGATGCCCGGCCCAACCAGAACAGGACCATGGGATGGCCTGTAAGAGGGTTCGTGGTTCGCCTATCAGGTGACCTTTATGGTTGAATTTTGTTGGTCTGGAATGCTTTTGAATCGATTCCCCGAACAGGAGTCGACGGGCTCTGTTTGTATTTTGAAGACGTCATTTGCATAGAACTGGTAGCGGCCTTGTGATACTTTACAGCACTTTAGTGTGGAAGAAATATGAGAGTGTGAGTGGTGAGAAGGACGCGTCCGATAATGAATGGTTTTTGGGGTATGTGAGTAGAATTGAGTACATATTATTAAAATGCCTTGTTTTAGTAAAATATGTTTTGGGTGCTGCTGTCGGAGAAGTGCAAGGTTGGAAGAAAGACAGCCTGCCTCTCCCGAAGGCAGCCCCAGTTTCGATATGTATGTGAAACATGGTCTCCAATCAATTTTATTTAATACGCTCTGGCACAAATATACTAGAGATAATTCTGATTTGCAATGGCCTCTAACGGGGTCGTTTGATGAGAAAAAGATCGATTATATCCAGAATAAGTTATTTATGAAGAAAAGACGCCAGTCGATGTTTGACTCTTTGAACCTATGGTTAAAGGAGGCAAAATGACGACGGATAAGGGAAGAGAAATTAGGAAAGCTTAAATCAGGACAGACAGTCACGCAGAAGGCTGTGGCTTATGACAAAGCAAAGGTGGAGGAAAACATTGTACAAATGGATAGGCAGTTCCGTTTAGAAACGGACAAAAGTTATGTAGCCCGACCTGATACTAGAGACGAATTAGAGGACTTATTAGAAGCCAGACCACCTCCTCCTTATGCCCCTCAAGGCTTATATCCCGCCGTACCTTTGGTACGGGTGGATCAACCTGGAGCAGCATCGGCTGTTAGAGCACCGGCGGGAACGGTTGCCACAGCCCCTGCTGACGGGTCAGTACGGAGTGCGTTACTTCCCCCTCCCACTCTCCGACAGACTACCTCACCCTTGATATCTTTACAGCCGGACGCGGCTGTTCCTTCCCCTTCGCACCCTGTATTTCTCTCCCCTCCAATTCAGACCGCTATAGATCCCCGATATACGGCTTGTATGGATACCACGCCCAAGCGCCTCAGGTCTGATCCAAGCGATCAGCGAGTATATACGAGGTCACTGATGGGTGTGGAAGAAAGAAAAGCTATAATAATTCAGGCATCCCAGTGGATGCGAAATGCTATTTACACCTTGGAAGACATTTGGAGTACTATGAAAGACTTTGAACCGGTTGCATAGCAACTGGCTTTGGAGAATATGGCGATTCGATTGATTTCACTATGGGAACATTGTTTTGAGGAGGAATTTCCTCCTCAGGTACTGCGTGATATAAGAGATCGAGCCCATAAATTCCAATTGCAGGCTGATGAGGTATATCAGAATGTAGAAACTCTGGTACATTATCGTGAACGCATGCACCGAAAGTGTGCTGATTGGGGAGCACAGCACCCCATGAGAGAAGTACATCCACTATTTTTTCCCGAAGTGCCCGAGTTAAAAGATGCTAATAATATAGTAACTAGGGCTCGTGTGGATGCCAGGCTTCAGAAACAATGTGTTTATACCCCTTGGAAACGAAGCGAGGTTCTCACACTAAAAGCTCAGCTCCCCGACCCCCGTAAGAATCCCACTGCCTACTATAAGGAATTAGCCGAGGCCGCCAATTCTGCTATCATGACAATACCTGATATTGAGCTATTTTTTGGCCTTTTGATCCCGGTAGACATTTGGAGACAAATACATGACACGGACCATGTTCCCGAATTAGGAGGGGCCTGGGACCAATTAAAGGCTTGGGACAAGGAGCGTAAGCCTAGAGAGAAACCTAGGGACGAGGTACTAGCAGTACCGCAAAAAATCATTACGTATATGAAAACTCTCCTCCCTCCCAGAAAAGTTGATTGGGACAAATTGACGGAGTGTAAACAGAAGAAGGATGAAAGCGTGTCAGATTTCTTTACCAGGTTTGAGAAAGTCTTTATTGACTTTAGTGGGCAGGACCTATCCACGGAAGGTGGGATACGGTTGTTCGTGAATAGGTTTGTTACAAACTTGCTCCCCGAAGTTATGTCCCGTCTCCAAGCAGCTGAGAGCACATGGACTACGGCTGCCCCGTCAGTGATTCTTAGTATGGCTCAATATTATGAACATCGAGAAAATGAGAGCAAAGAAAAGTCAGAAAGGAAGACTAAGGATTTGAAGACTAGAGTTCTGTTGCAACAAGTTAGTAGAGGACTGAATGCAGGACGGGGAGTACAAGGCTCATTCCAGAGGGGTGCAATGACGGGGAGGGGTAGAGGAGGTCCCCCGAACATTGGTATAAATCAATGTTCATATTGCAAACAGGAAGGGCATTGGAGGGCAGATTGCCCTCTGTTGCTAGCCAGCAATGGTCCTATTAGAGGACGAGGAAGAGGTTGAGGAAACATAGACCGGAATAGTATGCGAAGAGAAGAAATGCAACATGAGGACTCTCGGAAGAATTATTTTGACAATCCCCAGAATCGACAGTATTACAATGAGACTTATAGGGATGGTGGGTTTGACGGACAAGATTATGCATGAGATAGCCAAGGACAGAGCGGGGGCCACATTACAGTACCATTTGACCAAGAGGGACCTTATGTTGAAGGAGAACTATTGGGAGCGTCAGAAAACTTTCTATTGGATACTGGGGCAATGAATAGTTCGGTTGCCCATACGTTGGTCCCAGGGGCTGCTCTGTCTGGCCAAAATAATGTCTCGGTGGGATTCTCTGGAATACCTGTGGTAAGCCCCGTGTCTAAACACCTGCCTTTTACCCTTTTACTGTAGGTCCCATTTCTATACAATCACCTTTCCTTTTGACCTCCAATTGTGGAGAAAGTCTTTTAGGACTAGACATATTGAAAAGATTACATGCGCGTATTTACTGTTCCCCTGATGGTGTCTATTTAACTATGCAAAAAAAAACTTTAAATGCAACCCAGTATTTTGCCAAAAATGAGAACCTCCCTCCTGAATTCTCTACCGTCCCTTCTACTCTATGGGCTACGGGAGACACTGATGTTGGCCTGTTAAGAATAGCTCCTGTGTCAATAACCTTGAAACCTAATGCCCAGCTGCCTCGCATTCCGCAGTATAAAATTTCACCAGAAGGTGAACAGGCCTTGCTGCTCATTATTCGTGATCTCATAAAAAGGGGGGTAGTAGAAGAAATAGCTGCCAATGTTTGTAACAGCCCGATTTTGCCGATCTTGAAGAAAACCCCAATTGATGGTGCCCTGGATTATAAAGATACATATCGTTTTGTGATTGACCTTAGAGATGTAAACAAAATTGTGGTCCCGCAATATCTTGTGGTGTCTGACATTACTGCGATTTTGACAATGATTCCCCCTACGGCCCAGTATTTCTCAGTAATAGATTTGAAGAATGCATTTTTTAGCATTCCAATTCATCCCGATAGCAGACATGTCTTCGGATTCTCATTGGCTGGCCGAAGCTTTAGATTTACGCGTGCACCCCAAGGCTATACAGAGAGCCCTAGCATTTATAGCCAAGCTTTAAAGACTGTCCTTGACGAATTGATTTTGCCCCCAGGAAACTCAATCATCCAGTATGTGGATGATATCTTAGTGGCTTCCGATACAGAAATAGGTTGTAAGGAGGCCACAGTTAAATTGTTAAATCATCTGGCTGACAAAGGGAATAAAGTGTCCCTTTCTAAATTTCAGTATTGTCGACAGGAAGTGACCTACCTCGGCCACTTACTGTCGAAAGCGGGGAGGCGATTGACCCCCGAGCGAATATCTGTAATTACTAACATGTCTGTTCCTCGTACTCAACGTGATGTTCATGCTTTTCTTGGCATAACCTCTTACTGTCGCCAGTGGATTCCTAACTATTCACTCCTCTCTAAACCCTTGTTGTATTTGACAACCAAAGATGTGCATGAACCCCTACCCTGGACGGATGAATGTCAAGAAGCCTTTGATTCTTTAAAGTCTGCTCTTTGTTCTGCACCTGTCTTAGGTACTCCAGATTACCGGAAGACTTTTTCACTTTATGTGCACGAGGTGGACGGTTGCTCACTTTCAGTATTGACCCAGTGTTTTGGCGGAAAGCAGAGACCCTGTGCTTTCTTTTCATCAGTCTTGGATATTGTTGCTCGAGCCCTCCCGAGTTGCCTGAGGGCCACTGCTGCAGTAGCGATGGCCATCCGGCAATCAGAAGGGATAGTCCTGAATACAGATCTCACAGTCATGGTACTGCATGCTGTGGATATTCTTTTGAATAGAACTAAGACCCGGCACCTTACGAGTGCTAGATTAACTGGATATGAGTTGACTCTGTTTGCACCACATATTACGATCAAAAGGTGTGCCACTTTGAAGCCAGGCAGCTGAACTAATAGCCTTGTTAAGAGCATGCGAGTTGAGTGAAGGATTAAGGGTGAACATTTTTACAGACAGCCAGTACGCCTTTGGCGTGGCCCATAGCTTTGGGAGGCTGTGGAGGGAAAGGGGTTTCTTTACTACACATAGTCAGAAAATCCAGCATGGTCCTTTGATTGATCGATTGCTATTTGCCTTAACGTTACCAGAAAAAGTGGCCATCATTAAGTGTAGCGCTCATAAGAAAGTTGTTGATTCTATTGGTAAGGGAAATGCGTTTGCTGATTCAATAGCGAAAGAAACAGCCCAGACTAGAACGAAGTACAGAGATGGGAACAGAAAGTAGGAAAACTAGATAAAAATGATTGTTGGATAGATCTTTCTGAGAAGCAGCGATTGTTATTACCTAATGCACTGGTGTATGCTGTAGTGAGAATGGCCCATGGCCCGGCCCACATAGGCGCAAAAGGTATTTGCGCTGTGTTAGACCCAGTATGGAACAATCCGAATATTTCCAAAACTGCAGCACACATAGTGAAATATTGTCCGGTGTGTTTGCGTCATAATCCAGGAGGTAGGGAATCCGTGTTGAGTGGAAGTTTTGCCCCGCAATCCTTGCCCTTCGAGGTAATACAAATTGATTATATACAGATGGAAAGAGTGAATAATCTCAAGTATGTATTGGTGGTAGTATGCGCTTTTAGTAAATGGGTTGAAGCCTACCCCACCAAAGAACCCACTGCAGTTGCCACTGCAAAAGCTTTGATTAAGGAATATCTGCCCCGGTATTGTTTGCCACACATTATCTGGTCTGACAACGGGCCTATTTTTAATGCCTTGCTAGTCGAGTGTGTGTGAATGGCTGCAAATCAAGCAAAAGTTCCACGCCGCTAGACATCCCCAGTCGGCTGGATTGGTTGAAAAATACAACGGAACATTAAAACTGAAAATAGCAAAGATCTGTGAAAGTACTGGACTAAAGTGGCCTGATGCCCTCCCATTGGCCTTACTGTCCCTAAGAACAACTCCCCATACTAGAACTGGATTGTCTCCTTATGAGGTGATCTTTGGTCGGCCCGCTAATGTGTGGGGAGTCCCCAGACCCCGATCCTTTAGGGATATTGATTACCCATTGATGACAGATTATTTGTACGATTTAACTAAAGATCTGCGTTCCATTCATCAACAGGTATCGGACACACTGCAGCCGCTACCAGAGGGTCCTGGACACCGTTTGGAGCCCGGCCGTTTTCAACGGAAATCAAGTCTGGAGCCGAGGTGATCCGAGCCTTATCAAATCATCCTGGTGACCAGAACGGCGGTGAAGGTGCATGGAAGAAAGCACTGGATCCATGTGAGCCATTTGAAACGCCTCCTGCTGCCCCTACCATTTGATCTCAGGAATCGAGAAGGAATTCCGAGTCAGGAAGGAGAGCTGAATATAAGTTTTGTGCCCTTTTCGGATGCTCAGGAAATAGGGCAACCAAGTGAGGTGTTGCCCACCGTGGAAAGTGCGACAGCTCAACCAGCAGAGGCTGTTGTTCCCAGGGCACCACAGGTTTCGAATGCATCGGAGACCTTTGCAACAGAATTGTTTTCTGACCAGGAGCAACCTGCCCGTTGTAAATACGAGCTGCGGCCCCGAAAACAGCGCGGTACCCCAGCTCCTTATGGTAGGAGCTAGACAGAGACCTGAGTTGAGGAATATCGGATAGAGCTACTGGGGTACTGAGCGAGACACTGGACTGAACCCGCTGAGAGCTAAAGACATTGTGTTAAATAGCTCTGTTCAGAAAGAAAGACTGAGTTGAGGGCCGCGGTTGTACTACTGGAATATGCAAGTTGGTTCTTTGATGAACGATAGGAGTCTACCTGTGAGACTCTAACGGACACAGGGAGAAGATCCCTTAGTGGGAAGAAGAACCCTCTGGTGGTGCGCGTGCTTTGAGGATACAAAGTTAGTTTTTTGGACTTATAGAGAGGGACCGAGTTAGATTTGGACTTATAGAGAGCATGTTTCCTTTTGCTCGATTTGCAATGGAGGATGAACGACCACTTTCCCCTCGACAATATGTGGATAATATGCATTTGTTTTCCGGATGGCCCACCAGAGTGAAGGTGGCATTCGTTGCTTTTATTGTTATAATTACAGTGATTTTGATGTGTGTATTTACGTACTTAGAATTTCAGCACCCTGTACAGAAACTGTTAGGAACTACTGCTGCCCCGGAGGAACACCTCTTTTATTCCTTACCCCCTCATAAGGCTCGACATAGAGAAACTTATGTGAAAAATGCTTTTATTGAAATGTTGCATCAGACCCACAGTACTACGAACAAAACAAATTGCTGGGTTTGTGGGTTACTTCCCTCAGTAATGCACCAGCATGAATTATTCATTTCCCTACCGTTATCTTACTTAGCTAGCTGTGAAGCCTGGTTCCAATTACTGTCATTAATGTATTCTCACTATGTAGCTGAACCTAAGATATATACTGAAAGGGATTATGAGGCCATTTTGAAGTATATAGAACAACATCAAGGATTTGATGCCGAGGGAAATGGAGGAGAGGGATCCTCGGATCCAAATGCTTGCATGAATGTATATACTGATTACAAAAATGTGACCTGGTTACAAGAGGAAATGCAGGATTTTGAACTCTTTCACTACACCATGTATTTTCAGCATTTTAAAGAACGAAATGTCACTAATGACAAAGCCTTGCCAATCCCTATTATTAATACCACCTCCCCCTTTTGCATACAGGGACGAGGTCATGTTAAGGTAGGGAAGAGTAAATGTAATTACACTTACACCCTGCAGGTATATAGTACCCCTCCTATGATTACTCCTCCCGATGTATATTTTGTGTGTGGTGAGAACGCGTATACTTGGCTCCCAAGAGGTTGGGCAGGGCGTTGCTACCTCTCATTTCTCTACACTCCAGTTTATATTGCTCCTCCTGATTATCACAGGACTCATCAATTGGTTCGGAGAGAGGTAGTGGCTAACCGAAGTGTTAGGAGTTTTGATACCGAAGGTACTGATTAGACAGACACCTCCTTGCAACAATTTGAGGATTTTGCCAAAGGTCTAACCCCCTTTTGGGGACCTATTTTCAATAGCTGTAGTATACGACGTTTGTCGAGAATAGTGGAAAATGTGGTCCAGACCACGACTGGGATCCTGACCAACATTACTGTTGAGCTTCAGGCGACGAGGCTTGTTTCGCTTCAGAACCGAATGGTTCTTGACGTCATCCTCGCAGATAGGGGCGAGCCTGCCGCGTGATCGGCAGCTCCTGCTGTGTGTTCATTCCTGATTCGGCCCCTACCATTCATCTTGCAATACAGAAACTACATCGATTGGCCAGTGAAGCACATGTGGAGAATGGTACCTGGTCCCTTAGTAGTTGGTTTTGGGATCTCTTGGCTACTTGGGGTTGGAAGATATTCCTGATTCTGGCTGGTGCCTTTGGAGTGATATTCACTTGCTGCCTATGTCTCCATTGCGGCCCGGCTTGTTGTTCTTTTTGTGCAGCTAGAATAACGTCTGCCTTGAACGTTTCAAGACGAGAAAAAGTCGACCAACAAATGATCCAGAAGGAGGTGTCGGATCTGATGCAGATTGACGAGGGAGTGTTTGTAGAATAAGCTTAGTTATATTGGCTATAGTAGGCCAAAAGGGCCGTCTGATGGGATATAAATTATAAAGATACATGTTGTTGGCCTAATATATACAATATAACCTTAATAATCGTATGTTAGCATTGCATTATTCACATTGTATTATTATAGTTAGAAACGATCCACTATCTGCTTGCTCAGGCCTATTGGCGTGACAGAAGCCATGCTCTTTCGTTTCTCTGTTTCTAGTACTGTTTCCCTGAAATCACATGATTAGGCTTTCTGCACGAAACCATGATGGCAGACTTAGCTGTCTGCTCCACTCGTTAGTTTGTAGCTCAGGGAAACTCAAGGTCACACCTGCCCTTTTAGTGGGATGCGCACATTCTAGTAGAGCCTGTTCTTGCCCTCCCCGAGCTACAGATAGAAAGGCAGGCACCCTCCTGACCGGCCCCCGGAATAGCTTAGGCCGAGCTACTAGCAATCAATTGTGCCTAATATGGGTCTTCCTGTTGGCCCTCTGGCAAACTGTATTTTTCCTTCTAAGGTGACATCGTGCTATGTGTGAAACGTATATATGCTTTGTACTGCTTGTGTGAAGTCAGTCTCCTCTGCGCACCACTGAGGGTCGTGTAGACTGAGGCTCCACTGTCAGGGTTTGTATTATGGAATAAACGATTGAACCTTCTCCATTGCCGACTGACTTATTATATATTGATAACATATATGGGCTATTGGTGAGTATAGTCCATTAGCATAATATTTTGCTTCCTTCACTCCTCTTCTTCCTGGCCGACCCAACTGGGGAGACCGAGAGGCCGTGCCCCCGATGATCTGGAGGAGTTTCTGGCGCCAGAACGCCTCCTGGATGACGAAGCCTTCCTCTTTTGCGCAGAGCGCCTCTTCAGCGTCGATGAACGCCTCCTCGATGCCGATGAACGGCGTCTCGACGTCGATGATATATGTCTCGACGCCGGACTTCTCCTTCTCGACGTCGAAGATCGCCGTGACCTCGACGCTCTTTGTCTCGACGTTGAAGATCTTCTCGACGTCGACGATCTCTTCGACGTCGAACGTCTAGTCGACGGCGAACGGCGGTGTCGCCGACGGCGAGCGCCGTCACCGTATCTCTCGACATCGATGACTCGACGACGACATCGAATCTGTATCCGACGTCGACCTCGACGGAGGTCTCGACGTCAGTCCCCTCGACGTTGAACGTCGACGCCGCTTCGACTGGGGAGACGGGGAACAGACCGTGGTCATTCCTCTCGACGCCGAGGCTATCGACGTCGACGGAGATCGGTGGCATTTTCTGGCCTCCTTCTCACTGGGGAGCCCCCAGAGGCCTCAGCACGAGCAGATGAAGCAGATCCAGCATGCCCAGAGACACCTTGACCTTGATGTTTTCTTTGCTCCAGTCCTTGGAGCCTGATCTTCTGTCTGTCCTTCAGGGTCCTGGATGTGAAAGTCTGGCAGATCTCACACTCCTCAGGAACATGTGTAGAAGGGAGACACAGGATACACACCTCGTGTGGATCGGACTTAGCCTTCTTCCTAGAGCACTCAGGGCATTTATCAAATAAGGAAGGCATATTTGATAAATGAGGGCTCAGAATTACCAGAAAAACACCAGTAATTAAAGAAGACTCAAAAACACGTAGAGTGAACACACTCTAACACTTTAAAAGTGCAAAAAATTGACATAAACCCTAAAAAGGGAGAGCTCAATGCCACAGGGTCCTGCTAGCAGGAACCGGAAAAAAGAACTGAAAGTGGAGGGTACCTGCTGTGCATTCTGGGATACTGAGAGTTCTGGAACGTTTCCTTAAAGGCACAGTATCCCTGTTTTGAGCCACATAATGGCAGCCTATGGGGCTTGTCTGTCCACCCCTTCCTCTCTATCTTCCAGAGACTTTCTTGGTAAAAGGGGAAGTTTTTCTATGAGAGAAACTTGGCAGGCTGTGCTGAATTTAATGTTGGTGGAATATCTAGTTGAAGTACTGGACAGTGTAGCCTGATAAGGATAGGCTGCATTATTTGTCTTTAAATTCTCTCTTAAGTGTCTATGCAGGACTGCCCATTAAGACAGCTTAAGAGATTATTTTGATTGCTCCGGGGTCCCCGCACATGAGCAGGACTATTCACTAGATTATGACTATACACAGAGATCCCCTACTACAGAACTATAATCACATAAATCACAATTACAATACTATTTCTAAGTTCAGTTAATAATGAGAGTTGCAAGTAGTTTTGAAGGATTATATTTTCTAATTAAAAGTTTAGTAAAATCAGATTTGTTATTCATTAGTCAGATATCAATCAGATTACAGAATTGATAATAAATATAAGGTTACAGCAGATCATATCAAAATAATGCATTCAGCGCGTTCCATAAAGGAAAGATATCCTTATTCTAAGAATGGGACGAAAATGATGTCAGTCCGAACCCATAAAGAATTCAAAAGTGAGAGGCAAGAGTGAGAATAGAGCATTAAGCTTAAAATCAATAATCAATAATTGCAAAACTTCCCATAAAGAGAGATTCAAAGGATTCAATAGAATCTCAAAACAGCATACGGTAAATAAGCATTGTCAGTAGAAAATAAAAATCAGCAAGAGGTAAAGCACAGAATATTGGTTTAATAGAGTGGAAAAAAGGGTTTTGAAACTGCACTTGGAACACACACACATTTAAAAGACAGCATAAATAATTGTTGCAATACATGGTGCCTTGTTATTTCATCTTCAGTCAATAAGAATTCGATATTCTCCTGGGAGCAAATACTTCCCCCAGACATCTTCAGTCGTCCACGCAGGCCTTATCACCACGTTTGCAACTTCTGTTAATAAATCTAACTTCACATGGGACATTTCTATTTCGAAGCTTCCTTTCCCATGATTTTACTACATTTCCTAACCTTCTAATAAAGCAAAATGTATTTTAACTACACAATAATCTGTTGGAAAGCATTACACCAGCTGCAAGAAAAGAAATTATTAAGCAGGAAATGTATTAACTTGAAACACATAATGTTAAAAAAAAGGTAATGACATGAGCAAAACATTTTTTAATATATGTGTTTCTCCTTTCTCAGCAACTGAAACAAAGCTTATGTTAAATTATGAATGGTTTTCTGTGTAAACTGTAACTTTTGAACAAAACAGAATATGCCAAAGAAAACATTTTCTACACAATATCAGTTAGAAAAGAATGCTAAGGAAGAGGTCAAATTTAGTGTCACACCCTGTAAATTGTGTGAAGCTTCTTTTCACAAATGAAAGATGTTTTCATAACTACAGCATTCCTTTCTAAGTTAACTGAAACAGTTTACAGAGTTTCAAGCAATCTTTCTTCTAAAAGGCAAGGTATCGCATGTTTTAGCTGACCGTAGCTATCCTCATCCAGATGCCACAGCTACCTTAAGTGATTTTGAATTCTGCTCTGTAGATCGTGTGCAGATTAAGTTCACCCATGTCAAATCTGGGTCTCCTCAGGACCTGAGTCCTCCTAAGCCACCGGCTAACTTAGCTAACTATCTGGCAACAGCAGTAAAGAAATGGTCAATCCCTCATTGGCCATGGCCAAAGATCCAAAGGAATGGAAGTATGCCCAAGTATCTCAGCTTTTTAAAAACCCTCAGAAAACCCTGATGTCCTCTCCAACTACAGACCGATTTTGCTATTACCTCTACTTATATCCTTTCTTGAAAAGCATAAAATCTTAGACTCCTCTCAATCAGGCTTCAGAGAGCTACACAGTACTGAGACTGCACTGCTCGCTGTCAACAATAACATCAGGCTCTCCTTAGATGCAGGAACGCCGGTGATGTTACTGTTATTGGATCTATCTGCTGCCTTTGACATGGTCTCCCATTCCATCTTAATTCGCAGACTACACGAGGATGGTCTCCATGGCAGGGCGCGACATTGGCTCAGGAACTTCCTTGATAAACCACACACATGTCTGCCATGGCCCTTTTAAGTAAAGACTGATGCAAACCAACAAGGGAGTTTCCCAGAGATCGTGCCTGAACCCAACACTGTTTAATACCTATGTTGCGCCGCTACCTCAAATTGTGAGATCATGTGGGGTGGAGATCATGTCATACTCTGATGACACTCAACTTATCACCTCTTTTGGCCCTCATCCAGATAAAGTGAAAGACAAATGTGAGGGTTCTATGAGGGAAATCACAGACTAAATGAATAACCACTGTTTCCAACTAAACAGTGAGAAGATGGAGCTCATGTTATTTGGCATAACCATCGAGATATGGCCGACGGACTGGTGGCCCCCAGAACTTGGTCCAGCCCCTGCACCCAAGTAGGTGGAGAAAAATCTTGGAATGAAAATAGACCAATCACTGTCCATGAAAGTTCAAGTCAATGCCACATGCGGCACCTGCTTTGCCACAACGAGGCTCCTAAAAAAGCTTTCTCTTGACTCACAGACACCTCCAGAAAAACCCTTGTTCAAGCTCTAATAAACAGTCATCTGACTATGCAAAGCTTTACTGGTAGCAGTAAATGACACCCTGTTGACCAAGCTGCAAGTAGTACAGAACACAGCCACATTGCTAATCTGCAATCTTCCAGCATGGTCGTCTTCTATTCCTATTTTAAGAAAACTTCATTTGTTGCCTGTTAGAAAGCGGGATGTTTTTAAACTCTGCTGTCCGACACATAAAGCACTTCACAAGGCCCGCCAAGCCTGTCTGGTCTCACATCTCACTCACTATCTGCCTTTCAGACAGCTATGGTCCTCAAATAAAGAGCTTCTGCTGATCCCACGCATCCGGGCCTCAAGATCCAGGGGCAGATTCTTTTGTTATACGGACCCATACTACTGGAATAAACTCCCTCTTCATCTTCGCACCTGCCCAGATTTTACAAACTGTTAGAAGATGTTAAAAACCTGGCTGGTTTAGAATGTCCGTGCTTGACTTTATCACCACAGCACCAAGATACTCCTCTGGGAGTGAGTTGTGTGCTATAACAAGATACATAAATGAATAAATAAGCTGAGGTCAGCCTTTGAAGTATTTTGTGCACGTCTTTTTCACATTTTAGTAAAACCCTTTTTTAGCAAGCTGCTTAAAGCAGGTTTTGAGGCCTGCATTATGTCTGTGTACTGTATTTTTGCACATTTAAATGTATCATTTCAGTATAAGCTGCACGTTAATTCTGCACATAGGATACATTTTTTATATTTTGGATTATTATATTTTGGATACCCGTTGGGTCATAGTGGACTTTATAAGTATTGATAACATAACATAACAATTAACAAAAGCGTCTTCACAGGTGTGCCAGATACCTATAAGAAACAAAGCATGTGTGAGTAACAAACAAGCAAGTGAGGGGCACAAGCATGTCTGGCTACCTACTGAATCAGTACTCAAAGCTGTATTTCTGATATACTTCTAACCCTTCCTTGTGACAGTAGGAAATGAAACGGGAAAGAAATCTCCAGGCTCCTTATATACATTGTTGCTTCACAACAATTCTCACTTCACGTGAGAAAAGCTCTGTGACTGAGGAAAGAAAAGTAGGCCAGTAATGCAGGGCTGCTCTCCTCTTGAAGCTGAAAACAGAATCAAGGTGAGGACATTTATTACACTTATTAGTCTCTGCTAAGCAGGGCCATGAAAGAAATGACAACACTGCCTGTATTCTGAAAAAGAACACGGCTGTGTCTTTCACTAATCGCCGCTTGAAGGAACCATGAAGGCTCCTTTTAATGTTAATGTCCTCTGCACTACCTTTCCAGTGCAGGGGATGTGAACATTAAGGGGCAGATTTACGAGTTCTGGCGCATCTTTGCAAATCAGCAGGGATGCGTCAGAAAAGATACGACACGCAATTACCTCCCTGCACCACCACAAATGCGTCACATTTACAATGCGGCGCACCGCAGCACACGGATATGACGGTGCGTGGCGTAAGGTCGGTGCATTATTGGAGTCGTGTCGCAAAAGCGACATGGCTCCAGCAATGCTCAGTGGCGCCCTATGCCTAACACGCTGCGCCACTCCTTCTGCCTGCTTCAAGCAGGCGCAGGGTTTTGACGTGGCATGTACGTAAAAGTGACTCCGTGAAATCTTGTAGATGTCACTGCGTCACTTTTATGAGGCGTTCCTGCGCCTGTACGCCCACATGAAATCTAATGCAGGTTTCATGTGGCGCAGGGTTTTACAACGTGACGCATCTGCCTAGATGCGTCACGTTGTAAATAAGGCACAACGTGGCGCATGGTTTACGCTGCCGCTGCATCACATCAGTGACGCAACGGTTGCGTAAATGTGGCGCATGGGGCCTGTAAATCTGCCCCCAAGTCCTCCCACTGAAGACAGGAAATCCTTCTGGTGTTCACACGTAAGAAAAACCCTTTTGCTGCCCCCAACTCAAGCAGTCTAAGTTGTTTCTCCTTGGGCTTGCTGTGACCGGCTGCAGGCTGCACACCATGCACACTTATGTCACAGCTTGTGAAACTGAAAGTGCAGAGCCTAAGGGCTCTGGCAGGTTTCAGTGTGATCGGTGTACATGAGGATAACTCAGCAACTCCCCCAAATACCGATCACAACGAAAAGGTACAGTTGAAAAAGGGAGAATGTCTCCTTTCCAATGGAACCTCTTTATAGTGGATCCCTGTAGAAGGGTGATCCCTGAGATGGATATACCCACTGGGGATTTAAAAGACGGTTTGGGGCTAGAAAGCTCACTACAGTCCAGGGTGGTTTATTGTAATTATTTTTAAAACACTGAAAGCCCCCAACACTAACATTTTTTTTTTTAAAGAGAACCAGTTGGGACCAAGCTGCCCTTGCATAGGGCAATGCCTTGAACCCTAAAGGGAACAGTCTCTAACCAAAGAGGGGAGATTATGGGAATTACCTGCAATCTGTTCTCCCCTAATGCCACACAACATACTAGACACCAAGGACCATTGTTTATGTAGAAAGAAACAAAAATAAAACAGGATGGGGCTGGCATCAGGCAACACCCCTCACCTCTAAAGCTCCACGTTTTTCTGCTCCCCTAAAGGACACATTCGAGGATATGCCCCCACTCTGCCCTGCAATGGGGAAGCAGAATGCACAATAGACACCAGAGATGTATTTTTATTTAAATTTTAAAAAGGAAGTGGAAGTGGTAGGGAGCAGCCTGTCCTGGAAATTGTCGCACCACCACCTTTAAAGCCCCAGCAGTCTTTCTGCACCCCATGGGCAGACTGGAGGACCTACTCCATTCATCCCACCAAAGAGGGGAAGACAACCCATTAGGTGGCAAGGATAGGAATTGAAAAAGTGATTAAGCCAGCCTGTACTGACATCGGATGCCCCCCACCACTTTTTCTGCCCCCACTGGGGAGTGAAAATGTTGTCTAGGGGTGGGCAGAAAGCTCCCTAGACCCAAGCGCCCATATTAAAGAAACTGCCTTGTGGCCCCTCCTTGCTCCTGTGGGCTTTGTCTTTGTTACAGTGTTATATTAAAGATGTGGGTGCAGCGGCACGGCAAAAAAACGGTTGGGAGATGCACAGACTGTGCGCCACATGCGGTGGCACAATCGGTGCATTCCTAGTGCCCCTTAGGATTTGTATGAAAGTCTTAAACATAGAATATTTCTGCCTGCGTGCAGGGACCCTAGAACACTTCTCTTTTTTTGTAAAGTGGAAATTATCAGCCATATCTTGAATTGGAGGTTAAAAACCAGCCATTTTCCAAAAGGGGGTCCAACCTCCATAGAACGAAGAGGCCAACTTCTTCCAGTTTTTTTCTCTCTGATAATTAGCGACTTAAACAACACAATAAATAGAATTGCAGCATCTAGCAAAAGACTAATAAAGGTTTACATTTGACCCTGCAAACCCCCTACATAAATAGGAATATGAAGAACAAGCATTGGCAAAGACAGTAGGTCTTGCCTATGCAATATTTATTGACTTTATCAGTGTTTTTTGAGTTGCAGTGTGAATAGAAATGTATTTTACTCTCAACCATGCTGACCATCAGTGCAGCTGCTGTACAACATGGCAAAAAACAACATTGACAAAGTCGCATACCTCTACTATTTGGCTTTGTCAATGTTTTTGAGCGATGTTGTACAAAAAATGGAGGGAGAGGACTATTGCCCTCAATTATTTTTTACATGGCCGCACCTTTTGTAACTTGTTGAGCTGCTATATGGGCTCACATTGTTGAACATGCCCCGGGACTATTTCCTGAAGCCTGTCCCAAGAAGCAGGCTACGTACTGAACCTGAAGTGCTCAGGGCTGAATCAGCCTTAGTGTTGAAAAGGTAAGATCGATCAAAGGTAATGTCCACATAATTTATCCGGACATGAGCTGAGAACCAAGCGGACTGCATCAAGGCATGACAACAAATAGAAACGTAGGAACCAATGGAGAGCCTGACCATGTATTTTAAATCCAAACCAGTGTGGAGGATTTATTTGGCCGCATCCTGCCCATCACATCCCACATAAGCAAAATGGCCATGAAGGTGACTGAAAAGATTTGAAACCACCAAATATGCCATTTCCCAAAGAGCCTGGTAAGAACAAATCAGAAGACATGTTGCATTAGTGGGTAGATTAGCCAGGTTCACTTAAGAGAAGTTATCCTTCCTCATAGCGTCAACCCATTTCAATTCCCCATTTAGAGGTGTGGAGGTAAAAGAGTCAGGGTTCTCTTTAGAGGAGGATTAATCATAATTGTGGAAAACTTTTTGGCCATGTGTATGTGTTCATAATTGGAGGTAAAATGCTCAACACAACTAAAGTACTCATCATGGGGTACGGGTCCGTTGGAGGATTCTTTCTCAACCACCTGCTGCATTTGTTTTGGAAAGTTCACTTTTTGTGTCAGATCTCAAGTCAGTGCCAGATGCCTCACAAATGGGTCTAGCACTGACACTGGTGGGAGGGCAGCCAGTATGGTCTTTGGCCGCATAAGAGGTGCTGCTGTTGCTGGAAAGACATTTGAAGGCAAAGTGGGATGGACCAGCCCTGGAGATAGAGCCGCCAGCAGAAGCCTCTTTGAAGACCTTGAAGCCTCTTTAGGGCTCAAAGGCACACAAGAAGGAGCTAGGACAGAGCTGAAGATGGCTAGCATAGCCTGGTTGAAAGCTGCAGTATGAGCAGGGTACGGGGTCCAGAAACTGTGATAAGCTGGAGTGAGATCTGGATCAGGACCTGATAGGGGGACTGGTACAATATTTGTCATGAGCTTTGCCCCCTGCTCCTTGGCATATATGAGGATGCATTTCTCTCACAACATGGAGTTGTGTTTGGGTTCTATGTGCCAGAGACAGATGTTGCGAGGTCAAAGAGTGACATGTGTTTGTGGTAGGAAAGATTCAGTTTTTAACCTCTAAATCTTTGAGGGGAGACATACTGCTAGCACACTGCAAAACAAGAGATTTTGAGGAAACTGTTCAGAGGACAGCAACATCAGAACCGCAGAAAAAAGGAACCGACGTGAGAATGTCGGGTTGGCACCATATGGGTCTCATGTCACAGGAGGGCCTTGGTGTCGAGTCATGCTGCTGTGCCACCTGTCAGCACAGGAGATATATGTGAACTTTTCCAGGTGAGTTGGGTGCCTAGAGTAGATTTAAGAGGCAAAGAAGGAGTAGTTTCTGTCCTGTAACTCCAGTTCTGTAGTAGGGGTATCTCTGTTATAGTCATAATCTAGTGAATAGTCCCGCCCATGTGCGTGGACCCCGGAGCAATCAAAAATAATCTCTTACAGTGTCAAAAAATGCAGAAAAGGATAGACACCTAAGAGAGAATTTAAAGACAGATAATGCAGCCTAAAAAGGCTACACTGTCCAGTACTTCAACTAGAAATTCCACCACAAAATCCACAAAACAGCAAAAGCCTGTACAGATTTCCCTTGCTTTACCAGCAAAATCCCTCAGGAATGATAGAGAGAAGAACCTGGACAGACAAGCCCCATAGGCTGCCATTATGTGGCTCAAAACAGGATACTGTGCCTTTAAGAGAATCTTCCAGAACCTTCTCCCAGTATCCCAGAATGCATAGCAGGTCCAACTTAGTTTCAGTTCTTTTTGAAGGCGTAACACGCCAGACCTGTAGCATTCCATAAAGGAATATGTCTCTCTCCACCGGGGAGGAGGGAGGGCGCTTATGACTATAACAGAGATACCCCTACTACAGAACTGGAGTTACAGGACAGAAACTACTCCTTCTGTAGTAGGGGATCTCTGTGTATAGTCATAATCTAGTGAATAGAATGGCAAGCCCATCCCCACACCAAAGCGGCGGTGGAGAAAAGAGAATTAACGCCACTACTGTGCGAACAGATTTCGCAGCGAAGCCTGCCCAACCTGAGCGTCTGCCCTGGCATCAGTGTCCAGGCAGTAATGCTTAGCAAAAGTATGAACCGACTTCCAAGTGGCCGCCTTGCAGATTTCTGCAATCGGAACATTACGGAGCAATGCTGTCGTGGCAGCCTTGCCCCTGGTGGAATGAGCCTTAGGCTTACCCCCTATGGTCTTATTAGCTTTTTGGTAACACAGCTGTATGCAGGACACAATCCACCTAGAGATAGACTGCTTAGAGGTCGCAAGACCCGTCCTGACAGATCCATAATTGACGAACAATTGGTCTGACCTACGAATATCCCTGGTTTTATCCAGATCAAATTTCAGCACCCTCCTAACATCCAGGGAATGCAAAGACCGTTCCGCTGGAGATGAAGGATTCTGAAAGAACGTAGGTATAGATATAGTCTGATTGATATGAAAATCAGAAACAACCTTGGGAAGAAACTTAGGGTGAGTACGCATAACGACCTTAGCAGCATGAAATACAGTATAAGGTTCTTGGCAACACAACGCCTGAATTTCACTCACCCTGCGGGCCGATGTAATGGCCACAAGGAACGCCGCCTTCCAGGACAGGTGCTGCAACGAAGCCTTATGAATAGGTTCAAAAGGCTCCTTCATCAATCTGGACAGCACCACATTCAAGTCCCACGAAGGCGAAGGAAGCCTGACAGGAGGGAACACTTTCTTCAAGCCTTCCAAAAAATCCTTGATCACCGGGATCTGAAAGAAGGAAGTCTGTGAAGGGCATTTCCTGTAGGCAGTCAAAGCAGCCAGATGAACCTTAATGGAATGGACATTACCTCATCGTCCCTCCCTCGCTTCCCTTCCTTACAAAATTGAGGCATCCCTGCCTCACCAGACACCCGTACCCACGTGATTTGTCACGTGGGGACTATATATAGCCCCCAGCCCCCTCATACCTCCTGTTTTTTTCTGTCTCACCACTGTGAGACGCGCGTCCCACGCGCTGGCCGTTCTGCGGAGCTGCGGTCTTTTCTCTGTTTTGAGGGCTTCTCCCTCACTTGCTGTTGCCATCCTGGGTCTGGCGGCGCCGACCTGGTGTACGCGAGCCTTCCCCTCCGCGTTTGTGGAGTTGCGGTGCACTTCTCGGCGGCTGGGCGGTCGGCTTCCGGGTGACGGAGTCTCCGGCCCTGAGTGGCTGGGGCTGTGGTTCCGGTGCGGATGGCCGGAATGGAGACGGCGGCTGGCGGATGTGCTGTGGCTTCTCGGCTGGCTGTTTCCGATGCTCCTTTGCGGTAGGGGCCTCGTTTGAGGTCGTTTTTTATGCATTTTTGATGTTTTTGTGCTTGGATTTCAGTGTCTGCGAGGCTTCTTCATTGGTTGCTTCGTGTATCTTTGTTCTATTGGATTTCTCCCGGCTGGGGCTGTGTTACTCGTTTTTAAGGGCTTGCCTCGGCTGTTCTACCCTGTCAGTTTCACTATGGCTAAACGGACTTCGAAGCGCTTGAGGGTTTTGTCTTCCTCTGTGATGATGATGAGGTGCCTGTCCCGGCTCGTCGGACCAGGTCCCGGGGTCCGGTGGATTCTTCTGCCCTCCTGTCTGCTTCTGAGGTGCAGTCCATGATTGAGGCTGCTGTGTCTCGTGCTTTGGAGGCGAGAGGTGCTATGCCACGGCGCAGGTCTTCTCGTGCTGCGGGGGGTCCGGTGGACTCTCCCTCTGAGGCCTCCTCTTCTTCTTCGGACTCTGCCATGCCTTCTACATCTTCGGGGAAGTTTGTGCGTAGGGAAGTGGTGCCTGCTATTCTCCAACACATCAGGGAGAACTTGGGATTTTCTCCTTTTGCTGCTCCCATGGAGTCTGAGGACAATTTTCCCCAATATGTTAAGCCACCTGCGCTCGCTATGCCCTTTCATGGCCGCATCAAAGACTTGATTTCGGTGGAATCGCGGGACCTTGAGCGCGCCTCTGTTCCTCGCTTTTTACAGATGCTTTATTCCCTGGAGGAGGGGGAGGTCTCTCTTCCTCACTCTGTGAAGGTGGATGCCATGTTGGCCGCTCTTGTTGGTCGCACTTCTATTTGTCCTGAGGATTGTTCGCCTTCGGTCTCTGGCTCCTTGGTATTGGCTCGTAGGAACTTATGGATGCGTGTCTGGAAGGCTGATTCTTCGGAGAAGTCCTCGCTCCTTAAAATTCCCTTTGATGTCAAGTTGCTCTTTGGTGACCAGCTGGATAGTATGGTCACTAAGGCATTCAAGGACCGTAAGCATGCTCTGCCTTTCGAGGGCAAGGCGTCTGCCTCTGGTTCTCGCCGATTTTGGATTCCGGCTCCCTCCTCCTATGCGTCCTTTCAGTCTTCCCGCCAGTCCTCCGGGAACTTTTCTGCTCGTCGACGCCATTTCAGGCCCTGGAAATCTTCGGCCTTGCCTGGTCCCAAGCTTCCGGCGGATACCTTCAAGAGGAAGTCCTGACGTCGACTGTGTTTCGCCCTCGGGTCCTGTGGGCGGGAGGCTGATGTCTTTCCTGGACGCTTGGCGGCTGGATGTGGGGGATCACTGGGCATTGACTATTATCAGGAGAGGCTATCTTATCGACTTTGTCGCCGTTCCGCCCGGCTGGGGCACAATCCTTACTCCTGTCCCCAAGTCTCCGTCCAAGAGGGAGGCTCTGCTGGTGGGGGTTCGGGATCTTCTGTCAAAGAAGGCGATCGTTCCGGTCCCGCTGGCGCAGCGAGGTCTGGGATGTTGTTCCATTTTGTTTCTGGTCCAGAGGGTGTCAGGGGGTTTCCGGCCGGTTCTGGACCTGAAGAGGGTGAATGGTTGGGTTCGGACCGTTCACCTCAAGATGGTGACTTTGCAGTCCATCATTCCGTTGGTGGGGGTCCGGGACTTCATGACGTCTATCGATTTACAGGACGTCTACCTTCACTTTCCTGTGGCTCGGTCTCATCGTCGGTTTCTTCGCTTTGCGGTTGGCAGCTTCCACTTCCAGTTTGCGGTTTTGCCATTCGGGCTGAATTCCGCCCCTTGGGTCTTCGTCATGCTCTTGGCCCCCTTGGTGGCCCTGGTCCACTGTCAGGGGATATATTTACATCCATATCTGGACGACTGGTTGGTTCATGCTCCCTCTTTCCAGTTGACTATCGATCACACGGACTTGGTGCTGGCCGTTTTGAGGGGGCACGGCTTTCTTGTCAATCTGGGCAAGTTGTTCCTTGTTCCTTCCCAGGATCGTCTCTTCATTGGGGCCAGGTTTCGGACAGTTTTGGGTGTGGTCACTCTGCCCGTGGCGCGGGTGGTCAAGATTCAGTCTCACATCCTGTCTCTTCTGTCCGATCCAGTGCATTCAGGGGGTTATGGCTGCCACGGTGTTTCTGGTTCCTTGGGCCAGATTTCATTTGCACGCTCTGATGGCTCATGTTCTGGCGCATTGGTCTCCCCATTGCCTTCCCCTCTCTTCTCCAATCCCGGTTTCCCCTCGTATCAGGTCGTCTCTGGGTTGGTGGCTGGTTCGAGATCATTTGCTGGAGGGTGTCTCTCTCTCTCTCCTCCGGCTCCGGTTGTGGTGACCACCGATGCCAGCCTCTCGGGATGGGGGGGGCCTGGCTGGGGGTTCTTCAGTCCAGGGGCTTCTGGTCTCCCGCTCAGAGCGGGTTGTCGTCGAACTGAAGGGAGTTGGAGGCGGTCCGTTTGGCTCTGTTGGCCTTCTCCCGGTTTCTGCGGGGTTCCGTTGTCCTGATCAGGACGGACAACATCACTGCCATGGCTTACGTCAACAGGCAGGGGGGGACGAGGTCCTCTTCTCTAGCCCTGGTGGCGAGGCGGTTGTTTGTTTGGGCGGAATCTCATCTGTTGGCGCTCTCGGCGATCCATATTCAGGGGGTGTCCAATTCCCGGGCGGATGCCCTCAGCGGGGCCATTCCGTCTTCTGTGAATTTCTGCCTTCATCGGGAGTTGTTTGTGGCTCTGACAATGCGTTGGGGTGTTCCGGTGGTGGACCTCTTTGCGGATGTGGGATATGCCTTGGTGTCCCGGTTTGTCTCTCGCTGTCGGGAGGGGTCGGCCTGGGCGGTGGATGCTCTCTCCTGCCCTTGGCCCCACGGGCTTCTGTATGCGTTTTCTCCTTTCCCCCTTCTTCTCCGCTTCCTTCTCCGGGTCCGGTCCTCGGGGGCTTCTGTGATTCTGGTGGCTCCGGCGTGGCCTCGTGCCTCCTGGTTTCCTCTCCTGGTGGAGATGAGGTCGGTGATGGAGTGGTTGCTGCCTCTGTCCCCTCCCCCTTTGGTCTTCCCGGCGTTGCCATAGGATGTTCTGGGCCGGATGCGCTTGGCGGCTTGGAGGTTGAACGCTTAGGTCTTCTGCGTCAAGGGGTTCCGGCTGGTTTGTCCTCTACTCTGCAGGCGGCTTGGCGCGCTTCGACCGACAAGTCCTGTTTGCGTCACTGGCGTTCTTTCTGTCGGTGGTGTCTTGTCCGGGGCTTGGACCCTGCTACCTCTTCTTTGTTTGAGGTGATGCTGTTTCTTCAGGAGGATGCTGCCTTGGGCTTGAAAGTGTCTTCCCTTCGTTTGCAATGGGCGGCGATTAAGGCGTTTCGGAGCACTTGGGGCAATCTCTCTGATTCTGAGGGGTTGGTCAGTCGCCTTTTTAAGGGTTTGTGTAATGTTCTTCCTGCCCCTCGGCGGCATTTTCCGACCTGGGATCTTTCTCTGGTCTTGGTCGCCTTGATGTCTTCTCCCTTTGAGCCTTTGGTTTCGGTAGATCTGCGCCTCTTGTCCTTCATATCCTTCTTTCTGGTGGCCATTTCCTCTGCTCGCCGCCTGGGTGAACTGGGTGCTCTTTCTTCCTAGCGCCCTTTTTGTCGGATTTTTGATGTCAGAATCGTGTTGCGGCCGATTCTTTCCTTTCGTCCTAAGGTGGATTCTCAGTTCCTCAGGGATCAGGAGTTGGTTCTTCCTTCCTTTTTTGATTCTCCGTCCTCGGAGTCTGAGGTCCGGCTTCACTCTTTGGATGTTCGGAGGGCTCTCCTGGTCTATTTGGAGCGGGTTGCTCCTTTCCGTCTCTCGGATTCCCTTTTTGTTGATTTTGGTCCTGTGTATCGGGGTTTGCGTCCTTCTACTCCTTCCTTGAGTCGTTGGGTTCGTTCACTGATTGCTTTGGCTTACAAAGAGGGGGGTCACCTTTCTCCTTTGGGGGTTCAGGGTTGTTCCACTCGCTCCATGGCTGCTTCCTGTGCGGAGGTCCAAGGGGCTTCCATTTCGGAGATCTGCCGGGCTGCCTCCTGGGCCTCCCCGCTGACATTTGCCTCTCGCTACAGGATTGGACAGGAGGTTGACTGTGCTGATGTCTTTGGGCGCAGGGTTCTTTCCACTATGGTTCCTGAATAGTGGTTTTTCCCTGGTCTTCTGTGTTTTTTTTTGATTAGCCTGTTTTTTGCATACCTTCTTTGGTTGTCCTGTTTGGCTTTGTACATCTCAATTTTGTAAGGAAGGGAAGCGAGGGAGGGACGATGAGGTAATGCTTCAATTACTTACCGGTAATTGCATTACTCTGAGTCCTACTCCCTCGCTTCCCTTACTTACATCCCTCCCTCCCTCCCTGATGGTCCAGGCCAACCTTTTGGTATGGTTTCGATCTGTGTGGTATTGCAGGAGGTATGAGGGGGCTGGGGGCTATATATAGTCCCCACGTGACAAATCACGTGGGTACGGGTGTCTGGTGAGGCAGGGATGCCTCAATTTTGTAAGTAAGGGAAGCGAGGGAGTAGGACTCAGAGTAATGCAATTACCGGTAAGTAATTGAAGCATTAAGGCCAGACTGCGCCAGATGTAGCAGATATGGAAGGATGACATCTTCCTTGCATATCGTAGGGTCAAAGTTCTTAGACTTGCACCAGATGCAAAACCTCTTCCACTTGTAAGCATAAGAAGTCCGAGTGGAAGGTCGCTTAGCCTCCTTCAGTATGTCCATACAATCCGCTGGGAGATTCAAATGGCCATATTGCACTATTTCAGGAGCCATGCCGCCAAACTCAAAGACGAGAGGTTGGGGTGCACCATCCGCCCCCCGAACTTCGTGAGAAGGTCCGGCCTGCACGGCAGCTTCATGTGAGGAAGGAGAGACCGGTGAAGCAGGTCCGTGAACCACCACTGTCTGGGCCATTCCGGGGCAATCAGAATCAGCTTCGCCCTGGAATGGGAGAGCTTGATGAGAACCGCTGGAATCAGGGGAATGGGTGGAAAAGTGTACAGAAAGCTGTTCGACCAGTTGATCCATAACGCGTTCCCCAGCGTCCCCGACTGGTAGTACCTGGAGGCGAAGTCTCGGCATTTGCTGTTTCGGCGGTGGCGAACAGATCGACGTCTGGAGTGCCCCACCTTGCGAAGACTTCTCCTAGTACTTCGTCGTTTATGACCCACTCGTGATTTTCCTGAATCAGTCTGTTCAGCTCGTCTGCCTGAACATTCTGCACACCTGGCAGATGAGTGGCCGTTATCGAGAGTCCTCGAGCCAGAAGCCAATGCCAGATCGCCTGCGCCTCCTGAGACAGAGTGCGGGATCTCGAGCCCCCCTGCTTGTTGAGGTAATACATCGTGGTCGTATTGTCCGTCTGTACAAGCAGAGAGTTGGTCCGGAAGGACGGTTGAAAAGCCTTCAGCGCCAAGTGAACAGCCCTGAGCTCCAGGAAATTGATGTGGTACGTGGACTCCGACGGGGACCACGTCCCCTGAATCTGCAGATCTCCGGAGTGCGCTCCCCATCCCAGGAGAGAAGCATCCATCACGATAGTCTGAGTGGGAATGTCCTTGTGGAAGGGAACCCCTCTGAGGAGATTCTCCGCTGAACACCACCACTTCAGAGACTGAAGAGCATGTAGAGACAGTCGTATCCTGTCGTCCCAAGATCCTCTCCTCTGGTCCCATTGATCTTCCAAGCACTCCTGCAGCGGTCTCATGTGCAGCCGCGCATGTGGCGTCAGGAAGATGCAAGAGGCCATCGATCCCAGCAGAGAAGACACCGTCCTCACTGTCGTGGATGGAGTGGACAGGAGAGCCTGAGCCTTCCGAAGGAGTGATAAACGTCGCTCTTCCGAAGGAGACACGCTTGCCGACAGCGTATTGATGGAGGCTCCCAAGTACTGGATGCACTGGACCGGAGTTGGAACAGACTTGGACATGTTTATGTGCAACCCCAGCTTGTTCAAAAGAAGGCACGTCTTCTGGAAGTGTGCTTGAGCTTCCGAGAAGGAGGAGGCCTTGATCAACCAATCGTCCAGGTACGGGTAGACAAACACCTTGTTCTTCCTCAGGTGTGCCGCTACCACTGCCATGCACTTCGAGAATGTCCTGGGCGCAGACTTCAGCCCGAACGGAAGTACCGTGTACTGATAGTGATTGGTGCCGACTTGAAATCGCAGGAACTTCCTGTGTTTGTGTGTAATGGGCACATGGAAGTATGCATCCTGTAGGTCTATGGCACAAAGCCAGTCTCCCCGTTGCAGCTGAGGATAAATCTGATGCAACGACAGCATGCAAAACTTTTCTCTGCGAATCCATTTGTTTGCCTGTCGCAAGTCCAGAATGGGCTTGAACTCGTTCTTGTCCTTCTTGCGGACCAGAAAGAACCGAGAGTACAGACCGTTTCCTCTTTGAGACAGAGGTACATCCTCTATCGCCCTTTTCCTTAACAGGATGTCGGCCTCCGCCTGAAGCTCGCGCAGTTGATACTGCGAGCTGATCGGAGGAATCGATGGAGGAGGGCTGGTGAAACGAAGACTGTATCCATTGCAAACAATATTCAGCACCCACTTGTCCTGAGTAATTTTTCTCCACTCTGCCAGGAAAAATTGAATGCTTCCCCCCACCGGAGCGGGTAACGGATGAAGGGGAAGTAACTGCTCAGGGTCGAGACCCGGCCGGGCCCTTGGTCGCGGTAGAGGACTGCTGTGCACCTCTACCCCTCTGACGTTTTTGGAAGGGTCTTCTGTACTGCTGCTGTTGTTGCTGCTGCTGATGTTGCCCAGAAGACTGTCCCCTTCCTCGACCCTGCGACCCAAAACGCCGTTGGAATTGGCGAAAGGGTTTCTTATGTTTGGGCTTCTCCAAGCCCACCGCCGTCAGGGTTTCCGCCTCGGCCTTCATCCTGGCCATCTCGTCATCTGCGTGTTTCCCGAAAAGGGTATCCCCGGAAAACGGCAGATTTGCCACACGTTGTTGCGCCTCAGGTTTAAGCGACGTCAACCGAAGCCACGCATGGCGCCTCTGATTGATACCGTGGCAGTATCCATGCGCGGCCAGCAGGGAGATATCCGCGGCGGCGCTAATGGCCTGGTTAGAAACCAGCATCCCTTCCTGGACGATCTCCATGAAATCCTCTCTCCGGTCGCGCGGAACGAGGTCCGCAAACCTTTCCATGGAGTCCCACAGTGCACGGTCGTATCGTCCTAACAACGCCGAGTCACTGGAGGCCTTCATCGTTGTAGAGGACGTCCCACACGCCTTTCGTCCAGCAGAGTCAATCCAGCGGCTCTCCTTATCGGGAGGCACGGTGGAGGCAGGAGAGGTGGCATGGAGCTTCCGAGCCGCCGTCACAATCACCGAATCCGGTGTCGGGTCCTTCCGCAAGAAAGCCGGGTCCGACTCAGGAGCCCTGTATTTCTTCAAGAGCCTGGAAGGCGCAGCTTTCACCACCGCCGGCGTAAGGAAGAGTTGTTCCGCCGGCTCAAGGAGTCCTGGCACCAGAGGCAGTAGGGGGCGAGACAGGTGTTTCTTATGCAATGTCTCAAAGATCACGGAAGTTGAGGGCGTAGGGGCCGTAACCTCGATCCCCAACTTCGCTGCCCCGCGCAGGAGAACCTCCTGGAACGTGCCAATGTCATCAATCGGGGACACCCTCGTCTCCGGTGAATCTGACAACGTAGGTGAGTAGGAACGGGTCCCCGAGGCAGAACGAGACCGGGACCTATGCCTCCTATGGCGATGCCTGGATCTCGAGGAGGATCCGCGTCCACTCCTCGACCTGTCCCTTCGACCTGAGCGTGACCTCGATCTCTTGGGCCTGGGACGCTCCGCCGGCCTCCCCGGGTCGGAAGTCTTGTGTTTAGGAGGAACCTTCGACTTAGGAGTCTTCTTCGGAGGTGTCGGGAGGTTGGGCATCGACACCGATCTCGGTGGAACCGGAGGAGGAGGAACAGTTGGAACCGGGGCCTGAGGCGCCGGTAGAGGAGGCAACGGAGGAGGGGTCGAACCCCTCGGAGGTGGGCCCTTAGGCAAAGGAGGCAAAGAAGGTGGTGCAGTAGGCTTCCTCGGGGTATACACCTCGGAGTACGCCGTTCCCGGCGAGCCACCATCCTGTCCTGACTGTGGGGAGCCCCCCACAGTCCTGGGCCTGTCCTTACGACCTCCTGACGTCGACGATCGGTGCTCAGACGTCGATCGCGGTCCCTTTGACGGCGAGCGGCCCTTCGGCGTCGACCGTTTCACACTCCTCGGCGTCGACCGGCTTCTCCACCTCGACGTCGACCCCGACCAGATGGATGAACCTCTAAACTTCGACAACGGGCGATGACGCCTCGACGGCGACCTCGACGTCGACCTCTTCGAACGCCTCGACGTCGACCTCTTCGAACGCCTCGACGTCGACCTCTACGAACGTCTCGACGTTGACCTCTTCGGCGCCGGAGACCTCCTCCGTCTCGACGGCGACCTCGACGACGAGGATCCCCTCGACGACGACGATGTCCCCGTCTTCGACGGCGAACGGCGGTGTCGCCTCGACGGCGAGCGCCGACGCCGGGCCCTTCGATGCCGTCCACTCGACGCCGACGAGGAGATCGACACCGGGTTTGATGGCGGCCTGTAAACGTCCCTCGACGTCGACGGGCGACGTTTTCTCGACCCAGAGCCCTGGGGAGACCGGGAACTGGCCGTGGACCTTCCTCTCGACGTCGTGGTCCTAGCAACTGAACCAGACGGAGACCTTGGACGTTTGCTGGACTTCCTGCCCCTGGGGAGCCCCCCAGAGGCCTCAGCATGGGCAGCAGAAGCCCCTCCAGACCCACCTTGAGCCTTCAGTCTTCTTTCTTCAAGTCCCTGAAGTCTGATTTTTCTCCTGTCCTTCAGGGTCCTGCCAGAGAAGCCTCTACAGATCACACACTCCTCTGGGATGTGGGAAGAAGGAAGGCAGAGGATACACACCTCATGGGGGTCTGACTTGGCCTTCTTCCTGGAGCACTCTGGGCATTTATCAAATAATGCAGGCATTATGAACAGCCAAAGAGAGCAGAAACCCAAGAAGAAAGTCACCAAAGTACTTTAAAAGTACACAAAATCGAAATTAGTGAAAAACACCAACAAAATCCTTGAAAAGGGAGAGCTCAATGCTCCAGGGTCCTGCTTGCAGGAGCCGGAAAAAAGAACTGAAACTAAGTTGGACCTGCTATGCATTCTGGGATACTGGGAGCAGGTTCTGGAAGATTCTCTTAAAGGCACAGTATCCTGTTTTGAGCCACATAATGGCAGCCTATGGGGCTTGTCTGTCCAGGTTCTTCTCTCTATCATTCCTGAGGGATTTTGCTGGTAAAGCAAGGGAAATCTGTACAGGCTTTTGCTGTTTTGTGGATTTTGTGGTGGAATTTCTAGTTGAAGTACTGGACAGTGTAGCCTTTTTAGGCTGCATTATCTGTCTTTAAATTCTCTCTTAAGTGTCTATGCTTTTCTGCATTTTTTGACACTGTAAGAGATTATTTTTGATTGCTCCGGGGTCCACGCACATGGGCGGGACTATTCACTAGATTATGACTATACACAGAGATCCCCTACTACAGAACCTGCAATTAAAGAGCCTGCAATTAAATGTAGCCATCAGAAAGGAGCAACTGATATTATAGCTGCAACTTTTGATGAACCAGGTACCTCCAATAAACAAGAATTAAAGCAGAGTGATCTGATTCAGTATGAAGGAACCAGTGGTAAAAATAATTCAGTAATTTACTGGGCTGCACAATAAGGTTTGAAAATGATTATAGGTAGTACGTATTTGCCAGGTTTGGAGACTAATGCGCTCTTGAGATTGCCTGGTATTGCTGAAGAATGATTAAATCGCTAGCCGGTGGCCAGGGCTCCTTGAAGGTAGCAGCATTGGATGCGGAGCACTCTCAAGCCACTGACCCTCTGGCAGCCTGTGGGGATCGGCTTTTGTCTGAACCTCTGATTAAGGACAAGCCCCAGAGTGTCTTGTGATTGCACTCAGAATAAAAACCCAAGTGATAGAAAGGTGTGGGTGAGTCACCAGTCAACAATGATGCTGTGGAAGACTCATGCAGCACTGAGAGAGAGAGAATGGGGGGGGGCTGACTCTTTCACAGAAGGACAGAATCATGCCTGTGCTAAAGCATGTGCAGGGCGTTAAATGAACTATAAAGTGGAAATGACTTCCCTGGAGGAGAGTGAGGATTTTAAGGGATGCATCACCTCTACAGAAAGTGAGTTGGTTGCCCTGAGGGAGCGAATGGCAAAGAATCCGTGCATGCCCATGAAGGAACAGCCAGACGTTATCAGCAATTTGAGGGATATATGTTTGCCTTAGTCTCACATCTTGAGACCGAAGTGTAATATCCGGAAAAATACGCCAAGGCCACCAAAATCCACATGGGAAAGTTACTTATTTGGAATCCTAGTTCTGCTTTGTAGACATCTTTATTTAACTTGTCTATCAGAGTACATTTGGTGGCCATTATAGCCTAATGGAAAGGCCCTTCTTTAACCATTCCTTGTTGTCAAGACGTCCTGGATAGGGTTAAATAAGTTGTATCCTCTACACGAATGGCTTCTCCTTTTTGGTACCTATATCTACTTTAATCTACTTTAATCTAGCCCATAATTGTTGTTGTTAAGTAAGGTCTCATTCAAAAGGCTTTGAAACAACTAAACAATCTCAAGGTAGATAGGGGGCATATTATCAAGAAATGGCGTTAACATTATCGCCTCTGTAGCGGCAGACAACTGCTGCTAAAGCGGCAATAATATGCTTAATAATATGCCCTTGTAAATTCCCATAGAAGGAGTAGTTTCTGTCCTGTAACTCCAGTTCTGTAGTAGGGGTATCTCTGTTATAGTCATAATCTAGTGAATAGTCCCGCCCATGTGCGTGGACCCCGGAGCAATCAAAAATAATCTCTTACAGTGTCAAAAAATGCAGAAAATGCATAGACACTTAAGAGAGAATTTAAAGACAGATAATGCAGCCAAAAAGGCTAGACTGTCCAGTACTTCAACTAGAAATTCCACCATAAAATCCACAAAACAGCAAAGCCTGTACAGATTTCCCTTGCTTAACAGCAAAATCCCTCAGGAATGATAGAGAGAAGAACCTGGACAGACAAGCCCCATAGGCTGCCATTATGTGGCTTAATTAGGATACTGTGCCTTTAAGGAACCTTCCAGAACCTTCTCTCAGTATCCCAGAATGCATAGCAGGTCCAACTTAGCCTCAGTTCTTTTTGAAGGCGCAGAAAACGCCAGACCTGTAGCATTATGATCATGAACAACACTCCACCGGGGAGGCGGGAGGGCGCTTATGACTATAACAGAGATACCCCTACTACAGAACTGGAGTTACAGGACAGAAACTACTCCTTCTGTAGTAGGGGATCTCTGTGTATAGTCATAATCTAGTGAATAGAATGGCAAGCCCATCCCCACACCAAGCGGCGGTGGAGAATAAAATAACGCCACTACTGTGCGAACAGATTCCGCAGCGAAGCCTGCCCAACCTGAGCGTCTGCCCTGGCATCAGTGTCCAGGCAGTAATGCTTAGCAAAGGTATGGACCGACTTCCAAGTGGCCGCCTTGCAGATCTCTGCAATGGGAACATTACGGAGCATAGCTGTCGTAGCAGCCTTGCCCCTGGTGGAATGAGCCTTAGGCTTGCCCCCTAAGGTCTTATTAGCTTTGCAGTAACACAACTGAATGCAGGACACAATCCACCTAGAGATGGACTGTTTAGAGGTAGCAAGACCCGTCCTGACTGAGCCATAATTGATGAACAATTGGTCTGACCTACGAATATCTTTAGTCTTATCAAGATAAAACTTCAGCACCCTCCGCACATCCAGGGAATGTAAAGACCTTTCCGCCGGAGATGAAGGATTCTGAAAGAACGTAGGCAAAGTGATAGTCTGATTGATATGAAAATCAGAAACAACCTTGGGAAGAAACTTAGGGTGAGTACGCATAACAACTTTAGCATTATGAAATACAGTATAAGGTTCTTGGCAACACAATGCCTGAATCTCACTCACCCTGCGGGCCGATGTAATGGCCACGAGGAACGCCGCCTTCCAGGACAGGTGCTGCAACGAAGCCTTATGAATGGGTTCAAAAGGCTCCTTCATCAATCTGGACAGCACCACATTCAAGTCCCATGAAGGCGAAGGAAGCCTGACAGGAGGGAACACTTTCTTCAAGCCTTCCAAAAAATCTTTGATCACAGGGATCTGGAAAAAGGAAGTCTGTGAAGGGCCTTTCCTGTAGGCAGTCAAAGCAGCCAGATGAACCTTAATGGAATGGACATTAAGGCCCGACTGCGCCAGATGAAGCAGATATGGAAGGATGACATCTTCCTTGCATGACGTAGGGTCATAGTTCTTAGACTTGCACCAGATGCAAAACCTCTTCCACTTGTAAGCATAGGAAGTCCTAGTGGAAGGTCGCTTAGCCTCCTTCAGTATGCCCATACAATCCTCTGGGAGATTCAGATGGTCATATTGCACTATTTCAGGAGCCATGCCGCCAAACTCAAAGACGAGAGGTTGGGGTGCACCATCCGCCCCCCGAACTTCGTGAGAAGGTCCGGCCTGCACGGCAGCTTCATGTGAGGAAGGAGAGATCGGTGAAGCAGGTCCGTGAACCACCACTGTCTGGGCCATTCCGGGGCAATCAGAATCATTCTCGCCCTGGATTGAGACAGCTTGATGAGAACCGCCGGAATCAGGGGAATTGGTGGAAAAGCGTACGGAAAGCTGTTCGACCAGTTGATCCATAACGCGTTCCCCAGCGTCCCTGGCTGGTAGTACCTGGAGGCGAAGCCTCGGCATTTGCTGTTTTCGGCGGTGGCAAACAGATCTACATCTGGAGTTCCCCACCTTGCGAAGACTTCTCCTAGTACTTCGTCGTTTATGACCCATTCGTGGTTTTCCTGCACGATTCTGCTCAGTTCGTCTGCCTGAACATTCTGCACACCTGGCAGATGGGTGGCCATTATCGACAGTCCTCGAGCCAGAAGCCAGTGCCAGATCGCCTGCGCCTCCTGCGACAGAGTGCGCGATCTCGAGCCCCCCTGCTTGTTGAGGTAATACATCGTTGTCGTGTTGTCCGTCTGAACAAGCAGAGAGTTGGTCTGAAAGGACGGATGAAAGGCCTTCAGTGCCAAGTGAACAGCTCTCAGTTCCAGGAAATTGATGTGGTACGTGGACTCCGTCGGGGACCACGTCCCTTGAATTTGCAGGTCTCCGGAATGCGCCCCCCAACCTTGGAGAGACGCATCCGTCACGATGGTCTGTGTGGGAATGTCCTTGTGGAAGGGAACGCCTCTGAGGAGATTCTCCTTCGAGCACCACCACTTTAGAGACTGAAGAGCATGTAGAGACAGTCGTATCCTGTCGTCCCAAGAACCTCTCCTCTGGTCCCACTGATCCTCCAAGCACTCCTGCAGAGGTCTCATCTGTAGCCGTGCGTGAGGAGTGAGAAAGATGCAAGAGGCCATCGATCCCAGTAGAGAAGACACCGTCCTCACAGTCGTAGACGGAGTTTTCATGAGAGCCTGAGCCTTCCGAACGAGTGATAAACGTCGCTCTTCCGAAGGAGACACGCTTGCTGACAGCGTATTGATGGAGGCCCCCAAGTACTGGATGCACTGTACCGGAATCGGGACCGACTTGGACATGTTGATGTGCAACCCCAGCTTGTTCAAGAGAACGCACGTCTTCTGGAAGTGTGCTTGAGCTTCCGAGAAGGAGGAGGCTTTGATCAACCAATCGTCCAGGTACGGGTAGACAAACACCTTGTTCTTCCTCAGGTGTGCCGCTACCACTGCCATACATTTTGAGAATGTCCTGGGTGCAGACTTCAGTCCGAAGGGCAGCACCGTGTATTGATAATGATTGGTGCCGACTTGAAAGCGCAGAAATTTCCTGTGTTTGCATGCAATGGGCACGTGGAAGTATGCGTCCTGTAGATCTATGGCACACATCCAGTCTCCTCGTTGCAGCTGAGGGTAGATCTGATGCAACGACAGCATGCAAAACTTTTCTCTGCGAATCCACTTGTTTGCCTGCCGCAAATCCAGAATGGGCCTGAACTCGTTTCTGTCCTTCTTGCGGACAAGAAAGAACCGAGAGTACAGACCTCTTCCTCTTTGAGACAGAGGTACGTCTTCGATCGCCCTTTTCCTTAGCAGAACGTCCGCCTCCGTCTGAAGCTCGCGCAGTTGATACTGCGAGCTGACGGGAGGAATCGATGGAGGAGGGCTGGTGAAACGTAGACTGTATCCATTGCAAACAATATTCAGCACCCACTTGTCCTGAGTAATTTTTCTCCACTCTGCCAGAAAAAATTGAACGCTTCCCCCCACCGGAGCGGGTAACGGACGAGGGGGAAGTAACAGCTCAGGGACGGGACCCGGCCGGGCCCTTGGTCGCGGTAGAGGACTGTTGACGACCTCTACCACCCTGTCGCTTCTGGAAGGGCCGCCTGTACTGCTGCTGCTGCTGCTGCTGTTGATGTTGTCCAGCAGACTGCCCCCTTCCACGACCCTGCGACCCAAACCGACGTTGGTACTGTCGGAAGGGTTTCTTTTCCTTGGGCTTCTCCAAGCCCACTGCCGTCAGGGTCTCCGCTTCGGCCTTCATCCTGGCCATCTCATCATCCGCGTGTTTCCCGAAGAGGGTATCTCCGGAAAACGGGAGATTCGCCACGCGTTGCTGTGCTTCCGGTTTCAATGACGTCAACCTGAGCCAAGCGTGGCGTCTCTGGTGAATCCCGTGGCAATATCCGTGCGCGGACAGCAATGATATGTCCGCTGCGGCGCCGATGGCCTGATTAGAGACCAGCATCCCCTCCTGGACGATCTCCACAAAGTCCTCCTTGCGGTCTCGAGGGACAAGGTCTGCGAACTGCTCCATCGAGTCCCACAGGGACCGGTCGTAACGTCCCAGCAAAGCCGAGTCACTGGCGGCCTTCATGGACGAGGCGGATGTCCCACACGCCTTACGACCAGCAGAATCGATCCAACGGCTCTCCTTGTCCAGAGGCACCGTGGACGCAGGGGAGGTGGCATGAAGCTTCCGTGCAGCAGTCACGATGACCGAATCCGGTACCGGGTCCTTCCTCAAGAAGGCTGGGTCTGAGTCCGGAGCCCTGTACTTTTTTAGGATCCTGGAAGGTACAGACTTCACCGTTGCCGGCGTCAGGAATAGCTGTTCGGCGGGCTCAAGGAGCCCCGCACCAGAGGTAACAGGGGGCGAGACAAGTGCCTTTTGTGTAATGTCTCAAATATCACCGAGGTAGAAGCCGTAGGTGCTTCAACCTCGATGCCCAACTTCGCCGCTCCACGCAGGAGAACCTCCTGAAATGTGCTTATATCGTCTATCGGAGACACCCTAGTCTCCGGCGAATCGGACAGCGTGGGCGAGTAGGAACGGGTCCCAGAGGGAGAACGTGACCTGGACCGACGTCTCTTGTGGTGACGCCTGGATCGTGAGGAAGATCCATGGCCACTCCTTGATCTGTCCCGTCTCCCCGAGCGAGACCTCGACCTCTTGGGCCTCGGACGCTCCTTCGGCCTCCCAGGGTCAGGAGTCCTAGGCTTCTTAGGAGTCTTCTTCGGAGGCGTCGGAAACTTAGGCATCGACACCGCCCTCGGTGGGACCGGGGGTGGAGGAGCAACCGGACGCGGGGTCTGCGGAGCCGGCTTCGGAGGTGGGGTAGGGGCCTTCGGAGGCGGACCCTTCGGCACAGCAGGCCGCGAAGGAGGTGTAGAAGGCTTCATCGGAGTATCCACCCCGGAATGCGCCGTTCCCGGCGAGCCACCATCTCTTCCGGAGCGTGGGGAGCCCCCCACAGTCCTGGGCCTGTCCTTAGGACCTCCAGACGTTGAAGACCGGTGCCCAGACGACGACCGATGTCCCCTCGACGTCGAACGGTCCTTCGGCGTCGACCGAATCACACTTCTCGACGTCGAACCGTGTCTCCGTCTCGACGTCGACCCCGACCAGATCGACGAGCCACGAAACCTCGACGACGGGCGATGGTGCCTCGACGGCGACCTCGACCTCTTCGCCGGCCTCGACGTCGACTTCTTGGATCGCTTCGACGTCGACCCTTTGGACCTTCTCGACGTCGACCTCTCTGACCTTCTCGACGTCGATCTCCTTGACCGTCTCGACGTCGGTCTTTTGGAATGCTTCGACGTCGACCTCTTCGGCGCCGGAGACGCCTTCCGTCTCGACGGCGACCTCGACGACGAGGATCCCCTCGACGACGATGTCCTCGACGGCGAACGGCGGTGTCGCCTCGACGGCGAGCGCCGACGCCGGGCCCTCCGATGTCGACCACTCGACGCAGACAGCGACGACGAGGATATCGACACCGGCTTCGACGGCGGCCGGAACACGTTCCTCGACGGCGACGGGCGACGTTTTCTCGACCCAGAGCCCTGGGGAGACCTGGAACTGGCCGTTGACCGTCCCCTCGACGTCGTGGTCAGCGCAACTGACCCAGACGGAGATCTTGGGCGAGGGCTGGTCTTCCTGCCCCTGGGGAGCCCCCCAGAGGCCTCAGCATGGGTAGAAGGAGCCCCTCCTGACCCACCTCGTGCCTTCAACTTTCTCTCCTCAAGTCCCTGAAGCCTGATCTTCTTCCTCTCCTTCAGGGTCCTTCCAGAGAAGCTTCTGCAGATCACACACTCCTCAGGAATGTGGGAAGAGGGAAGGCAGAGAATACAGACCTCATGGGAGTCTGACTTGGCCTTCTTCCTTGAGCACTCAGGGCATTTGTCGAATAATGCAGGCATTATGGACAAAAAAGAGTGCAGAAACACAGAAAGAAAGTCACCAAAGTACTTTAAAAATACCAAAAATCGAAATTAGTGTAAAACACTAACAAAAACCCTTGAAAAGGGAGAGCTCAATGCTCCAGGGTCCTGCTTGCAGGAGCCGGAAAAAAGAACTGAGGCTAAGTTGGACCTGCTATGCATTCTGGGATACTGAGAGAAGGTTCTGGAAGGTTCCTTAAAGGCACAGTATCCTAATTAAGCCACATAATGGCAGCCTATGGGGCTTGTCTGTCCAGGTTCTTCTCTCTATCATTCCTGAGGGATTTTGCTGTTAAGCAAGGGAAATCTGTACAGGCTTTGCTGTTTTGTGGATTTTATGGTGGAATTTCTAGTTGAAGTACTGGACAGTGTAGCCTTTTTGGCTGCATTATCTGTCTTTAAATTCTCTCTTAAGTGTCTATGCATTTTCTGCATTTTTTGACACTGTAAGAGATTATTTTTGATTGCTCCGGGGTCCACGCACATGGGCGGGACTATTCACTAGATTATGACTATACACAGAGATCCCCTACTACAGAAGCCCATATTCTGTTGTGAACATGGGCTTCTATGGGAATTCTCTACGGCGTATTATCAAGCCCATTATTGCCACTTTAGGGGCAGTTTTCTGCTGCTAAAGCGGCGATAATGTTAACGCCGTTTCTTGATAATATGCCCCATAGTCTCATGCATCTCATTGTGTTAAACTAGCCAACAAACCTTGAGAGAGCAAACTTAACGCACACACAATAGGTAGAAAAGCAGCACTTGCTGCTTGACTTAGAAATGTCAGACATTTGTAAAGTAGCAAAATAGAAATTAATCACATTTTCACCAAACACTATTGTTATGGTCTAGTTGGCTCTAGAGTTGTCAAGTTGGCCTACAAACTTCTTTGGTTACGTTCCTTTCTCTGTCATTCAAGCATCCAGACCATTGGTTCTCCTAGAAATGGGCTTGTTGCTTTTTCCTGTATTCGTGACAATCAATAGTTTTTCTTGTCTGAATTAAATAGCACGTGGGTCGGGGATGCCTCAACCACAACAGCAATCAGATGGTGCTGGGCTGATGGGAGAGGGGAGTCACAAATATTAGATCGCCTAGATGTGATGAGGTTGTTTCCCTTCTCGGGTTGGAGGTAGGGAATAGAATTAGGGATATTTAGTTTGAATCAAGTGCTATATTTTTCATGTATTGTGATGATCTCTACTGTCGTCAGCCTAAAGAATGTATGTTGCATCCCTAGAAATCTACTGTTGTGGGACAAACCGGAAGGGGAATTTTTCACACTAAAAAACAGCTGAGGCTCTCAAGCAACTCCCAATACTAGACATGCTGAAAGCTTCTGGCTCCTTAGTGCACATTAGCCACAGTTTCTTCCTTCATTCTGCCCTTCAGTCTATATTCATTCCCCTTTGGTTCAACTTTACACTTCTGATCTAGGGCTTTCCTCTGTTGTTTGGATTCAGGGAATGTTGCTGCAATGCAGTCTTTCTGCCATTGTTTGAAATTAATGCCAGATTTCACCTCAAACTAGAACATCCTCTGTATGGACTTGAAATGTTCCACGATCCCTACACACAGTCCAGATATTCTACGTTTATGACTATTAATGAAGATCCTTCAATGCTGAACCTGGTGATACCTGCCCCAGCAGATACTAGGGATTTGAAATCAGCGGTGAAGGTTTCCTCATTGAGGTTGTTCTTTAAGACGAACAGGGACCTTCAGAGCCAATACAAAACGGGAACTATGCTGTCCATTAGAAGTTCTACAGGCGAAAATAATAAAATGGGGACTGCTCAATTCAAGTTGTTGGACCCACATCAGTGGAAGCGTACTATTAAGGAGGCAGCAAAGAAACCCAAACTAGTGGTCTGAAGCTCTATATATAGTGCATGTCATTCCTGATTTAAGCTTGTTATCCCTGAGATGTAAACAGAATCAGGAAGCTGTGAAAAAGCAGCACACTACCCTAGATGTGCAAGCATCACTCTGGTTCCCCAAAAGATTGAGAGCATGAGAAGAGGGAGATTAAGGCATGTGTAAATCCTGAGGTAAGCAGAGAATCAACGTACTACCTGATTGAGGTTTCTATGAGCCACAGCAGAAGCATGCAGTGGTTTTGGTCTGCCAGACCCTAGATTCAAACCTAGTTTAAAAATTCCCAACTACATGCTAAACACTGAGAATGGTACAGTGTGCATATTTGTAAGTAAAAATGTTCTTGTGCAAGATTTTAGTGCCTAGGGTGTTCATGGCCAGTGTCACAAAAAGAAGAAGACAGGACCTTGGTAAAAATAGGATCAGTGCTATGTCCCATCCAACAGAGAATTTTCCTGATTAAAGGAAAACTACAACCCAGAAACAGTAGTCGTTGTACAGATTTACCAACACTGGGGAGAGACTAACAAAATCTGAATATGTAACGTGCTGCTGCAATCATGTAACCCTCCAAGGCACAACCACTAACCAGCCAAGTGAAGGCACGTGGTAGAAAGATAATTCAATGTATTTCCAGGCCTGGAAACCAAATCATTATCACTTCCACTGGTAGAACTAACTTGCATGAAACATCCTGGCCATAGGTACGACCCCTTTAAACTGAAAGCTCAAATTAAGATGCTGAGGTGATTGAACCGGGCTACTAACTTGGGAATCTAGCAGATAATATACCCTATCACAGCTCTAAATCAAATGTGTAGACACTTGGAAATAATGGTGATATGTGAGGCTCACCATGAGACTTGTACCTAAAACGGCATGTTTGCAACACATTTGTGGCAAGAACTGACAAAAACATAGATTTGAGTATTATAAATTGTCTGCCTGAAGAGCCACATAACATAAAATGAGTTAAATAATTGTGTCAACATACATTTGTGGTACAATGTTAATATTTACTAGTGTATGTATTGTTATATAATATTTGGTAGCTGAAATAGCTAAAACACGACACATCAAAGTATGAGTGCACGTCTATCAGTTAAATAAATATGGAAATGTACAGTTTTACACCTTCATTTATCCGCAAAACACAAAATAAATATGGATAAATACAGATAAAGCAGGCAAAAAATAAATATGGATAAATACAGACGTAAATGCTAAAACAATAAATACCATAAAACTGGGAGCCCTAATTATATCGTACGCCAACATCTGCTGGACACTAAGGGGGTGATTTACTAGCATTTTGAGTTGGGTTTACTTCATAAAAATGACGCATACCAGCACATTTTCTTTTCATTATTTACTCTCCGGCGCAAAACTTGTTTTGTGCTGAAAATTGACTAAAAGTAACACACAGTAGTGCAAAGTGCTGCATTGAGTCACTTAGTGTCAAGGGGGTCTTCCCATACACCCTTTTTGACACAAACCCCTATATACCAAATTTGTGTAAAAAAATAATGCCATTTGAAACCAGGTGTTAAAAGGAGAAATGTTTTCATTTCACCTTTCTTTTCTGACTTTGTATGTGTGCTGCACTGTACAGCACACATACAAAGTAGGAAATGTTCTAGTAGTTGTCTAGGCATTGTATTTAGCACCGAAAGGGAACTCTTCCAATACAAAACCTGTGCTAGATTCTCGCACACACCCTTCAGTATGGCGCAATCGTGTGTGTTTAGTGCTGTGTAGCGCACTGCAGCAAAATTCTGCACTGGCGCGAGGGGAGGAGAGTGTCATACCTCTGTAAATATGGCTCTTTCCTGCTCCCGCCCTGTCATGCAATGCAGCGCAGCATTTTTTACTGCTGCGCTGCATTGTGTGACAGTTTAATAAATCTGGTCCTGGATGTTGCAGTTACTGCATCCCCCGGCATTAATACAAGCATTCTGTTGCACTCTAAAACATGGTTACACATCTTGGAGTTCAAACCAGAGGCACAACACCTCCTCAACTTCCTATTATATAGGCAGCAACTCTTTGGGCCCCAGGTAGATGAGATGTTGGAGGAAATTAAAATGGACATCAAGATAGCAAATTCCATCTGTGCTTTTCAACCTGCCATTCCAAGAGGAGCCATTCACAAGAAACAACATTGGGTCAGAGATAAGCCAAACTTCCCGGTCAGACACAAACTCATCAACATCAGCTGCAAGCTTTTCATAAGACAGAGAGAGGCAGAGGATACACAAGTGGTTGATACAGAGGCACCAATAAGGTCAGGAGCAGAGGGAGCTTTGGTAAAGGAGCCTTCAACTTCTAACACTGACTTGCTGGAACTTCCCTACCCCACTACCTGATAACACAACACCTTTCAGCGGGAGACTAAAGATTTCCTTCCCTGCAGAAAGGATATCACTTCAGATGAATTGGGTCCTAGCAGTTGTCCAGCTGGGCTATATTCTCGAATTCCATATCCCCCCGCTGTCATAGCTCATCTGAGATTACCATGGAGGTTCAAGTACTCTTCCAAAAGGGCATGATACAGGTTGTGCTACCACACTAAGGGGGCAAAGACGTGTACTCACTTTACCCTCTCATTGCAAAAAATGGTGGATTCCTCTGGCCCATCCTAACCCTAAGACCACTAAAATAACCTGCAAGCATACGACAACCTTTCAAAACAACCCAATGCTCCAACAAGGAGGCTTCACAACGGCAACCAATTTCAAGGACACTTTCTTTCATATTCTTAACTACCCTGCTGTGATAGAGAGCATCCTATCACCAAGGCGGCCGGAATTTCCAAGATGGTGTCCAGTGGTCCACTCCAGCAAGGGAGATCGAGCGGTCTAGTCTCTGGAGAGGAGGAGCAGAGGCACGGACAGGAGCTAAAAGGGAGCCGTTGGTTAAGCTGGGGGTCGTCGGATAATTGGAGGTGCGGAGGAGGCAAAGCGACGACGGGAGGCTGCACGACGGGAGACGGAGTGCGTGGAGGAGAAGAGGAGATTCCAGTTGCCAAAGCCCACGCGGAGGAGAACCGAGGAAGCGACGGAGCTGGTCCACGGGAGGTTTCCCCAACAAACACCGCGCTCGTATCCGGCTGTCCCTTCAAGTAACAGGACACCGCGATACCTATTGCTACGGTCACCAGGGACCGTAGCCCCAGGCAAGTGACGTGGGGAGAACGGTGGAGGAGGAGGTTGGAGGGCAAAGGACTGTGGGGTTTATGGCACAAATAGAGTTGTACATGCTGCATGCGGAATAACGCAATTTTGTTCCCCCCCCCTATCCCTCACTACCCTACTTTTCCTCCTACTTTAAACTTTACCACTAGTCTCGGTGAATCCCAGGTTAATGGTGACGGGAGCACGTATTAAGAGCTTTAGGAATTTATACAGTTCATGACGGTAGTGTTCCTCTGTTTGCTTTTTGGGAAACGTCGGTACGGGTTATCCTACGGAAAGAGTGACCGGAAGAGAGAGACCGAAGACATCTTTCCAACCCAAAGACCGCGCCCTTCATCCTTTGTTATTTGCTGCCAAGTATTTTGCAACTGTTTAACTCTTTTGAAGCGTGAATAAAACGCCTAGTGTGATACTGCCATTGACTGTCTGATGCTTGCGATAGAGCTCCCTTAATGAAAAGGTGTCAAACGATTACAGTGGTGTCAGAAGTGGGATATCGTCATTTGATACAAAATGACACAACCAGTGACAGTGCAAGACATGATAACGCAACTGGCAGAAGGTCAGAGACACTTACAATTAGTGTTTGAGCAACAAAATCAGAATGCACAAAAAGAAAGAGAGTCATTTCAAGAGGCCATGAAAGAGCAAGCAATTCTGTTATAAAGTAACCAGAAAATACAAGATACAGCTATTCTACGTCTTACAGATGCAATTTCTAATGCCCGTGTCCACCCTAATATACCAGGCAGTGTGTTACAGAAATTTCAAGAAGGAGAAGATCCCGATTTCTTCTTTACAAATTTTGAAAGGGTCGCTGCTACCGCTACTTGGCCTGCAGAAAGATGGGGACAATATGTAGCGCCGTTGTCTGGGGAACTGCAGGCAGCATACCAAGCCGCTAACCCAGCGGGAGTAACTCCTTACACAGAGATAAAGAAGGCAATCCTAGAGAGATTAGGGTGTGACCAAGAGTATTATACGGCACGCTTCCGTAAAGAGAAAAGGGTTACAGGGGATAATCCCCGAGCGCTGTTTTACAGGGTCCGAGTCTTAGGAAATGGGTGGCTTCAACCTCATACTACAAGACCGTGTTACCATAAGGCAATGGTAACATCCCTGTTTATGGGCACACCTTTTGGTTCTTGAGAATCAAGACTCCTTTTATTTTGTCTTCATCAGTATAAGGTTTATTGAAAAGGTCATCAATTATAATATATTAATCTTTCATTCATGTGAATCCATGAAGTTATTTTCATACATGTTACTGTATTCAACTCATAGTTGCTCCAATGTGCTCCAATGCATTTCGGGCTTGACGGCCCTTCATCTGGGAGCTCTACAATGCAAAATATAACTATCAACCATATAGCATTCTGTTTTGGCATAAACGTTAAACATAAACAAAAATATATAAACAAGAAGCATAACCAGAAGCACATTTGTATGTGGCTCATATATAACTGGTAAGTAAAGCAAGAGTGCATAGAAACCCTTAGTGTGAAGAAAATCGATATTGACATTACATGTCAGCGTGCAAGTATTTGACACGCTTGTTCTATTAACGTGAAGAGTCCGTCTGTGCGCCATGATTAATAAATATAAATGCGCTCTGGACGGGCATTGACAGGTTCTCTTGTGTTTTTTTACAGAACACGTTGAGACTTAATTTACATCGACTCGCAGTAAGTCCTCTAACTTCCTGACCCTCACTAAACAAACTTTCGTGATGCTGCGCTTACTGCATGAATTCACAATTGTTTTGAATGTTGCACTCTCCTAAGAATCAATTGCGACTAATATTTCACATCACCGCTTTGAATTTCGAGCACCTTTATTAATCATGGCGCACAGACGGACTCTTAAGGGTAGAATAGTTGTTGGTCCCCGTAGCATTTCGAGAGCAAGCTTTGCAACTAGCACACAATCAGACGGGAGGGGGTCACTACGGACAGGAATTGACACTGAAATATTTATTGGACCGATTTTACTGGCCGGGAGTGTATAGAGAAACTGCCAGGTTCTGTGCCACATGCCCGAAATGCCAGTTGATAAATCCCTCAAAAGATAAGAAAGTGCCCCTATGTCCCTTGCCCATTATTGATGTTCCGTTTCAGCGTGTAGGAATGGACTTGGTAGGTCCGTTAATTCCTTCCGCTAGAGGGCATCAATATATTAGTACTAGTGGACTACGCTACAAGATATCCGGAGGCTATACCTCTGACCAGCATGACTACGCTAACTGTGGCTCAGGCTATGATATCTTTCTTCTCCCGAGTAGGATTTCCGTTGGAATTGTTGACGGACCAAGGAACTCCTTTTATGGCGAAACTCATGAAGAAAGTATGTTCCCTTTTGGGGGTCCAACAGATTCGAACGGCAGTCTATCACACCCAGACCGACGGTCTGGTGGAAAGGTATAACAGAACAATTAAGACTATCCTTAAGAAGCTGATAAGCTAGACAGGGAAGGATTGGGACAGGAAGCTACCTTTAGTACTCTTTGCCATTAGAACTCATGAGCAGAAATCCACAGGATTCTCACCATTTGAGTTACTATTTGGGAGAAAACCCCGTACCCTGCTGGATATGGCTGCCGAGCAGTGGACTGAGGAAGAAGATGAGGGGAAACCGCTGTTAGGATATATGCAGACCCTTAAAGAAACCTTAGCCACTCTATGGGATACCGTACATCAAAACATGGACAAAGCAATGGGCAGACAAAAAGAACAATATGACAGAAAAAGTCAGTTAAGGGAGTTGAGGGTGGGAGACAAGATACTGATTTTGCTCCCCTCTTCTGACATGAAGTTATTGGCTACATGGCAAGGACCATATACCATTACCCCGAAAGTTACACCCGTCTCCTATAGAGTAGCAGTACCACATACCAACAAGGTGGGGCAAACATATCACATTAATCTACTAAAGAAATGGGAGGAGCCAAGCACAGGGCCTCGAGACAGAGGTAGTCCAACCCATCAATCATGTAACTATCCACACACCGGAGATTGGGAGGGGTGAGCAGGAGGAACAACCATCTATGGGACCCCGATTGTCTTTAGAGCAAAAACAGCAGTTAGGACAGCTACTTGAACAGTACTCCGAACTTAGTTCGGGAAAACCTGGGAGAACATCCTTGGTCGCTCATGACATTGTTACACCACCAGGAAGGGTGGTAAATGTGAGACCCTATTGTATACCCGAGGCTAGAAGAGAGGCAGTAGAACAAGAAATTGAAAAAATTTTACAGGCAGGTATAATTGAACCTTCCAAAAGTAACTGGCGCTCTCCCATAGTTTTAGTGCCGAAACCGGATGGCAGTATCCGTTTCTGCATTGATTTTCGCCAAGTAAATGCTCATTCAAAATTTGACAATCATCCCATGCCCCGAGTAGACGAGCTAATAGAGAGACTAGGAGAAGCTAGAGTGATGTCCACCATTGACTTAACCAAAGGCTATTGGCAAATACCTCTGACTGATACAGCTCAAGAGAAGACAGCCTTCTCTACACCCTCAGGGTTATACCAGTTCAAGGTGATGCCATTTGGTCTCCATGGAGCACCGGCCACCTTCCAGAGGCTTATGGACATCTTACTTAGGGCTCATCAAAATTATGCAGTTGCTTATTTAGATGACATTGTTGTATATAGTCCGGATTGGAAGACACATCTAGAGCACCTCAAGAACTTATTTGCAACTTTGACACAGGCAGGATTGACCATGAACCCAAAGAAGACCACTCTGGGTACTCATCAGATAAACTATTTGGGCTACACCATAAGTGAAGGAACCTTAAAACCCCAAGTCGACAAACTGGAAGCCATTCAAAACATTCCTAGACCTACTACTAGAAAGGAAGTGAGAGCTTTCCTAGGGTTAGTTGGATATTATAGGAGATTCATTCCTCAACTGTCGGACGTGGCCAGCCCTCTCACTGACTTGTTTGAGAGGAAAACCCTCGAGAGCCAAAATTGGGTGGGGTTCAACCCAAGAGAAGAGTTTTGAAACCCTAAAAACTGTACTAAGTAAGGCCCCAAATCTGACAGACGCCTCAGATAAAGGACTGGGAGCCGTATTATCTCAACCAGATAATCAAGGACTGCTTAAACCAGTGTTGTTTCTAAGCCGCAAACTGTTCTCAAGAGAGACACGGTATGCCACTATGGAGAAAGAATGTCTGGCCATCAAGTGGGCTATGGACTCACTACAGTACTATCTGTTGGGAAGGACTTTCTTTTTAGTTACAGATCATGCTCCCTTAACCTGGTTAGCCACTGTTGGAGTTGGGGTCACCAGCTCCCCGAGGGTAGCATGGCACGAGCGGGTAGGCATCCGAAAGCTTATGTGTAAAGCTACCACACAGCACACACAACCACTGAGACAGTAAAAATGGGCACGCAATGACTATGTATTAAATAACTTTCATATATTCACATGCCTGAATCATTCCCCGTCGTCGAGATGGGAGTCCCCGGTATATAAAATAGTAATGTCCTAAAGATATATATATATCCACCAAGTGCATGTAAGAATCTTACAACACCTGAGAGCTATAACCAATAAGGACCCAGCCTACCCGGTAGCGAGACATATCCATGAGATGCATGGAGGGGACGCAAAAGGTCTGACATACTTTGTCATTGACAGCATCCCAAGAAATGTAAGAGGCGGCAATCGCAAGCTTGCGTTACGCCGTCTGGAATCCAGATATATCATTTTGCTGAATTCCAAGATCCCCGCAGGGCTGAACGCAGATGAAGCCCTTAGTGTGCACATCTAAATAGCCTACCCCTAATGTACCTTAGTACCTTTTAACAAAGACCCAGACGGCGCCATCATTATACTATATTCAGTAGCAGTCACATGCAATCCACACCCGCAAACCACACCAAACATTTCATATCGTAAGTTAATCCCGGTAAAATGTTAAAATGGTTGAACCATAACACAGCAGGATCTGCACAAAACTAAACAAATAGGGTGCGCACTAGCGCGGAATTTGTCGCTCATAAGGCTAACGTGAGTATGTGCCCTCAAAATAGGAACGTGAATGCTAAAAAACACACGCTTCACTTACTAGACACACGAGGAGGGACTGGGAATGCTGTAACATGTTCTGACTCTGCCACCAGGCCAGCAAACCGATCTCCGGTGTTACCGAGCCCCTTTGTAGCTCTTCACATACAAACCAATCACCGGCCTTGGCAGTGACACACACCCCCTCGACAATTACGCCCAAGAGCCATGACGTAAACATAATAATTTGACGTAGGGCGTAATACCTAATGCCTTAAAGCAATGTGGTTAATTAAATCATTTCAACACGGGGTTTTTGATGAAATGAATTACGAAGTAACATCAGCATAATGTTTAAACATGACGATAATGTTTAGTCAAACATGATTATATGTATGATGTTTTGTATAAGTAATGTTGCATTCATGGTAGTGGTCACGTAGGCTTGTGGGTGTAACCAGAATCACCAAGGCGACACTGAAGCCAATTAGCAAATTCCAATTATGACTCATGTGATTGTGTAACATGTGTATGTATATATAGCGCAGATTCAATGGGTCTGATGTTAGTGAGCAAGGCGGGAAGAGCCGCCGAAACGCGTCTGAGCAGAAGCTGATGTAACAAATAAAACCCTTGAACTGAGATACACGGAGTCAGCGCCTCTTTTGATGGTGAAAGTTTGGTTGGTGGCAATATATATATATATATGTATATATACTAATAGGCCAGAGGCCTCACATTAGTAACCTATCCGAGTCCTTTTGTAAAAAGGACCAAACTTTGGCCAAGAGCCAATCAGCTACTACCACCCTCTAGAACCTTCCTGGAAGGAGCCCTAGTCCCTCAGATTTTCGTAAGCACAGTGCTAAGCAGTACCTACTGAGAGAACCAAGGTGAGCCCTTCCAGGGGAGGCTGGTGGGTTGCATGTGAATCTATGAAAGATACCAATACTGGATAACTGCAGTTACAGGTAAGTAACGCATTTCTTATCCAGTATTATGGGTATCTTTCATAGATTCACATGCCTGAATCAGAGTAGCGAGTAGTAAGCAGCACATTTCGCATAACATAGTATGTAGGACACATGATAATAACTTATCAATAGTGTAACAAAAGAAACTGCAAGCATTAGCAGGATAAGAAATGTGCAAACAGTAAAATGGAAAGGTGGGATGAAAGGAAGAAGGCTTACCTCTAATGGAATAGATGACGGAGCACCGCCTGTCCCACTGCTACATCCTTCATAAGTTCAGAATCCAAGCAGTAGTGCTTGGTGAACGTACGTGGTGTTTTCCATGTCGCCGCTCTGCAAATGTCGACAATGGGCACCCCAGAAAAGAGCGCCATGGAGGTGGAAACCGCTCTAGTGGAGTGAGCCCGAACCTTGGCGGGCAGAGGATGACCCGCTTGTAGGTGGCAGAAGGCGATAGCTGCAGAGATCCATCTTGAAATGCTCTGCTTTGTCAATGGTAGGCCCTTCCTGGGCCTGCTGAAGGTAATAAATAATTTGTTGGATTTGCGAAATTGTGCCGTTCTATGAAGGTAGAATTTCAGACATCTCTTCAGATCTAAGGAATGTAGAGATCTTTCCGCCATTGAAGATGGATTAGGGAAGAAAGATCTCAGGACAATAGGTTCGTTTAGATGAAAAGCAGACGGAACCTTTGGTATGAATTTGGGGTTAGTCCTTAGAATGACTCTGTCCTGCTTGAACTGAAGGAACGGGCCCTGAATACAGAAAGCATGTAGCTCGCTCACCCTCCTTACTGACGTGAGAGCTAGCAAGAGGGCTGTTTTCCCTGACAAATATTGGAGATCCGCTTTATGTATCGGTTCGAAGGGGTGTTTCATCAACTGCGCCAGGACTATGTTGAGCTGCCATGTAGGTGGTAAAGGTCTCACTGGAGGATAAGTCCTGAATAAGCCTTTCAGAAACTGCTTGATCAGTCTATTGGACCATAGAGAAGCACCAGACGAAGAGCGTCTGAATCGAGATATGGCTGCCAGGTGGACCTTGATTGAGGCATGGGCCAATCCCGAGGTGGCTAGATGGAGCAGGTAGGGCAGCAGTTGTGCTGGAGATGACGAGAACGTGTGCAGTTTGTTAGCTTTACACCATAAACAGAATCTCTTCCACTTAAGGGAATATGTCTTATTGGTACTGTCAGCCCAGGCCCGGGCCAGGACGACCCTGCAGTCCTGAGGGATATCTAAGTCCTGGAACTCTCTGAACTCAGGAGCCAAGCCGATAATCCGAGAGATGTCAGATCTGGATGCTGGACTTGCCCCTGGTTCATGGTGAGGAGATGCGGGTAAGGCCTGAAAGGAATCGGAGGTTCCAGCGATAGAAGATGGAGTTCTGTAAACCAGTGTTGGCGTGGCCACGCTGAGGCTACCAGGATCATGGTGCAATGCTCTGCTTTCAGTTTCCGGAGGACCCTGGGGATCAGGGGAAATGGTGGAAAAGCATAGGCAAAGACGTTGCACCATGTCATCGAAAATGCATCCCCTAGAGACCCCTTCTGGGGAAGCCAGCTTGCGCAATTTTGGCATTTTGAGTTGATCTTTGTCGCAAACAGATCCACGTTTGGTTTGCCCCATCGGGAGAACACTGCGTCGAGGGCCTGTTGGTCGAGTTCCCACTCGTGGCAGATGGTCCGTTGCCTGCTTAGAGAGTCCGCCAGGGTGTTGTCTGCTCCTGGGACGTACTCTGCCCTCAGCGAGATGTTGTGTTGGAGAAGCCACTTCCAAATTCGCTGCGATTCTTGAGACAACGTCATGGATCGGGTTCCCCCTTTCTTGTTTAAGTAGTGCATTGTGTATGTATGTATGTAGTTGAGCTTATATAGCGCACAGCTACCCGCAAAGCAGGTGTCCCGGCGCTTGCTTAGGGAACCCTTCCTGATATTCCCCTGTGAGATAGCAGGGTATCCACAAGGTGAAAGTCAGGCATCCCGCCGCGAGGGGCCTGTGGTGGTGTTGTCCGTCCTCACAAGCACTGGGGAGTTCCTGATTCTGGGCAGGAAAGCTCGAAGAGCCAGGTACACTGCCCTTAGCTCTAACAGATTGATGTGGAGCACCTTCTCGGCTGGCGACCACTGACCATGTATTTGAAGTTCCTGTAGGAACGCACCCCACCCGTCCAATGATGCATCTGTTGTTATCACGTGTGGGGAGATTGGAAGGAGGAATGGAAGGCCTTGGTTCAGGTTTTTTATTTGAAGCCACCAGTTCAGGGCCTTCACCATGAACGGGGTGATCCTGAGTCGATCGTCGAAGGATCCCGTACTTTGAACCCACTGAGCTGATAACGCCTCCTGTAAGGGACGCATAAGGAGACGGCAGTGTGGGATTAGGAGGATGTTGGAGGACATCATTCCTAGCAGAGACTTGAAAAGTCGCACTTTGATGGACTTTTTGAGTTGAATGCGTGTTGCCAGCGACATCAGTTTGGCCTGACGTTCCTGTGATGGAAAGGCCTTTTCTTGATGTGTGTCCAGAATTGCTCCCAGGAAAATGAGGCGTTGAAAGGGCTGCAGTACTGACTTTTCCTGATTGAGTGTAAGTCCTAGACTCTCGAATAGCTGAAGACAGGCGTTCGAAGACTTGTTCACGCCTTCTAGAGTGGGAGACTTGATGAGCCAGTCGTCCAGGTAGGGGAATACCTGGTGATGCTGCTGGCGAAGGTAGGCTGCCACTGGGGATAGGCATTTTGTAAAAATGTGTGGCGCCGACTTTAGGCCGAATGGCAACACTCTAAACTGATAATGTCTGCTCGCCACTGTGAACCTTAAGAACTGGCGGTGACTTTTGTGAATGAGTATATGGAAATAGGCGTCCTGGAGGTCTAAGGACACCATAAAATCCCTGGAATTGAGCAGTTGTAACACCTCTTGAATGGATACCATACGGAACGATTGCTTTTTGAGGTATGTGTTGAGGTTCCGTAGATCCAGTATAGGTCTCCATTTCTTCTCCTTTTTCCGTATCACGAAGAACCTTGAGTAGAATCCTTTCCCCCTCTGACCTCTGACCTCTGGGAACTCTTTCCACGGCTCCCTTTTGAAGCATTAGTGAGAGTTCCGCTTGAAGAAGATGAAGATTCCTGTGTGGCATGGGACATGGAGGGTTCGAAGGAGGAGTGTCCACAAACTCCAAAGTATGCCCGAATCGAACCAGTTGGAGAACCCAACGATCCGTAGTTATTTTTTGCCAATTGTGGAGGAAGTTGGAAATTTTTCCTCCAACTACGTAACATGGAGAAGAAACGGAGGCCTGTTTGATAAAGAAGTCACTGTCTTCTGGGGGGTTCTTTCTTTCCTCCTCTCCCTCGAAAGGAGGATTTATTGTAAGACTGGCCTTGTTGCTGCCTCTGTTGGTATGGAGGTTTGTATTGATGGGACGAGCCATAGGAGGATTTGTACCCCTGGTATCCACCTCTTGTTTGCTGGCCTCTTCCTCTGGAGCCCCGAAAGGAAGTATTCTTGTACTGGAGTGTTCCAAGGGATCTTGCGGTCTCGGTATCTTTCTTTTTTTTTAGAGCCTTTATTGTTACGTCAAGTAAATACAAGCATGGGCCTACAACCACCCCGGCCGGCCGCTAGTCAAGTCACAAGTACAGCAATCAGTGTAAAAAACACAGCAGCCCGAAAATCGAGGTCTAATAAGTGTCCAGGATATACCTCGTATTCAAGAGTACTATACAAGATTCAGGATTCGAGAAGGTTCATTTTGCAATAAAGAAAAATCAGAATCAATGCCATACGGTCATACATGGTCCTACAATAGCAAGCACGAAGCAGGAAATCCGCAAGAAGGTCTGCAAATACGTTGGAAGTATTGGGGGTAAGGCGTACGAGTCAGGATAAATTGCAAAACAAATGCGTTTCATAGCAAAGCTGCACCCCACCCCTCAAAACGAAACATACTGTAGGAAACATGAAAAACAACGACACCAAAAAGGAGGAAAGACAAAAGGCCATAGAAACAAAGAAAGGACAAATTAACAAACCCCATCCCCCTACCCCCCACCCTGCATAAGGCTACGGCCTATCCCCCCCCCCAGCAGCGTGCCTGTTGCCCTAAATAGACCCGAAATATAGAAAAGAGAAAAAGAAGAAAAAGAGAAAAAATGTGGGGAAGGGCCATCGCTCTGGTCACCCCCCCCCCCCCCCCACCCACCACCGCGCGCAGTAAACATCCTAAAAGCAAGAGCAGAATAGCCATGGAAAACATTAATCACAGATAGCCCAATCAATAACAGCCCCGCCGGGTGTCTCCCATATCATCGTCAGCCAACAATAAGTTCCACTATGTCCTAGACGGTCTCACCCCTGGCCTTTTCTATCAGTAGTAACAACATATGTCCACTTATCAATCGGCATACAGAGCAGCATGGAGGGTCCAAGTGATCTGGGCAGACCGGGCAGTGTCGTTACTCCATGGAACTTCAGCAACCAAAACACAGCCGAATATGTATGGCGGAAATCCGCCTGTGACAGTATCGACCCCAAAAACATCCTCCAGTCCGAACACAGTCTCACCAGCCAGGGAAAGAGAGTCACACCATCCGGTAAGCGCTGAAACGCCGCCAGGGCAGCCCCAACCATAGATCGACGTAGTTTCCCCAGCCTCTGAAGAGATAAGTGCCCCGACGAGTCACTCACATGTACAACAGATCTGTCTAAATCGATCTCATGAATCAGGTCGTCCAGCGTCTCCACGAACATAGGCGTAGCTGGAGCACTCAGCACTGACGCAGAGGCGGGCACATCGGCGCTTCCTTGAGATCGAACTAAACCCGTGTGGAACAATGGCGGCCATCCTTCTTCCCAGATCCCGGGCATCCCGGAGCAGGGTCGTATGCAGGGTTGTTAGACTTCCGGCCGGAAAGATGTAGCTTTCAGCCAGCCTTGGCGCCTAAGGACAGCCGCCCCCGCCAGCTGGCGAAATCCTGTTGAAGCGATATCCATCGGCACGTCAATAATCTCCGAGGCGGACCGCTCTCCTTCAAGGAGAATTTTCTTGACCTCGTCTTTCTGCTCCTCTGACAGTGAGCCTAGGTATGGGGCTACATCTGCCCACATCTGGCGATTGTAGCGTCCCAAGAGCGCAAGCGAGTTTGCCGCTCTGACGTTAATGGCCGACATCGACGAGAACCTCTTCCCGATGTTATCAAGTTTACGGCCTTCCTTGTCCGGAGGCGCAGTCAGTGCGGCAGCCGGATTGTTGGATTTCCGCTGCGCGGCCTGTGTTATCACGGAGTCCGGTTTAGTATGGCCTGTAAGGCATGCCGGTGTCTTGTCCGGGGCCTTGTATTTTTTATCAAGTATGGCCGGCACTGGAATGAGAGATGAGGGGTTTTGCATTATCTTTACTCCCTGGTCCCAGATATGGTCGATAATCGGGATTGACCGGACCGTCTTCTTGAATGGCTCCTTAAAGTCGTATAAGAAGCAGTCCTGAGGTTGTGTGATCATTTCTATCTTGAACCTTGCTGCTGCACGTTCTATAATATTGTGAAACCCCCCGATGTCTTTTGGGGGGGAGTCCGCCTGAGCCTGGTCAGGGGAAGCTGGATGTGAGATGACGTATTCGTTCCACTCGTCGTCCTGTATTTCTCCCTCTTCCTGTTGACCCTCCTCATCTTCTTCCACTGCCTCCTCGTCGTCCGAAGATTGTTGCGGAGGCAGAGACACAGGATCTGGGGTAATCACCAGTGGAGGTGGTCTATGGCGAGGAGGAGGAGCTGATGACACAGCTTGAGGTGGCACCACTGGAGGTGTCGGAGTAGGTGGGAACCGCTGTTTGTAATCCGCTATAAGGAATTGGAGGTCCGTGACAATTGAAGCCGGGAGGCACACCATAGCCTGTGAAGGAGGAGGCAAATGGTATTCTTCTTGATTTCTTCCTGATCCATGTCTTCGTTGTCCGAACTCTCATGTACTTTAACAAGCAGCTGTGATGGGCTTGTTGCGGTTGAGAACATAGCGCCATCTTCATAGTCCTCAATCTCCAGTAAATTAGTCGGAGGCAGTGGCTGGACTCTGCTAGGAGACGCCGCTTCTGGCATCAGCGTATGCGATGACATCCTGAAGTGTGTATAGATACACTTCAGCTTGGGAGATCCTTCCGTCGACGGTGAGAAACTGACGGCCACCGCAGACTTCTCTGTCGTTTGTACCGACGACGATGGCGTAGACGGTATCGTCGTCGACGGTAGTTTCTTCGTCGACGGCAGTGTTGACGTCTTCGTCGACGGTACTGTCGTCGACGGCTTCGTCAACGGTCTTGTCGTCGACGGCTTCGTCGACGCTGGTGTCAACGGCTTCGTCGACACTGGTGCCGACGTCGACGGCTTCGCCGATGACTTCGTCGACGAGGTTGTCGTCGACGTCGAAGGTACTTTCGTCGACGACGCTGGCTTCGGCTTCGTCGACGAAGGAGCTGTCGACGACGGCGACGTCGTCGACGAACTTTTAACAGGAATTATAGATGTTATAGACCTACCAGACGACGACGACGAAGTTGAAGTAGATGTCGTCAAGGTGGTGAAGGCAGAAGCTGTCGACATAGAGATGGTGACTGTCGACGCTGTCACAGGCATGGCAGAATACACTAGCACAGGCTTTTTGAAGGTGGTTTTCTGAGGAGAAATCTTCACTGCCATGGTCTTTGGTCGACCCTCTGAAGACTTAGGCGTCTTCTTTTGAGGAGGAAAAGTAGACGGACCTGGAGATGTCTGTCTCTGCCTTTTAGAAGAGGAGTGTGAGCTCCTAAAGGAACACTCGCTCTCACCTGAAAAGACTATTTGATCCTTGTCCTTCAGTCTCTGAAGCCATAGAAGCAGGCGTCCCTCTCTGTCTTTTAGAGTCTTGACAGAGAAAGTGCAGCAGACCTTGCAGTCCTTGGCAGAATGGTCAGGGTAGAGACAGTAGAGGCAGTCTTCATGTTTGTCATCTACATGCAGTCTCAGCTTCTTACACGTGGCGCAAGGTCTGAAGAGCCCTTTTTTAGCAGTGGTAGACATAGTAGACTCGAGCTCTCCTTCACAGGAGTAAATATAGAGAGAAAAATATGGATAAGATCCAGAAAAACCAGAAACCTGAGCAGAGCTCAGTGGAGACTCCCTTAGCACGACGTGCGGTAGAAAATCTGAGGGACTAGGGCTCCTTCCAGGAAGGTTCTAGAGGGTGGTAGTAGCTGATTGGCTCTTGGCCAAAGTTTGGTCCTTTTTACAAAAGGACTCAGATAGGTTACTAATGTGAGGCCTCTGGCCTATTAGTATATATATTAATATATATATATATATATGTCTTTAGGACATTACTATTTTATATACCGGGGACTCCCATCTCGACGACGGGGAATGATTCAGGCATTTGAATCTATGAAAGATACCCATAATACTGGATAATCAGGAATAACCACTTTAGGAATCACTCCCAGTAGGAATAAGCATTTCCTAGATTAGGGCTACACATTTCCTTAGTTATAATACATTTCAGTAGGCCAGATAGAACATTTCATCAGGTAGGAGTAAACATTTCCTTTAACCAGGGTAGCCTCTCTTCAGATAAAGTTAAACAGTTCCTTAGGCAGAAGTTAGGACATTTCATCAAGAATCAGGCCAGCTTTATGGAAAATAGTAATTAGACCCCTATGCAGGGATAAACATTTCAACAGGTAAGTATGAGCATAACAAGCTTGGCTTACGCATATGAAACATTTCCTCAAAGGTTGGGCAACAGCTCATTATACAGAACATCTTATCAGACAAGCCAACCCTTCTTTAGGTAAAAAATAACCATCTCATTTAGTGAGGCAACCAGTTCATTAAGGAACAATAAACCGCTCATGGAAAATCAGGCAGGGATTAACTCAGAGCCCAACTATGGCACCTCCTCAACCTGGCATTAGGCTGAAGTAGAGCTCTCTGACAGTAAGGCAATTTTAGACATTTCCTTAAATAACTGAGGTCATTTCTAAAGGCATTGCACTATAAAAGCCTTCTTTATGTATATAGAAACATCTCCTTAAGCCCGGGTAATCTATGCATCAGGCTAAAATGAACATTACATTAGTCTAGACTTTGCCATACCTAAGGCCTTAATGAGCATTCCATTATGGCAAAGATGAGCCAGGCCTCAGGCATCAAGAAGTCACGTTCCCCTAGTCAGGGGTTAACTTTTAAGGGCCCACCAGACAATCCTGGCCTCTGCCCAGTTCAGGGAGTGCAGGGGGCACAACGGGGGCCAACTTCAACTTTCCCCGCGGGAGGGGCGAACTTGGAGCCTTCCACGGCCTCCCGCACTCCTCCACGGGGGTTTACCTCTCTTCGGGCCTCTTGCGGTGGTGTGCAGCCGGTGTGAAGGGCTCCGGCCCTCTGGTAGGCCTCACGCTGGTGGGGGAAGCTCCGACCTGTTGGGCGATCAGTCCCGGGCCTCCCGAGCGCTGGTGCAGGCGTTTCCCTCAGTCCCAGGCCTCCTGCTCGCTCCGGGACCCAGGGACCAATCAGGGCACAGCTTTGGGGGAGGCACGGCCATGGCTGCCAATCGGCTTGCAGCCTCACTGGGTGTAGCCGCGGGAGCCAATCCGTATGCGGCGCTGGCGGGGGCGGGCCGATGACGCGGCCGGCGCCCCGGTCACATGGTAGTATTGGTGCTAGCTTCAGGGCCTAGCGCGGCCCTCTACAAAACTACGGCGGCCCTCTTCTCACATCGGGGGCCGCCGCGACAATGCGGGCAAAGGCGGGAAGGCCCTCCAATCGAGCCGGGCTCGCGGTGGAGAATGCCCAGTAGACGATCGCGGCGGCCTCCCCAAGGCTCCGGGGGCCGCCTCAAGGTCTGCATACACTCGGGCCGGGCGTGGCCCACAACCACACGGCGGCGGCCCTCTCCTAGCACCGAGGGCTGCCGGGGGCCAATCTCAGCGCTCCGGTCAGCAGTGCTCCACGGCCAGATCTCCCTGCGGTGAGGGAGCTCAATTTAGCGCTTCTTGGGCACAGCGCGCAGCAGCAGTTCTTGGCAGTCTGGGTCTAGCGCTTCTGCAGGCAGTTACAGTGCTTGAGCCTCAGGCAATTCAGTCAGGCTAGCAGTTCAGAAGGCTAGCGCTACGCAGAGATAACGCTTAGCATTCACTTCAGTGGGGCACTTTCCTCAGGACAGGAAGTTCAGGGTGCTAGCGCCAGGGAATAAGAGCGCTTAGCCAGCAGACAGTTTATTTTAGTTGGAATCAGATCAGCAGGACCAACAGGACAGGCCACACAACAGTGGCAAACCAGCAAAAGGGATCCCAGCACACAACAGTGGCAAACCAGCAAAAGGGATCCCAGGTGGCGTCAGGGAGCGCGGGGAGCGACACAGCGCCAATACCTGGTTGATTTCTCAATAGTCCTGCGGTGATTTGATTTCTTCTCGGCGCTTCATGTTTCTTGCGCCCTTGTAAATAGCAGTCTCTGGGTTCCTTGAAGGGGGGGGGGGGGTGGAGTTGATGGCTGGTATCAAATCCCCTCAGCCGGTCTCCTTCAGGTAGACTCTGGGTTCCCCTGCCGCCGGGCCAGATCAGGGGGCAAGTTCAGGATCCCTCAACACTTGGTAGGCAGCACCTAGGCTCTGTCACTCCCAGTGTCATAGGTCCCTGTCTAGGCCCCACTGCCTAAAACTCCTGCGTAAGTTCTTCCCCAGGTCTGTGCTCCCTCAATCTGACAGGAAAGTTTCCCTCCCTTTCCTTATATAGTGCCAGTTGACAGTTGGCAGTTGGTGCCACCTCACCTGTTCCAGAAGGTTCTAGGAGGTTCCACCATTCTGGCTATGGGCAGGCTGGCAGGCTAGTATTGATACATTGTATGAGGGTTCCAGCCAGCTCCTGGCCACTAGAATGCGCTGCAGTAGCAGGGGTCAGTGGCAGCCATGTTAGGGGAAGAGGGCACCTTAACATTAGTTTAACATTACGCAGGGCATCTCCACTACACAAGGCCTATACCCTTTTATTACAATAGGGGACATCCTAAATTAAGGGGAGCAAAAAGCGAAAAATTCTGGGGAAAGGGCCAAGTCCTACAGCCACCAATAAGGAAACCAATGCTAAAGTACTAAGATGGTTCTTAGCCTTACAGCCTTTTTCATTTCAGACTCTACATATGCCAGGAAAGTTCCAAGGGAATGTAGATTATTTATCCAGATTTCCTACATCTGAATGGCCCAATCGTCCATCTCCAGAAGAGAGGCAATGTGATAGAGAGCATCCTATCACCAAGGCGGCCGGAATTTCCAAGATGGTGTCCAGTGGTCCACTCCAGCAAGGGAGATCGAGCGGTCTAGTCTCTGGAGAGGAGGAGCAGAGGCACGGACAGGAGCTCTCGGGAGAGGTGTGGCGCCGCGGCCGCGGCCAGGGCGACTGACGCTGGAATCTGGGGATCAGGGTTCGACCCCCGGCTCCGGCGTCAGGTTAGCCCAGCACCATGTGACTCTGGGCAATAGCTTGCTTAATCTTCCCGACGGCCCCCAGCGCCTAGAGACCCTTACGGGTGATTGTGCGCTTTACAAATGTGGATTATTATTATTATTATTATATTATTAAAAGGGAGCCGTTGGTTCAGCTGGGGGTCGTCGGATAATTGGAGGTGCGGAGGAGGCGAAGCGACGACGGGAGGCTGCACGACAGGAGCCGTAGTAGAAGAGGAGATTCCAGTTGCCAAAGCCCACGCGGAGGAGAACCGAGGAAGCGACGGAGCTGGTCCACGGGAGGTTTCTCCAACAAACACCGTGCTCGCATTCGGCTGTCCCTTCAAGCAACAGGACACCGAGATACCCATTGCTACGGTCACCGGGGACCGTAGCCCCAGGCAAGTGACGTGGGGAGAACGGTGGAGGAGGAGGTTGGAGGGCAAAGGACTGTGGGGTTTATGGCACAAATAGAGTTGTACACGCTGCATGCGGAATAACGCAATTTTGTTCCCCCCCTATCCCTCACTACCCTACTTTTCCTCCTACTTTAAACTTTACCACTAGTCTCGGTGAATCCCAGGTTATTGGTGACTGGAGCACGTATTAAGAGCTTTAAGAATTTATACAGTTCATGACGGTAGTGTTCCTCTGTTTGCTTTTTGGGAAACGTCGGTACGGGTTATCCTACGGAAAGAGTGACCGAAAGAGAGAGACCGAAGACATCTTTTCAACCCCGAAGACCGCGCCCTTCATCCTTTGTTATTTGCTGCCAAGTATTTTGCAACTGTTTAACTCTTTTGAAGCATGAATAAAACACCTAGTGTGATACTGCAATTGACTGTCTGATGCTTGCGATAGAGCTCACTTAAGGAAAAGGTGTCAAACGATTACACCTGCCAATCACAGTTATCTTTATTTCATGGCAAGTGGATAGCACTAATAATTCAAAGTACTAACATTCGGAATCACTTTATGTACCAAGGTGTTCACAACGGGCCTGGGAGTGGTGGTCATGAGTCTGTACAGAGGAGGCATCCACGTCTTTCCATTCCTTGACAACTGGCTCATTAAGGGCAGCAGCAGGGAACCATGGCAATCGTCCAACCCTCAAAGTTTTCTACAAACTTATCTGAAAGACAATGTGACAGCTGTGTACTACATACCAAAACGAAGGGTACTCACTTACCCCAGCTGTTTGCATTGGCACAGCCTATGTAGCACTTGGCAATTCTAAATAAGATACACCTTTAAGCAGAACACCTACCGTGGAATGAACAACAACTTTGCAGACCTGTTAAGCAGGATGCATACAAATGTCCATGAGTGGAAACTCCATCCGCAAGTCCTACACAGGTTCTTCCAGCGGTGGGAAACCCCATCCATCAAACTCTTCGCCATCCAAAAAAACACAGTGCCCAAACTTCACTTCCAGGTAGCCGTATCCACAGTCCATGGGCAATGCACAATGGATGGTAAGGGATATTTATCTAGGCTTTTACTCCTTGCCTACTCATCTCAAATGTGGTCAGAAAAATGTGTTTGGTGTCCATGACTTTCATTCTAGTTAGCCCACAACCTGGGCCAGACAGCCCTAGTACTCAGTGCTCCTGGAGAGGTCTATCAGCCCCCATAAGAAATTACTGACCAGGCTGAATCTTCTCACACAATCTCCACATCAGACACCAAGCAACTCAACCTAGCAATCTTGCATCTGAGGTCTAAACCTCCTTGACAAGTGTATGGCAATTCTGTATGAAGCTTGTAAGCCTACTACACCTGCATGTTATGTACCCAAGTGGAAGAGATTTGTCCTCTATTGCATCCCAAACCAAGTTGGCTTCAGAGTTGATTCACATGGTGGCTTGTTGGAGACTCGGGCCAAGCTGGCATTTGGGGATGCTGTGCTTAGAGGCCTTCCGTGAAGTTCAATAGAGGGGTCTCTGATCTAGGAACCGAACTCAAAGGTCAGTGCCTGTTGTGGCTAATCTCTGGGCTCAATGTCAAACTCCCTCTGGACCAATGCTTGAGCGCCATGTGAGACTTCTCTTGAAGTGTGCAGAAATAGTTGCTCTTGGGTATGCTTCTTTGTCCTGGGCCTCTGCTTGGCTGTAATGGGACTTGCTCCTCCCAGAAGGAGTAGTTTCTGTCCTGTAACTCCAGTTCTGTAGTAGGGGTATCTCTGTTATAGTCATAATCTAGTGAATAGTCCCGCCCATGTGCGTGGACCCCGGAGCAATCAAAAATAATCTCTTACAGTGTCGAAAAATGCAGAAATGCACAGACACTTAAGAGAGAATTTAACCACTTGGATGCTAAGGCTATTTTATGACTTCAATGTAATTTCCATTGAAATCAATGGAAACTCCATGACGAGCTGGGCTCGTCATGAGCGTCGAAGGGGTTAAAGACAGATAATGCAGCCTAAAAAGGCTACACTGTCCAGTACTTCAACTAGAAATTCCACCAAAAAAATCCACAAAACAGCAAAGTCTGTACAGATTTCCCTTGCTTAAACAGCAAAAACCCTCTGGAATGATAGAGGAGGACCTGGACAGACAAGCCCCATAGGCTGCCATTATGTGGCTCAGAACAGGATACTGTGCCTTTAAGAGAACTTTCCAGAACTTCACAGTATCCCAGAATGCACTGCAGGTCCCAGTTACTTTCAGTTCTTTTTGAAGGCGTAACACGCCAGACCTGTAGCATTTCGTACATGAATATCTCTCTCCACCGGAGAGGAGGGCGGGCGATATGACTATAACATAGATACCCCTACTATAGAACTGGAGTTACAGGACAGAAACTACTCCTTCTGTAGTAGGGGATCTCTGTGTATAGTCATAATCTAGTGAATAGAATGGCAAGCCCATCCCCACACCAAGCGGCGGTGGAGAAAGACGAAATAACGCCACTATTGTGCAAACAGATTCCGCAGCGAAGCCTGTCCAACCTGAGCGTCTGCCCTGGCATCAGAGTCCAGGCAGTAATGCTTAGCAACGGTATGGACCGACTTCCAAGTGGCCGCCTTGCAGATCTCTGCAATGGGAACATTACGAAGCATAGCTGTCGTGGCAGCTTTGCCCCTGGTGGAATGAGCCTTAGGTTTGCCCCCTAAGGTCTTATTAGCTTTGTAGTAACACAATTGTATGCAGGACACAATCCACCTCGAGATGGACTGTTTAGAGGTAGCAAGACCTGTCCTGACTGATCCATAATTGATGAACAATTGGTCTGACCTACGAATATCCTTGGTTTTATCCAGATAAAATTTCAGCACCCTCCTAACATCCAGGGAATGCAAAGACCTTTCCGCTGGAGAGGAAGGATTCTGAAAGAACGTAGGTAAAGTTATAGTCTGGTTGATATGAAAATCAGAAACAACCTTGGGAAGAAACTTAGGGTGAGTACGCATAACAACCTTAGCAGCATGAAATACAGTATAAGGTTCTTGGCAACACAACGCCTGAATTTCACTCACCCTGCGGGCCGATGTAATGGCCACGAGGAACGCCACCTTCCAGGACAGGTGCTGCAACGAAGCCTTATGAATAGGTTCAAAAGGCTCCTTCATCAACCTGGACAGCACCACATTCAAGTCCCACGAAGGCGAAGGAAGCCTGATAGGAGGGAACACTTTCTTCAAGCCTTCCAGAAAATCTTTAATCACAGGAATCTGGAAAAAGGAAGTCTGTGAAGGGCATTTCCTGTAGGCAGTCAAAGCAGCCAGATGAACCTTAATGGAATGAACATTAAGGCCAGACTGCGCCAGATGTAGCAGATATGGAAGGATGACATCCTCCTTGCATGTCGTAGGGTCATAGTTCTTAGACTTGCACCAGATGCAAAACCTCTTCCACTTGTAAGCATAAGAAGTCCTAGTGGAAGGTCGCTTAGCCTCCTTCAGTATGGCCATACAATCCTCTGGGAGATTCAGATGGCCATATTGCACTATTTCAGGAGCCATGCCACCAAACTCAAAGACGAGAGGTTGGGGTGCACCATCCGCCCCCGAACTTCGTGAGAAGGTCCGGCCTGCACGGCAGTTTCATGTGAGGAAGGAGGGACCGGTGAAGCAGGTCCGTGAACCACCACTGTCTGGGCCATTCCGGGGCAATCAGAATCATCCTCGCCCTGGATTGGGACAGCTTGATGAGAACCGCCGGAATCAGGGGAATGGGTGGAAAAGCGTACAGAAAGCTGTTCGACCAGTTGATCCATAACGCGTTCCCCAGCGTCCCCGGCTGGTAGTACCTAGAGGCGAAGCCTCGGCATTTGCTGTTTTCTGCGGTGGCGAACAGATCTACGTCTGGAGTTCCCCACCTTGCGAAGACTTCTCCTAGTACTTCATCGTTTATGACCCATTCGTGGTTTTCCTGAATCAGTCTGCTCAGTTCGTCTGCCTGAACATTCTGCACACCTGGCAGATGGGTGGCCGTTATCGACAGTCCTCGGGCCAGAAGCCAGTGCCAGATCGCCTGCGCCTCCTGCGACAGAGTGCGGGATCTCGAGCCCCCCTGCTTGTTGAGGTAATACATCGTAGTCGTGTTGTCCGTCTGTACAAGCAGAGAGTTGGTCTGAAAGGACGGATGAAAAGCCTTCAGTGCCAAGTGAACAGCTCTGAGTTCCAGGAAATTGATGTGGTACGTGGACTCCGTCCGGGACCACGTCCCTTGAATCTGTAGGTCTCCGGAGTGCGCTCCCCAGCCCTGGAGAGAAGCATCCGTCACGATAGTCTGCGTGGGAATGTCCTTGTGGAAGGGAACCCCTCTGAGGAGATTCTCCGCTGAACACCACCACTTCAGAGACTGAAGAGCATGTAGAGACAGTCGTATTTTGTCGTCCCAAGATCCTCTCCTCTGGTCCCACTGATCTTCCAAGCACTCCTGCAGCGGTCTCATGTGCAGCCACGCATGTGGCGTCAGGAAGATACAAGAGGCCATCGATCCCAGTAGGGAAGACACCGCCCTCACCGTCGTAGATGGAGTGGACATGAGAGCCTGAGCCTTCCGAAGGAGTGATAAACGACGCTCTTCCGAAGGAGACACGCTTGCTGACAGCGTATCGATAGAGGCTCCCAAGTACTGGATGCACTGGACCGGAGTCGGGACAGACTTGGACATGTTGATGTGCAACCCCAGCTTGTTCAAGAGAACGCACGTCTTCTGGAAGTGTGCCTGAGCTTCCGAGAAGGAGGCCTTGATCAACCAATCGTCCAGGTATGGGTAGACAAACACCTTGTTCTTCCTCAGGTGTGCCGCTACCACTGCCATGCACTTCAAAAACGTCCTGGGCGCAGACTTCAGCCCGAACGGAAGTACCGTGTACTGATAGTGATTGGTGCCGACTTGAAATCGCAGGAACTTCCTGTGTTTGTGTGCAATGGGCACATGGAAGTATGCATCCTGTAGGTCTATGGCACACAGCCAGTCCCCCTGTTGCAGCGGAGGATAAATCTGATGCAACGACAGCATGCGAAACTTTTCTCTGCAAATCCACTTGTTTGCCTGTCGCAAGTCCAGAATGGGCCTGAACTCGTTCTTGTCCTTCTTGCGGACCAGAAAGAACCGGGAGTACAGACCTCTTCCTCTTAGAGACAGAGGTATGTCTTCTATCGCCCTTTTCCTTAACAGGATGTCGGCCTCCGCCTGGAGCTCGCGCAGCTGATACTGCGAGCTGACCGGAGGAATCGATGGAGGCGGGCTGGTAAACCGAAGACTGTATCCATTGCAAACAATATTCAGCACCCACTTGTCCTGAGTAATTTTTCTCCACTCTGCCAGAAAAAATTGAACGCTTCCCCCCACCGGAGCGGGTAACGGACGAAGGGGAAGTAACCGCTCAGGGTCGAGACCCGGCCGGGCCCTTGTTCTCGGTAGAGGACTGCTGTCCCCCTCTACCCCTCTGACGTTTTTGGAAGGGTCTTCTGAATTGCTGCTGTTGTTGCTGCTGCTGTTGCCCAGAAGACTGTCCTCTTCCTTTCCCCTGCGAGCCAAACCGTCGTTGGAACTGGCGGTAGGGTTTCTTGTCTTTGGGCTTCTCCAAGCCCACTGCCGTCAGGGTTTCAGCCTCGGCCTTTGTGATGTATTCCTATAGGTTCTGAATCGATCCCCCTATTCCTGACCCTATTCTGGTTAGCAAACTAACAAGTTAACTTATGTAATCAGCCCATGAGGCAGAAAACCCCCATGATGCAGATACCGTTATCTGACGCAGTCACACTACGGCACAGGAACGTGTTATCTGATTAGGTCATAACGCTTGCGATCTAATTAGACAAGCGATATTCCTCCAGCCCCTGATAAGGCATACGGAGTTCTCATAACAAATCAAACCTATGACAACCTGGGCAAAACCCTGCGGCCATTGTTTTGATTTCACCGAGAACTTCAGTAAAAGAATGTGCTAACGAGCAAGTCGTATGACATCCTTATTGACGTATCTATGTCCATCCTTACGTCAATCTCGGCACCTTAAAGGTATAAATATTACCGATATTGCCCTATGCAAACACACGCGTGGTGACGAGACGGAGCAGCCATACTTGCCGAAGCGAAGAGCAGAGCAGACCCCGCTGGCGCAGCCCCGCCTTCCTGACGCGCTGAGAGAAGCTGCTTTCTCCTGCCGAGAAATCCAGCACCGGCGTTTCTGGGTAGCCCTCGCAGGCAGCCTGGAATATCGAGACCAGAGACGAGAGATACCATCCCTCATTCAACCTAGATTCCAGGTACAGAACTGAATAACCCCTCACAGAGAATTCTTTAGTTATTCACTTGGCAAAAACAAACTTAACTTAAACTGTAACTATCTATTCCCGCCCACGCATTAGACTTAGGTCAGGTACACGGGGTAGGCGTATCTAGAAACACCAGTTGAGTACGTTTAGTCAAATGTATATGTGTATGTAATATATTTTATTCATTTTAAACATCTTATGGCTTAGAAACCATATCAATGTTTTTACAGTATTATTTTATACTGCTGCTTTTAATGTATGCACTTTACTTAACTATAAGTATTGCAATAATATCGATCCATTTCTCTTGTATGAGAAAAGAGACTGATCAATAAATAACACCTTTTTATTGAACACGCCCGTCTCTTCCTTTTCTCTACAATCTGATGAGACTAAGAATGCACGTACTGACTGAGTAAAATAAATTGCCTTTTGTTCACACGACTCTCGAGATATACTCTTGATTAGGGGAGAGCAAAGTTGTCATGTTCTATGGTTGTCAGAAACTAAATCCCTTCTTGTCTAATCAGGGAAGTTAAGTCCTCCTTGAACATTCGAGAAAGTTTCTAGTGAACTCTGAGCTAAGCTGGCAAACCCAAAACTTTAAGTCTAGTATCGACAGTAGTAGACCTAGTTAACGTCTGGTCTAGGCCTTTACTGCTGTAGGTATTATTCCAATGCGCAGAGCCTATTGGGATGATAGGAACTACACTACACCTTCATCCGGGCCATTTCGTCGTCTGCATGTTTCCCGAATAGAGTATCACCGGAAAACGGCAGATTAGCCACTCGCTGTTGCGCCTCAGGCTTGAGCGACGTAAGCCTGAGCCAAGCATGGCGTCGCTGATTGATACCGTGGCAGTATCCATGTGTGGCCAACAGGGAGATATCCGCCGCGGCGCTGATGGCCTGGTTCGAGACCAGCATCCCTTCCTTGACAATTTCCATGAAGTCCTCTTTCCTGTCACGCGGGACAAGGTCCGCGAACTGTTCCATGGAATCCCACAGCGCACGGTCGTACCGCCCCAGTAACGCCGAGTCGCTGGAAGCCTTCATAGTCGTGGAAGAAGTCCCACACGCCTTCCGTCCAGCCGAATCAATCCAGCGGCTCTCCTTATCCGGAGGCACGGTGGAGGACGGGGAGGTAGAATGGAGTTTCCTGGCCGCCGTCACTATCACCGAATAGGGCACTGGATCCATCCGTAGGAAGGCCGGGTCCGAGTCAGGCCCCTGTACTTCTTCAGAAGTCTGGAGGGAGCGGCTTTCACCACCGCTGGCGTAAGAAAAAGCTGTTCAGCAGGCTCAACCAGTCCTGGCACCAGCGGTAGTAGGGGGCGAGACAGGTGCTTCTTGTGCAAAGTCTCGAATATCACGGACGTCGTCGGTGTAGGAGCAGTCACCGTGATACCCAACTTCGCAGCCCCCCTCAGGAGAACCTCCTGGAACGTGCCAATGTCATCGATCGGAGACACCCTAGTCTCCGGGGAGTCCGACAACGTAGGTGAATGGGAACGGGTCCTAGAGGTTGAACGGGACCTGGACCTATGCCTCCTGTGGCGATGTCTGGATCTAGTGGAGGACCTGTGTCAGCTCCTCGATCTTTCTCTCCTCCTGGAGTGAGACCTCGATCTCCTGGGCCTGGGACGTTCCGCCGGTCTCCCCAGGGCGGACGTCTTGGGCTTAGGCGGTTCCTTAGACTTAGGAGTCTTCTTGGGAGGGGTCGGAAGCCTGGGCAACGAGACCGACCTCGGTGGAACCGGTGGAAGCTTGACAGGCACAGGGGTCTGTGGTCCTGTTGGAAGCGGAGGCAGAGGAGGTAACGGAGGAGGAGTAGGTGCCCTCGGCGGTGGGCCTCTTGGCAACGGAGGCGGAGATGTAACAGACTTCTTCGGAGTATACACCTCCGAGTACCCTGATCCCGGTGACCCGCCATCCTTCCCGGACTGAGGGGAGCCCCCCACAGTCCTAGGCCTGTCCGCACGACCCCTCGACGTCGAAGAATGGTGTGCAGACGTCGAGCGCAGGTCCCTCGACCTCGAGCGCCCCTTCGGCGTCGACCATCTTCCATGCGTCGGCGCCGAACGGCTTCTATGCCTCGACACCAATCCCGACCATCTCGACGACGATCCTTTATGCCTCGACGGCGATATCTTGTGCCTCTACGGCGACCGCCTCGACGGCGACCTCTTCGACCGCCTCGACGGCGACCTCGACCGCCTCGACGTCGACTTCTTCTTCGCCGGAGATCTCTTCTGCCTCGACGGCGACCTCTTCCGTTTCGACTGCGGCCTCGACGACGAGGATCCCCTCGACGACGATGATGACCTGTGTGTCGACGGCGATCGGCGGTGTCGCCTTGACGGCGAGCGCCGACGCCGGGCCCGTCGACGTCGTTCACTCGACGACGATGAAATCGTCACTGGGTTCGACGGCGGTCTGTGTAAGTCCCTCGACGTTGACGGGCGACATTTTCTCGACCCAGAGCCCTGGGGAGACCGGGAACTGGCCGTGGACCGTCCTCTCGACGCCGTGGTCAGCGCTACCGACCCCGACGGAGACTGTGGACGTTTGCTGGACTTCCTGCCCCTGGGGAGCCCCCCAGAGGCCTCAGCATGGGCAGATGAAGCCCCACCAGACCCACCTTGAGCCTTCAGCCTTCTTTCCTCGAGGCCCTGAAGCCTGATCTTCATTCTGTCCTTCAGGATCCTGCCAGAGAAGCCTTTACAGATTTCACACTCCTCTGGAACATGGGAAGAGGGCAGGCAGAGGATACACACCTCATGAGGGTCTGACTTGTCAAATAAAGAAGGCATATTTGACACAAAAAAGAGTGCAACAACCAAGAAGAAAAGCCCAAAAGTACTTAGAAAGTACTCAAATCGATTTTTCAGTGAAAAAACACCAACAAACCCTTGAAAAGGGAGAGCTCAATGCTCCAGGGTCCTGCTACCAGGAGCCGGAAAAAAGAACTGAAAGTAACTGGGACCTGCAGTGCATTCTGGGATACTGTGAAGTTCTGGAAAGTTCTCTTAAAGGCACAGTATCCTGTTCTGAGCCACATAATGGCAGCCTATGGGGCTTGTCTGTCCGAGTCCTCCTCTCTATCATTCCAGAGGGTTTTTGCTGTTTAAGCAAGGGAAATCTGTACAGACTTTGCTGTTTTGTGGATTTTTTTGGTGGAATTTCTAGTTGAAGTACTGGACAGTGTAGCCTTTTTAGGCTGCATTATCTGTCTTTAAATTCTCTCTTAAGTGTCTGTGCATTGCTGCATTTTTCGACACTCTAAGAGATTATTTTTGATTGCTCCGGGGTCCACGCACATGGGCGGGACTATTCACTAGATTATGACTATACACAGAGATCCCCTACTACAGAACAGAAGCTCTTTCTTCTTAAACTCGTTGGGATGCTTGGTGGGCCACGTGATCTACAGTGAAAAGGTTCGGTATGTTGGATGGGGCTGGACTCTGCTTTTAGTTTGGACAAAACTGGAAGGGCATATTCACCATAACACCACCCCCCCTTCCTACAGCAATTCGTAATACAACCAGATTCCTGGAGAGGAAACCACTTGAGAGTGGTTTGGAGCACAAACAACGAAGTCATCTATGTACTAGATCTCTCATCACTGAATCATGGTCTTGGATGGGTGGCAGCGAAAGGAGCAAAGACGCTGACGGTCTGGACCTTGAACTGAGCCTCAGAACCCAATTGTAGGAAAAAAAACTATCTGGGGTGCTGTCTTTGGCTTGGTGCATTAGTGGGCGAAGGGAAGAGTCAAATGAAAGAAGGCAGACTTCTTTGAAGAAAAATAGCTTGCAATTGCCCATATGCACAACACTAGATAGAAGGGGCATGCATGCACGTCTACAGAAACACAAAAAAATAATCATTTGCTTTGTCATAAACACACATTTGCAGTTCTCTGGAATCTCTTGTCTTTGTAAAAATCTAGTAAGAAACCATAAATCAGACATGGCTCCCTGCGGTGTACATTATGACTAATAAAAACCTGAAGACAGGCAGACATTTCTCAATGCAAGATATACATGCACAATACATCTCTACGATACAAAAGGGGATGATGGACTCAAGCAAGCCTGGCTGAAGACGGCTGGAATGCCAGAAACCGGTCCTCGGAAGCTTCTTTCCGGTCCAGGGAAGACATGGCTTGGCAGTTCGGGCTGGACTGTTCCCATGAGGCACAGGGTCAGACTGATTTGCATATAGCCATGTCTGAACTGGGGTGGCAGAGTGGGCTAAAGAACGGTGATGGATTAAACCCAGATCTTTTGACTGGGTGTGAGTGTTTGATTGATTCAGATGCTCCGTACATCACCACCCCCTTTTGTACCGCTTTTGGCCGCCATAAGTGTGGCAGGGTATGCTCAGACGTGAGTCCCTTGCTCACTTTGCCACTGGATTCAAGCAAGCCGGGCTGAAGACGGCTGGAATGCCAGAAACCGGTCCTCGGAAGCTTGTTTCCGGTCGAGGGAAGACATGGCATGGCAGTTCGGGCTGGACTGTTCCCATGAGGCACAGGGTCAGACTGATTTGCATATAGCCATGTCTGAACTGGGGTGGCAGAGTGGGCTAAAGAACGGTGATGGATTAAACCCAGATCTTTTGACTGGGTGTGAGTGTTTGATTGATTCAGATGCTCCGTCAATCACCACCCCCTTTTGTACCAATACATCTCTACAGCAGCGAAGTCATGTTGCTTATAGTTCTTTTATCAATAATACATTCAGCACACTAAGAAACAACTTCAAAATGTAGCTGAAGCAGATACAGTTGAACCCAAAAGAACATTACACCAAAGCAGCCCACACTGATTCCACTGCAAGGCAGAAGGATAGGTAGGGCCTACTATTTTAAGAATATTTTGCTACAGTTGTGCAGTTTCACAGGTCTTTCATGTGAGACTTTTAAGGGTCGCATTCAATATAGTCCCTGACAACTCTGCACTACAGAAAAACTGTGTGTGAAGGATGGTTTGAAACTCTCTGCACAGCTGTTTGGATTGGAAATATAAGGACACCAAAACTGCAGACTGTAAAATAAGCAAGCAGCTCTTTGGAGTGGTGTATAATGAATTCAGAGATAGAGTGCTGCGAGTGTGAAGGAAGGGCAGTGTGCATTTTGAGTGCAGAGTGGCAAGTGGACTGAGCGTGCAGGGAGAACGGTTTGTATTGTAGTACAGGAAAAGTGGGGTGTTCTTTGAATGCAAGGCGAGCATTATGTAGCAGGTAGAGCTGTGTGCATTGGGAGTGCAGAGAGCAGAGTGTATTGAGTGCTATGAGCAGGATGTATTGTGTATGAGGGGTGTCTGTATGACTGCAGGGTGATGGTGTAACTGTTAGTGTGAGGGGAGTGTGAGCACTGTGTATGTGTGGTTGCAGCAGATTAAAGCCAGATCTATTGACATTTCCAAAAAGTGTTCCTAATGATTCTGAACTCTGGAAAATCTGCACTGCAGATCTGACCTGTAAATTGCTACATAAAGGAATGGTGGAAATTGAGGTGATTTAAATAGCTGATCATGGAGAGCAGTCGATTTAGTGTGGTTCAACTGAAAGTGGACACTTTATGTCTATGCAAACTTACCTCCTCAGTTGTGAAGTGGGTTTAAAGCACAAAAATCAGAAACAAATGATACAATATTTGTTCATTAGGAACTTGAGTGAAGTACTTCATTCATCACGGAGTAGATCTCAGAAACCCACCCACCCCGACGGACCATGCCCGGAACCTCGGCATCATACGCGACTCCTCCCTCACCATGACCCGCCAGATCAACGCCGCCTCCACTGGTTTCAACTCCCTCCGCATCCTCCGTTAGACCTTCAAGTGGATCCCACCCGAAGCCAGAAAAACCGTCACCCACGCACTCATTACCAGCAGACTGGACTACGAAAACGCCCTCTACACAGGAATCAAAAAATCCCTGCTATGGAAACTCCAGACCATACAGATTTGTCCTCGGCACCCAACAACATGAGCACATGACCCAACACCTGTGAGACCTCCACTGGCTCCCCGTCGAGAAGAGAGTAACCTTCAAGCTACTCACCCATGCATACAATTCCCTCCACAACACCAGACCCAAATACCTCAACAAAAGGATCTTTCCACGCACCCAAAAGGAACCTCCGCTCCGCCGACCACGCTCTAGCAATGACACCGCGTATCCATTGAATCAGGACGGGCAGGTGGGGGGAGCCTTCCACATCGCAACCAAAGCATTGAACGAACTCCTAGTCAACATCAGATGCTCCCCCACCCTGCACACCTCATGACCTGGCTTTTCGCTGACCCACAGCTGCACCTCCCTCCCCTTTATAGCGCCTTGAGACCCTCGCGGGTGAGTAGCGTGCTTTATAAACCCCTGATTGATTGGAGATGTAGGATACTTGTGCGGACATCTTTCAGGAGCAGCAATTTCTACCAAATCGCCAATATTGTAGTAAAGTATCTTCCCATCCTTGGCTGCAGTTTTTATAAACAGAATGGGCCCACAATCCTGCTCTGGGCTAGGTCTGTGCTAGCAGAAATAAAGTTTTCATAAACAGAATGGGTCCACAATCCTGCTCTGGGCTAGGTCTGTGCTAGCAGAAATAAACAGGGTTGCACCTGCCTAGGATGTGACATTCTTTAGCTGATACAGGTGAACTTGCTAAATTACCATGTTGTGTACGAGTCCTTACAGTTTTTGTAGCAGGGCTTGAGGCAAAGCACATAATCCTCATAGTACATCGGAAACCTCATCATTTATATGGGAATGAGTGTTGGAAAAGCTGCCATATGGATTACTCCTTTTTCCCCACCTCTAAATTTAATTCCACAAAGCTATAAAGACTTAGTGACACTTAAATCCTGTAAAGCAAAGCCCTGAAAATGTGCTCACATAAGAGTATCCATTGGTAGACACCGGCTATAGCCTTATCAGCAATGGTTGCATTAGAAATCAAACATCCTTACGTTAGTTCACAGAAGATTATCTTCCCAAACTCTAGTAAGCTATGTGTTCCAGATTCACCAATTGCAGTCCTCTTTATAAAACACTGAGTGGCCTATATTAGGATGGTGCATAAAGTGCCATATACTCATCTTCATATCCAAAAATGTGGAAAGTGTTAGTTGAAACTGTAAATAGTTACAAGAGTACCTTTGCATTGCACATTGAGAGTGCATTTACTTCACAGGTAACTTTGTATTACTTTCACCCATACATATTACTTCCATTTTGAATCTAAACGAATTATATATGTTTTTGAACCCTGCTGGCATCAGTGTGGCCCTCGGCGAGACCACAAACCGTACTTTGTGGCCCCTGGGCAAATGTTTGCGAATGCCCATGGTCTAGCACAGCGGTATTTAAAGTACGGCCTGCGGGCCAGTTGCGGCCCACTAGGCCTTTCCATGCGGCCCTCGTGTAAAACAACAGTTTGGAATCCACTGCGATTCCACATGTTGTGATTTCTCAGGGGCCGCCTTCACAGGGAAAAGAATGTTAGAAGCATGCGCAAAATTAGTGTCTCACAAGCTCACCCGCAAAAGATCATCCTTCTGCAGCTTCCAATTAGAAACAAACTTGATATACACCGGTTGGTAGGTATATAATGTATATTCCTTTTAGGGCAGGAGAATGAGAAGGAGAAACTTTCTAACTGCCACATTGAAAAGCCCCTTTGATTTGTTTGCTTTGATGCAGTGGTTTAATGATTGTAAATAGATATTCCTTCTTGCCACATCTCCGGGCAAAGATGTGAATAAACATGAGAAATGAAGCATAATTTAATTGTCCTCTGCCGTTGCTGGACGGTGCTTGTTTTCCATTTTACAAAAATAAATGACAGAAAAAAATTTTGAAAGTATGTTTAGCCCATATGCAAGGGCTTGTATTTGTGGGCTTGCAACTGCCAAAGATCACCGATGATGCCAAAAATCAGGACGCAGGATCTAATGTTCAACCAGTTACCACTGACAGGTCAGCGTGGCCTGAAGACCTTGGTGGGTTTTTAGAATGGTTGCAAGTTTAATATTCGTCACAAGGACAATGAGTTCTCAGACGGAGGGGGAGAGAGAGAGGGAGGGAGAGAGAGAGGAGACAGAGCGAGGGAGGCAGAGGGCGAGAGAAAGGGAGACAGACAGAGGGAGGGAGACAGAGTGACACAGAGGGAGGGAGACAGAGACAGACAGAGGGAGGGAATTAGAGAGAGCGAGAGAGACAGAGGGAGACAGAGAGAGAGGGGGAGAGAGGTAGGTTGCACGTTTAATTTTCGTCACAAGGGCAATGGTTTCTCAAGCAGTGACTGGCAGAAAGATAGTGGGAGGGAGACAGAGGGATGGAGACAGAGAGCGACAGAGGGCTGGAGACAGAGGAATAGTGACAGACAGAGGGAGGGAGACAGAGGAATAGTGACAGCCAGAGGGAGGGAGACAGACAGACAAAGGGAGGGAGACACAGGGAGACAGACAGAGGGAGATAGACAGAAGGAGAAAGAGGGACGGAGAGAGAGAGAGCGAGAGAGGGAGAGAAACAGAGAGAGAGAGGGAGACATACAAAGGCAGAGAGAGGGAGACATACAGAGAGGGAGAGAATGAGGGCATGGGAGGGGAGAGAGATAGAGATGTGTGTATGCTGGGTCTGTTGGCTCAGTGGACGAATGCGTCTGCTGCAGGGGCCTGTGTTCGTCCTCATGGCCAGTCTTTTTTGATCAAGCCCCGCCCCCACCGGTGCGGCCCTCAGCCACAAACCACACTGTAAATGTGGCCCCCCGAGAGAAAGTTTGTGAGTACCCATGGTCTAGCGCATGTACTTAAAATGGCTTCCCTGCTCACATTTACTGGCAGTAATTGAACTGGCCAGCACAGGGGCATATCTGCTAATTCAGATATGTCCACACATACAGTATAGTGTACCCTGCCATGTCGCGTTTTCTTTTTTGTCTGTCGCAAGACACGGAGCCTGCATGGGCTTGGTGAGGAGTCCCTTAATGTGGCACAATTCATGCTGCTGCCCTTAAGTACTCTGTTTAGCTTTTTTGCTGTGGGTACCAGTGGCTCTATTTACTAGGGACTTAAAGGGGGTGCTAAAAATATTGCCAATTGGGGAAATAATTTTACAAATTAGGGAAAGCGATCTGGAACTGGGGAACTGGTTATGAGGAACTCAGGGCACTTTCTGTCAAAATTGCATTGAATGCCAGGCAAAAAGTGGGGGTGACCATGTCAATAAAAGGAGTAGTTTTTGTCCTGTAACTCCAGTTCTGTAGTAGGGGTATCTCTGTTATAGTCATAATCTAGTGAATAGCCCCGCCCATGTGCGTGGACCCCGGCAAAAATAATCTCTTAAGTTGTCAGAAAATTGCAGAACTGCAAAGACACTTAAGAGAGAATTTAAAGACAAATAATGCAGCCTATATCCACAGGCTACACTGTCCAGTACGTCAACTATTCAATTTTCAATTTTATTTATTATGTTTTTGGCTCTCAGAAGAGGGCCACATAAAATATACAGAATTTAACACACAACAATTACAACGCAACAATTACTTTGCACGAAAAAGCAGCAAAAGAAAGAAAAAATATATCCTTAAAACATCCTAGGTAAATACGAGACTGACATATGAATCAAAAACTACAAAAGTCGGACAGTCAGGATACATCTCCAGAGACATATTAATAAATAGCTAAGAACCCTTTAAAAAAGTTAAAAATGTGGAAGCAGAACATTTCATTAGGAGGACAATAAAGTGCAAACAGGAAATCGTTCAAAGTGACAATGCCAAGATCCAGACAGATAACTTTTAACCATCTAAAGCGCAATTTACGAAGCGCGGGGCAAATCAGCAACACATGCATACAGTCCTGGATGTTTCCTTTACAGAGATTACACAAAGGAGAGGAGCCATACCATTTAGATAACAATCGGTTTAACGGTAATAAATCATAGCGTAAGAGAAACCAAAATCTGCGGATACCATGCGGTAGGTTCCATATTACATAGGGTTGTGGGAGTTTCCACAGATAGGAATCAAGGAGATGATCTACCTTCCTTTTTCCACAAATTACTTTTTTATCCGTCTGGAAACACAAGTCCCATGAAGCTGCTTTTAAAACAAGTTTTAAATGTGAAGGAGAATACAAAAACAAGGCAGTTTCATCTAATTTTAGAAGGGTTACAGCTTTTCTGAAATTACGAACAAGTTGAGAAAACTCATTAAAATTACCCAATAATTCACTTTTGAGGAGAGCTCTCATTGTCCCTACCTCAGCTCTTGCAAGGCAGGCCACCCATCTAACAAGGGCCGATAGTCCCTGTACCCAACTACTCCTGAGGCCAAAGTCGAGCCTACAGGCGGCCAAAGAGCACGCAGTGTTTAGGGAGGCGAGAGATCTTAAAAGTTTCCCCTCTATCTTATGGCAAAAGTCCCACTTTTTCACATCTATAAGTTCAATACCATACAAGATTGTTGCGGGGATTTTAGATCTGTACACTTCCAATAAAATCGGAAAGTGCCGTTTCCCCGTTGCATGGTATAGAGAATTTAAACCTTTGCCATGGGCAATAGCTTTGCGTGTACAGTGCTCTATGTGGAGTTTCTCACTCAAGTTAGCCATAACAATTTTCCCCAGAAAAGTATAGGACTTTACAACCTCAAGTTTTTGGCCCCCGATAAACCAACCAAAATCAACAGAGCGGCACCTCTTCGTACCAGCTATACACATAACTTTACTTTTAGCAATGTTAATCTTCATATGATGAGCCACAGCAAGCGTATTGTTGCAGGGTTTCTGTACTCACACAGAACTGTGCACAGAGGAGTGGAACCTCGGCAAATTAGGATGTCCCAAAACTTACCTTAGCAACCAACTCACCCCTTACCGAGCTAGCTACAGTGTCTCATTGGACATATCAAACTCCCAATGTTTAGACAAACCAGAACATGAACTTACAGTACCTCAGGGTACGTGGGACTCATGAACACTCTTTTGTTATATTATCATTACAAACCAGAACATGGAGTAAAGAAGACACATGTGCATTTGAAATGTTTATTTACTAATGCCGTCTTCTCAGGCGCAGTATCTTAGATAATACAAGTATACTTATTATCAGTATCAAAATTATCAGCATAGTTACTAAGACATAAAAAGCGAATGGTGACAGCATGTTAACATGCTGTAATGAATAAGAGTTAACAACACTTATATCTCACCCTCCCTAACACATATATTATATTATTAGCTAAGAAGGTCTCTTTGGGTTGTTTTAGGGCGGGCCCATACCTTAGTGTCCTAGCATGAAGGAATCACATCAGCATACACCAGCTCTCTCTGCATGTGCACCGCATCAAGTGTGTTAACAATTCTCGTGCAAAGCAATATCAATCCCGCCTCAAGCCCAAGTTGGCAAAGGCTGCACTTGTGTTATGACTATGAAGGCGTGGAGATCAGACCTCATAACAATTCCATATCGTGTTGCTCCTGAAACTTCAGCACTCTCCGTGCAGACATGGTTTATTAAACAAAACTGATATCAGAGCAATAACATATTATTCTCACATACACCACGGCAAACCACTAGGTTGAAAGCTAAGTCAACAATTAAGGGTCGTGTGCAGAAGTTGCAAGAAAGGAAAAATGGCGTTTAAATCTCAAATGTACCTATGCTAACTTAACACGATATAAGGATATATAGGAGCTATACAACACCCCCCCCATGATCCGAGAACGGACTAAATAAGATAACAGAAGTGCCATCACATGAGAGCAGAATCCAATTATAAACGAGCATGAATAAAAATTCAATTATAAAAACTAATGCTAAAAAATAGCCCACAAGTATAATGTGGCTCAAGCCAATAGGCAAGCAAAAATAAAATGTCTTGACCAAAAGTCAATAAAATCAAGGAAATGCTATCAATCAGCATGTCAATTTGAGGCAGTGTCTATGATAAGACTGTATATGAAAAGTAAGCCGCAACAGCCTCCAGGAGGAAGTCACTGTCCTCATCCGAAAACAGTTCAGCCATCCAATTTAAAAGATGAAAGGAACATACGTGATCTTCCAGCACCGGATCCTCTATAACCATCAGAGGACAGCTCGGTGGGTTTTCAAGAAAACTTCGTTCCAAGAAATTTCGCGCTGCCGACAACACATCCCAGGGACCCATTAGTCCATGTGCCACCGCCAAGGCCATAATCCTTTCGTCAGAACAAACCAACTCGTGAGCAATGATAGGACTCATCAGTTGATCAAAATCGACGTCAGAAGATATTGGTCCGCAGAGACACAAATCAATGGCCCAAAGGAAATCACAGGTCAGGCAGCGAAATACAGGCTGGACACAGGTGAAATAGGAGAACCGAAAAGATAATCCAAACGCCGTGCTTAGAGTCGCCAACGGCAGTGTGCCATAATAATCAAGCATGCGGTTGCGAAACCGCGTCAGTAGCAGCTGAGCGTGGTCTTGCACAGGAAGGGCATCCATATTTAAAAAGGCAGAAAACCACCAATGCGCCAGCCGCTAATGCAAGTAAAAACGGGAACCCTCCAAATAAGGATGAAAAAATAGAATGGAAGAAGGCAGGGATGACTCCAAAAATCTTCTCAAAGGAAGTCACGAGACCACCGCTAACAACTTTAAAAAAATGTGCTAGGCCCGTTGTGGAGGATGCGTTAAAGATAGAACGGACCATGGCTCCGAAATGCAAAGGCAAATCAGTATTTAAAAGAGCCTGAACCTCCGTACGGGTGTTAGCAATGTGAAGCACGAAAGTTTCACGGGCCGAGCTCAAGGCCACCTCTTTCTGGGACAATAGAGCTCTTATTCTAGCCATGCCGCTGAATTCTGCTCCCAAGGTCGGTATCTGTGGCCAAATGGAAGACTCCCTATGTTCACGTGTGGGAGGATAAAGAACATTTCTGCAGCAAATAACTCGCTCACTAACCGTTACTATGAAAGCTATACCTTTAATTAAACCACAACAGTTTTCATTATTGAGCATTAAATAACTACCATTCTCTAACAATTTAAACGTGGGGATGATAGCAGGAACTGGCGTGCCCTGTAAAACGCAAGCCATATTCGGTCGGTCCTTGTTACATGAACCGTGTAACTGTATGTGTCTGCACATTAAAGAATGATCTGGCGTCTCAGTACACTCATCCCCTGTTAGATAAACTTCTTGTTCATCCTTGAAACATCTGTATGTGTATGGGAGTGACCAGACCTCATGAAGAAAACCGCTACCTAAGGGTTCAAAACGACCTATTGGCACATATTTCATACAATTTGAAAACTTATATAAAGCAAAAGGCAGTGTTATTAAACCGTGGATAAGCCACGTAGCAGTAGTGGCTTCTGCCACAGAAAAAGGTAAAGACTCCAATCTTTCAATATGGAGCATAGAAAAGGAAGCATCACGCATTGAAAGCAAGCGTTGTTTGTCTGTCAAATTAAACGGGGAAAATAAAGAGGAAACGTTCATGTATCCCCAGGGAACTTTACCCATTTTCAGAGTCTGAAGTGTCCATGCAAACTGCATGATTGACCGTAATTGATTTTGACCATGGTATAATACTGACACTTCATCATGCACAATATCAACAACAGACGACACAATATTATCTAATGTGTAAATTCTAGAGGAAAGCACGTTAATGCTATTGTCAACAACTGCAAGCACTTTCTCAAGATTCGCCTGATCAATAGCCCTAAGGCGTGAAGCGGCCTCAATCTGTGAGAGTTTCCAAATTTCATTGTAAACCCCATATAACCACCTTTTCGACCTGCCACTAGCTGGGCCTTTAATGAAATCATTCAAATCCACGTCTGCATTCAGTTTGGAAAGGTGATACTTAACCGCAGGTAAAGTTGAATGTTTCAGCCAAGCTTGACACAACTTGCCCACAGAGTAAGAGGTGACAGTATGACTCAAATCAAACCGGGGATCAGATCTAACAGTCTTAAAACCGTCAGATATATTCAAAAATCTTTTTTGGCAAGAATCAGCACTACGGTGCCAAAGCAGCCAACCCCTGGGATTCATACTGGAAATGTTAAAGGAGGAATTAAGAAGCAGAGCCTGTATATCTTTAATGGACAATTGAGTAAAATTACTCCAATTCTCATATTCCTCCAACTCCGGGAAAGACGGGGTGTTTAACCTTTTAGACGTAGCCAATCCAAAGCATGTGGTCTGGGAAATGGATTCATTTAAAAACAACATATGATTTGGGATGAGACATGCACGGTGCAAAGCCTCAGTGCCTCGTACCTGCCAGGCCCTTGAACCCCAAACTGATTTAAGGTCTATTGTTTCCTTCCATAACTCATAGCCCCCAGTAACTAATTGATCTAGGAAGGCCTTCGAGTACAACAATTTTGTATCGGTAAGTCTAACCTTGGACAGTGGCTGTTTGTGAAATTTAAAATAAAAGGACTCGGGATTGGACTGGTTAAAGTCAGTGAAATAAGTATACTTTTTAAGAAACGTTTCTGAACTCCCTTGTGTAGGAGCTGGGCAATGTTCCCACTGAGTAAAATTAACAGCCTCCCTTCGGGAAGATGTTTTGTGTAAGAAGTGATTGCCATAATGTTGGTAACAGAACAATTCACCATAATTAGCAGATTCTAAATATAAATCCTCAGCATCAAAAGCAGCATAGTATTTCAAATCAGAAAACAAACTTTCCACAGCATTAACATCCCAATCATCAGAACGAATGTTTTGTTTCACCACATCCCCCATATTAACTCTTAGTACATTAGGAACATTAACGACTTCCGTTGGGCCATGAATCTGAAAACGAACTGCATCCCACGCGATTCCATCCAGAACAGGCCATGCTGTGATGTTAACCAAAGTCAAGTCTCTTTTTAATCTGTGTGTAGAATGTGAAGAGGAAAGTGGGGCCAATGTTCCATTTAAATGAGTAATGCAAGTTCTCTCCTCGACATAGTGTCCATTCATAATCCGAAAAAAATAAAACACAAAACCAATTGACATAAAAAGGTAAACCGAAAAAAGAACCAGCCAAATGTATATCCAAGGAGGAATCAAAAAATGTTTTTTAAACAGGCTAGCATATACCGCAATTTGAGAGGGTTTTTTCGAGGCAAGAGAAGCAGAGTCAAATGAAAATCTGGATTCCGTGGCTAAACGAGCTTGCAGGTCAGGCATGGACAAATTAGTGGGGTATGTATAGTCTGTCTCATCCATGTTAGTTCCGGGCAAATTATTTAATAATGGACTGGAAACAGCAGGTAATTCGATGGCCACTTCAGGTTCAATATTAGAGGCAGTGGGCATAATTGAATTTCTCACAATGGAAGGACAGGAAACAGCCGGTGTCATGCTAAGAAGAATCGGCCACTCTGTGTATCTTGACATTGTCAATAGAAATAAACCTGTTTTCCTTACGACCTGGAAGTGGTGGTAAAATGACAGTTCTTGTGCCCTTCACTCCAAGCACTGGGACTGGAGCTCGATAGGAGGGACCAAACTCTTTCTTGTTGTCGATCTTCTCTCGAACCAGTTCTCCAACTTGGGGTAGCCAGCCAACTACCGGGATCTGCAACGCATCATCCGAAGTGGAGGGCAAATGTTCCTTTGCAAGACTGTCTCTGGTCTTTTGTAGATTCTGTAAAACATTGCAATGTTCATCTGCGTCAAAGGAAGTGGCGCGAACCACAGAGTCTAGACCGTCAAGGTCAGGGACGTACATCTTGATGCCAAAGAGCATTTCATATGGGGTCCGCCCACCCAGAGACCTTCTAGGGAGATTATTAAGAGCACGCTGCACGCCATAGAGGTGAGCCAGCCAGTTTCTGCCAGTGCCTATAACTCGGGCTGTCAAAGATTGCTTTAAATCACGGTTCATTCGTTCAACTACACTATTACCCTCAGGTCTGTAGGGTGACGAAAACTTGACTTGGACCCCCATCGAAATCATGGCATCCTTATACGCCTTAGAGGCGAAAGCCGGACCCTGATCCGAATGGAAGGTACCACAGGCAAAAATCCCTATAAAGATACGCAAATCTCTAATGACAGTCCGTGAATCAGCGCTGCGATGTGGCCATACCCACACAAAGCGTGTGCATGAGTCAACTGCTACTAAGATGTATTTATACGCAGTATCAGATGAAAATGGACCGCAGTGATCTAAATAAACACAGCCTATCGGTTTATTAGAAATGTACAACTGAGTCTGAGGCGGACGCGTAGCAGTTGAAGGTTTAATCTGCTGGCATATGTCACAAAGAAGGACATAATCACGCGTCTGTTTGTACAGTCCCCGCCACCAGAAACGTAATTGTAATTGAGTTACAGTGGCCGAGACGCCCGCATGCGCAGACGCCACACCTTCATGAGCCGCTGTAATAAAGTCTGCTCTGCGATCCGAGTTGGGAATCAGCCGTTCCCCAACATCAGGAATTGTCACAAAAGGAACCTTTTCGGGACTTAAGTGGTATTTATACTTCGAAGGGAATCCCGCAGGATGTTTACTTCCCTTCTCAGAGGCAGCAATCGCTGCCAAGATGTCGCTATCAATCTTGGTTTTAGACCTAGTAACTGCTGCAACTAAGTATGTAGATACTGCTGATTTCGCCGCTTCATCAGCAAGCGAGTTGCCAACAGCGTGAACTCCCACGCGCTGATGACCGAGAGTATGAATCACATAAACGAGTGGCAACATAGCCTTAAGCTCTGCCACTCGAACCCAGATCATTTTATGTTTTATTGTGCTACCCTTGGAATCATGAAAATCATTTTGAATCCAAAAGAACAAGTTTTCATTGTAAGACTGGACACAGTAGTAAGAATCACTTACAATTAGAGTAGTAACACTTGGATCTGCGTACTCCAAAGCTAGTAAGAGAGCACGAAGCTCTGCCAATTGTGCGGTGCAATCGCCCAGGGGCAACGTGTGTACCTCCCTGGAAATGAACTCATCATTCAACATAGCACCGACCACAATGGCGCATGCGGAAACGTAGGCATGTTTAGAGCCATGCGCAACCTGCGCCGACCCATCAGTGTAAATGATGCAATGGAAGTCCTCCAAAGGTCGCATCGCCAGAGGAGCAGGATGAACGAATTCATACTGCAAGTACTCCTGCGACCGTAAGGAAGCGTCAAAAATAAACATGACATCCGTGGATGACAATGACGCAGCCCACTGAATCCACCGAGGGTGCAAAGCCTTTGAATTTGGTACAATGGCTTTCGTGACTGCCTCCAAATGAGGACAGGGTGTTACCACTAGCATGCGTTTCCCCTGTGACAGAGCTCGTTCTTTTAGAATTGCCATCTGTACAGCAGTTAAAACTTTTTCCACTGTGGGAAACCGCATCTCAGCCGAAGTGTACAAGTGTGACTTGTAAGCGATAGGTACTGTGTCACCTTCATTAAAAGTGAGGTATGTGAAACCCACCGTCCCGGGAATTATTCTTATTACCAGGTTGGTGTGGTTATCACGAGTCAGTAAATATTTAGAAGCGAGCAGATCAGCCTGCAAGGATAGCAAAATGGCTGAATGCTCAGGCAGCCAGCATGATTTTGAGAAAGTTGGTTGTATCAAAGCATACAAAGGCTTGATACGCTGGGCATATTCCGGAATGTAAGTTCTGCCGAAATTCAAAAAGCCCAGTAAAGATTGTAATTTTTTCAGTGTTGTTGGAGCGCGCAATTGTGCGCACTTCTCTAAGAAGTGAGGAGCCAAACCTCTACCTTCATTGTTGAGCTCATAGCCCAAAAACAACACTGTGTGTTCTGCAATGTGCGATTTTGCAAAATTAAATTTGTAACCCATGTCTGCAAAGGTACAAATTATGGAATTCACTCGACACAGATGCATCCAAATTTCGTCGTCTGTGAGATAAATATCATCCACATAAGAACATGCATCCGGATCGATTCCCTCCAATAGTGTGACTATTCTGGAGGTGAAGACCCCAGGACTATTTTTGTAGCCCATTGGGAGTCGCCGGAAGCATTTTTGCACACCAGCGGACGTAAAACTTGTCCATTGGGAGCTAAAGCCATCCAGTCTGTGGGCATAAAAACCATTGGAAATGTCAAGCGTTGTCTTGAAACGCTTACGCACTAGACTATCCACTAGGGCAGAGCCGTGAGTATTCTGTACTGCACAGTTACGGCAATGCGAGTTCAAATGCCGGTAATCCAATACCAAACGATATGACCCGTCAGGTTTGGTCACAGTAAAAAGGGGATTATTCATTGGTGACACACACGTTTCAATAACTCCCTGATATTCCAATTGTTCAAGGATTTCTGCGACGGCCGCTTTAGCTTCACGCCGTATGGGATATTGAGGCTGAGGCTGCGGCTCAGACCGCAAAGGAATTTCGTGGCATGGGGACAATTTGTCCCAACCACATTGGTTGCGGTAGAGAGCCGGTGCTAGAGCACGAGCCCACTCTTCTGCAAAATGCTGCGCATGCTCAGTTGAGACAGTGTGCGCGAAACTGGGAAGGATTACCTCCTCCCCTCGCGGCGCTGCGAGCCCAAAAGGTGGGGGCCAGTCAGCCTCGGAAAGCAAAATGTCGTACGTAGACGAAAGGTTCTCCCAAAATACCCCTCTGACAGTACGCTGTATGTCACCTTCAATTAACAGGACAATTTCAAAAAGTCTTTCAGGGGGAGCCAATCTCGTATCGGCTGTTTCTATAACAACAAAAACTTCAGTCGTGTGGTGGACGGAGCGCCTCTCTGACTATGGTAATCTCCGCCGCGCTGTCCAGCAAGGTCAGAGCCCACGTCAGATTCCGAAGCCGCGTTCTCACTATCTGTGGCATATCTATGCGCTGTTAAGGCCGCGACTTTCTTCTTCGCAAACTGCGGACGCTTAGGCGTAGAATCCTCCTGCTTCACTGCGCCGTCTGTCTGGCGGGACTGACCACGTCCTTGCTGGCCACCACGTCCACGTCCACCCCCTCCTCCACCACCGGTCTTCTGGGCCGATGTTTCCTGAAAGGAACGAGGAGAGCGTTGATCAGAACCCTGAAAACGATCAGGTGATTTAATCATCGCGCGATCGCGCAAATCATAAACTCTGTCTGCCGGCGCAGGAGCTTGTATTGCAGGAACAGGATCCAGAGTTTGCCTAGTCTGCTTCCCCTGTGTCTGTTTTTTAGGCCAATTCTGTTTTTTGGACTTGGGCTGGACATCTGTCACTGCAGATTGTCCCTGAGGTTGTTTTTTATCCTTCACTGGAAAATATTTCAGACCTCTACTTGTGCGGCCAATTGTCTTATAAGCGGCCACCACAATCTTTGCTAACTGGCGGGGTTTGTCGGCATCGGGCAGAGCAGCCAAAGCATTCGACACCTGAAAGTTAACTGCATCTCCTTTAACATTGGAGAGAATGAGATCACTTACAATCTCAAACGAACCACACAGGCGCATACCCAATTCAACCGCTGCCTCTGGACCGTGATCATTCTGAACACGTCTAATTATTTCAGGCAGAGCATTCATAGACGGGGTGCCGAAGCACCTCGTATAAACTGCCGCAAAAGTTTTTCCCCAGCTTTCACAGTCAGCAAGTTCAGGAGTAATATCCTTCGGTAGAGTAATCGTTAACATTCTATGTTTATCAGCAGGAGTAGAATTCGGAAAAACCGCCTCCAGTTGATCAAACTTCTCTGCTAGCCAGAATGGGAAGTCATCGTTGTCAACAGGACGCGCACCAAAAACCGAATTAACCATCACTGGATTGAGACGCATTCCGCCTCGTTCCATGGGAGCGGCCGCACCCCCCTGGGGACCACCAGGAAGATGACGACCGATGTATTGCACTAAAGCACGAATCACGGAAATGGAAACTACATGTAGCCTGCGAATTTCTGCCAGGGTACAAGCCCCGTGATTCGGGTGCGGGGTAAAGCCACCCAACGCAGGCCAATTTGTACCTGGAATTGAGAGTGGACCTAACCTCGCAGGGGACAAAGAGTGGGGGAGGGCGCCATCAAACCAAACTCGATGCTGCCAATGATCAATAGGTATTTCCAATGCCCTGTACGGCGTATATTCAGCTGGGACATCCGAGGCGGTGTAGGAGTGGAACAAACCAGAATTAGCGTCCACAGCCGGAAACGTAACCCAAGAGTAAAACAACTCGTAAGGAAACGCCGGATCTGCACATACCACGAAAATCACAGCCATCCCATCTACTGGGACCTGGTACGTCTGAAGATGGTTGCGTACCGCTACGCGACTATGCTGCGCAATAGCCACCGCCGCCATGACAACACTGGAAACAAGAACACACAAAGAATACTTTGTAGCACAACTGGGTAGTAATTCAAAGAAACTGTTTAAGAAAGAATCAAGCTTGAATAAAGACCTATTTCAAAAAATAGGTAGGTTTCACCGACACCCCGTTTTCTGGAAACGGATGTGAAGGGGTTAAGGCATGAACGATAAACTACTCGAGTGTCATGATATAAGATCACCGAAACCGTTGGGCGCCATGTTGCAGGGTTTCTGTACTCACACAGAACTGTGCACAGAGGAGTGGAACCTCGGCAAATTAGGATGTCCCAAAACTTACCTTAGCAACCAACTCACCCCTTACCGAGCTAGCTACAGTGTCTCATTGGACATATCAAACTCCCAATGTTTAGACAAACCAGAACATGAACTTACAGTACCTCAGGGTACGTGGGACTCATGAACACTCTTTTGTTATATTATCATTACAAACCAGAACATGGAGTAAAGAAGACACATGTGCATTTGAAATGTTTATTTACTAATGCCGTCTTCTCAGGCGCAGTATCTTAGATAATACAAGTATACTTATTATCAGTATCAAAATTATCAGCATAGTTACTAAGACATAAAAAGCGAATGGTGACAGCATGTTAACATGCTGTAATGAATAAGAGTTAACAACACTTATATCTCACCCTCCCTAACACATATATTATATTATTAGCTAAGAAGGTCTCTTTGGGTTGTTTTAGGGCGGGCCCATACCTTAGTGTCCTAGCATGAAGGAATCACATCAGCATACACCAGCTCTCTCTGCATGTGCACCGCATCAAGTGTGTTAACAATTCTCGTGCAAAGCAATATCAATCCCGCCTCAAGCCCAAGTTGGCAAAGGCTGCACTTGTGTTATGACTATGAAGGCGTGGAGATCAGACCTCATAACAATTCCATATCGTGTTGCTCCTGAAACTTCAGCACTCTCCGTGCAGACATGGTTTATTAAACAAAACTGATATCAGAGCAATAACATATTATTCTCACATACACCACGGCAAACCACTAGGTTGAAAGCTAAGTCAACAATTAAGGGTCGTGTGCAGAAGTTGCAAGAAAGGAAAAATGGCGTTTAAATCTCAAATGTACCTATGCTAACTTAACACGATATAAGGATATATAGGAGCTATACAACAGTATGAAGAGTGTTAAGCCGATTTGCGAGTCCTTTAGGGGTTAGATCCAGAATAAGGACATCATCGGCGTACATCAGGCAAGATATAAGGGACCCCCCCAACCACCGGGGCAACGCCCTCACTGGAAGACAGGGCAGCGGGTAGGTCAACCGTGTACAGGGAAAACAGGAGGGGGGCCAACAAACAGCCTTGTTTAAGGCCATTCAAAGAAGGAATTATGTCCGATAAACCCCTTTCGCCCCCCATCAGGACCCTACACCAGGTCTCTGTATGTAGAGCCCGCACCAACTCCAACAGGTAGGATGGAAGACCAAGCACTGCCAATTTTCTCCACAGCGTTCCGCGGTCCACTTTATCGAACGCTGTGGAGAAATCAATAAAGGCAGCATACACCACCCCACCTCTCACCTGAACATACTTATCAGTAACCACATGAAGGGCAGTAAGGTTGTCTAACGTACCGTGGTCCCTACGAAAGCCAGTCTGTTCTAACGGCAGGATATTATTCTCCTCTACCCAACCGGAAAGGGCTTTTAGTAGACATTTCGCAAACACCTTTCCGATGGAGTCAAGGAGAGCAATCAAACGATAATTACTGGGGCCATCCCTAACTCCCTTCTTAAAAATAGGGACCAGGATACTTCCCCTCCAAGAAGCAGGGACCATTTTCGTCATAAAACATGCTTTAAACAGGGGAAACAGGATTTTACTCCACCTTACAGGATCAGACTTCAGGACCGTCATAGGGAGTTCATCGGGTCCCATTGCCCCGGAGACCCGCATGCTTTTTATCGCTATCTCAATTTCCTTCTCCACGGGGTAATTAGTAAGACCCAGAGGAGTAACACTGATGGCGATATCATTGCCTAAATTGACACCAGTGTCAATATCGTTACTTAAAATCCCATTCCCTGCATAGAGGTCCCGGATATAGGAAATCCAGTCCTCTTCTGCTATGGGGATAGGGGAGGTACCTAGTCTAGAACCACACCCCTTACCAATTATTGACCAAAAATCTCTGATCCTGCCATGGACAACCGATTCCCTCAGATTAATCCATACATTGTCCTCCCTTACTTTTTTTAATTTCAACTGGAGTCTGCTTCTCTTTCTTTTAAGCCTTGATATTTCTTTTCCACGATCCATAACTCTATCAAGATATTGTTTGCGAACCAGTTTGTTTATTTCCTTATTCAGACTACGCAATATGCTCGGGACCGCTACCCTATTTCTAGGTCGAAAATTTTTCTTTTTAGCATAAAATGTAATATTACGTACAAATTCTTCAAAATATGCTATTTCATTCCCATGCCACTCATTTAAAATTAATAGGGTATCCTCTAGAAAGTCCTGTACCCCATTAATGGCGGTGGGATTCCAATAGCACCTTCCCGAGGAGGCATGACAAGCGACCTCACCACCCTTTAGAGACCAAGGTGCGATTGTCAGAGGCTTTAAGGAAATAGTAACAAACAGTATACTATGGTCGCTCAAAGGAGTAGATATTATCTTAAGGTCCTGAACCAGAGGAAACAAACCATAGTCTGCAATAACATAATCCAAGATAGAGGACCCAAACGGAGACTTGTGAGTAAATTTTGCAGGCACGTCAGACGGAAATCTCCCATTAAGTATAAGTCCATCGACGGCCTCTAATTCATTTAGCAGAATCTTCCCTCTTTTGTTTGTAACTAATTTATCAGGGAAGAGTGCTTGCGGGACAAAATACGCCTCTTCTTTAGGTTTATTCCTAAATAAATCCAGACTAAAATTGGAAATTTTGCAGTTCAGGTCTCCTACCAACAAAATGTCCGGAGGGGATGGGACATTTTTAATTAGATCAATGTATCGAAATACCATCTTTAAAATCGCGTTAAAACACTCTTCCGGAGGAATATAAACATTCACAATTACAATAGGGGACTTTATCCCGTTATTAAACAAATTGTCGATGGTTATGGCATGGAACAATTTACTAGAATCCATGTAATGGGTGAATTTCCATTGTAATTTATTAGATAATAGGCAAGCTATCCCTCCCCTGGCATGGCCTTTCTTAGAGGGGACGGCGGGGACTTCCAAAACATAGTAATCCTTAGAGACCTTCAGCGTATCAATACACCACGTTTCCTGTAGGCAGATCACATTTGCTCCTAGAGAAAATAGCAACTCAAACTTCTCTGGGCTACTGTGAATCCCTGCAGCGTTCCAGGAAATAATATTTAGAGGGGTGTTAAAGATGCTGAAACAATCTTGGATCCTCTTTTGATTTAGTGGATAAGGCACTGTGCAGCCAGTTCCACCGATTATTGTCCTCTACCAGAGAGGAGTTCTGAATCAGCGGAAGTGGCTTCACTTGAGAAACCGAGCGTTTTCCCTTAGCTACCCAAATCTTCAGGTCTCTAAGAGGAGAGGCTACCCCATTTTGTTCCTCCCTTCTAGATACCTCCCCGAACGACGGGTTTTTATTACCAAGGTTAAAGATCGGGAGAATATCAATGCCTGTACGTTGGAAGTTCTCAGCTTGCTGTAGAATCAAATTTACAATAATAGGAGAATAAAATTTCACCCTTATACTCGTTACCTTGACTTCACCAAACAGGGAGACTAATTCAATATCCCTAGTTTGGATATGATGTAGAGTATCAATCTCACTAAACCGCTTAAGAAGCCAAGCTCTATTTAAGGGCAAGTCAACGTCAAATAAGGGTAAAAAGTCTAACACAAGGGTTTCAAGTGGAGCGTTTAAAGTTGTTAAAGGACGATCCGGGAAATGGCGATCTCCATTCCCTGAAGCTACACGGAACGGAGAGGCCAAAGGGTTAAGGGACCCAGATGGATTTTGAATTGAAACTTCAGTCATTATCGGTGGAGGAAGACTGATAGAAGGGCCCCCCAATTGAGAGATGGATTCCAAAGACCTAGGGGGACACAAAACACTTTCTACCTTAAAAAAGGTACTAATGGGTAAGTTCCGTTCAATATCAATGTCTGCCTTTCCAGATATAGAAGATGGCTCCAAATCAATCACTTCATTCTCCAGTGCAGAGACTGAATTTTGAAAAATTATCCGACGCTGCCCTTTCTTCCTATATTTACGAGTTGGTTTCCTTTTATTCCCCTTATTGCTTCTAAATTTCACATTTTTTGCCTTAGCCTCGTCTTTAACATCGGTAGATTCTTTTTTATATTCCGACATGAAGATGGGAAATAGGTCTTGAACCACATTAGGGTCAGAGATGGATTTATTTTCCTCCATTATCACAAGAACTGAGTTATTTATACAGTTCGGCACTGCAGTTAAGGGGATAGCCGCAGTATGTGGTATCGAAACCGATGTCCCAGCTTTCGTGTCAAGCTCCACTGAAGCCACGTTTATTTCCCCCCTCGGCCGACCATGTTCGGACGTGGGGGGAGCATTCCTCAAATCCGGTGACTTTTGTAACAGTGTCTTCAGTATTTGGGTGACGGATTCCAAAATACAATCCGAATTGCCAACAAATTTCCCCAAAAGAGATAAAATAGAGGCTAATAATTGTTCCAAGGCAATCATGGATTCAGAAATAGGTTTTTCACATGCTTCCAGTGGACAACAAATGCCAGAAAGATTAAGGCCCGGGGTCCCGGAGGCGACTAACAAATCAGACATATCCTGATCATTCAGTGAGGGGGTACTACTATACAACATTAAACCAGATGGGGTAGCACCCCCTAGGGATTTATTAGGGGCCGGGGACTCCCTTTTTGCTATATCTACATACCGGCCGCAAAGTTCATGATCAATAAGTAATGCGGATAAATCACCATCCAGCTTATCCTTCAACGTAGTTTGTGACATTGATGGAGGATTCGTACATTCCCTCTCATGTGCTAAAGAAGTGAGTTTGCTTTCCCCATTCCCTTCAAGGAAAACAGGGGAAGAAGACACCACTGGCACAGGTGGTTGTAGTGCAAGCTGAGATGAAGAAAGCGGCAGGCATGTACTAGGTTGCATATGGACCTCCTGGGCCAAGGCGCAGGGGGCTTTTTTAGAAGATAAATTACCGTTCTTAGGGGAGGGCAAATCCCAAAGCTCATACAAATGGCATTGACCCTTAAGGGGGGGATTATTCACCGATTTGTTTCTCGTGCGAATAGTTTCATTATTTGCACTAGGCATACCACCCACTTCCCTTCCAGAACGGAGTTTCTTAAACATCTTTTTCGACAATGTGTCCACAAATTTATGTTGTAACGATGAATTTGCTCCGGATGAGTGAATAAACAAGAAATAATAATACAATATACCACAATGATAAAAAAACAGTCCTGGAGATGCGGCAGAGGCTGCCCGAAAAATAAAGTCCGAGGAAGCTAACAGTCAATATAGATGAATGGTTTCTTCCGCAGACAGTCAGGCGTATTTCCAATAGGAGAAAGGATAAGATACTTCAATAAAAAAATACAATCGATGAAAATAACCGGGCCCAGCCCAGCCTACCTCGGCCACTGAGGGCCCGCCCTTTGCCCGGGCTTAGCCCGGCGTCCCGCAAGCGTCCCACTTGCCGAGGAGGGTGTGTCCTAAATAGGAGGAGCAAGGGGCGGGAAGAGACACCAGGTGCGCTCCGGTCTTCACGCGCTGAAGCCTGGGTCTCGCAGTCCCAGCCCCTGTCTAACAGCCTCAGAAACAATCAATGCGAGTGCCACTTAACTCCTTTTTCCTCCGCTGGAGCAGGCAACACAAAGCACAGCACAGTCACGGCAGGCAAGAACAGCTGCGAGCGGCACCCGCGGAGCGGGGGCCGCGAGCTGTAAATACTCAAGGCTGGAAATCAGGGCGGAGCAGGCAGCCAGCAAACAGGGCGGAGCAGGGGCGGGAAGAGACACCAGGTGCGCTCCGGTCTTCACGCGCTGAAGCCTGGGTCTCGCAGTCCCAGCCCCTGTCGAACAGCCTCAGAAACAATCAATGCGAGTGCCACTTAACTCAACTAGAAATTCCACCAAAGAAAACACACAAATAGCACAGCCTGCCCAGTTTCTTCCATAGAGAAACTTGCCTCTAGCAGAAAAATCCTCTGGAATGATAGAGGATGGTATGGACAGACAAGCCCCTTAGGCTGCCATTATGTGGCTTAAATAGGATACTGTGCCTTTAAGAGAACTTTCCAGAACTTCTCCCAGTATCCCAGAATGCACAGCAGGCCCCTCTTACTTTCAGTTCTTTTTGAAGGCGTAACACACCAGACCTGTAGCATTCCTTATATGAATATCTCTCTCCACCAGGGAGGCGGGCGCTTATGACTATAACAGAGATACCCCTACTACAGAACTGGAGTTACAGGACAGAAACTACTCCTTCTGTAGTAGGGGATCTCTGTGTATAGTCATAATCTAGTGAATAGAATGGCAAGCCCATCCCCACACCAAAGTGGCGGTGGAGAAAAGAAAATTAACATCACTACTGTGCGAAAAGATTTCGCAGCGAAGCCTGCCCAACCTGAGCGTCTGCCCTGGCATCAGTGTCCAAGCAGTAATGCTTAGCAAAGGTATGGACCGACTTCCAAGTGGCCGCCTTGCAGATTTCTGCAATAAGAACATTACGGAGCAAAGCAGTCGTGGCAGCTTTGCCCCTGGTGGAATGAGCCTTAGGTTTACCCCCTAAGGTCTTATTAGCTTTTTGGTAACATAGCTGTATGCAGGACACAATCCACCTAGAGATAGACTGTTTAGAGATCGCAAGACCCACCCTGACCGATCCATAATTGATAAACAATTGGTCTGACCTACGAATATCTTTGGTTTTATCCAGATAAAATTTCAATACCCTCCTAACGTCCAGGGAATGTATAGACCTTTCCGCTGGAGAGGAAGGATTCTGAAAAATGTAGGCAAAGTTATGGTCTGGTTGACATAAAAATCAGAAATAACCTTGGGAAGAAATTTAGGGTGAGTACGCATAACAACAGCATGAAATACAGTATAAGGTTCTCGGCAACACAACGCCTGAATTTCACTCACCCTGCGGGCCGATGTAATGGCCACGAGGAACGCCGCCTTCCAGGACAGGTGCTGCAACAAAGCCTTATGAATAGTTTAAAAAGGCTCCTTCATCAATCTGGACAGCACCACATTCAATTCCCATGAAGGCGAAGGAAGCCTGACAGGAGGGAATACTTTCTTCAAGCCTTCCAGAAAATCTTTGATCACAGGGATCTGGAAGAAGGAAGTCTGTGAAGGGCATTTCCTGTAGGCAGTCAAAGCAGCGAGATGAACCATAATGGAATGAACATTAAGTCCAGACTGCGCCAAATGTAGAAGGTATGGAAGGATGACATCCTCCTTGCACGTCGTAGGATCATAGTTCTTGGACTGGCACCAGATCCAGAACCTCTTCCACTTGTAAGCATAGGAAGTCCGAGTGGAAGGTCGTTTAGACTCCTTCAGTATGTCCATGCAATCTTCTGGCAGATTCAAATGACCATATTGCACTATCTCAGGAGCCATGCCGCCAAACTCAAAGACGCGAGGTTGGGGTGCAACATCTGTCCCCCGAACTTCGTGAAAAGGTCCGGCCTGCACGGCAGCCGTATGTGAGGAAGGAGAGACCGGTGAAGCAGGTCTGTGAACCACCACTGCCTGGGCTATTCCGGAGCAATCAGTATCATCCGCGCCCTGGACTGGGCCAGCTTGATGAGTACTGCCGGAATCAGGGGAATGGGTGGCAAAGCGTACAGAAAGCTGTTCGACCAGTTGATCCATAACGCATTCCCCAGCGTCCCCCATTGGTAGTACCTGGAGGCGAAGTCTCGCCATTTGCTGTTTTCGGCGGTGGCGAACAGATCCACGTCTGGCGTCCCCCACCTTGCGAAGACTTCTCCTAGCACTTCGTCGTTTATGACCCATTCGTGATTTTCCTGGAGCAGTCTGCTCAGTGCGTCCGCCTGAACATTCTGCACACCTGGTAGATGGGTGGCCGTTATCGTCAGTCCTCGGGCCAGAAGCCAATGCCAGATCGCCTGCGCCTCCTGCAACAGGGTGCGCGATCTCGAGCCCCCCTGCTTGTTGAGGTAATACATCGTGGTCGTATTGTCCGTCTGTACAAGCAGAGAGTTGGTCTGAAAGGACGGATGAAAGGCCTTCAGTGCCAAGTGAACAGCTCTGAGTTCCAGGAAATTGATGTGATAAGTGGCCTCCATCGGAGACCATGTTCCTTGAATCTGTAGGTTTCCGGAGTGCGCTCCCCAGCCTTGGAGGGAGGCATCCGTCACGACAGTCTGAGTGGGAATGTCCTTGTGGAAGGGGACCCCTCTGAGGAGATTCTCTGCTGAACACCACCACTTCAGAGACTGAAGAGCATGCAGAGACAGTTGTATCCTGTCGTCCCAAGATCCTTTCCTCTGATCCCACTGGTCCTCCAAGCACTCTTGCAACGGCCTCGTGTGCAGTTGTGCGTGTGGTGTTAGGAAGATACAAGAGGCCATCGATCCCAGTAGAGAAGACACCTTCCTCACTGTAGTAGATGGAGTGATCATAAAAGCCTGAGCCTTCCGAAGGAGTGATAATCGTCTCTCCTCCGAAGGAGACACGCTTGCTGACAGCGTATTGATGGAGGCTCCCAAGTACTGTATGCACTGGACCGGAGTCAGGACAGACTTGGACATGTTGATGTGCAACCCAGCTTGTTCAAGAGAACGCACGTCTTCTGGAAGTGTGCTTGAGCTTCCGAGAAGAAGGAGGCCTTGATCAACCAATCGTCCAGGTACGGGTAGACGAACACCTTGTTCTTTCTCAGGTGCGCTGCTACCACCGCCATGCACTTCGAGAATGTTCTCGGCGCAGACTTCAGTCCGAATGGCAGTACTGTGTATGGATAATGATTGGCGCCGACTTGGAATCGCAGGAACTTCCTGTGTTTGTGTGCAATGGGCACATGGAAGTACGCATCCTGTAGGTCTATAGCACATAGCCAGTCTCCCTGTTGCAACTGAGGATAAATCTGATGCAACGACAGCATGCGAAACTTTTCTCTGCGAATCCACTTGTTTGCCTGTCGCAAGTCCAGAATGGGCCTGAACTCATTCTTGTCCTTCTTGCGAACCAGAAAGAACCGGGAGTACAGACCTCTTCCTCGAGACCGAGGTACGTCTTCTATCGCCCTTTTCCTTAACAGGATATCTGCCTCCGCCTGGCGCTCGCGCAGCTGAAACTGCGAGCTGACCGGTGGAATTGCTGGAGGCGGGCTGGTGAACCGAAGACTGTATCCATTGCAAACAATATTCAGCACCCACTTGTCCGGAGTAATTTTTCTCCACTCTGCCAGAAAAGATTGACCGCTTCCCCCCACCGGAGTGGGTAACGGATGTAGGGGAAGTAAGCGCTCGGGGCCTAGACCCGGCAGGGCCTTTAGTCGCCGTTGCCAACTGTTGGTCGCCTCTGCCTCTCTGGCGCTTCTGGAACAGCCTTCGGAACTGCTGCTGTTGTTGCTGTTGCTGTCCTGAAGACTGGCCACGCCCTCTGCCCTGTCCACCGAACCGTTTCTGGAACAGGCGGTACGATTTCTTGGTATCCTTGGGCTTTTCCAGACCCACCGCCGTGAGCGTTTCGGCCTCCGCCTTCATGCGGGCCATTTCATCATCAGCATGTTTTCCAAACAGGGTTTCGCCAGAGAATGGTAGATTGGCAACCCTGTGTTGTGCGTCAGGTTTTAGTGACGTGAGGCGGAGCCAGGCGTGTCTTCGCTGGTTAATCCCATGGCAAAAGCCATGCGCCGCCAGTAAGGAAGAATCGGCTGCAGCACTGATGACCTGATTCGCCACCAGCATCCCCTCATTCAAGACCTCCTGGAAATCTTCCCTCTTGTCACGAGGCAGGTGTTCCACAAACTGCTGGAGGGATTCCCAGAGGGCTCGGTCATACCGCCCCAACAAGGCCGTGGCACTCGCAGCCTTCATGGAAGTCGCTGACGTCCCACAAACCTTCCTCCCAGCCGAATCCAGCCATCTAGATTCCTTATCTGGTGGGACTGTGGAAGACGGAGTGGTGGCATGCTGTTTCCGAGCTGCTGTCACTATCACAGAGTCTGGAGGGGGTTCCACCCTTAGAAAAGCCGGGTCCGAGTCGGGAGCCCGGTACTTCTTCTGCAGGCTTGAGGGGACCGCCTTAGTCACCGCCGAGGTGAGGAAAAGGTCCATGGCAGGGTCCTCCAGCCCCGGCACCAGTGGTAGTAATGGACAAGACAGATGTTTCTGGGAAAGTGTCTCGAAGATCACCGACGGTGTGGGCACCGCCAACGAGATGCCCAATTTCGCCGCACCTCTTAGAAGGACATCCTGAAAGGACACCAGATCGTCAACTGGGGACACCCTTGTCTCCGGTGACTCCGACAACGTCGGAGAATAGTCCCTGGTCCGCGAGGACCTCGTCTAGGAACGAGACCTGCGCCTCCTGTGGCGTCGTTTCGACCTCGTGGATGACCAGTTACGCGATCGTTCCCTCCTCCTGGAGCGAGAGCGCGATCTCCCAGCTCGTGGACGCGCCACAGGCCTCTGTGGCGTAGTCTTCCTTGGCCTATGCTGGGGTAGAGGTTTCGGAGACCCCTTAGGCGGTGTAGGGAGCGGAGGCAGTGACACCGACTTCGGTGGAGGAACGGGTATCTCCGACCGAGGAGCAGGCCCACGTGGCGGCGGTGGTTGCCCTGCGGGAGGAGGTGGTGGAAGAGGAGGCTTGATGGGAGGATCCTCTCTAGGTTAAAGAGGCGGAGGCGTCTTAGGCCGAGGTGGTGTATAAACCACCGAGTACACCGAGCCCGGTGACTTCTTCGGGGGAGGGGACTGTGAATCAGCCCCTCCAGTAGGTGATCGCCGTCTCCGGCGTCCTCCACCAGACCCAGCGTGACTTCTGGCATCAGAAATCCTTCTGCGCTGCTTAGGAGAGCTGGAAAGTCTCAGAGCCGCCGACCTCTTTCTTCTCAACATCGAGCATCGCTTCTCCAGCGTCGAGCGCTTCTTCCGCGACGTCGAGCATGTAGTCCTCGACGATGAGCATCGACTCCTTCTCGGCGCCGACCGCTTGGCCGAGGTCCTCGACCGGCGGTGTCGCTTTGACGGCGAGCGCCAATGCCTTCTTCGACGTCGATGGGTCGGCGCTGACGTCGACGATGAAGACGCCGTCGACTGTGATCTCGACGGCGGCCTACCCAGGCCTTTCGACGTCGACTTCTCACGCCGTCTCAACCCGGAGCCCCAGGGAGATGGGGAACTCGACGTCGTCGAAGCAGTAGACGTCGACGGAGACCGGGACCGTTTGCTGGGTTTCCTGCCTCTGGGGAGCCCCCCAGAGGCCTCAGCAGAGGGAGCCTTCCCAGTCTGCCCAGACCCACCTGCAGCCTGCAGCCGTCTCTCTTCCAGGCCTTGAAGCCTAATCTTCAGCCTGTCCCTCAGGGTCCTTGTTGAAAAGGTCTGACATGTCACAATCTTCAGGGACATGTGCTTCAAGAAGACAGAGTATGCAGACGTTGTGTGGATCAGTCTTGGCCTTCTTCCTTCCACATGCTGTGCACTTGTCGAATAGAGCAGGCATTTTAGAGCCCTAAAAAGCCTGAACAAATACACAGAAGAGAAGGGAAACACCAAGTACATCAACTGAAAACACTTTTAAATCAAAAAGTGCACAAAATTCCAATAAACCCTTGAAAAAGGGAGAGCTCAATGCACCAGGGTCCTGTTAGCAGGAGCCGGAAAAAAGAACTGAAAGTAAGAGGGACCTGCTGTGCATTCTGGGATACTGGGAGAAGTTCTGGAAAGTTCTCTTAAAGGCACAGTATCCTATTTAAGCCACATAATGGCAGCCTATGGGGCTTGTCTGTCCATACCTTCCTCTCTATCATTCCAGAGGATTTTTCTGGTAGAGGCAAGTTTCTCTATGGAAGAAACTGGGCAGGCTGTACTATTTGTGTTTTCTTTGGTGGAATTTCTAGTTGATGTACTGGACAGTGTAGCCTTTAAATTCTCTCTTAAGTGTCTTTGCAGTTCTGCAATTTTCTGACAACAATTTTCTGACAACATAAGAGATTATTTTTGATTGCCGGGGTCCACGCACATGGGCGGGACTATTCACTAGATTATGACTATACACAGAGATCCCCTACTACAGAAGGAGTAGTTTCTGTCCTGTAACTCCAGTTCTGTAGTAGGGGTATCTCTGTTATAGTCATAATCTAGTGAATAGTCCCGCCCATGTGCGTGGACCCCGGAGCAATCAAAAATAATCTCTTACAGTGTCAAAAAATGCAGAAAATGCATAGACACTTAAGAGAGAATTTAAAGACAGATAATGCAGCCAAAAAGGCTACACTGTCCAGTACTTCAACTAGAAATTCCACCATAAAATCCACAAAACAGCAAAGCCTGTACAGATTTCCCTTGCTTAACAGCAAAATCCCTCAGGAATGATAGAGAGAAGAACCTGGACAGACAAGCCCCATAGGCTGCCATTATGTGGCTTAATTAGGATACTGTGCCTTTAAAGAACCTTCCAGAACCTTCTCTCAGTATCCCAGAATGCATTGCAGGTCCAACTTAGCCTCAGTTCTTTTTGAAGGCGCAGAAAACGCCAGACCTGTAGCATTATGATCATGAACAACACTCCACCGGGGAGGCGGGAGGGCGCTTATGACTATAACAGAGATACCCCTACTACAGAACTGGAGTTACAGGACAGAAACTACTCCTTCTGTAGTAGGGGATCTCTGTGTATAGTCATAATCTAGTGAATAGAATGGCAAGCCCATCCCCACACCAAGCGGCGGTGGAGAATAAAATAACGCCACTACTGTGCGAACAGATTCCGCAGCGAAGCCTGCCCAACCTGAGCGTCTGCCCTGGCATCAGTGTCCAGGCAGTAATGCTTAGCAAAGGTATGGACCGACTTCCAAGTGGCCGCCTTGCAGATCTCTGCAATGGGAACATTACGGAGCATAGCTGTCGTAGCAGCTTTGCCCCTGGTGGAATGAGCCTTAGGCTTACCTCCTAAGGTCTTATTAGCTTTGTAGTAACACAACTGTATGCAGGACACAATCCACCTCGAGATGGACTGTTTAGAGGTAGCAAGACCTGTCCTGACTGAGCCATAATTGACGAACAATTGGTCTGACCTACGAATATCTTTAGTCTTATCAAGATAAAACTTCAGCACCCTCCGCACATCCAGGGAATGTAAAGACCTTTCCGCCGGAGATGAAGGATTCTGAAAGAACGTAGGCAAAGTGATAGTCTGATTGATATGAAAATCAGAAACAACCTTGGGAAGAAACTTAGGGTGAGTACGCATAACAACTTTAGCATTATGAAATACAGTATATGGTTCTTGGCAACACAATGCCTGAATCTCACTCACCCTGCGGGCCGATGTAATGGCCACGAGGAACGCCGCCTTCCAGGACAGGTGCTGCAACGAAGCCTTATGAATGGGTTCAAAAGGCTCCTTCATCAATCTGGACAGCACCACATTCAAGTCCCATGAAGGCGAAGGAAGCCTGACAGGAGGGAACACTTTCTTCAAGCCTTCCAAAAAATCTTTGATCACAGGGATCTGGAAAAAGGAAGTCTGTGAAGGGCCTTTCCTGTAGGCAGTCAAAGCAGCCAGATGAACCTTAATGGAATGGACATTAAGGCCCGACTGCGCTAGATGAAGCAGATATGGAAGGATGACATCTTCCTTGCATGACGTAGGGTCATAGTTCTTAGACTTGCACCAGATGCAAAACCTCTTCCACTTGTAAGCATAGGAAGTCCTAGTGGAAGGTCGCTTAGCCTCCTTCAGTATGCCCATACAATCCTCTGGGAGATTCAGATGGCCATATTGCACTATTTCAGGAGCCATGCCGCCAAACTCAAAGACGAGAGGTTGGGGTGCACCATCCGCCCCCCGAACTTCGTGAGAAGGTCCGGCCTGCACGGCAGCTTCATGTGAGGAAGGAGAGATCGGTGAAGTAGGTCCGTGAACCACCACTGTCTGGGCCATTCCGGGGCAATCAGAATCATCCTCGCCCTGGATTGAGACAGCTTGATGAGAACCGCCGGAATCAGGGGAATTGGTGGAAAAGCGTACAGAAAGCTGTTCGACCAGTTGATCCATAACGCGTTCCCCAGCGTCGCCGGCTAGTAGTACCTGGAGGCGAAGCCTCGGCATTTGCTGTTTTCGGCGGTGGCAAACAGATCTACGTCTGGAGTTCCCCACCTTGCGAAGACTTCTCCTAGTACTTCGTCGTTTATGACCCATTCGTGGTTTTCCTGCACGATTCTGCTCAGTTCGTCTGCCTGAACATTCTGCACACCTGGCAGATGGGTGGCCGTTATCGACAGTCCTCGAGCCAGAAGCCAGTGCCAGATCGCCTGCGCCTCCTGCGACAGAGTGCGCGATCTCGAGCCCCCCTGCTTGTTGAGGTAATACATCGTTGTCGTGTTGTCCGTCTGAACAAGCAGAGAGTTGGTCTGAAAGGACGGATGAAAGGCCTTCAGTGCCAAGTGAACAGCTCTCAGTTCCAGGAAATTGATGTGGTACGTGGACTCCGTCGGGGACCACGTCCCTTGAATCTGCAGGTCTCCGGAATGCGCCCCCCAACCTTGGAGAGACGCATCCGTCACGATGGTCTGAGTGGGAATGTCCTTGTGGAAGGGAACGCCTCTGAGGAGATTCTCCTTCGAGCACCACCACTTCAGAGACTGAAGAGCATGTAGAGACAGTCGTATCCTGTCGTCCCAAGAACCTCTCCTCTGGTCCCACTGATCCTCCAAGCACTCCTGCAGAGGTCTCATCTGTAGCCGTGCGTGTGGAGTGAGAAAGATGCAAGAGGCCATCGATCCCAGTAGAGAAGACACCGTCCTCACAGTCGTAGACGGAGTTTCCATGAGAGCCTGAGCCTTCCGAACGAGTGATAAACGTCGCTCTTCCGAAGGAGACACGCTTGCTGACAGCGTATCGATGGAGGCCCCCAAGTACTGGATGCACTGTACCGGAATCGGGACCGACTTGGACATGTTGATGTGCAACCCCAGCTTGTTCAAGAGAACGCACGTCTTCTGGAAGTGTGCTTGAGCTTCCGAGAAGGAGGAGGCTTTGATCAACCAATCGTCCAGGTACGGGTAGACAAACACCTTGTTCTTCCTCAGGTGCGCCGCTACCACTGCCATACATTTTGAGAATGTCCTGGGTGCAGACTTCAGTCCGAAGGGTAGCACCGTGTATTGATAATGATTGGTGCCGACTTGAAAGCGCAGAAATTTCCTGTGTTTGCATGCAATGGGCACGTGGAAGTATGCGTCCTGTAGATCTATGGCACACATCCAATCTCCTCGTTGCAGCTGAGGGTAGATCTGATGCAACGACAGCATGCGAAACTTTTCTCTGCGAATCCACTTGTTTGCCTGTCGCAAATCCAGAATGGGCCTGAACTCGTTTTTGTCCTTCTTGCGGACAAGAAAGAACCGAGAGTAAAGACCTCTTCCTCTTTGAGACAGAGGTACGTCTTCGATCGCCCTTTTCCTTAGCAGAATGTCCGCCTCCGCCTGAAGCTCGCGCAGTTGATACTGCGAGCTGACGGGAGGAATCGATGGAGGAGGGCTGGTGAAACGTAGACTGTATCCATTGCAAACAATATTCAGCACCCACTTGTCCTGAGTAATTTTTCTCCACTCTGCCAGAAAAAATTGAACGCTTCCCCCCACCGGAGCGGGTAACGGACGAGGGGGAAGTAACAGCTCAGGGACGGGACCCGGCCGGGCCCTTGGTCGCGGTAGAGGACGGTTGACGACCTCTACCACCCTGTCGCTTCTGGAAGGGCCGCCTGTACTGCTGCTGCTGCTGCTGCTGTTGATGTTGTCCAGCAGACTGCCCCCTTCCACGACCCTGCGACCCAAACCGACGTTGGTACTGTCGGAAGGGTTTCTTTTCCTTGGGCTTCTCCAAGCCCACTGCCGTCAGGGTCTCCGCTTCGGCCTTCATCCTGGCCATCTCATCATCCGCGTGTTTCCCGAAGAGGGTATCTCCGGAAAACGGGAGATTCGCCACGCGTTGCTGTGCTTCCGGTTTCAAGGACGTCAACCTGAGCCAAGCGTGGCGTCTCTGGTGAATCCCGTGGCAATATCCGTGCGCGGACAGCAATGAGATGTCCGCTGCGGCGCCGATGGCCTGATTAGAGACCAGCATCCCCTCCTTGACGATCTCCACAAAGTCCTCCTTGCGGTCTCGAGGGACAAGGTCTGCGAACTGCTCCATCGAGTCCCACAGGGACCGGTCGTAACGTCCCAGCAAAGCCGAGTCACTGGCAGCCTTCATGGACGAGGCGGATGTCCCACACGCCTTGCGACCAGCAGAATCTATCCAACGGCTCTCCTTGTCCGGAGGCACCGTGGACGCAGGGGAGGTGGCATGAAGCTTCCGTGCAGCAGTCACGATGACCGAATCCGGTACCGGGTCCTTCCTCAAGAAGGCTGGGTCTGAGTCCGGAGCCCTGTACTTTTTTAGGATCCTGGAAGGTACAGACTTCACCGTTGCCGGCGTCAGGAATAGCTGTTCGGCGGGCTCAAGGAGCCCCGGCACCAGAGGTAACAGGGGGCGAGACAAGTGCCTTTTGTGTAATGTCTCAAATATCACCGAGGTAGAAGCCGTAGGTGCTTCAACCTCAATGCCCAACTTCGCCGCTCCACGCAGGAGAACCTCCTGAAATGTGCTTATATCGTCTATCGGAGACACCCTAGTCTCCGGCGAATCGGACAGCGTGGGCGAGTAGGAACGGGTCCCAGATGGAGAACGTGACCTGGACCGACGTCTCTTGTGATGACGCCTGGATCGTGAGGAAGATCCACGGCCACTCCTTGATCTGTCCCGTCTCCCCGAGCGAGACCTAGACCTCTTGGGCCTCGGGCGCTCCTTCGGCCTCCCAGGGTCAGGAGTCCTAGGCTTCTTAGGAGTCTTCTTCGGAGGCGTCGGAAACTTAGGCACCGACACCGCCCTCGGTTGGACCGGGGGTGGAGGAGCAACCGGACGCGGTTTCTGCGGAGCCGGCTTCGGAGGTGGGGTAGGGGCCTTCGGAGGCGGGCCCTTCGGCACAGCAGGCCGCGGAGGAGGCGTAGAAGGCTTCATCGGAGTATCCACCCCGGAATGCGCCGTTCCCGGCGAGCCACCATCTCTTCCGGAGCGTGGGGAGCCCCCCACAGTCCTGGGCCTGTCCTTAGGACCTCCAGACGTTGAAGACCGGTGTCCAGACGACGACCGATGTCCCCTCGACGTCGAACGGTCCTTCGGCGTCGACCGAATCACACTTCTCGACGTCGAACCGTGTCTCCGTCTCGACGTCGACCCCGACCAGATCGACGAGCCACGGAACCTCGACGACGGGCGATGGTGCCTCGACGGCGACCTCGACCTCTTCGCCGGCCTCGACGTCGACTTCTTGGATCGCTTCGACGTCGACACTTTGGACCTTCTCGACGTCGACCTCTCTGACCTTCTCGACGTCGATCTCCTAGACCGTCTCGACGTCGGTCTTTTGGAATGCTTCGACGTCGACCTCTTCGGCGCCGGAGACGCCTTCCGTCTCGACGGCGGCCTCGACGACGAGGATCCCCTCGACGACGATGTCCTCGACGGCGAACGGCGGTGTCGCCTCGACGGCGAGCGCCGACGCCGGGCCCTCCGATGTCGACCACTCGACGCCGACAGCGACGACGAGGATATCGACACCGGCTTCGACGGCGGCCGGAACACATTCCTCGACGTCGATGGGCGACGTTTTCTCGACCCAGAGCCCTGGGGAGACCTGGAACTGGCCGTTGACCGTCCCCTCGACGTCGTGGTCAGCGCAACTGACCCAGACGGAGACCTTGGGCGAGGGCTGGTCTTCCTGCCCCTGGGGAGCCCCCCAGAGGCCTCAGCATGGGTAGAAGGAGCCCCTCCTGACCCACCTCGTGCCTTTAACTTTCTCTCCTCAAGTCCCTGAAGCCTGATCTTCTTCCTCTCCTTCAGGGTCCTTCCAGAGAAGCTTCTGCAGATCACACACTCCTCAGGAATGTGGGAAGAGGGAAGGCAGAGAATACAGACCTCATGGGAGTCTGACCTGGCCTTCTTTCTTGAGCACTCAGGGCATTTGTCGAATAATGCAGGCATTATGGACAAAAAAGAGTGCAGAAACACAGAAAGAAAGTCACCAAAGTACTTTAAAAGTACCAAAAATCGAAATCAGTGTAAAACACTAACAAAAAAAACCCTTGAAAAGGGAGAGCTCAATGCTCCAGGGTCCTGCTTGCAGGAGCCGGAAAAAAGAACTGAGGCTAAGTTGGACCTGCAATGCATTCTGGGATACTGAGAGAAGGTTCTGGAAGGTTCCTTAAAGGCACAGTATCCTAATTAAGCCACATAATGGCAGCCTATGGGGCTTGTCTGTCCAGGTTCTTCTCTCTATCATTCCTGAGGGATTTTGCTGTTAAGCAAGGGAAATCTGTACAGGCTTTGCTGTTTTGTGGATTTTATGGTGGAATTTCTAGTTGAAGTACTAGACAGTGTAGCCTTTTTGGCTGCATTATCTGTCTTTAAATTCTCTCTTAAGTGTCTATGCATTTTCTGCATTTTTTGACACTGTAAGAGATTATTTTTGATTGCTCCGGGGTCCACGCACATGGGCGGGACTATTCACTAGATTATGACTATACACAGAGATCCCCTACTACAGAAGGGTACTTTCCAACACCTAACCCGAAAAGTACCTCTTTGACATGTAGGGATCAGGAAATCTTTCTTCTAAACTTTTTCTGATCCTTCCTCCCAGGACTAGGTGTAGTGTTATATTTTAGAAATTAGGAGAGCTATGTTGATTGACTCAAAACGTACAGATTATTGCAGGAACTCTGCCCACCTATTTGTGACTTTCTGTAGTTGTGGTTTGGATAAGAGAGCTATCAAGATTTCTCTGAACAGGTGGATCAGAGAGAGAAGATTGCCTTAACTTATGAGATGGCTAAAGTTCCTTGGCCAGATACAATCCTAGGAAGATTTAATAGGGGTCTTGCAGCTTCCTGCTCTGAATTGAATTGTGTGTCCTTAACAGAGATTTATAGGGAAGGCACTAGAGCTGCCCCTCACATGTTTGGGAATCACTATAGAATTCAAGCTTTGGCTCTGGGTTGTGAACATTTCTGGCAGAATGTACTAAAGTCAGTGGGAGCAGGAAGTTAACCAACTTATTTTTTGGTGCCTTTTATTGATTCCAGTTGTTTTCTCTCTAGTAAAAATGTTTGCATTTAATGATAGGATTTACTCTACTTATTGCTGACCAGCAGAGCGTTGGTATTCCTCGATAATGACATGGGCAAGGACGCATTTTCTTAACGAGGCAAGAAATGTCTTAAAATGAAATGATTTAAGGTCAGTCCATGCCATCAATTGTATAGTAGTGACTTTCACTCTTCTAAGAGTGGAGGAATAGCATTGCTAATTTGGCCAGCTTTGTGGGTAACTTCTTTGATCGCTCATATGAGGGTCAGAGTCTCTAGAAACTTAGCTCTGAAGCCCATAATATGGATTGAAAACATTCACTGGTCACAATGTACCAATATTCTGAAAAACTAGTGCCCAGGTTGCCTTTCGGGTAAAGAAAATTGCCAAAGAGATCACATATTGCTAGGGGCCCTGCAGATAACAGTACATAGTAGCTAGGGAGAGTCGTAGAATTGAAACTCTCACAGTGACACAATCAATCAATCAATCAATCAGGTCATTTGTAGAGCGCACTACTCACCCGTAGGGTCTCAAGGCGCTGGGAGGGGGGGGGGTGCCGCTACTGCTCGAACAGCCAGGTCTTGAGCTTCCTCCTGAAGGAGAGGTGGTCTTGGGTCAGGCGCAGATTGGTCGGAAGTGAGTTCCAGGTCTTGGCGGCCAGGTAGGAAAAGGATCTTCCTCCTGTCGTCGCTCTTCGGATGCGGGGGACGGCGGCGAGGGCGTGGTTGGTTGATCTGAGGAGGCGCTTGGGAGTGTAGAAGTTGATCCGGTTGTTGAGGTAGCTCGGGCCTTGGTCGTGTAGGGCTTTGTGCGCGTGGGTGAGGAGCCGGAAGGTGATTCTCTTGTTGACCGGGAGCCAGTGCAGATCTCTCAGGTGTCCGGAGATGTGGCTGCGTCGGGGGATGTCGAGGATGAGTCTCGCCGAGGCGTTCTGGATCCGCTGGAGTCTCTTCTGGAGTTTGGCCGTGGTTCCGGCGTAGAGGGCGTTGCCGTAGTCCAGTCGGCTGGTGACGAGGGCTTGGGTGACCGTCTTCCTCGTCTCGGTGGGGATCCACCGGAAGATCTTACGTAGCATGCGCAGGATGTTGAAGCATGACGAGGAGACGGCGTTGACTTGTCTGGTCATGGAGAGGGAGGAGTCCAGGATGAAGCCCAGGTTGCGTGCGTGGTCCGTCGGTTTGGGTGCGGTGCCCAGGGCGGGGGGCCACCAGGAGTCGTCCCAGGCGGAGGGCGTGGAGCCCAGGATGAGGACCTCCGTCTTGTCTGAGTTCAGTTTCAGGCGGCTGGTCGTCATCCATTCGGCTACGTCTCTCATCCCTTCGTGCAGGTTGGCTCTGGCGGTGGCGGGGTCGTTGGTCAGGGAGAGGATCAGCTGGGTGTCGTCGGCGTAGGAGATGATGTTCAGGTTGTGTTGGCGTGCGATGGCCGCGAGGGGGCTCATGTAGACGTTGAAGAGGGTTGGGCTCAGCGAGGATCCTTGGGGTACGCCGCAGATGACTTTGGTGGCCTCTGACTTGTACGGTGGTAGGCGGACTCTTTGTGTTCTTCCGTCGAGGAAGGAGGTGATCCATTCCAGTGCCTTCTCCTGGATTCCGATGTTGCTGAGGCGCTGTACTAGGGTGCGGTGGCAGACAGTGTCGAAAGCCGCGGAGAGGTCCAGGAGGATGAGGGCCGCTGTTTCTCCGTTGTCCATCAGAGTTCGAAGGTCGTCGGTGGCGGCGATGAGGGCGGTCTCGGTGCTGTGGTTCGCTCGGAAGCCGGACTGTGAGGGGTCGAGGGATCCATTCGTCTCGAGGAAGGCGGCCAGCTGTTTGTTGACGGTCTTCTCGATGACTTTGGCCGGGAACGGGAGGAGCGAGATGGGACGGTAGTTCTTGAGGTCGGTGGGGTCTGCTGTGGGTTTCTTGAGGAGAGCGCTGAGTTCGGCGTGCTTCCAGCTCTCAGGGAAGGTGGCGGAGTCGAAGGAGGTGTTGATGATGTCCCGCAGGTGGGGTGCGAGGACAGCGTCGGCCTTGTTGAAGACGTGGTGAGGGCAGGGGTCAGTCGGAGATCCTGAATGGATGGAGTTCATGGTGCGGATGGTGTCTTCGGTGCTGATCGGAGTCCAGGTGCGGAGGGTGGTGGTGGGTGGCGTCGTTGCGGTTGTGGCTTGCGTTGGTTGGTTGTTGAAGCTGTTGTGTATGTCCGTGATCTTGTTGTGGAAGTAGGACGCGAGGGAGTTGCAGAGGTCTTGCGACGGTGTGATGTCGTTGTTTCCGGCGTTGGGGTTGGAGAGCTCTTTCACGATGTTGAAGAGTTCCTTGCAGTTGTGTGCGTTGTTGTCCAGCCGGTCCTTGTATTCATTTTTCTTGGTGGCGCGGATCAGTTGGTGGTGTTTCCGGGTGGCGAGCTTGAGGGTGGTCATGTTGTCCGTCGTTGGTTCCCTTCTCCAGGCTTTCTCGAGGGCTCGACAGTTCTTCTTGGAGCTCTTGAGTTCGTCGGTGAACCATGGTGTTTTTCTGCTGCAGGATCTGCTGGGCGGGGTCCTTAGAGGGGCGAGTTCGTCCGCGCAGTTGCTGATCCACTTCGTGAGGTTGTCGGCGGCCTGGCTGGGGTTCGCTGAGTTGGCGGGAGGGTGCTGGCTCAGGGAGGCGGTGAGCTGGTCGGCTGTGATCTTGTTCCAGCTTCTTCGAGCCACCTGTTGCTGGCGGTGGTGGATCGTCGTTCTTCTGAAGGTGAAGTGGACGCAGCTGTGGTCCGTCCAGTGGAGTCCTGTTGCGTGGCTGAAGGTGACGTCTTTGCTGGATGAGAAGACGGCGTCGAGTGTGTGTCCGGCGAGGTGGGTGGGGGTGGTCACCAGTTGCTTGAGTCCGAGGTTGTCGAGGTTGTCGAGCAGGGTGATGGTGTTGCGGTCGTTGTTGTTCTCCAGGTGGAAGTTGAGGTCCCCCAGGAGGATGTAGTCGGCGGAGGGGAGAGCGTGCGGGCTGACGAAGTCGGCGATGTCCTCGCTGAATCGTGTGCGCGGTCCCGGGGGTCGGTAGATCAGGGTGCCTCTGAGGGTGGTCTTCGGGTTGGTGTGGATCTGGAAGTGCAGGTGTTCAGCGGTGGTGAGGGTGTCGTCGGTGTTGGTCGTGATGCGGATGGTGTCTCTGTGGATGATGGCGATGCCTCCTCCGGTCTGGTTGTCGCGGTCCCTCCGGGTGATCTTGTATCCCTCTGGGATGGCGATGGCGATGTCTGGGGCTGAGGAGGCGTTCATCCAGGTCTCGGTGATGAAGGCAACGTCGGGGGCGGTGGTGTCGAGCAGGTTCCAGAGTTCTACGGCATGTCTGTGGACGGAGCGGGTGTTGAGTAGGATGCACTTGAGGTGGGTGCTGCTGGAGTTCGGCTTGTCGGGTGCAGGGAAGGTCCGGATGCAGGTGAACTTGCAGGCGAGGCAGCTGAAGGGTCCGTGGGTGTGCTTCGGGGCGGCTCGGTGACATCCTGGGATGTGGCCGGTGTTGAGTGCGGTGAGGTCGGCGGCGCTGTAGGTTCGTCGGGTCGGCTTCCGTCGGTGGGGGCCAGGGGTCCTGGCGCTGGTCGCGTTCCGGTCGCGGACGGGCGCAGACGGGCTTACCTTTGGCGCGCCTTCGGCGCACAATCGGCGCGCCCGCTGCGCGTCAACGCTGCGCGTTCGCACGGTCGCCATTTAAGGCGAAGTGCGCGGGTGGGCGGAGCAGCTGGGAGGCGGGAGCGGGGAGGGTTACAGAAGGCAAAAAGGGGCGTGGCTAAGCGGCGGTGGCGGGAAGGGAGGGCGGGGGGCGTCGAGGAAGGCGGTAGGCGGACAACAAGGAAGGAGGGCAACACGGAGGAGAAAACAAGTAGAAAACAGGCACAAATGCACGAAAAAGCGGGGAAAAACAAGGGAAAACAAGTTACAAGACAAGCACAAATTACTGTCAAAAATAGTACAAAAAACCACTCGCAGCGGCGGGAGCCGGCAACGAGGCGGCAGCGAGGCAGAGGCGGCTGGGGGCACACGCAGCAGCTGGTGGCCGTGCGGCGCGGGGGTGTCCCACACTACCATTCTAACAACATCAAAGTTCTAGAAGTGCGCTTCCATCACCAATCCGATGCATCCTGAAATCCTTTACTATCCTTATAGACTACACATTCCTTGAGCTCCAAAAACTCTGTAAGTACCCACACCTGAGCCCCAAAAAGTATTCCTTCCCCTATACACTACTCATCCCTGAACCTCAAAAACTCCAGGACCCCAGTCTGTCTGCTTTCTCCCTTAAACTGCAATGCATGTACTTTAGGTACACTCCAGATTGGATACGGAGGTACCCTTATAGGTCCCTAGTATATTGTACCCAGGGCATAGGTACCCCAGGAGGCCTCCCATGGGATGGCGCATGTATCATGCCACCCATGAGACCATTCAAAATGACACAAGGGGTCTGCTACATCAGCCTGTGTAAGCTGGTGCTTGCACCACTTACTTAGATATAGGTCCACTATATCTATCGATATCACTACACTTAAAAACCTACCAGTCACCCGTTTGGCAGGCCTTATCAATCCTGAAGGCAGAGTGCTTGGTTTCACGTGAGAGGGTGCCCTTGCACGAGTAGGGCCCCTCTGCAGTATTCAAAGACCATTCTCCGGGGTGGTCAGTGATGCAGCCAGACATACGTCAAGTTGCATTATAACCTCGTAGTACATGCCAACTTTAACCCCTTCGATATTCATGGCGGAACGGTTCCGTCATGAGCATCGGTCAAGCTGTGCTCATAACAGAACCGTTCCGTCATGACCACACCCATTTACATTGGGGCCCAGCACCGGGGGTAAATCTGCACCACACGGAAGGTGTTAAAACTGCTGCTTAGAAACATGTCATGTTTGGTGTCAAACATGTGGGAGGTATAATTTTACCCATCAGAAGCGAGCTTCATGGGTCACCAGTCTACCAGCTTTCTTGACCCGGGCAACACAAAGCCATTGTTATAACAGCCCCTACCCCCAATTCAGATGCATCTGTTTGAACAATGAATTGTTTGTAATAGTCAGGACTTTGCAGAATGGGAGCAGTGCACATGGCTTGCTTCAGGTCATCAAATGCCCTTGGACAGCTAACTGTCTACTTAACTTTTAGGCATTCTTTTAGAGGCAAGATCATTTAAGGGGGGGTGTCACTATAGATCCATAACCCTTAAACCTCCCGTAGCACCCATCCAGGCCCAAGAGAGTTCCTTCACGATGTTGAAGAGCTCTTTGCTGTTGTGCGCTTTGTGTAGGGAGTTTCTGAAGGAGGCCCTTTTGGCAGATCCAATGAGGTCAGCGAGTGGCGTTCTTGTGGGCTGTGTGGCTGTCTGGTGTTCATTCATGGTGTCAGATCTTCTTCAGCTTTTGGCAGGTTTGCTTGGAGGCCCGGAGGTCTTCGTGAACCAGCTGGCTTTTTTGTTGGTGTGACTGTTGGGAGGGTTTCTTGATCGGGGCATGGGTGTTGGCGCAGTTGTTGATCCACTGTCATAGGTTGCGGGCAGCGGTGTCAGGGGGCGGGCTCTGTGTGAGTGGTGTTAGCTAGTCTTCAGTGACTTTGCTCCAGCAGCAGCGAGGTAGCCGTTGGGAGCGGTAGTGGGTTTCTCAAAGGTGAAGTGGATGCAGCAATGGTCTGTCCAGTGGAGTTCGGTAGTGTGGTTGAAGGAGACATGGGGGCTTGCGGATAAGATGGGGTCAAGCGTGACACGAGTTGTCAGTCCAAGGTTGGCAGAGTTGGTGTTGTCCTCGAGGTGGAAGTTCAGGTCCCCAAGGAGGATGTAGTCTTCCAGAGCCTTAGTAGCACAATCTACAAAGTCTACATAGTCCTAAGTCTCTCTTCTGGGTGTCTCTGAACTTAATCTTGTACTGCTCAGTGGTTAAGCCAAACCCATCAATGAGAGCACTCTTCAGGACTGAATAATTGTCAGCATCCTGTTCTGCTACTCTCTACCTTGGTCAGCAAAGGAGAGCCACAAGACAGCTGCCCACTGCTCCTGAGGAACCCTCTGTACTTTACAGGCCCTCTCTGGTACAGTTATCCATTGAGGCCATCCCCAGTCTTGTAGGGAGGTACTATCTTGTTCAGGTTCCTTCGATCATGAGTATACTCCTCAACCCTAGGGACACTTGCTGCCCCCATGGGACTCTAGCCCAAATCTCTTAGTAGCACTCTGGAGCTCCAGGGATTCCCTGCCTAAGATCAACTGCTTCTTCTTGAGCCGAAGTTTGATTTTCTCAAGCTTCAGAAGTTGGCACTGTCCACCAAAAGAGGATTTCCCCCTTATTTGATATGGAAGCCCCTACTCGAGATTTTACAGAGGGATATCTGGATCTCCTCGGTAAACTCTGTACTCTTCCTGGTGGGGTAAAGAGGGCCACTGGGGCCTTCTCCCCCACCTAATGAAATATCTATGTTGCCCAGGTTGGAATCATTTTAATCCTCCTGGTAAAGCTTTGAGTCCAGGTCAAAAAAGGTTTCATACCCTGTCCCACCCACTCTACCTCGTCAGACCCTGGGGTCTTCGTAAGGTTATCCAAGAGTGACACCTTAATGAGACATTGGGTGTTTGCACTTCTCCCTATCCTCAACTCCCTTGACACACACTGCTTTCAATTCTTGGAAAGAGGCCATTGTGCCTAGTTGGCAGACAGCCACTGGTTTCTACTCTAGAGGACATACTAGTGTTATGTGGTGTAGGCACTTACCTAACCTAGTGGACTCTAAAAGGGTGTGCTAGAACCTTAACTTACCAAAGTTAAGTAAAACTTACTTATTCAAATCTTAGTATTATATGTGCCTGATACTTAGTGGTTTTCAGTTAATAAATTAAGATTTATCTTTATCTCCTTCGTACCACCTGCTCTTCATTTATACCCTCCCATGAGGCCTGGCCCATTTACTTGTTACACTGTAAGCACTATTTCTGCATGTACAACATGCTTTCCTGCAACACAGCAGGACATGCGCTTTTTCACTTTCCAAGCAGCCCAGGACATTGGCAGTTGCTTCTTTAAAATGAAACTGTCTTGCATTTACAAGTTTCAGCTACTGGCATTGGAAATAAATGCCTTTTATGAGTTTACCATAAAAGGCACTGACATTTACAACACCAGTAGCTTTAACTGTTACTAATGAAAGGTCTATTGCAAATGCTTATTTTTGTTGGAAGGCATCAGACCCCAATTTAGTGTCCCTTGTAACGTCTTACTGCTTCCAGAGGAAGCTCACCATTTCATTCTTTTTTCTTGGTATTTTGTTCCTTTCGTCCATCTTCTTAATGGAGGTGGTTTGCTTGTGAAAGCAGAAAACTTATATCCAAAACTACACCCAAAGTTTAAAAAAAGAACCTGTTCCACTTTGTGGTTCAGTACTAGCTGGTAGAGACCAAGTAGCTTTTAATACGCAACTCCGAGTGATGCATCAAAATCCTTTTTTGTACATTTCGGTTTTTAGGGACCCAACACCCCCCCCCCCCCCAATATGTGGATATCTTCTTGGGGTTGACAGTGCATTCAATAGACGTCCCATCACCACTGTCCTAGTTTGACCGTTGGGGCTTTTTTTTAATTGGCTCTTGGGTCTAAATGAATCATCTCAATCCCACAGCTTGTGGTGTTCACTGAACATGTCAGGTGGGGGGCGCCTTATAGCAACTATTCATGTTCCACATCTATAATGTGGGCACCCCCTTCCCCTTTGACACTTCATTTCCCAGAACAATTCAGCTCATGCCTCGTAGTCTTCAGTTTTGTGACCCACTCCACAATAGACTGCAGACCATGAAGTGGCAACTAGGAAAGAAGCTAAAGGGTGGTCTTAATTTCCAACCAATATAATCCTGTCAACATGTGACCATGCAGGCAATCAACCACATGACACCTAATTTCCGGTGATCTTCAAAGCTTCATTGTTCAAATATTATTTCCTATAGTAGTTTTCCCCAATTGAGCTGGACGGCCCATCAATTTCCCCCAAAATCTTCAACACTGGTGGAGCACCAGCTTCTGCTATCATATGGCTGGCTCTGCAAATGCCATGAGCCATCATAGAACAAGCATTGCCAAAGCAATAGCTCAACAGCCAAAGGCAGAACTATTGGCCTTGCACATGCTAGTTGTCTTAAGCTTGGGTTAAGTGGGTTTCTAAATATCGAGGTGAGAAGAGAAAAAAAAACTTGCCACCAGAAAGCCAAAAATAAGAATACAATTCAGTGCTGATGTTGGGGCACTACCACCATTACCGCATAGCAGCCACTTCATGTAGACAATCTCAAAGCTCTTGGGTCAACCAAAGAACCACCTTTTAATCACAGGTATTTTATACAAACACAATGGTGATCTCGCACTCGGCTTGGCATTAAAAGGAACAGTAAAATGCCGCAAGAGCACTGACAAAAGTTCTCCTAATTCCCTCGCCGTAGAGGAAAAAGGACCCCCCAATAGACCTACATATAAAAAAAATGTACATTTCACTCATACAAACATCTGGTGAAAACCACTTCACATTGAACACATAAAACGGAGGGAAACAGTGTGTCCCCAAGGTGATGAAGCAACGTTACTATGTTGCAGGCATGCTTTAACAGCAGCAATCTCAGTACAGCTCTCCAAGTAGATGTTGCAGCCCTATAACATCACCGCTAAAACAAGGGAAAATGGAGGCATGGAGTAATGTTCTGATATCAGGATGTCCATGAAGACTGTTCACTGAAAGAGTGGTAGAATCACATCTGTTTTTTTTTAAAAACCACAATTCATAGGTTGTCCTCGCATCAGTTTCACTCCATTGGCTCGGCTTCTTCACCTCCCTCCTCTTCTGCCTCCTCCTCGTCTTCTCCTCCTTCCTCTTCTTCTAAAGGGCCATCCTCATCCTCATCCCCACCTTGTACGAGCTGCTCTTCAGCAGCATCGCCTGCCTCCTCATCCACTTCAGTTTGGTCTTCACCAGCACCTTCCGTTTCCATGCCCTCTTCAACTTTGGATTCTTCAGTTTCCTCTGTTGCTTCGGCATCGCCAGTCTCGTTCTCAGCCCCATCTTCAGTGCTTTTGGCTGCTTGATCTTTTGGATCTTCTATGAAGGGATTTTCACCCTGCAAATCACAAAACTGACTTTCAGAACTGACAAATGGATATTACCATGTGCAAAAAGCCAAATGAAACAAGGACATAGTTAAGACATGCACCTCTAGTCAAATGACTACTTGTGCTCCGGGTGAAAGTGTTGAAAATGAATCGTCAACCTTTATCACCAGTTATGAATGACAAGAGTACAGATGCCCTGCACTTTACCTTCAAGTATCGCTCCAACTTTTTGCTGATCATTTTATTGTTGAGAATGCTTTTAGCCACAATCAAAGAGGTCTTCTTAGATTGCTCCATCATAGCCTGTAATAGAGGACAGTAAAACAACATGATGCAGATAAGCAATTTGTTGAGAGCTCACATAAGAAAAGGGACACTTATCCACACTAATGACTTACGCAGTAAAGTGCTGATTTATAAACAAGTTACCAAAAAAACACAAATAGTTTTATCAAAGGTACAATACTGCAATATGAGCAATCGCCCATTTAATCTCAAAGCAAGCACTATCCAAACTTTGAAAAGATTAAGACGTACTTTTCTATTGTGGTTATGGTCAATGGATTTGAGGTGCTTTTGAAGAATTCCAAACTGCATAGGAATAAAGAGATCACAAGCTGTGCAGTGAGCAGCCTCCACTTTCTTGATGAAGTGATCCATCCCCAGGTCTGAAATTAAATATTCATAATGTGAGACGTTAATCTAATCCACCTTTTTCCTGAATGAGGGAACCACTTAAATGCAATTCATAATCTCCCAGTTACCACTGGGAAGTGGACCTCGGTACAGCAGAAGAATTTCCAATGCTATTAAGCACAATTAATTCAATACCAAAGATAAAAATTGCACTGGATTACAAAGGTAGACATCGATACAGTACAAAGATTATGTAGGTACTTTTCTCTAATGTTACAGCAACGTAACTTAACATATACATTTTGAGATTACATTTTTCTAAGACAATCATGCTTATATTCACCCCCCAATTATTTTAGAATTGCTAATTTACTTAAGTCTTTAATGAAGATGTAGCCATTTCCCCATCACAAGTTCATTACCCTTCTACTCCATATTGCTGCATAACAAAAGCCATGCCTCAATCTTCAGAAGACTGAAACACCACGTTGGGCATCACTCAGTTCACACAAAGAGTTAATACAGGTTTAAAAGCAGCTGCAGGAGAATTAGTTTGTGGGAATGCCCCAGAAAATGTTTAAGTCTTTGTAACTTTGAGTAGCTATTACATTCAGGGATCTGGAATTCCTTTAGCTCGACACACAGGACATATTAGTCAACAAGTTTGTGTATTTTTGTCTTTGAGACAAGTAGGCCCCAACCCCCTGCAGCACAAACCCTTTGGGTGCCAGTTTGCAGTACCACATTATATGGGAAGGGCACTGCCTGCAGGCGAGGTAAATGTGCCCATATTTTAATTCTGTTCCAACTTGTATTTAGGATTCATTATTTGAAAGTCTACTAGTGTGACCACACCAAGTAAATACTGTAAGCTCCGTCTGCACTACTGACAATGGTTCCAGTATAAACATGTGCGCACAGGTTTTCAAAGTTTAGCAATATGAGGCTATGTATAATGCTCAGAGAATGTTCACCGATTTGATGCAAATATTTGCAGAAGCTTGAAAGCAAGATTGATTTGCTTTCAAAAAAACATTTTAATTAAAAAAAATGAAAACCAGAACACATTTTGCTTAACTACTCAGGTACCATTTCTTTGAAACATCATTTAGTAACATGTGGTGATGCATGCTAGTATTTCCCAAAAATATTCATAATGGGAAATCAGTGTAACCAGTTTCAATACAAATATGGGAAACAAAAATAAACCAGAGTTGGCAAAGCCAGACGGTCTGAAATTGCTGGTCAGCTTTTTAGTTGTCATTGTGTGACTTTTTGGCATGGTTTTTGTAAAACCTTAGTGTGGGAGCTGCAGGGCCATCACAATTATATAACAAACATTGGCAAAAGCAAAAATTGATTTGGCCTCAAAAAAAAGCACATTGCTGCAGTAGTTACTGGAACTGTACTAAACGGTGTGCAGATATGCTCCTTGTGTGAAGAGCAGAATGCTATCACTCACCAGGAAGCCAACCAATAAAGAGAAGCAGAATTTTAATACACAAAAGGCCACGTCAACGCCTGAACAAATTTGGGACCCAGTTATTAAAGTAGGTCTCAAAAGTGCACATATATGTCTTTGCATTAAGGGCAGCTATACGGCAAGAATTTACATAAGTAGGACAGGAAATAGTACTTCTAGTAAATATTTGTGAACTGCATTTTAGCTTTAGCAAATAGGCTTTTGTAGATTTGTTCATACAGAAATCAGAGTATTTGCAAGTTCACTTTCCCTCCAACCACTTTTTACCCAACTCTGGAAGAAGGTTTACATCTGCCATAGATGGAGTAAATTTTCAACATTACTCAGTATGGGAAAGATTAAACAGTTGTTGAAAACACTTTAAATAAACATACAAGTTAGTAAGTTTGCAGACACAAAAAGGGCATTCTAGCCCTGGAACTATTGCTTACACAACCATCAGCCCCAGTATGTATATTTGCGGAAAGGTGGCAACATGAGGGGATTGCAAGTATTCAGACACTACTATGGTATGAGCCCTGGCATACTCCGAGAAGCTACATCAGAACTTATGAGATTGCTGCCATAATTTGTTGCTGCACTACATGGCAAAGGGGCAAGTGGATTTGGTAAGCAACCTGCCCCATGGATGAGTAGATCATTAAATTACACACCCCCTGTACATTTTAAGATTAAATAAAACCATACCAGATCCTTCACATACAAAACTAGGATTGTCAAGATTGTGATCACATAACGGTCTCTCAAATTAAAGTCAATATCCATCCCCTAAACAGAATCCATTTAAATAGTGCTCAGGTACGAACCAGCATCACTGTTCAGCTACGTACGGCATATGGTGTTCACACCATAATGTAGTTTTGATTTTAACCATGCAAAAATGTTTTACATGAGTTAATCATTGCAAAAATACAGCATATAACAGAAGAAAGTGTCAAACTCTTGACACAACGGGGTATGCTGTATACACAGCAATTTAGATACTGCACTATATTCCCACAAATCAGCCTAAAAGCTCGCCATCAATACCAAATAATCCAAGGCCCAAACAGTCTCAAGAGCCCCTATTTCTCTCAACCAGTTGCATTATAGTAATCGTATATGTACTTTAAGATAGTGATGTTGCATGAGAAATTGTACGCTGCACCACTTAAACCCCCGGATGTAAGTGGTCCTTAAAGTACTTTAACAGTGCGTGAAAACATTTGCAGTCAGTTAACTTTGGGATAATGGCTTCAAGTGACCAACCAGACAATATGAAACATACTAAACTGGGCAGACAGTGACCAGAGCACCCAAAAAAACATTTTCAATTTCTTACCTTGTGTCAAATCCTGGTCTCTGTATATCTGTTGGATAGCTGCATTAATATCCTCTACTACTTTACGACGCTCCTCTGTTTTTTTATACTTGTTGGAAACATACTCCTGTTGATAAAGATATTCTTAAGCAACCAGATTGCAATGAAACAGTAAACCTCATGCAGATATAAAGCAGACAATGTAGTTGAACTTTCATGCCAAACTTTCATGGAGTGCCATATACATATGCTGTCTAGTGCAGTCTCTTCCCTCCAGTCTCTTCCCCAAAACAAAAGTTTTAAAAGATTCCCTTTGTGATCGGTCTTTGCCTGTGGTTGTTGGTTTAAAAAAAAAAAAAAAATTAGTTTTAACCTGCCTGTGATTAGATATTTTACCACCAATTGTGTTTTAAACTGGTGTTTTTTCCTTCCCATGATAACTTCCATTTAACGTGTTGAATTGTGGGATTTGCAGTCTAAATTCCGTAGTTTCCCTCATCGGTGATTACTTTGTTTTCCCTCTAAATTTCTACTTTGCTCTGTGCTAGCACGTGATGTTAAAACAGTGCACCCCAAGCCACCATTGTGCTCACAAGCCAACCAGCCCCTCTACTACCCCCTCCCCCAGCAACAGATATTATATTCTACATCAGAGGGTGTTTGTGAGCTGTTTAAACTGTTTACTAGGGACTGTGCACTTTGTTTTTTGGCCAGAAGCGGGGGTAAAGTTTTATTCCAACAGTATTTTTAGATTTCAAATTAGTGAGGCCTTTACCTGCAGAAAGTGTGGATTGAGCCGGTCTGTCTCCTATGAGATTCTGACCAGGAAAATCAAATCCTTTCTTCCTCCTGCTATCATTCGAAATAACTGACTAACCTATATGTACTTGTATGTTTTACTACACTAGTTCACTAATTTAACACTTATCTATGGGTCCCGGAGTAGCATGCTACCCGCCGAAAAAGCGTTTTGACACCTAGTCAGGCGTAGTAAGCTCTATATAAATGGAATTACAATACAACAACAACATACATATTTTAACATGAGGCACATTTCGATTGGAAGATGTGGCAAACTGTGCAATATGTACCTGAAGGAAGTCTGCTGTCTGTTTGGGGAGCTTTGTACCAACAAAGTTGAAATGGTCACTGTGGAACTTGCTTTCAAAGTGGTTCTTGATCTCGTCATCATAGTATGTGCGGAACTTGCACAGCGAGCAGACGTACTGAATCCTGGAAAAATATGGGGACAATGGGAGACATAACTTCACTACAAAACTAGAGTCCACAATGGTATTTGTGTGCGATAGTCAGGAGAAAAGCAATAACATACCAGCTTCAAGGTTTCAAATTAAACAACTTGAACAATTTGTCAAGATTCAGACTAATCCACTAGTTTGAGACTGCAATACCAGTGGACACCCACCCAACAGTACATCATATTGCTCAGTTGCAAGCACACATCTACCAAGTAGAGAAGTAGTTACCGTTCTACCATGCGGTCACGCTGCCTCTTCTTTTGTCGGTCTGGCGTTTTCTTGCCAGCTTGAAGTTTGCGTTTCACCTCGCTTATTTCCTCTTGAATCGTTAATGAACCTGCGAAATAAGATATGTCTGTCACTCGAAAACAGACAGCCAATCATACTGGAGAAGGTGGGCATATTTTAAGAAGCAAACCCAAACTCCTTTCAAGAAACTGTATGAAAACTACTCAACTGCCAGGAAATTATTTCTTCACACCCCATTTACACTTTCATACACAATAATTCTAACTGCAAAGGAATAAACACCTCACCTTTATCAGCTGCACCTTCACCCTAGAAGGAAAACACACAAAGTTAGCAACAAAGACAATGATAGCCACGTATAATCAGCCTTTGGTGGTACTACTAAAAAAAAAATCCATTCATAACTACTCACATTTGTCCCAGCCTCTGCCCCACCTTCTCCTTTTTCCTCTGAAAAAGAAGATATTGGTTAGCTACACACCAAGTATCACTGGGAACAGGAATGCATGACATTCAATTTTTTTTAAGGGACTGCACCCTTTAAATAAAGCAAGTTGTTGGGAAATCTTTTTTTATCCATTATAAAGTGGTTTTCTAATTGGAGTGACTAAATTCAATAGTTAAAAAAAAAACTTGCAAAACCACAGGCCCACACCACAAAAGGGACCCACCAATAAACGGGCACATAATTAAGTCACTACTGGCTAAAAAAAAAAAAAACACAGGAGCTACAATTAACAAGGAAGGTTGGGTCCTTGTCCTGGAGTTATGCAGACTAGCACTAGATAACTGGCAATATTGAATACTTAACCAATGATGGGAATACCCACAACTATAAACTATATTCAAGTACGGTAGCGTAAGCAAATCAACATGTGGAGCGATATTCCTCGTTTAAAAGAGGAAAGAGATTACCTATCAACCCTAGATTATTTTAATGCAGCTGAAAACACATGAAAGCCTCTATTTAATTGAGCTGCAGCAGAGAACTTAGCCCGGCCAATGCGTTTTGCCCCTGAATGGCAGGCAGGCCTGGCTGGGGCGTTAGCATGGCTGTTTAAGAGTTGCGTATGTACATGGCCAGAATTCATGTGCTTCTGTAACTTGCGTCACAGAAAAATAAAAGTAGCTATATTAAAGCAGAGGATTACAAGTGAAAACAAGAGACCAGAGAAACAACTATAAATATATTAATGGTATTTAAATCAGTGTTTCACGTGCTACAATTCGCGCTAACAAACTACTCCATGCTTTTTGAGAGAGATTGGTTTTGAAATGTATTAGTATGCAATTGACCACTATTTTACTAACATATCAAATCACATGTTTATTATGAATGTAGCTGGCGTTCCCTATACGTTTAGCACGCATGCCACCCTGAGGCAGTCATTTGAACAAATGTCTTTAGCATGCATTTGTTCAGCACAAGTTATGACTTGGTGCTGGATTTGAGTAGTTTAATTTACTATTCCAACTCCAGCCTGCAACAGCAGAGAAGGTGTTTGACTTTAAATCCAACACCATTCCACCAATGCGCCCACCTCAAGCAAGTCGTAAAGACGTGTGCTGTGTGAATGTGTGCTAAAGTCATATCTGTTCTATCGTCGGCGCTGTGAAGGCACGACTTCATTCGAATGGACGTTTACCGTTTATTATAATTAAGACATGCTTACTCAAACCCAGCTAGGAGGGAGTTTGCAAGTCAAACTAGTAGCAGTGCAGCTGCCTGATGGGAGGTAAATCATGGTCAAACATGATACTTACACAACTTAGTGTGAAAATCCACCCTGCCCTGGTTCACAATGTTAAACAGGTACTAGGTAGGCATACAAATTAATGGACAGCCCTGGATTAAGAGAGTCCATGTCAAGGGTGCACAGTATTCTGATTAGCAGAGGGCTTAAACTCTTGATCATAGCAGGATTTACTAGCACATCAAATAAAGCCGTTTGTGGAATAGTATGAACTACAGTACGTGCCGTTAGAAGTACTGAAACAGTAAGAGCCTCCCAGAGAATTTCAGCTGGGCGTGGACTTCACACAAAGACGGGCATTGCTAAACATGCATAGATTTGAACTGTAAGGATTGCTAGTAGTATTGTATTTTCCCCAGCTTAAGGTTACCGAGGCCATTAATAAAGGATGGTAACGTAAATCTGCGATGTGAATGCTATGCAAAGCACAAGGTAATCGATTACACTGTTTATTACCTCCAGTGGTTTCATCGCCCTCCTCGTTCTTTGCTACTTTGGACTCTGGTTCTCCAGCTGTGTTGGTTTGTTTGCGCTTCTTGGCGGCACCATCCTTCTTATTAAATTTCTTCTTCTGTTGAGTTTGCTGCTGCGTTTGACCCTGAAGCGATTCAATTAACAACTATAAAACATCTAGTCTGACAGACACGCGGTACAGTGGAACTACCAGCCACAAAACTAGTTTTTCCCAACAAACTGCATGATTTAGGGAAAACTGAAAGAAAGCAAGTCATCTGAATCAGACTGCCTGGTCGCTGCTGCCCTAACACCTCAAAGCTCAGGCCATGGTCGCTGGAAATTAGACCCCCCCCCCAAATAAAAACCATTTCCCGCCGGCACAATTAGACTAAATCTATGACAGTAGCAACCAGAAAATGGCATCCAGTCAGCGGCAGGTTTAGAGAGGTCAGTACGGGGAAATGAAAATAGCCCCAAAGCACATACAAGTACTACATTTTTGATCCCACAAGTGTTACACGCGGGGATATATAAATCCGCAGACAGCCGCTCTCACTATAACATACTACAGATATTGCAGAGTTGTGTGTTGCACTTAACAGAACCCATGTCCTTAAAGTTGTAAGCGGACAGGGGGTTAGGTGGGCACAAACGCCTGTGTATTTCGGTATTGGGACGGTCAGACCACGCCGTGGGATTACAGAACTGCACATGGTTGGGTGCAGGCGAGCTGGCATACAGAATGACTATGTATGTGAATGGCAACACCTCTAGTTAAGGATCGTCAATGATTACGCTTATGGCTTTAAGGAGTTTGACATGGCACTGTGCTGGGCAGCCGTTACATTTTGTATCCCTCCAGATAGAGACTTGAGCGTATGAACAGCAATGGGCAGCAGCTGTTTAGTGCCCATCTGGAACATCAAGTAAAAAAATAAAAATGGGCGTGGAGAAGGCACAGAGTGTACTTACTTTGTCTCCGTCCCAAACTTTGGCTGTTTTTCCTCGGCCACGTTTGAAGCCACCTCCTCCGAAGCGCCTATTCCCAGAGAAACCTCTCATTCCCTGGAACATGTTGATCTCAGGGTATGCTTTCTGGGAGAAGAGGGACGGGGGTCGGGGGGAACCGGAGATGCCAGAACCCCACCCGCCCACTGGCTTTGGCTCATTCCATTGTCCACTCATGCGACCGGGAAATGCCGGCATGGGTCTGTTTTTTCGCCCGTCTCTGCCCCAGCTCTGACCCCGCTGGCCAAAGTTGCTGCGTGCTCTGGTCTGGAACTGGTCCCTGCGGTTCCCGTAGGAGCTGTCATAGCGACCTTCATAGGCACTGTCCCCGTCATGTTGCGCCTCACTGTAATCGTAGCCGGATCTGTAAAGATCACGGTCATTCAGTGAAGACCTAGAGTCGTAGGACTCGTAGGATTCGTACCTGCAAGAGTCGCACAGCAAGCAAGGAATCCAATCAGTAGCAGATAAGGCAACGGGAGAAAGAGCCTGCCGAGAAATGGCAGCACAGACGTTAAGCAAAAGATAGAAGAGAACGTTAATTGCTATATTAAAAAAGGTCTTCCTCATTTCATATCAAACAAGGCTCAGAGGTTTCACTCAACATGGGAGTTTTTCCTTGTGTGATACAGCAGTCGGACGGCAGTGGGCAGGAAAGTGGACATCATACAGTGCAGGAAGTATCAATCTTTCCAACAAGGTTGGACAAGAGAAGTCTACCTAGGCTGATTACACAAACCTGAAGCAATGGCTTTTTATGAGCCTCGCTAATACCAAATTGTGTTTGTTAATTTTTCACTACTGTGTCACTACTTAATATGGAAAAAAAATCCCAAGCTGAGCAAAGGCTCCTGCGGCAGCAATGCAGTTTACATCAACCCTTTTTTTTTACCGTCCACAGCACCAAGGTACGTTTCACTCTTTATGATCTTACATAATGGACAAATAATATTTCGCATACAATGGCTACACTCTGGTGGGAGAAACAAACAATCCCAATGCACATGCTAAATAGGAGGCTTAAACATGCACGTATTCAAAAATCTCGCACAAGTCAACATAACTCATCTCCACGCTAACATGACGTCTTAAATCGGTCACGGTGCACCTAGACTGTTACCCAAAAAGGGACTGGCACATAATCAACCAGCTCAGCATCTGAGGAGTGCATTTCGAGCCGTTGCAACACCATCACTTATCACCAGATACACGCCAGTTATCAAACAGCTTCAGAATTGGTCACCAAGGGGTTCTCCGCTACCACGAGCTTTTTGTGGGAGGGATTTCTGGTAACATACTAACCCCTACAACAGAACGACGCAGCCATGTTCTCACAAAAAGCACGCGGGCCCCTTAAGATCCTGTTTGCCTCCCGAACAAGCACCCCCTCAGATACAATTAGAACTAAATAATGTTTATGCAGTATAAAATCAGGTTCGGAAGGCAGACAGAATTTCAAAAGCGGAAATACCTGTGGGTTTGAGTACATTTATTACCCGCAGAAAAAAATAAAGGATAGCATAATACAGACACATTCAGTCTATTCTCTGCTTTGCGTACCCATAACTGCCCGCATTGGCACTGGGCTCCTGTTCATACCCATATCCGTAATCCTCGTAGCCTACGAAAGAAAAACGCAGTTAAAGAATAAACGACTTAAAGCAATTAACATTTCTTAGCATCATGACTAGGTTCAGCTTAAGCATTGTTCAAGTACTAAAGAAAATGCATGCGCACTCCGCCTTGAGTAGTAAAGCTAGCCTGGAGATTTACTTAATTCGTTAAGCATTTCCCATTACCCGGCTGTATGTTGACCCCTGTAAATCGAGTCAACTCATTGCAACGCAGGAGCTCTATGTATACTGTTTAACTGTAAAGGGCCACTCCACCCAATATTTGCTACATACCCTTTAAGTTCTGATAGTACACCGGTCTTTGAAGGTTATATTATTTACATACTTGCATATTTAAAATAAATAAATTACATTGGCAGCGCTCAGCGACACTGCACAACAGGAAACCAAAACTTGTGGGCAGGTGACATCGAGACCGATGATAAAGTATAAGCGCCTAGGAATAGACTCACCTCGGTTTCCTGTAGTGCTCCAGTTTCCGTAACCTGCAAAGAACAGAGCTAATAAATCAGCTTTTTTAACAATCGTGCTTATAAGAGGCATTAAATTAGCTCATAAAGGAAACCAAGATCCAGACAAAGCGAATGGGATTATAACAACGCGGTGACAATAGTATGTATATACAGAAAACTCAGGGTGCGGCCTACCAATAGTAATTGCGCATACGCATTTTAACGCCAGTCCACGCTTGCTATCGGGGAAGCGGCCTTTGTGTGCAGCAAGGAGAGAGGGGCAGATGGTCCAATGCAGAAAGGGAGGGGGGCTAGCTCCCTTTTACAACACGGTGATGTGCAGATTGCGACTTGGGGCATTTTAGAAAGACACGGATAACGATCGCTAATCTCAAAATCCATAACAACGACAAGGAACAAACGGCGTCCATACCAAAGAACGCGCGCACCCAGACGACATGAGCCGCCAGGGACCACCTAAACAGAAATGATGAATTCTAAACAAGGCAACCTGAAAAATATTTCGACCACCCCAAAATTAACTACCTCAAACCCATCACTGCGCGCGTCAGAGACGGACACCTCGAACAACAAGGCATAACATGCAAGGTACCCTGCTGCAAACACCCTTCTACACCTTAATCCGTAAAATATACAATAAAAAATACTAAAAATTATCCTTTTAACACCACAAACCCAAACTCACCCAAAGCGAAGCACTTTCCAGGGCAATCGGAAAGAATTATGGTGTTACCAACGCCCACTATTCTAAACTACGAAACACTCTGTACAGGGCAGAACAAAGAGGATCCGAGACTTTACCGTCTGAAAGTGATCACGATACATGAGTGGCAAGGACAGAACAAGTCTCCCAGACCTACCGGGAAACTTCCCGTTCCACCCAGTACAGCGTGTAACCAAACGGGTAAACGCGCGTCAAATAATTATATAAAAATCTGTCAGGGAAAGAGAACATCGTCATCAACCCAGCACTTACCCGAATAGCTGGTCATATTGCTTGATGGGAACGAGTTGCAGGTCCCCTAAACCTTCTCGGCAGTCGACGCGTCTGTGAGAGAATTTTTCCAGGCTGGCTCACAAGCGTTAAACGGGAGAACAGACTCCGCCCACCGACGGTATAGGTCCAGGCCAACAGGCAACCCCAAGCCCATTGGCCATCTAAGACATCACTTACTCGGCAGCTCCTTTACTCGAGGAAATGACGCCTACATAACCTGCCCTTGATAATGATTGGACAGGACCTACGTCTTTCAAAAATATCGAGGCCGAATAACCTCCTTGTATTGGACAGCGAGTATGATTCTTCAAGGGAGTTGTTAACGTGGTTTCCTGTGTAAAATGGCAGTCGCTTCTTCCTGCAAACAGAAAGAGTAGGTAAAATGGCGGCTAATGAGAAACCATGGGAGTAGTGAGTTCTAGGTTCCTAATATAATATTTTGTAATGTCTCCAGCACGAACCAAATGAACACGCTGCGTTTCCGATTTTTTTCGTCTAGTGGTCCACTATTCTTGCACAAACTGAAAGAGCCTTACTGGATGTTGCGCAATCACGCCGCATGGAAAGAAAATAAATACTCCACATCCTCTACGGCTCACCAAGGTACTCATTAGAAGTCTACATTCCACCCAGAACATAACAGCCAGATTCTATCAGACCAGTGGCTCCGAGTATGCTTTTCTCTCTTTACGCTTTATTTCCAGCAGCCAATGAAGTAAAGCTTTAGTAAACACTACATTACCCATGACCACATATTCATACGACCAACCTTAAAGCCTCAGCCCTATATAACTAACTCTCTTACAGGCCAACAGCTTCATCTTTCTTGACTGCTTTGCAGCCAGTTAAGCGCATTACTATTTTACTGTCTACAGTTATTGCGTGTGATTTACTTCATGTGCAATATTATTGTTATTCTGAATACTTAAGCTTTCACGCTGCCTCGTTATGCTGTGGTTTTGGCTATCCATATTGCCTCTATTTTTATGGTGTACTTTTGCCGACATGCTCAGATCGCGGTGGTTGCTTTTCCTCTCGTGAGGTTTGCATGCTTTAGGGAACGTTCATCCCCCAGCATAGTGGCTCACCGCCCCCGCCTCTTATCTTGAGGAAGATAGTGAGGATACCACCGCTCGTCGTTGTCCTCTTTTCATTTCCTTTGACTGGGCAGTCAGCGCGCATGGCAATTTGCCGACCCTACACTTATAGGTTGAATACACTTACTAGGGTTAAAGTTTCGAAAGTAGTAGCGTGCTGGTCTCTGCCCCGTCCCATTTTTCACTACTGCTCACTGATTACGCCCTGGTGGTTTGGTTTGTGAATTAATATAAGCTTTATAAAGCGCAAACTTATCCCAGGGGCGTCAAGACGCTGCAGAAAGAGGTCAACAGATGAGAACAAAGGTGCACATATACACAACTTACAGAGTAGAGACAGTAAAAAGCCAGGTCTTCAAGGCTTTGCGAAAGAGAGAGTGAGAGTCCAGACTCGAGATTGAAAGAGGGAGGGAGTTCCAATGTTTGGCTTTCCTAAAACTAGGGACTATCAGCAAGTTCTTACTAGCCGATCTTAACTGCTTAGTGGGGACATATCTCTGTAATAGTTTCTTGATGCCGTCTGACCCTGTGTTGTAGAAAGCCTTATGAACCAAGCAGAGGGCTTTGAATTCAATTCTCCAATTAAGCAGAAGCCAGTGCAGATTCCTGATAGTGGCCGAGACTGAGTGATATTTGGGAAAACCTATCACCAGCCTGGCAGCAGCATTGTGCACAAGATGAAGTCGATGCACTAGCTCCTTGTTTATTCCCAGACAAAGGGCATTACAATAGTCTAATGTAGACAACACAAGGGCTACAGTGGCCTGTTTTAGGGCAGAGAAGGAAATACATTGAGAGATCTTTCTGAGAATCCTTATCATCCCGAAGCAGGTAGAGCCCCTTGACCCTGTCACCAGGTAGGTCGCCCCCCTCAGCCACCACACGGTCCTCCTGTGCCGCTGCCGCTACCCGCTGTGTCTATGTCCTGGCCCCTTCTTCAGCTCCGCTGTCCGGTCTGCCTGATTTGCCTGTGTTAGTCTATTTTTGCATCCTGGTGCCTCCTTACTTGTTTATTTTCGCCCCTTGTGCCCTGTTGTTGCCACTTATTTGTTTATCTCGCCCCGTGTGCCCTCTCCACCCCTGCCCCTCTTGCCTTCTGTGTCACCCGCTCCACTCCCTCGCACTTTCCCGCCACTGCGTCCCTTGCGGCCCCGCCCCCCTGGTGCCCCATTTGCCGCCCGCTCCCGAGTTGCTCCTATCTCCCACAGCCCCTCATGGAGGCCGCGCGGTGGTGAAGCGAGCAACCCATGACCCTGTCACCAGGTAGGTTGCCCCCCTCAGCTGCCACACGGTCCTCCTGTGCCTCTGTCCTGCTGCCGCTACCCGCTGTGTCTGTGTCGACCGCTTCTTCAGCTCCGCGGTCCAGTCTGCCTGATTTGCCTGTGTTTGTCTATTTTTGCCTCCTGGTGCCGCTTACTTGTTTATTTTCGCCCCTTGTGCCCTCTTGTTGCCGCCTATTTGTTTATCTCGCCCCTTGTGCCCTCCCGTGCCCTCTCCACCCCTGCCCTCTCTTGCCTTCTGTGTCACCCTCCCACCCGCTCCACTCCCTCGCGCTTTCCCGCCGCTGCGTCCCTTGCGGCACCACCCCCCTGGTGCCCCATTCGACGCCCGCTCCCGCCTCCAGCTGCTCCTCCCTCCCACAGCCCCTCATATGGAGGTCGCGCAGCGGCCGGGCTGAAGGCAAGCCCGTCTGCGTCCTTCCGCGCCCAGCGCCAGAACCCCTGGCCACCGCCGAAACCAAGAAACCCGACTGAGATACAACACCGCCACCCTCCACGCACTCAACGCCGACCATCTGCCTGCTACCGAGCCACGCTGAAGCGCACCCACGGACCCTTCACCTGCCAAGCCTGCAAATTCACCTGCCTCCGAACCTGCACCCCACCCTCCGGACCAGGCAACAACAACAACCACCTCAAGTGCATCCTACTCAAAACCCGCTCCGTCCACTAGCACGCCGTCGATCTCTGGGACCTCCTCGATTACAACAGCGCCGGACGTCGCCTTCCTCACGGAAACCTGGATGAACGCCTCCTCAGCCCCCGACATCGCCATAGCCAATCCGGACGGCTACAAGATCACCCGGAAGGACCGCGTCAACCAAACCGAAGGAGGAATCGCCATCATCTACAGGAACATCATCAGCGTCAACGTTTTACACTTGTTATGCAGCTGCAAAGCCCTAGACAGTGCCCGAAGGGGCCTACTAATCCAGCTCTGGAATCAACATGGTGTGCGAACTCGCAGACAAGCCTTGCTGTACAGCTTTAAAGGAGAAAATATCCAACTGGCCTGCCGACTAGTGCGCTTCATGAAAACAGTTAATACGATCCATCAGCGTCACGACCAACTCCGAAAACATTCTCCCTGCCGCCGAACACCTACATTTCCAGATCCACACCGACCCTAAGACTACCCTCAGGGGAACCCTCACCTACAGTCCTCCAGGCCCACGCACACAATTCAGTGCAGCCATCGCTGACTTCATCAGCCCGCATGCCCTCGCCTCATCAGACTACATCCTCCTAGGGGACCTGAACTTCCACCTGGAGAACAACAACGACAACAACACCACCACCACCCTGCTCGCCAACCTCGGACTCAAGCAACTGGTAAACACCCCCACCCACTACGCCGGCCACACGCTCGACCCCATCCTCTCTGCCAGCGGCCACGATACCTTTAGCCACTCCACCGGACCGACCACAGCTGCATCCATTTCACCTTTAAGAAGACCACTTCCCACCACCGCCCGCAACAGATCCCCCACAGATGCTGGAGCAAAGTCACCACAGACCAGCTAGCCACATCACTGAGCCAGAACCCACCAATCGACACTGCTAACACCAATGATGCAGCTGGCAACCTCACACAGTGGATCACCAACTGCGCCGACACCCTCGCACCACTGAAGAACCCTCCAGGCAAGCCCGGCAACAGAAAACCACATGGTTTACCGACAACCTCAGAGAATCAAAGAAATCCTGCCAAACCCTCGAAAAAACCTGGCGCCGCGAACAGAGGACAGAAAACCTGACAGCCCTCAAGAACGCCACTCGCAAACACCACCAGCTGATCCGCACCACCCAAAGGTCATCATTCAAAGAGCGGCTGGACAACAACATACACAACATCAAAGAACTCTTCAGCATCGTAAAAGAGCTCTCCAACCCCAGCACCAGCAGCAACAACATCACACCATCGCAAGACCTCTGCAACTCCCTCGCCAAGTTCTTTCACCGCAAAATCGCCGATATACACAACAGCTTCGGCGCTCAGACTCCGTCTCCAGCCACCGAACCAACGCCCCCTACCACCATCCTCAGCGCTTGGACTCCCATTAGCACTGAAGATAGCACCCACGTTATGAACACCAGCTCTCCCTCCGACTCATGCCCTCACCACATCTTCAACAAAGCCGACACCACCATCGCACCCCACCTCCGGAACGTCATAAACGACTCCTTCACGTCTGCCACCTTCCTAGAGAGCTGGAAGCATGCAGAGATCAACGCCCTACTGAAGATACCCACAGCGGACCTCAAGAACCTCAGCCCCATCTCTCTTCTTCCCTTCCCCGCGAAAGTCATCGAGAAGACCGTCAATAAACTGCCGACCGCATCCCTCGAGGCAAATGTCTCCCTTGACCCATCCCAGTTCGGATTTCAAGCCAACCACAGCACCGAGACCATCCTCATCGCAGCCACCGACGACATCAGGACCCTGCTTGACAACGGGGAAACAACCGCTCTCATCCTCCTAGACCTCTCAGCCGCCTTTGATACCGTCTGCCATCGCACCCTAATAACCCGCCTCCACAACGCTGGGATCCACGGTAAAGCCCTGGACTGGATCACCCCGTTCCTCTCCGACAGAACCCAGAGAGTCCGCCTTCCGCGGCCACCGAGATCATCTGCGGCGTACCCCAAGGCTCTTCGCTCAGCCCAACCCTCTTCAATATATACATGAGCCACCATCGCACGCAAACACAACCTCAACATCATCTCCTACGCCGACGACACCCAGCTGATACTCTCCCTCACCAAAGACCCAGCCACTGCCAAGATCAACCTCCAGGAAGGAATGAAAAATGTCACAGAATGGATGAAGCTCAGCCTTCTGAAACTGAACTCCGACAAGACTGAGGACCTCATCCTCGGACCATCCACATCCGCCTGGGACAACTCCTGGTGGCCCACAGCGCTAGGCACCGCACCAACACCCACGGACCACGCACGCAACCTGGGATTCATCCTGGACTCCTCCCTCACGATGACCAAGCAAGTCAACGCCATCTCATCCACATGCTTCAACACCTTGCGCATGCTACGAAAGATCTTCCGGTGGATCTCGACCGGAACTAGAAAAACGGTCACCCAGGCCCTCGTGACCAGGCGACTGGACTCTGGGAACGCCCTATACGCAGGAACCACAGCCAAACTTCAGAAAATACTCCAGCGCATACAGAACGCATCCGCACGACTCATCCTTGACATCCCTCGCCACAGCTCATATCTGCCCACCTGAGAGACCTGCACTGGCTCCCCGTCAGCAAAAGAATCACGTTCAGGCTCCTCACCCACGCACACAAAGCTCTCCACGACATGGGCCCTGAATACCTCAACAACCGCCTCACGTTCTACACGCCAACCCGCCAGCTCCGCTCCGCTAGCCTCGCCCTCGCCACCGTCCTACGGATTCGCAGAACCACCACCGGAGGAAGATAGTTCTCCTACCTGGCTGCCAAGACGTGGAACTCCCTCCCCGCCCACCTACGACTGACCCAAGACCATCTCACGTTCAGGAAACACCTCAAGACCTGGCTATTCGAGCAGTAGCAGCACCCCCATCCCTTCAGCGCCTTGAGACCCTTACGAGTGAGTAGTGCGCTCTACAACTGTTCTGATTGATTGATTATTGATTTGGAGGCCCAAGGAAAGAGTTGTCAATTATGATGCCCAATTTTTTGGCACTGATGCCATGGCATTGGCAAGGACCAAGCATGTCCGACCAACAGACTTCTGCGCAAATGTCCTGATGGTTTCCAAACATTAAAACCTCAGTTTTTAGGTCGAGCTGACGTTAGCATTCATGCGAAGCATGAATGCTGTCAGCTCGACAACTAATGTGATCCGTTTTCAGGAGAGTGGACACCAAAGTGTTACGAGCGTTTTCAGGGTCGGATTTGACCTCGGGAGCGAGCGTCTGGTATCTGCGCATGCGCAAAGCCGCTGCGCATGCGCAAAGCTCTTGCTCACACACAGGCAGCCCCCACCTCTCTGCATGCACGCACGCACGCACACACACACACAGGCGCGCGCATGCACACGCAGGCATACAGCACCCATACAGGCACACATACAGGCACACTATCCGCTACCTCGCATTCTCTCTCAATCACACACAGTCACGCATGTGCACACACGTTCCCTCGCGCACACACGCACACACTCCCCCCCCCCACGCATACAAACAGGCACGCACGCACTTTACATCAGCCCTGGGCCCCACTCACCAACTGCGCTCTTCCGGCGGGGCTCCTCACGGCGCGTCTCCATCTAAATCGGGGCTCCCTCAGGTCAGAGGAGCCCCGCAACAGGCGCCACACTCCTCCTTCTCCCCGGCCCCCTCCTGGGGACCCGGGCTACACCGGACGGCAGGGCGCTCCATGCGCCGGCAGCTCGCGGACCTGGGGAGGCGGGACTTCCGGTCGGCCGCGAGCGGATTGGCCGGCCGGCCAAGAGCTTCCAAGAGCTTCCGGGTCGCCGCGGGCAGCGTGGCGGCACTCTCCCGATCACTGGTTTCAGATGGCTGCCGCTAAAATGAACACAACATGCGTGCAGGCTCGGACGGAGCCAGCCAGGGAACTGGAACCGGCCTTCAATGTGCTACAGATGCCCTGTCAACTCTGGGCCTCCAGGTAGATATTATCCGGCACGAGGATGCAGCTGAATGCGGATGTCCGGCTTTTATTTATTTATTTTTAAACACAAAATATATATAGTGCTAAGTATTGTGGGCTAGTCAGTTTCCAAGTGCTGCCTAACTTTGCATTTAAGAAAATAGAGGCACATAGAAACATAGCGATTTGCCCAGGATCACACAGCTTGGACACGGGAAAAAGCTGGTATTTTCGGATTTCTGGCTCTCAGTCAGGCGTTATAGACACTATGCAATTTTAAGGCCTTGATTTAATTTAATTTCGCGGCTGCCAATGCTTGTTTGCTCTGTTTCTACGAAGATGCCGAAGGGTTTAGAGGGGGTGGGGCACTGGAATTACGCAATTATGCAGCGGGGGCCTTTCTTGATATACGATTCACTCTGCTGCATAACTTGTATTTTTAACAACAAACAAAAGTACTATAAAGGGCGGGTGCAAGGCAGAACCAGACACACTGCAGTATTTAACTAGTCACATTTTAGTTGGTGATTTTTGTCATCCAACGCTGAAATACGTGACCGTTTTGCCTAGATAGTGTTTACATTTCCCCTATGAACACGGAAAGGTCTATTTTTTGCATCAGGAAGCAAAACCCTCGAATACTTAAAGAAACTGGAATAGGCGGGAAAACGAGTCCTCCTTTGACATGAAAATGGTTTGTTTTAGTTTCACAGAAACACTGGTGAAAGCAGAAACTATTTCAGACTTTCTTCTCAAAGCTGCACTTATTTCAAGAGGGCACACGAAGAATCCCAAACATGTTGCGTCTCTTGGGTTTGTTTTAAATACAGAAACGCCACCTGGTAAGACACTTGAACGTTATATAGATGAACAGTAACATACTCCTTAGAGTTACTTGGAAAGACCCACTGTGTGAACACAGAAACCCCACCAAAACTGAAATAAAGGTTTACAAAAGAAACGGTATATTGATAGCTAGGCTGCCTCCGTGTTGGTGCTTCTGTTTACAAAGAGATGGCTGCTTTAACTTCATCTTTGACCACCATCAGCCTTACTAATAAACTACCGGGCATGTATCCCAGCTTGAATTATTTTCGTGCCACTTCCCTTCTCTCTGTAGTCCGTCTTCAGCCTCTATTACTCTAGTTGAGCCCTCCCTGGCTATCGACTTTTGGCCTGTGACCTCATCCCAGGCAACTATTGGTTCTTAGGTCCTCCCATATGTGTTAGTTGGGAGCTTTGCCCCATCCCCCATCTGTCGCTCTAGCCACCCTTCTATTCCGTCATTCCTGTTTAGCTTTTCCGACAGTCCTTCATTTTGGCTTGAGCTTTTCCCATTGTTTGGGTTGCTGCTGTTAAGCTTCTCCCACTGTTGATTAATTGTGGTGGACTGTTGCCTTATTTGTTTTTTTTTGGGAGGGGGGCTCAGCTGCACAACCATTCAACAACAACTGGTTCAAATATGTTCTCTCAATGTTTCAAGCTTTATTACAAACTAGCTGCCCGTCCCGACGTTGTCCGGGTATTAAAAAGATTTACCTGAAGGACGGCAAACTTTACCGAACGCTACCCCACCGCTTTCCAATGCAGCAGGCGTCTTAGAATGCACACGCCCACAAACAACAACGCTGAAGGGCACGCACACCTCACAACGTGCACAAACGCTAATCTCATCACAGTGAGATTAGCGTTCGTGCACGCCGTGAGGTGTCCGTGCTGTTCAGCATTGTTGAGTGTGGGCGTGTGCATTCTGAGACGTCTGCGTTTATCCCCGGTTGAGATCGGTAATGCTTATGCCCACAAAGGTTGCTTCTCAACATATGTTATTAACGCCACCTGAATGGCAATGTGCGTGAATGCGGCGCACCTTGTGTCTTCTATACGGATGTGTGAGAAGTGATTATAACTCGTGAATGGAAAGGCGCTCTACTGCATGACGCGGCCATTTTTTTGTTATAAAATTTGTGGCACGCCCCTCTGAGAACGCTGTTGTAGTACGCCCCTCTCACAAAGTATAATGGGTGTACTTTGACACGGCTATGACCACGCCCCCGACACGCCCACGGCCCTCTGAGTGTGTAGTTTGACACGCCCACGCCCCTCTGACAACGGTTACGGCCACAAAGCAAAATGTGTGTAGTTTGACAGGCCCTTGAACACGCCCCTGACATGCCCACGCCAACGCTCACGCCCACAAGGGACTACTTTACCCCTAAGGTTCTTTGACGTTGCTAATGTATATGGTGGCCACCTGTAATGCCTATGTCCATCTGCTGCAACTCCCCTTTCCAATGCTGTATTGGGTGTTGTGATTGGTGCTGTACTTCTTGAGTGTACCCGCCTCAAAGGTTTCAGCTCTCTCTTTATAATAGTAGTATGGATGTCACAAAAAGATGTTAATATTTCACTTCTGTTCTTGGATTTTCGTCACAATAAAATACACTGAACATAATCTTCACAAAATGTATTTACAGAAGTTTAAGGTATTGCCATTAAAAATTACAATAACTTTTATTTAAGTATTTAATTATAAAAAAAAGGCATTGTTATTTGTAATATCAATACATCTAGTCACGTAAATACAAAACATGTTGCATTACAAATGCTATAGGTGTAACATTTGCAAAAGTTATAACTATTGGCATTGTAAATGACGAAGCTATTAATTTTGCTATTTTCAAAACCAACACATAAATAAAAAAATTGTCATTTACAATACCAATAGCTCAAACTTTCCTAATGCGAGACCTATTGCATTGCAAATGCTTGTTCCCCATTGAGTTTTAAATAGGTCTCTACCATCCAGGAGGCCACTGCCTGCATACAGTTTTTAAAATTCGCCGCTGATGCTTCCACACTGTCAGAGATAGACACCATAATTTGATTGTCATCAGCATAAGATAACACTTCTAACCCAAATGATCTTACCACCCCAGCGAGAGGGGCCACATAGATATTGGAAAGGGTCCAGCTCAATGAGGACCCCTGAGGAACTCCACAGAACAACGGATTGGGAGCTGAGTAGAATTGGCCCATCTTGACCCTTTGTGACCGGTCTGTAAAAAATGAGGTGAGCAGATTCAGTGCAAGGCCATTAATCCCAATTTCCCTAAGCCTCCCAAACAATCTTAGAGGAGAGATGGTATCAAAGGCCGCTGTAAGGTCCAGAAGGATAAGCAAAGTCCTGTGACCGGCATCCACATGACTTCTGATGTTTTTAAGTAAGGAGGTTAATGCCGTCGCAGTACTATGCTCTCCCCTGAACCCATGCTGCGAGCCATTAAGCAATTGATGTTCCTCCAGGTATGCACTGAGATGGAAGTTCAGATGCTTTTCCAGGATTTTCGCTGGTAATTTTTTAATTCAGCTGGATCCAGGGAGGGCTTTTTTAAGAGGGGTTAAACCACCGCAGTTTTCCACGCGATGGGATACTGCCCAGATGTAATGACAGTGTTAAGAAGTGTGGTCAGATGAGGAACAATAGCCTCTCTTCCCAACTTCAGATTTTTTAAAGGGCAGGGCTTCAGTGGGGAACCAGACTTGATTCCATTTAATATCCGTTCTGTATCCTCTTGAAGAAGTGAAGGGAAGGACCAAAAATGACCTTCTTCCCCCGGTGCTGTGCCATGATCCCCAACCAGGGAATCTAGTTGAGGATCTATACTGGATCGTCCAGCATTGAGGGTCTCCAGGGAGGAATGTATTTCCTTAATTTTATCTTGAAAAAAGCACGCCATTTTATCACAAAGACCCTGTGAAATGTCAGTACAAGCAGAGGCTGGGGGGGCCAGAAAAGAGTTGATTACAGTGAAAAGTTCCCATGGAGACTTTAGGGACTCTGTCATCTTAAAATAAAATAATCCCTATTCCTCAATTATGGCATTTTATACTCTCTCAATCTAAGTTTATGCAGATCTCTTTCGGCAAGTTCGAGCTCGCTGCGCCATTTCCTTTCCTGGATTCGGCATCCCTATCTAAGCTTTCTCAGTCTCTCTGAGAACCAAGGAGCCAAGGCCCGTTTCCTAGCTGTATAGTGCTCTTTAAGTGGGGCAAGGGAGTCCAAAGCTTCCAAAATCCAATCAGAAATCTGAGTAGGCTAAATTAATGTCAAGGTGGGAGGGCTGTACATAATCCCTAAGTAGATTAAGAAGGGCCTCCTTATTAATAAGGCTGAGATTTCTTTTCAACTCCACCCTATTCTTAATATTGGGATCTAAATGAGCCGCTCCAATTTACAGCAGAAATGGAATGGCATAGGGAGTTGAATCGGTTCCTTCACTTTAATCTGCAGATCATTAGAAAATATGTCATCCAGAGTATGTCCTGCTATACGAGTTGGACTCATAACCAGATGTGAGAGACAACAAGAATCCATAGTTTCTAGGAATGCTTGCGTCTCAGTACACAGCGTCTTCTCTAGGTGAAAATGTAAATTTAAATTTAAATTTTCTCTATTAGATTACTAAAATCCCGATTGAATAATGTTCTAGGTCCAGGAGGCCGATCGGTCAATACCCCAGTAAAACTTTCAGAAGGGAGGACCTTCGGCGAAAAGTATATGGCCTGATAGGGATCCACGGGGGTGGTAAGTGGCTGAGTGCAACAAGAGTAGGTATCTTTTTACATAATTCCTTTACCTCCAACTATCCTCCCTTCCCTATCAAATCTAGAGAGAGCATAGCTGGAAGGGATAACCTCTACCAGGTCAGGCCCGGAGCAATCTCTGGCCCAGGTTTCAGCTATAGATACCCAGTCAGGCTTCCGAAGGTGTAGTGTAGCTCCTATTTTCCCAATAGGCTCTGCGCATTGGAATAATACCTACAGCAGTAAAGGCCTAGACCAGACGTTAACTAGGTCTACTACTGTCGATACTAGACTTAATTTTTGGGTTTGCCAGCGTAGCTCAGAGTTCGCTAGAAACTTTCTCGAATGTTCAAGGAGGAATTAACTTCCCTGATTAGACAAGAAGGGATTTAGTTTCTGACAACCATAGAACATGACAACTTTGCTCTCCCCTAATCAAGAGTCAATCTCGAGAGTCGTGTGAGCACAAGGCAATTATTTTACTCAGTCAGTACGTGCATTCTTAGTCTCATCAGATTGTAGAGAAAAGGAAGAGACGGGCGTGTTCAATAAAAAGGTGTTATTTATTGATCAGTCTCTTTTCTCATACATGAGAAATGGATCGATATTATTGCAATACTTATAGTTAAGTAAAGTGCATACATTAAAAGCAATAGTATAAAATAATACTGTAAAAACATTGATATGGTTTCTGAGCCATATTATGTTTAAAATGATTAAAATATATTTACATACACATATACATTTGACTAAACGTACTCAACTGGTGTTTCTAAATACGCCTACCCCGTGTACCTGACCTAAGTCTAATGCGTGGGCGGGAATAGAAAGTTACAGTTTAAGTTAAGTTTGTTTTTGCCAAGTGAATAACTAAAGAATTCTCTGTGAGGGGTTATTCAGTTCTGTACCTGGAAGTTAGGATGAATGAGGAATGGTATCTCTTTCTCTGCTCTCGATATTCCAGGCTGCCTGCGAGGGCTGCCCAGAAACGCCGGTGCTGGGTCTCTCGGCTTGAGATAGCAGCGCGTCTCTCAGCGCGTCAGGAAGGCGGGGCTGCGCCAGCGGGGTCTGCTTCTGCTCTCGGCTTCGGCAAGTATGGCTGCTCCGTCTCGTCACCACGCGTGTGTTTGCATAGGGCAAGATCGGCAATATTTATACCTTAAAGGTGCCGAGATTGACGTAAGGATGGACATAGATACGTCAATAAAGATGTCATACGACTTGCTCGTTAGCACATTCTTTACTAAAGTTCTCTGTGAAATCAAAACAATGGCCGCACGGATTTTCCAGGTTGTCATAGGTTTGATTTGTTATGAGAACGTCGTATGCCTTATCAGGGGCTGGAGGAATGTCGCTTGTCTAATTAGATCTCAAGCGTTATGACCTAATCAGATAACACGTTCCTGTGCCGTAGTGTGACTGCGTCAGATAACGGTATCTGCATCATGGGGGCTGTTCTTGCCTCATGGGCTGACTGTTAGTTAACTTGATAGTTAGTTTAACCAGAATAGGGTCAGGAATAGGGGGATCGATTCAGAACCTATAGGAATACATGACACCCACTCCACGCTAACTATGGACATATTTACTAATCTATGCATAGTATAACATAGTACAACATACTATAGAGTATAGTGTATACCTTACCACCCCAAAATACATAAATGCATTTTGAAATTTTCAAATATACTGAAAAATTGCAGTCATATATATTGTATGCACTTAAGCTATGAATTAAATGCAAAAGTAAACACGCATTTGTATGCATTATTGCTAATTTGGTATTTGAAAAATACACATGAAATGGCTCTTAATATAGCTATACAGAAAGGAAGTTCGAGACCATCTCATCACATAATAAAATATTTGTGAACATCCCAGCGGGCAACTAAAGTTTATAAAGTATCTAAAAATAGAAATCTTAGTTCTCTAGGAATAGTTTCTTACTTTAAGCAGAAGATAAGTGTCCCGAAAAATTTGTGAAAAATAATTTGGGGCTGCTAAAAAATTGTTGTCCGTGAACTGGTGGGAAGAATTGTTCATGTGACTTTATTTTTAAAGTTGAAGGCCGAATTCAGGGAACGCCGTGTGCGAGCTTGCTCAAAAGTCTCTATTTCTGTTCTGGAGAGAACATCATATCATTCAGGCTTTCGAAAAAACTGTCAACAGCTTCATGGGAAAGTTCCACTAAGTCGGAAATAGGGGTAACCATGCATTCGTGCGCATGATTGTCTGCATTGACATTCTGATTCGCATTGCTGACAGAAGGTCGTACCTGTTCGATGCTGCTTTCATCTTGAACTTCACTACTCTTCAATCGCAGTGGTGAAGATTCCAGGAATGCCGTCATCAGGATTGGCAGCCTTTGAGGGCAGCACAAAGCGTGAACCTTGGTAGGAACCAACAGTGTATCTGCATCCACTGGCGCATCCGATTGTAGCGTCAGACCGGTGTCTAACACGCATTCTTCTCCGCATAGCAGACACCTTAGTACAGGTAAAACACACCTTTGCCACATTGGTCGAAATGATAGAAACCAAGTCATGTTTAGGTCTCTAAGCCGGGAGAGTCCCAGGATTTTTGATATCCGGTCCCGGTATCCAATGGCTAGGATCGTATCTTCCATTGTCGCGAGAGTTTGATCTGTGACATGGGTTGCCATAACGAAAAATAAGGACTAAGAATAGGATTCCTGCAATTAGTCCCAGGATCAGGGGAAGTCCGCCAAAAATCGAATGGACGAAATCTGGAAAAATACCCAGTATGGCTTTGAATGGTGTTAATGTCATCGAAAATACTGTCTTAAATACCCCTGAGATCCCATTGGTATCAGAAATATTTAAGATTTCGCTCAGGATTTCCACGAAATGTACGGGGGAATTAGTTGATAATAATGTATGTATCTCTGCAGTCGTCCTTGCGACTTGTAGATCATACGTTTCTTTTGATGACGTGAGCCTTGTAGGCGTCTGAAGAAGCACTGTTTTCATTCTGCTTAAAGTATCTATTCGAATAGAAGTAATTTTCAAACTGGGCCATGCCCTTGCCTCCCTGTCTGGAAAGGAGCTGGGGAATAAAGAGCGTCCATAGCTCTTGACCTTCGCCGTCGTAGTGACTAGATAAGGAGTCCCGGGCATAAGACTACAACATCTGCAGTCTACAATAAGAATGTAACTCCCATTATAGAGTCTTTGAAAGAATGGTTCTATTTCAGTTGCAGGTGCGCCTTGCTGGTGACATGAAAGGTTGTATGAATTCCCTTCACAGGCTCCGTGCAAACTAATACCGTTACACAGAAGCGTGCCGCTTAGTGACATAGCACAATTGTTGCCACTAAGAAACACTTTCTGTCCTTTATTACTGACACATGCATGTGAATAGGGCAGGTTCCAAGTTGTTTTAAGGTACCCCTTTCCCAATTTCTCGTACATGCCAGCCTGTATATATTTTTGGCAGTATTGAAACCTGAAGGTTGAGATTGGAATATTTATGATTCCGTGTATTATCCATTCACTGACAGGTCGTTCTGACATTGTCATTGGTAATCTTTCTAGTTTTTCAATGCTCAAGATTGTATAATCAGCACCCTTTTGCGCCATACCGATTTGTCTATCAGTAAGGTTAAAGATTTGGAATAGTGACGTTGTGTTGATTAAACGCCAAGGCACATAGCCTGAACGCAGATTTTGTAACGTCCAGCCAAGCTGTACAATGGAACGCAATTGTGACTGACCATGTTGTAATAACAGTAAGTCTTGTGATAATATATCGATTGCTGAAGACACAATGCTGTCCAATGAAAAAATTCTGGAGGACAGAGTCATTAATCCATTGTCCACTACAGAAAGTGATTTTTCCAAATTAATACGGTCAATTTCCCGTATTCTTTCTGCTGTCTCAATTTGAGTAACCTTCCAGGCCTCATTGTATGCTGCATATACAGAGGCTGCTATGAAACGCTTTTGACGCTGTTTGCGTGGTCCCATTATGAAATCACGCAAGTCAGCACCATCAGTAAGTAAAGTTAGGTGTTGCTTAATTTCATGCAGTGTGGAAGTTTGTAGCCATTGAAGGCATAATTTGCCCACACTGTAGGTTGTTATTATCCCTGGGTGATGTCTTTGGGGATATCTAGGGTCTGGCCTGGTCATTTTGAAACCTTGTGTTTTATTCAGGAATCTATCTTGACAGTTATTTGTATCTGTGGGCCAGATCAACCATTGTTTCCAATCAGGATGTGTTCTGTTTTGGTTTAGTATATGGTTTACGTCTATCTCTTCATCTGTATCAGAGCTATTGCTAAACATTGTTGGCTTTGGAATAGACGGTTTAATTAAATCTTTGATTTTGGCTAAGCCAAGACAGGTGGTTTGTTGAACAGTGTCATTTAAAAATATCATTTGTTCTGGGATCATGCAGGCTCTAAACAAAGCTTCTATACCCTGTACTTGCCATTCTTTTGTACCCCAAACACTTTTCAAATCAACATTTTTGTCCCAATAATCAAATCCAAATGTATTCATTTTTTCAAAGAATGAATCTGAATATATCAATTTTGTGTTGGTTATCATGGTTTTCATCCCTGTCTTGTTTGACAATTTAAAATAAAATGTTTCAGCATTACTTATGTTAAAACCTGAAAAATATGAATATTTGTCATATACGGTTCTAGAGCTTCCTTTTGGAGGTGTAGCACAATGTTCCCATTGATTATAACTTAAAACATTTCTAGGTTGTGCAGATTTATGTAAAAAATGGTTACCATAATGGTTATAGCAATACATACTATCATAATTTGTAGAACCTTGCAAATAATCATGTTTTGTAAATTTAGCAGACATTACTAAGTCAGACATCATGTTGTTAATACTTTCGAAGTCCCAATCATCAGCAAATGAGTTTGGTTTTGCAAAGTCACTCAAGGAGATCTTGATTTGGTGTGGATATTTCAGGATCTCGACCGGACCATAAATTTCATAGTCAGTGTTGTCCCAGGCTACCCCACCAGGTATAGGATTGGCTGTGAAGTTGGCTGAAGAAAGTTCTCTTTTCTCGACGTGTGAAGATGTGTGTGGTTTGAGGACCAAGTTGATGTTCTGACTTGCTGTGTCCATTTTAGCATATTTTCCCTCAATGAAGCGTCCCAAAGTAAATACCATGATGAGCCAAAGTATGAGGATAAATGCACCAAAACCCACCCAAAATTCAATCCATGGAGAAACCAGATATGTTTCTTTCAGATGTTTCAAAAGTTCCTTAGCTTTGTCTTTAAAGGATTTTGATGATGGCTGTGTCTTTGATTCACTGAAGCCGTCAGAGGAATCATCGAAGTTGATGAAGTAACCGGATGCAGTTCTGTCAATTGTTCCAATTGGTTCAGGATTTCTGTTTTTTGCATTTTCACTTGGTACTTCAGTATAGATTGGTGTGTCTCTGCTAAATGTCTTTATTTGGGTTTTCAGAGGTCTGAGTTCTATTGCATTGTTGCATAGTCCTTCTTGTTCTTCTTTAGGCGTTTCGAATGTGATGAGCCTTTTTGTTAGGACCTCTGTGCTGGTAGCAAACCTTGGTGTTCTGCTACTTATTGGGAGTCCACTTGGCCTACTGTTTGTTATCGGCCACATGTTGTGGTTTTACCAGGTCGATGGATACAACTCGGTTCTCCTTTTTACCAGCAAGTGGCGGTAGTACAACTGATCTTGTCCCGTTGACAGACAAGACAGGAACTGCTTTTCTGTAGGAAGGCCCAAATTCCTTCTTTACCGCGATCTTTTCCCTGACTAGATCCCCGACTTTTGGAATCCAGACAGGTCTTGCTGGGACAGGTGGTGATTCTTCAGTGGTCGTTGGCTGTTGTTTCAACTGTATGTTGCTCAGGTCTTTTCTTGTTTTGTTTAAGTCCTGCAAAACAGCCAAACGGTCTTTGACATCAAAGCTTTTTTCTTTAACCACTGAAGTCTGACTATCAAGGTCAGAGATCAACATCCTAGTTCCAAATAATAATTCGTACGGACTGAATCCCTTCAGAGAATTTCTTGGCAAGTTATTTAGACTACGTTGGACACTTATTAGATGTTTGACCCACCCAGCTCCCGAACCTAATACCTTTGCCGTTATAGATTGCTTTATGTCACGGTTTTTTCTTTCAACAATTCCGTTCCCCTCAGGGTGAAATGGACAAGAGTACCGCAATTGCACGCCCATGCTGACCATGGCCTCCTTATAAGCCCGAGAGCTAAAAGCAGGACCATTGTCCGAATGCAGCATGCCAATTGCGTATGTGCCGATAAAGACTCGCAAATCTTTTATAACAGTTCTGGCGTCAGCCGTTCGCTGGGGCCTCATCCATATGAATCTCGTGCATGAGTCCACTGCGACCAAGATATATTTATAGTTACCATCCCTTTGTAAGGGACCGCAGTGGTCTAGATAAACACAGGCTAATGGTTTATCCGAGATTAGAAGGGGCGTCTGCGCTGGACGTCTCACCGTTGATACTTTCATTTTTTGACATATTTCACATGCTAGAACATAGTTCCTCGTTTGTCTTCTCATTTGTGGCCACCAGTATCTCTGTTTTAATAATGATACTGTGGCTGAGACGCCAGCATGGATAGAAGCAAGCCCTTCGTGTGCCGCTATTATTAGTCCTAACCTATGTTCCATGTTTGGAATTGCCCTATCCCCCACTCCAGGGATTTGAGCAAAAGGAACATTGTTTGCATCAGTTATGTATGAGTATTTTACTGGAAAGATTTTAGGGAGTGGTTCTATCGAATCCTTTTCTGAAGCGCTGACAGCTTGTAATATTTCGCTGTCTATTTTTGTTTTTGACCTGGTGATGGCAGCTACGGAAGCCGTTTGCACAGCTGCCTTCGCGGCCTCATCAGCCAATGAATTCCCTGCAACGTGAACGCCATCACGTTGATGACTCAGTGTATGTATCACGTGAGTCTTTGGTAGTTCTTTTTGTAAAAGAGCTACTTGTTCCCAGAGCATTTTATGCTTGATTGTGCCACCTTTCGCATCCTTGAAACCGTTCTGAAGCCAGATCTGCAAGTATTCATTATAAGATTGAACGCAATAATACGAATCGCACACTATGAGTGTGGGGAATTCTCGATCGGTATTTTCAAGCGCCATCTTGAATGCTAGTAGTTCAGCTCGCTGAGCTGTACAATCTCCTAGGGATTGTGTTTTTGTGAGGGTTGGTTTAAATTTCCCTTCGTGCCAACGACCTTTAACAATCGCGCACGCAGCACTGTAAGCTTGTTTACCCCCTACTGCGGGTTGTGCTGATCCGTCTGTATATATTATACAGCCGTAGTGATCTAGAGGCAGAATTTCGGTTGGCGGAGGACATTCAAATTCATATTGGAGAAATTCTTGTGTTTTTAAATAAGGATCAAATTCGTACACCACGTCTGTTGCAGCAAGAGAGTTAGCCCATTGTATCCATCTTGGATGGAGTGCTTTAGCATTTGGAATGCTTGCCTTTGTTACCGCCTCTAAGGCTGGTATTGGTGTCACGATTATTATTCGTTTACCTTGTGCCAGGGCTCGTTCTTTTGCTATAGCTGTCTGTGTTGCTGTAAGAATTTTTTCCGTTGGGCTAAATTTCATTTCAGCCTTAGTGTACAAGTGTGATTTGAATGCAATTGGTACCTTTTCTCCTTCATTAGAAGTCAGGTATGTGAATCCGCATCTCCCTGGGATGACTCGAATCACAAGATTGCGTGTGTTATCACGTGTTTCTAATTTTGTTTTAATTAGCATGTCTGTTTGTAAGGATCTCAAAATTTCTGTGTGTGTTTGAGTCCAATTGGATCTTTTAAAGTCTGGTTTAATTAGATCATAAAGGGGTTTGACCCTTTCTGCGTAATTTGCAATGTATGTTCTTCCGAAATTTAGGAAACCTAGAATTGACTGTAGGTTTTTTAGTGTTTTAGGAGCTTGGATTACGGCACATTTCTCTAGGAAATTGTCTGCCAGGCTTTTGCCTTCACTTGATAACTCATATCCTAAGAATAGGACCGTCAGATGGGCAATTCTGGATTTTTCAAAGTTGAATTTGTAACCCTCTGCAGCGAACCCAAGTATTATGGTGTTCACCCTTTTCAAGTGAGTCTCCAAGTCATCATCTGTTAAGTAAATGTCATCGACATAAGATAATGCTTCATCATCATATAGTTGTAGTAATTCTGTTACTCTCGCTGAGAATACCCCCGGGCTGTTCTTGTACCCCTGGGCTAACCGACAGAATTGCTTTTGAGTGCCATTTACTGAGAATGCAGTTAAAGATCTGCTCTCTGGTGCTATGTTTTGACAAAAGAATCCATTGGAGATGTCCAAGGTTGTTTTGTATTTTTTGCGCACTATGTTATTCATTAGTGCAGCACTGTGTGAGTTTTGCACTGCAAAGGTTTTGCAACATGTGTTAAGGTGTCGGTAATCCAAAACTAGACGATATGAATTGTCTGGTTTGGAGACCGGAAACAAAGGATTGTTCATTTGTGAGGTGCAAGTTTCAATCACCCCCTGGTATTCTAGCTGATCTAGTATTTCATTTACCTGTTTTTTAGCTTCTTGCTTAATTGGGTACTGCCTTTGTGCAGTAGGTTGTGATTTTAACTGGATTTTGTGAGGAGGGGAGTCCTCATCCCATCCTACATGATTTTTATATAAAGCAGGTGCTAAGGCCACTGCCCACTTTCTAGCAAGTGTGTATTTTTTATGAATCGGGATTTGATTCGAGAAGGCAGGCATAATTACTTCTTCGCCATGAGGGCACTCCCTGACAAACTCTGGTGGCCAGTCTTTTTCAGCTAGAAGGATGTCATAACCCTTTGAGAGGTTATCCCAAAATAGTCCCCTTATTTTCCTAGTCTTATCTCCCTCTATACGTAATGTTATCTCGTATATCTTGTGGGGCTTGCTAACTCTGGTGTCTGCAGTTTCCACTTGAAGGTATTCATTCGTGTCCACTGTCTCCAGATGATTCATAAGGACTTTGCGAGCTATGCTCACCTCTGCTGCGCTGTCTAGCAATGTCTGAGCCCATTCTCCGTTTTTCAGTTGTGTCCTCAGTATTCTCGGCATTTTTAACTACCTTGATACTGGCTACTTTCTTTTTTGGAAATTGTAATTTCTTTTTTAGCTGAGCAGGTTCCTTGTCTTTGGACTTGGCGTGCTCTTCTGATCGTCCTCTTCTTTCCGATTTCTGCGAGGAAGTCTAAAAAGATTGAGAGGGACGTGTATCAATGTCTTGATATCTATCAGGTTTTTTAATATTATCCCTATTTCTAAGGTTATATCTATTCCCAGAGGGGTCACTCTGCGGTGACCTCTGTCTTTGGTTTGGAGATTTCTCTCTTCGCCTGGGAGACCTCCCTCGGGACTGGAATTTCTTTTCTTTAGGATTGGATTGTTTGTTTCCATCCCAGTTCTTTTTTGGTGAATTATTATTAAAAAATATTTTTTCTGGACTTGTAGTCAGTTGCGGTTTTACTGGTATTCCACCTAGACTATCTCTGCCTGGTTCTTCATAGGATTTTTCTATGATTCTGGCAATTTCAGCTGGTTGGTCTGCTATATCTGTCTCTTTTAACCTCTGGCGGATCGCCACGTTTGCTGCCTCACCTTTTATGTTGGCTAATAATATAGCCGAGACCTGCTTGAAGTCTTTTAGTAATTTCATACCAAGAGTTAAAGCAGGTTCTGGACCGTATTCATCTTGAATTTGTTTTAGCACATCTGGTATTACCGAAATGGATGGAACACCGTGCGTTTTTGTGTAGATGGAAGCAAAGACTGTACCCCAAGTGGCACAGTCCTCAATGTGTGGTGCAATTCCCATTGGGAGACATATAGTCAGAATCCTGTGTTTTTCTAATGGGGTGGTGTCAGGAAACACCGCCTCTATTTGGGTAATTTTCTGTGCCAACCAGAATGGTATCTGTTCCCGTTTAGCTGGAACTTTACCTAGGCAGGATTGGATGTTCTGTGGTGTAATTTTATTTGTGTTCCCCTGGTGAGGGGTCAGCTGTGGAAGTTTAATCGCTGGCTGAATTGTTGAAGTCCGCATTACATACTGAACTAATTGTCTATGAATTTTTAGTAGTTGTTTTAGCTGTATTAACAGCTCTGCTGCAGGCATTCTTTCGATGTCTGGATGTGGTGTGTATCCGGCTAAGACCGGCCACGTTGCTCCTGGTCTTCCTAAAGGACCGAGCCTTGTAATGTGATTGTTATGTATCAGGGCGCCATCAAATAAGAGCAAATGCTCTTGGAATTTGAGTGGTACTTCCACCTCCTCGAAAGGAGTGTACGTTTCAGGAGGTTCCTCTACTTTGTAATAGTGGAAGTACTTTGTTACAGCATTTGCTGCTGGAAAATGTATCCATGAATAGTATACCTCTGTCTGCCGATATTCGTGTGCCTCGATTACGAATATGACTGTGCCACCTCTAGGTGTCAGTCCATTTTCTATAAGTTTTAAGGTTATAGATCTCCTTTTAATGACCGGAATGAGTGTTATATTCGGGTCTGCTGCTTGCATGGTAGCATCAGCATCTGCGAGTTCAGTTGCTAATCTAACTGCCTCTCTTTCATCATCACTCTCTGCCATTTTACAGACAGGATGGTATTATGTTTGTTTGCAGATCAGGTTTCTTTATGGAAACAGAGATTAGATGCACAATATTTTGGGAATGTTTTTATCCTTCAACGTTGACTATACCAAGAACCATACATAGGAGTTCCCTCCTGCGAGGTTTTGGAGGATATTACCTTTCACCCACTCCAGACGTCTTTGGAGTATAATGGAAAAAGGGGTCTGAGTGAGAAAGCACGACTGAGTTACTCTAAATGTCTTACGTTAGTTTTATCGCCCTTTCCAAACGCGTTGGGCGCCATGTAGTGTAGCTCCTATTTTCCCAATAGGCTCTGCGCATTGGAATAATACCTACAGCAGTAAAGGCCTAGACCAGACGTTAACTAGGTCTACTACTGTCGATACTAGACTTAATTTTTGGGTTTGCCAGCGTAGCTCAGAGTTCGCTAGAAACTTTCTCGAATGTTCAAGGAGGAATTAACTTCCCTGATTAGACAAGAAGGGATTTAGTTTCTGACAACCATAGAACATGACAACTTTGCTCTCCCCTAATCAAGAGTCAATCTCGAGAGTCGTGTGAGCACAAGGCAATTATTTTACTCAGTCAGTACGTGCATTCTTAGTCTCATCAGATTGTAGAGAAAAGGAAGAGACGGGCGTGTTCAATGAAAAGGTGTTATTTATTGATCAGTCTCTTTTCTCATACATGAGAAATGGATCGATATTGCAATACTTATAGTTAAGTAAAGTGCATACATTAAAAGCAATAGTATAAAATAATACTGTAAAAACATTGATATGGTTTCTGAGCCATATGATGTTTAAAATGATTAAAATATATTTACATACACATATACATTTGACTAAACGTACTCAACTGGTGTTTCTAAATACGCCTACCCCGTGTACCTGACCTAAGTCTAATGCGTGGGCGGGAATAGAAAGTTACAGTTTAAGTTAAGTTTGTTTTTGCCAAGTGAATAACTAAAGAATTCTCTGTGAGGGGTTATTCAGTAGTTCTGTACCTGGAAGTTAGGATGAATGAGGAATGGTATCTCTTTCTCTGCTCTCGATATTCCAGGCTGCCTGTGAGGGCTGCCCAGAAACGCCGGTGCTGGGTCTCTCGGCTTGAGATAGCAGCGCGTCTCTCAGCGCGTCAGGAAGGCGGGGCTGCGCCAGCGGGGTCTGCTTCTGCTCTCGGCTTCGGCAAGTATGGCTGCTCCGTCTCGTCACCACGCGTGTGTTTGCATAGGGCAAGATCGGCAATATTTATACCTTAAAGGTGCCGAGATTGACGTAAGGATGGACATAGATACGTCAATAAAGATGTCATACGACTTGCTCGTTAGCACATTCTTTACTAAAGTTCTCTGTGAAATCAAAACAATGGCCGCACGGATTTTCCAGGTTGTCATAGGTTTGATTTGTTATGAGAACGTCGTATGCCCTATCAGGGGCTGGAGGAATGTCGCTTGTCTAATTAGATCTCAAGCGTTATGACCTAATCAGATAACACGTTCCTGTGCCGTAGTGTGACTGCGTCAGATAACGGTATCTGCATCATGGGGGCTGTTCTTGCCTCATGGGCTGACTGTTAGTTAACTTGATAGTTAGTTTAACCAGAATAGGGTCAGGAATAGGGGGATCGATTCAGAACCTATAGGAATACATGACAAAGGGACACAAAATAATGTAATCATGTACTGTAACTAGAAAAAAAATTTGTAAAGCGCTCTGATACCTGATTCGGTTCTGGTCTAGTTCGCGCTATATAAAACTCTGCAAAAAAAAAAAATCCCTAAATTCTACCTTGTTCTTAATCAACTATCAAGCGTTTATAAGGTAGCCTTTAAAGCAGTGATTCAAGATCAGAGCGTTGGGCAAATGACCCTCCTCCGGGGGATTAATAACAACACCTAGCGGGATGATTGTCTTACATTACTGTGCACTCATACTCCTGGCAACCTACAAGAGCCTCCAAACTCAAAGACCTACAGTGCAACTCCCCTTGTCCTTGTAGATCAAGAAGCTGCCTTCTAGATTAGTTCTAGGATTTGTCTCCCCAGGGTTGCGGGGAACAAGGCATAGGCCCTGCCTTGAGTGTTTTGTATAAACTCCCTCCACACTTTAACTTATATTTAGTCTCCCCCCCCCCACTCGTGGGATATCCTGACCTGCTTTGGGGTTATATCTGTTGTACTCTCTCCCTGCTTGCTCCTAATCGCAAGTTGGCCTTGCCTCCTTTGCTCTTCGTCCTACTGTTTCCTCCTGAGGCAATTGAATTTATACTGAACCCCCAGTCAAGATGGGAGAATACTGTGATGATGAGGAGGCTTTTTTCTATGATGACCCTGTGGGGTCCTTGATTCTGGAGTGCAGCAGTCAGTCAGTCAACAAAGCCCTGATGAGGGCCACTCAAGGGACACCTATGTGGCTATGCTGCACAGCAAGGCAGAATTCCACCCCCCATTCAGGGGGTGTGGGTGGCCAGTCCGCCTCCCAAGTCAAACTCGGTTTTAATATCCCCAAAGGCCTGCATGATTCAGATTTTGAGAAGTTAGCAGAATCGCTAGCAAAGGATCACGACTATAGTGCTTCACCTGGGCCATCGACTACTGATCCAGGGCAATATGACACAATCTCTAATTCCTTGCAGAGATCAGGTCATGGGGACAATCCAGCTCCTCACAAGCACAAACAAAAGACTCACCACACTAACGTGGCACAGCAACTGAGGGTCCTTGCCTTTGAACCCAGTAAGATCATTCACCTGAGATCTACTGTGTAGCTCCCACCTCAAAAAGTAGTGGATTATGTGTAATCACATATTGAGCAAGGGTTTGACAAGGAAATAAGCACTCTGATTTGATCTGAGTGTCCCCGACCGGACTTCCCAGGCATGGTCACGGACACACCAGAAGTAAACCCCACTTTAGTGACATACCTGAAAAAAATTACTATAAAGATCCGAAGAATTGTATTGACCATGCTTGGCGCAGCTGCCAAGGTAAATTTCTTGACGTACCAGGTGCTCAATATTTGAATTAGCCTACCATGCTAAAGAGTCTTTGACCAAAATTCTTGGTCAAATGGGCCCAAAGAGCCATTTGCCTACTGGGAAACACAAATTGCACCATATCTAGCAAACCAGGCCGGTCCTTCCTGCTCAAACTCGACATGAAGCATGTGTTCTCCGAGTCAGGTCCCATAGCTCAAGGACTGTTCAATCAATCAATCAATCAATCAATCAATGCATTTCTAAAGCGCGCTACATACCTGTGAGGTTCTCAAGGCGCTGGAGGGGGGGGGGGGCTGCTACTGATCATAGAGCCAGGTCTTGAGAAGTCTTCTGAAGGCCAGCAGGTCTTGGGTCTGTTGTAGGTTGGTAGGGAGAGTGTTCCAGGTCTTGGCTGCGAGGTAGGAGAAGGATCTGCCGCCGGTGGTGGTTTTCCGGATACGAGGAACTGTGGCGAGGTCGAGGTTGGCAGAGCGGAGGCTGCGGGTGGGGGTGTAGAAGCTGAGTCGGTCGTTGAGGTATGCTGGTCCGGCGTTGTGAAGGGCTTTGTGTGCGTGGATGAGGAGTTTGAAGGTGATCCTCTTGTTGACGGGGAGTCAGTGTAGGCCTCTCAGGTGGGGTGTGATGTGGCAGCTTCGGGGGACGTCGAGGATCAAGTCGTGCCGAGGCGTTCTGGATTCGTTGTAGTCGTCTCAGGAGCTTGGTTGTTGTTCCTGAGTAGAGGGCGTTCCAGTAGTCGAGTCTGCTGGTGACGAGGGCCTGGGTGACGGTTTTTCTCGTGTCGTAGGGGATCCATTTGAAGATCCTGCGGAGCATTCGGAGGGTGTTGAAGCAGGACGCGGAGACGGCATTGACTTGCTTGGTCATGGAGAGGGCGGAGTCGAGGATGACCCCCAGGTTGCGTGCATGGTCGGTGGGTTCCGGGACTGTACCTAGCCATGTGGGCCACCAGGAGTCGTCCCAGGCTGATGAGGTGGGTCTGAGGGTGAGGACCTCCGTATTGTCTGAATTCAGCTTCAGCCTGCTGTCCTTCATCCAGTTGGCAACGGCCTTCATTCCTCTGTGGAGGTTGGCCTTGGCGGTGTGGGGGTCTTCGGTGAGGGATATGATCAGCTGGGTGGCGTAGGAGATGATGTTGAGGTTATGTTGTCGTGCAACGTGGGCGAGTGGTGCCATGTAGATATTAAACAGCGTCGGGCTGAGGGAAGATCCCTGTGGGACGCTGCAGATGATCTCGGTGGTTTTAGAGCGGAAGGGTGGGAGGCGGACGATCTGGGTTCTGCCGGAGAGGAAGGATGTGGTCCAGGCCAGGGCCTTCTCTTGGATTCCGGTGTCATGGAGGCGTGCTGATAGGGTACGGTGGCAGACCGCGTCGAAGGCTGCTGATAGGTCCAGGAGGATGAGGGGGGCTGTTTCTCCTTTGTCCTTCAGGATCCTGATGTCGTCGGTGGGGGCGATGAGGGCGGTCTCGGTGCTGTGGTTGCTGCGGAAACCGGATTGTGAAGGGTCCAGGATGTTGTTGTCTTTGAGGTAGCGGGTTAGCTGTTTGTTGACAATCTTCTCCGTGACTTTCGCCGGGAACTGGAGCAGGGAGATGGGCCGGAAGTTCTTGAGGTCCTTGGGGCCCGACTGGGTTTCTTCAGGAGGGCATTGATCTCGGCGTGCTTCCAGCTTTCCGGGAAGGTTGCTGTCTCGAAGGAGATGTTGATTGATTTCCGGAAGTGGGGTGCGATGACTGTACTGGCTTTGTTGAAAACGTGGCGAGGGCAAGGGTCGGATGGGGATCCGGAGTGGGTGGAGTTCATGGTTTTGAGGATGTTTTCATCGCTGACGTTGGACCAGGCGGTCAGGCGACTGGTGCATGTGGAGGTCACAGGGGTGGTGGTCTCGGCGGAGGGTGCGGGAGTGTCGGAGTTGAAGCTGTCGGTGATCTTGCGGTGAAAGAAGGTGGCCAGTGAGTCGCATAAGTCTTGTGATGGTGGAATGTCGTTGGTGTTGGAGCTGGGGTTGGAGAGTTCTTTCACGATGCTGAAGAGCTCTTTGGTGTTGTGTGTGTTGTTGTCTAGGCGGTCCTTGAAGGTGGTCCTCTTGGCGGTCCTGATGAGTTGGTGGTGTCTGCGGGTGGCGTTCTTCTGGGCTGTGTGGCTGTCTGGTGTTCAGTTGCGGAGCCATTTCTTCTCCTGCTTCCGACAGGTGCGCTTGGAGGTCCGGAGGTCTTCAGTGAACCAGGCGGCTTTCTTGTTGGTGTGGTTGGTTGTGGAGGTCTTGAGGGGGCCGAGGGTGTTGGCGTAGTCGTTGATCCACTGTTTGAGGTTGGTAGCGGCGGTGTCTGAGTCGATGGGGTCGACGGGTGGTCTCAGGGCAAGAGTGGTGGTCAGTTGGTCCTTTGGGACCTTGCCCCAGCAGCGGCGTGGCAACTGTTGGGTGCGGTGGTGGGTTTCCTGAAGGTGAAGTGGACGCATCTGTGGTTGGTCCAGTGGGGTTCGGTGGTGTGGTTGAAGGATACGTGGGGACTTGCGGAGAAGATGGGGTCCAGGGTGTGTCCAGCTGCATGGGTGGGTGTCGTCACGAGCAGTTTGAGTCCGAGGTTGTCGATCAGGGCGGTGGAGTTTGCGTCGTTGTTCTCGAGGTGGAAGTTCAGGTCCCCGAGGAGGATGTAGTCTGTGGAGGCGAGGGCATGGGTGCTGACTAGGTCGGCGATGGTGTCGCTGAACTGTGGTCGGGGTCCGGGTGTTCTGTAGACGAGTGTTCCTCTGAGGGTCGTGTTGGGGTCAGTGTGGATCTGGAAGTGCATGTGCTCGGCGGTGGTGAAGGTGTCGTCAGTGTTGGTCAAGACTCTGAGGGTGTCCTTGTGGATGATGGCGATTCCCCCTCCAACTCCGTTGGTGCGGTCTCTGCGGGAGATCTTGTAGCCCTGTGGGATGGCTATGGCGATGTCTGGTGCTGAGGTGGCATTCAGCCAGGTCTCCGTCAGGAAGGCGACGTCAGGGGCGGTAGAGTCTAGGAGGTCCCAGAGTTCGATGGCGTGCTTGCGAGCGGAGCGGGTGTTGAGGAGGATGCAACGGAGGTGGTTGGGTTCTCTGGTTGATGGTTTGGCGGGCTGGATGCTGGTGAAGCTGCAGTTCTGGCAGGTGAAGGGCCCTTGGGTTTGCTTCGGGATGGCCTGGTAGCAGGGGTGGTCTCGTCCGGTGTTGAGTGCGTGGAGGGTGCTGGAGTCGTAGTGCAGTCTGGTGTTGTGGCGGCCTCGGGGTCCTGGCGCTGGGTGCGGTCCAGGCGCGGACGGGCGCCGACGGGCTTGCCTTAGGCGCGCCTTCGGCACGCAGTCGGCGCTCCCGATGCGCATGTCCGCTGTGCGTCCTGGTGGTGGTCGCCATTTGAAGCGGAGAGGGAGGGAGGAGCAGCTGGGAGGCGGGAGCGGGGCTGCGAGGGTGCGTGGCCGCAGAAGGCAGCGGTGGGGAACCGGGAGTTGAGGAAGGCGACAAGGGGCGGCGGGGGAGGCAAAGAAATGCGGAACAAGAAATTTACAGGGCACAATTGAAAACAAAATACAAGAAATACAGTCAACACAGAAACGGCAGCAGTTAAACTGGGCACTTGCGGAATAGATCAGGAGTGGTCCCGGTGGCCTCGAACTTGGGCTGAGGGGCAGCGGCGAGGCGAGGTCAGGAGGAGCAAGCAGGGGGGCGACCTGGTTTGCAGGTGGGTCAGGAGTCACCCCTGCAGTCGGCCGAAGAGACCTTAAGAGTGGAGAGGGAGGGAGGAGCAGCTGGGAGGTGGGAGCGGGGCGTGGCCGCAGAAGGCAGCAGCGGGGAACCGGGGGTTGAGGAAGGCGACATGGGGCGGGGGCGGAGGCAAAGAAATGCAGAACAAGAAATTTACAGGACACAATTGAAAAGAAAATACAAGAAATACAGTCAACACAGAAGCGGCAGCAGTGAAACAGGGCACTTGCGGAATAGATCAGTCCCGGTGGCCTCAAACTCGCGCTGAGGGGCAGCGGCAAGGCGAGGTCAGGAGGAGTAAGCAGGGGGGGTGACCTGGCTCGCGGGCGGGTCAGGAGTCACCTTGGTTTTTCACTCTTTTTTGAAGGAATTATCAAAGTTTGTGGCGACTTACAGCAATTTAGATAAGGCATAGGGGTCCCTCAACAAGGTCTTCATTCATTTTTTTTGGCAGGGCCGGATGCTTCAGGGGCGAGTGTTTGGCCGTGGCTACTACCAAGGTCCACTCAGAGGATTCTATGAGCAAGGTAGAGGAGGAAATCAGGATTCCTCTTGCAACCCTACCTTTTTCCTCTCCCATCCACGAGCTAACAAGAACCGATTCCGGAAGGGAATATACAAGGGTCAAAAGGTTATTTCTAAGAGTCTAGTTTCACAGTTGATAATAATTCAGTTTTCGGAAATGTTACTGGGAGGCAGAACCAGGTTATTTCTTCACAAACGGCAGAGGGTGACACAAGATCATCTGGTTGTGGTGGCGATTCAGGACTACAAATTGTAATTTTACAATTCCACTGTGCATCTCCCCCTCCCACAAGGTATTTTTACCAACAAAGGCAAAATTTAATCTCAGCAGAGGTTAAGGCGCTTCTACATTAGGGCGCTATAGAGAAGTATTGTCCCCACCCAGATGGTTTCCTCAGTTGTATATTTGTAGTAGAAAAGAAGGGAGGATGGTCCAGATCAGTACTGAATCTGAGGGAGTTCAATGGTTTGATCTTTTACTGTTATTTTAATATGGAAGGTATCCATCTTCTAAGGGATATTCTTCAGGAAGGGGATTGGACTAATTACCCCCTAAGCTCAAAGGCTGTCTACTAGAACTTTCAGATATTTGCGAACACTAAGACGCGCTGACCTGGCTTTGTGTATGATAGGGATAGCATTCTGTTTAAGTTTAAGGCATTGCTCAAGCCCTAAAAGTCACCAATATAATCTTTAAATGCTTCTGGGTATTTAGAGACCATAGATTGAGGTACATCTTCATAAGAATCTAAAGAAAGAATATGTATCTTACCCAGCACAATAGGTTCGTCATGACTGGATCTTAAATGAAGCCTAACCTGGCTAAATCCTTATATCCAACAATATCACTACCTTTTATAGCCACATAAACATTCGTCTGAATCTTACATCCAAAGCATTCTAATAAACTATATATATAAAAAAATGTATACCTTGATCACCAAGCGCTTTTGGATTTAGATCAGCTTTGTGTAACGGAAATGTTTTTGCCCAATGTTTGTAAAAAGTTACATCGGCCAAAACTGTAATAGGTGCATCTGAATCTGCCATCACTTCTACAGATTTACAACCAATTTTTGCTTGACAAATAGGAACATTGATTTTTACATGGGGTAGAATCACATTTAGCATCAGCAATATGAAGACCATTATTTAATCTCTTTGTGCACTCTAGAACATCCACAGTGCTAATTTTAATATTACTCCCATGTGGTTTACAAACAGATTGGAAATTCCAATATATTTTTTTCAATTGGTACATTTCCTACTCACCCTGGACATGAAGCGATGTTACTCAAATGGTTCCTTGAACCACTTTTATAACAACTGACTTGCCCCGTACTGTCTTTACCAAATTTTGTGCTTATTGCCCAAACAGAACGTTTGTGTGAAATACAAGTAACCGGTGATAAACCCACTTGAGATGAAATAATGGATCTCTCAATGCTTTTCGCAACATCCACAACTGCAATTAAGGTTAAAAACCTCTCTTGTGTTTCTTGGAAAAACAGTTAAAGAGAAACTGGTCTGTGATGTAAGTTTCTACAAAATTCTCAAATTCAGGACATGTAAAGCAGCAATATACTCTTCCACAAATTAATTACTGCTCTGTTTCCATCTGAAACAATTGTGTCTCTCTAATAAGACACTATATTCTGAGTACTGTCTCCTCATCCTTTAATTTGCTTCTATATAGGCATTGTATTCCACATAGTCACCATTAGGTGCAGCAATAACATGAAGATTATCAAAAACGTTTTGTCCAGCAACATCAGCATGATTTTTTTTTAAAAAAGCTCATTTCCTCGGAGGCTCGTAATTAGAAGTATCAATGGCTGTAAGGTCATTTAAAAAAATGCCTACCATTGGTTCCTTTTTGTCCCAGGCTTGCTAGGTTTTTAAAGAAAAGGTGATGGCTGTATTACATTCAGAGTTGTAGCCATTGTAGTGCGAACAAAAGAAATATAAAAACCCCAAACTAAAGAAATGAATGGAAATCCGACCTTAATAAATCAAATGGCGACTTATAAACATGAAGTTGCTTGTAATTGCCACAGTTCGCTGAATCCACCATCCGCCATCATAAGACAATTGCTTTTTCTCCTGAGCGACTCACAAAGCGACGTCCCTGTCTCTATAATTTAATAGGCGAGCAATGATAGGCCTAGTAGGGCTACCAGGGGGGGGGGGCATTGACCCCAGCAAGCGATGCGCCCTTTCCACTACAAAATGAGGAGACAGCAGATCAGTACCCACCACAGCCTTGAGCAAATTTTCAACATACTCCTCCATCTGCCCAGTGTTTGTACTTTCCGGAATTCCAAGGACGCGGATGTTATTTCTGCGACTACGCGCCTCTACTTGTCCTCGTTTTTTGCCGCTATGATCTTGAGCAGCATGTCCATTTGCTTTGTCGCCTTTTTCAGCTGGACAGTGGTGTCCTCTACATCCGAGACTCGTTGTTCCGCTTCCTTAATGCGCGTCTCATGCCCCTCAATGGTGCGCACTATGGCATCCATTCGCGTAGAGACCGTATCTATTTTGTCTGCCATGGTCGCAAAGCCTTGCCGAACCTCTGTGAGAAGCGACTTAAGATCCTCACTCGGTGTTTGTAGGGGATCCTGTTGAGGAGCTTCCGCTCCAGTACCGTCTTCTGCATTCTGCTGTTTATTAGCCTTTTTAGTCTCAAACGTAAGCCTCGGCTGACGAGCATCTAGCCTCCCCATGTTGACTCTGGGCCCGAAAGTGAACACAGTACAACTGGACGTTTCAATTTCTTGAACAAGACATGCTGCACTACCACACCGCCAGTCCACCTACGTTCAGGTGTGTCCAGTATGGCACCCACCGCTATCCAGCAGCACCTACAGTAGAGATGATCAAGGTCACAATCCTTCGCAACGCACACCCCCTGACAATGGTCACATATAGTAGCAACTCGTAGTCTCGACCTGGGAAAAGCATCTCCTGGCACCCTACTCGCTAGTGCTCAATCCAGCACCCCAGGCAGTAGACGATTCTTCCTGTCGCCACCACTACCAGTCAGAAGCCATGTATGTTTGCTTCTCCGTCACCAGTGACCACATTCAAAAGTTCACCGCCAGAACAATGGGAGGGGGCCTTCAGCCGATAGTGCAAGCAGACCCCAACCGCCTGCTCCATTCACCGATTCCTGCAGCACTTAGCCCCACGCACCCCGGAGGAAGAACAGCACAGCCGCTTATCTGCACGAGGGTCCGCTCCCAGCTCCGACCTCCGTGTCACTGTCCACAGGGGTAGTGCACCCTCAGCACTGTTCACAGTCCCTCCTTATACCCCTGGCATCAGCAACAATCGTATGGTCCCAGGCTTCTTCACACAATCAGGCACCATGCTCTCCTCGCGTTTCACAGCCGCTGACGCTCCTTAGGAGTAGTGCAGCGTCTCTCACTTGCAGGCGCCACCATGGAAAGCGGGAAATGGCGGCGCCACCTCAGCTCGTCTACCTCCTCTGCTTATTCCGCCTCAGCGGCCACCAATCGATCTCACAGGAGCCGCAAACAGCACACCGGATTTTCACTCACTGCTCAAGCAGGTATCATGGCCGATGGCGGGAGGCACTATCAGTAGCACGAATGCGGGTATCAGCGCAATCAGGGTCCGCAGCAAGCACCACCAAAATGGCCGCTCCGTACATACAGGAAAGGGCACCTCGCCGTCGCGGGACCTTCGAGGGCAGCCACTCAAAGTCCGTAGCCCCGATGCGCCTGCCAGATATTCGCCGCACAGTAGCGGTAGCAGTCCTTCTCTGTGCCGGCCCCCTCCGCTGATCTGTCACTCTGCCTCTCGCACTGGCCTGGTCACCTCGTGGGGAGCCGGGACCTCCCGTGGCTGAGTGCCCCGCTCAGCAGCTCCAGGGACAGCGAGAGGAAAGTTCGCCCGGCACTTCCCTCGCTCACCAGCACACACCGACTCCAGCAGCTTCAGTAACTGCACCGCTCTACCTCCGAAGTCGATAGGAATCACACCCTGCAATTTATTACTTTAGATGCAGGCAAAGAGCAGGATAACTGAAGGATTGTTTAACCGGTCAGCGGGAGCCTCACCCCATGGCGGCCAATCCGCTTGTGCGCCACCCCTTGACCCAGTTACTTATACATGTTTTCTGCTGTGTTATTCTTTGTCCTCTTTGCTGCTGTTGTGAGTTGCCAGACTGGTATGGGGTATAATTTTGCATATTTAATCTATAATTATGAAAATGTCCACTGCGGTAGTAGTAACCCCTACACTGAGACAGAAGTCTGTAACCACATGAATCCTGTCTCCGCTGAAGTGACCCCTATTGATGTTGCAGTGTCAAAATCAGTCCTTATTGCCTGAAGAACTTCATCTGCCTGTTTGCCTAAAATTATGTTGGAGTTGGATAGCATGTCCAGGATTTTTGCATAGACTTCTGGTCTAAACTCTGTACACTACAGCCATTCATTTTGCTGTTGAATTCCCAATTTGTCTAAAAGCAACAGAAGATGCCACTATAAATGAAATCGTTTTTATACCTGGTAAAAGTATTATAGAAGCCTTTGCATTATTGCTCATTAAAACACATTTTAGACATAAAACCGTCTTATATTTTAGTGTTGTACTCTGCCCATTTAGCTTGGCTGTTCAAGTAATTGTAGCCTGTTTTTGAAGATGGTGTTGTTAAGCGAAAACCACAGGTTTTGTGAAGTTAGCTTTCTATCATACACCGTTTTATCGAGTCTTCAAGATCCTTTCACATTCTTCCCACAAGAACAGCTAGGCACATTCTCATCTAGATTTTCGCATAGCATCACGTGTCCTACCCTCTACTCGTTGCTTTATGGTAAAAGTATAAAGGAAATGTGAAACTGAAGTGAATTTAGCATTATATGCTCCAACACAGCTAATCAATTGTTTTGTGAATTCGCACATAGAATATTTGTACTGGTTGCTGAATTTTTGGCATTGAGCATAGACCAGAGGACTTCAAACTGGGGGGGTGCCCCCCTAGGTAATCTCAAGGGGGGGAGGGGTGCCAGTCTCTGCCCAAGAGAAGCATCATGCTTTATTTTAAGTGTTAAAAACATGAACAGTAGTAAGCTACTTTGTAATGGGCCATCATTAACAACTTTTGTCATTTATATACTGAGTTGGAATACGTGTAAAAAGAGGTAACAGAGTTTAAATATTTTTAGACATATTTAAACATTGCCAATTTAGCAGAATAATTGTTGGGGGCGAGGATATTTTTACAATTTTCTTTTACAGGGATTGCACAGCATTAAGAAGTTTGAAGACCACTGGCATAGCCTTTCGGGTGTCTCTCACAGTGTTGTTTTTCTTCCACAGAACCTGGTGCATGGTATACCGGGAATTTTCTTATCTCGGATACCACAGAGGATATGCATAGTACCAGACTCCACACGCTGGCCCCAGGTGCCAAGGTAAAGGAGAGATTTCTCCAGAAGGGCTGGGGTTGAACACGGCTATGCATTGATTCTGGTCATGTGGCCGGAGAGTGTAAGCACACTGAACTAAATTAATGGGTGGTCTTATCAAGTTTACTATTTTTTGCTTTGCTACTTTGTATGGAGATGTATTGAAGGTACAGCAGAATGTTGCCTGGGGAGTAGACAACAGCCAAATAGACTGGTTCATTAGTTAACAACGTGAGGAGTCTTAAAGAAGCGATTGGTAAGCAAGATTAGTGTGTGTGATATCCATGGTCTTAAATGAGTGGGCTTTAGAGAATAGTGCGGGTAGGAGGAAGGTAGGCAGGGGCACCAGGCCCTGAAGAACAGACCCTTGAAAAATGAACACTTGTGACAAAGAGGAAAAGAGGATCTTTGATCCAGTTGCACATGTCCCTTTGCTAGCTTCTGGGGGCATGAACTGGGACATGGCTGAAGATTGACCGAAAGCAAGGGGATCTTAGAGCATGAGTAAACAATACACTTCCTCTCTCCCTCCAAAAGAAAAGTTAGAAAGGTAGATATACCTTTAGTGGATGAGCTGCGGCACAAGCATAGCAGACACCTCCTTGCCTGCTAGCTTTGTGAGTGAATTAGACGTAGTGGGAGAAAACTAATCTAAGCATACGGAATCCCCACTGAAAGAGACTACTGCTCATGCTATGCCACCAGTACAATAAACACACTTGCAGGTATCTGAAACAGTGGGTAGGACTCATGAGGATGAGAAGAAATTCTTTCAGGATAGTGGTACCTTAGAAGTGGAATATTTATATAATTTAAAAAAGAAATTAGAGGATGCTAAAAATAAAATAGATGTAGAACAGTGGCCAGCGAATTTGCATTGGTATGAGAAAGCAAGCAAACATGAATCCCAAGTCCATGGTACTGGAATCCTAATTAAGTCATTTTCCCACCTCCTCCCTAGCTAGTACCTCAGATCATTGAACCAAAAGTAAAATAGAAAGAGTAAGGACTATAGGGTGGAAGATTTCCTGGATGTTTGAAACTTCCCCATGCTAGACAATGGAGCTCGGGGGTCGCCAATGGATACACCCAGAAACAAGGTAGCAACTGGAAGGTCTGCTCGTGGAAGGAGTACATTGAGGTGATCATTCGGAGAGATCTCGGGACCAGCTCTTGCAAATGACACTGCCCTCGGATACCACAGTGTGCCGAAAACGCTGAATCAATGGATTTCCGAACGTCGAGAGAGTATCGCACTGTGCCACAGTGAGAGAGGGGACGCCGCGTCCCCGGCGAGGTATCTCGCAGTAGACCTAGGTGGTTGAGGGCAGAAGATTAGGCCCAGCTAATAAATTAGAAACTGGAAGTGATTGAGAACAGTGGCTGCCCGGAGCGGGTGACTGCGTTGGCCCCTGCGTGGGGGTGCCGTGGGGTGCATGGCGTGCGCTGTACATGCCTAGTGCTAGGAACCATCTGGAAATTAGCCAGTTACGTGACCACAGGAGTCAAAGTGCAAATAGTGGGAGACCTAAGGAGAAAGGAGACAGGATACAGAAAATAAATAAAGGCAGTGTTGAGATAAAGAAATCCAGGAAGCGTTGCACTTTTTAAAGTGTTTATTTACGTAATGAGCGTGGGAGAAGAAACAACCCACAACCGCTCATTCTGGTGCTCTCGTCGTAACTGCCAAAGTAAACAGTTTGAGCAGGGCAGACGAGAACACCAGAATGCGGAGTGGACATTGAATGGAAACAGCGCCCGAGGACAGGCGGACGGGGAAGACAAGTTGTTCTTAAAGAGACAAGAACAACTTGTCATTACAACATCTCCCCCTTTGTTTTGACAAAAAAGAAAAACATGTTGTAACATTACAATTGATGGATAACAATACAAATCACAGAATGTACAATATAGATAAATACATAAAAGAAACAATAAGTAGAACTGAGAAGTCACATTAAATAATGATCTCTAAATCTCTGAGGAAGAGAAACATTGCGAGGCAATCTATGAGAAGTCACCGGAATCAAACAATCTTCAAGTAACGACTGCAAGTTGAAGGAACCAGTTTGTCTGGATTCAATAGTTGGAGAAGCAACATGAGGAAAATCATTGATACCAACGCCCTCATTAATATGGACATCACTATCCGATGAAGAAGAAACAGGTTTGTCAAAACAGAAGTCCATACCAGAGTTTTCTCCATAAAATTCTGACATACAAAGACCTCTTTTTTTTTGCAGATGTAATTTTTAAAGCTTGATCATCTGTAATTTTCACAAGGTTCCTCTGGTTCCACCACCCTCTACCATCCAACAGAACTGCCCCTTTTGAAATACTGATAATTCTGACAGGTAGAGTGAACTTGGATTCTCCTTTTTTAATCCTGTTGTTTTTTTTATTAAAACCCAATCAGCAACAGTAACTAAGACATATTTAGTGTTCTTTAAATTCTGATGGTAAATTGAAATAGCTGCATGTTTTCGCTTGACAGTATCCATTACTGTTTCTAAACTGCCCTGGGAACTGCCAGGAGGAATGGTTAAATCTCTCACCCTAGCAGGATATAAATGTGAACTGGCAAGTCTGTTACGCAATAATCTAAAAGGAGAAATACCGTTAGTGCTGTTAGGAGTTGTATGGTAAGCACACAACCTGTGTTTTAAAAATTCCTCCATATGAAAACCACCAGACAGAGCAGTTTGATTTCCCTCCATCAAAAATGTGTTGATCCGTTCTACCAGGCCATTAGAAGAAGAGGAATATAACGCAACAGTAAGGTGTTTAGTTCCAAAATCTTGAACAAACTTCAACATCTGGTGGGTTTTAATTTGTTTGCCATTGTCAGTCACCAGTTCTCTGGGTGGACCTTCAATTTCAGAAATACCTTTCAAAAATGCAATTACAGCATTGGTATCAGGTGATGAAAGGAAATCAAAGTATACCCACTTAGACATGTAATCAATCAAAACTAAAAGGTGCCTTTTGTTACTGGGAAGGAGTTTGAAAGGCCCTGCAAAGTCAAGAGCAACGTTGTCCCACGGAGAATCAGGTATGGGAACCATGTGTAAATTGGGTTCAGATCATTTCCAATGCTTATCGGAAATTAAACATGTGCTGCAATCAGAAATCCATTTTTAACTTGGGAATCAAGACAAGGCCACCAGTAGAACTGTTTTAGATTGTGAATGGTAGCAGAAACACCCATGTGACCTTCAATACTCTTCTTGAATAACAATTCCCTAAGATTAGTGGGACGAATTAACGAATCATGACAAAGCAAAAACCCATTCACAACTGATAAATCATCTGAAACTTGTGCAAAAGGTTTAACATCAGGAGAAAGATTTCTCTCATGAGGCCAACCTTGCTTGATGTGAGTAATAACTTGCTGGAGGAGGACATCCTTACCACGTGCGGATAACCATGACTCTCTGGAAAAGGAAGAGTTCTCATCAACAGTATCCTCAATGAGAGCCACAACACACTCTACTTCATCTGCTTCAGGCAGATAATAATCTTTGATGGGCATTCTGGAAAGGCAATCAGCACGTCCATGTTTGCCACCAGGTAAATATTGAATAGAAACATTGTACTCCTGCAGTCTAGAAAGAATGCGCAGTAGTCTGGCCGAGGCTTTAGGAGTGCCATTTCCACTAAGCATGTAAATAAGAGGCTTGTGGTCAGTGAAAACTTTTAACTGGGTACCCCAAAGATAGGTTTTGAATTTTTCAACTGCCCAGACACAGGCAAGTGCCTCTTTCTCAATGGTACTGTAATTTACTTCTGAGGACGATAGGGAACGTGAGGCATAAGCAATGGTATGTTCATTACGCCCACACATTGCTACAGAACAGCACCTATGTCCATTTGACCAGCATCAACTGTTAAGTAACACAATTGACCAGCAGTAAAGAGCGACAACATGGGTGCAGAAGTGATTAAAGTTTTGATCTCAGTAAATGATTTCTGCACTTCATCAGACCAAACAAATGTTTTGCCCTTACGTAATAGGTCCCTTAAAGGCTCAACAATTAAAGCTTACCCATGAATGAAGCGAGAGTAGTACTCACGCAATCCAAGAAATGAACGAAGAGTGTCTTTGTTTGTGGGAGGTGTGGTGTCTTTAATGGCAGAGATGAAAGACATCTTGGGACCAATACCTTGTTTGGAAATGCAATGACCCAGATAATCTCATTTATCCACCATAAACTTACATTTCTCCTTTCTGAGTGTAATGCCCACTTTCTCAAAAACAGATAACACTCTTTCCAGAATAAGATTGTGTTCTTTTGCACACTCCGCAAAAAGGACATCATCTTGGAAAGCTTGCGCACCCGATATGTCTTTAAGAATGGCGTCCATGAATTTTTGGAACACACTTGTTGCAGAGGCAAGACCAAAAGGCATACGCAAGAACTTGAACGCACCAAAAGGTGTTATGAATGTGGTGAGGTCTTGACTCTCTGCAGCAAGTGATATCTGATGGTAAGCGGATCTAAGATCCAGCAAAGAAAAAACCTTTGTTTTCCCCAAATTGGCTAAAAGGTCCTGTACTTTAGGTAAAGGGTGACAGTCGATAATTATATTTTTATTAAGGGTGCGTAAGTCCACACAGAGGCAGATTTCGCCTGTCTTTTTTTTTTAACTATGACGACCGGACGGACCCATTCTGAGGAGTCTGTTGCTTTAATGACGCCTTCTTTGCAAAGTTTGTCAAGTAAAAGTTTGAGATCATGTCTGACACTAAGCGGATCAACCTCACTTTATGGACAACTGGAGAGGCATTTTCTTTAAGCTAGATCAAATGTTCAAATTGACAAATGTTACCAATTGTTTCTGAAAAAATGTTTTGGAATTTGTTAACAACATTAAGTACATTCATTTCCACATCACTTTCAATGAAGTTAATCAAATGTTCAGTCAGAACAATGGGATTCTCTGCACCGGGAACTAGAATGATGCCCAACCTTGCTAAATCTTTCCAGCCTATGATATTTTCCTTTAATGGCCACATAGATCTTGGTTGTAATTTGTCTACCCAAACAGGACAGAACATCAATGAAATACCCTAACATATTAATATCTTGATCACCAAAAGCTTTCGGGTGAATATCTGTTTCAGACAATTGTCTCACTTTCCACATGTCTGCAAATAGCCAATCAGCAATAATAGTAATTGGTGCACCTGAGTCTGCCATCATTTCTATGGGGACATGAGCCACCATAGCTTGACAGAATGGCCTTTGATACTAATCTGATCAGGGTTATCATCAGAAATTGTAAGTACTACTTTAGCTAAATCACGTGCACACGTATCAGGAGTGGCCTCGACTGAGCTAATTCTGACAGTGTTTCTTGAGCTTTTACAAACTGAAATGAAATGCCCCATCTTACCACATTTGGTGCATCGCTTGAAAGAAGCAGGACAATTCGGACTATTGCCCAAATGGTTGTGAGAACCACACCTGTAACAAAATGTGTTAGGTTTTTTAAATGGCACTCTACTTTGTTTATTCCTTGCATCAATTGTGGATATACGATCACCTTCATCTGAGATGACTGATACCAAAGTACTGCTAAAAGAAGAATCATTAGACATTGCTTTAGAAGAAATCATAGATCTCTCTATGCTTTTAGCCATTTCTATTGTTTCACTTAATGTGGGATCCCTACATTCCAATAATCTTTCCTGTATTGTTTTTGATGAACAACTGTAAACAAACTGATCTCTTAAACATGTATCGAAAACAGCACCAAAATTGCAAGTTGAAGCTAAATGTCTTAAAGCAGAAATGTAATCCTCCACAGACTTATCCACATTTTGCTTTCTTTTCATAAAGTTAAAATGTTCTAAAAGAACACTAGGTTCCTCTACAAATTTTCTGGTAAGTCTAGCCAATCCTTCTGAATAAACGTTCCATCCTTCCTGTGCACCTGGTGGAGGTTGAATCTGCGGTAAATTATTAAAGACTTGCTGTCCTTCAAACCCTAAATGGCCATATAGTAAAGCAAACTTTCTTTTAGCATCATATTCAATTGCATAATTGGCAACAAGATAATTCTGGAACATATTGAGCCAATGTTTCCATGGTATGATTGGTTTCCCTGGAGCAGCAAGGAAATGAGTTATAGTAAGTAAGTGATTGTTAGAAGCCATGAGGTGAGGATGAAAAGCAACAAGTGTAAAAGATGCCAAGTAAAAAGTGAGCCACATAGAATAATTCAATAAAGTTAAATTGGTAATGTGCCTGTCACTGAAAACGCAGGCAAGTTTGAAAGTATTGAGGAGACAGTATTAAATGCAGGAAAGTGAGCCTGTCACTGAGTAGGCAAGCAATTGTATAAAACATGTATAATTAAAGGTGTGCCGGTCACCGAAGTCCAGGCAATGCTTACCAGCCTGTAAATGAAACTCCGCATAGGAAAAAGCTGAAGAAACTGTGCTTTTGACTGAAGAAATGACAAGGTAAACTCAGGCTGCTAGGCAACCAAATTTACCGGCAAACGTAGGAGAGCGGGGTATGCAAATTGCCCCAAAACTTCCTAAAACCCCTCCTGAGCATGCACGATGCATCCTCACGTCGACGGAGGCACAGGCTGCAGCAGGAGGTCCGTTGGACGTCGACTGAGGCGTAGCTTTTAGCGGGAGGCGTAGCTTTTAGCTGGAGGTCTGAGGAGCAGGAACAATGAAGACAGCCGTGTCAATTCAGAAAAATGGCTACAAATCGTCTGAGACGGTCAGTGGGTTGCTTGACAGGTAACAGATCACCGCCAAATGTTGAGATGAAGAAATCCAGGAAGCTTTGCACTTTTTGCACTTTTTAAAGTGTGTTTTACGTAATGAGCGTGGGAGAAGAAACAACCCACAACCGCTCATTCTGGTGCTCTCATCGGTCAGGCACAGCGACTGGCGTCAACAGAGGGTAGAGCTAAGTGACTGGTGGTACCCAGGGAGTGGGGGATGCCTGAAAGTACTATACTTTTATTCAAAATTCTATCTTATTCAAAATCGAATTGATACAGAAGGGAGAAAGGCAAGGTGGGAACCTGGTGGCTGCATTTCAGGAAGGAAAGCCTGGGTGGCCGACAAAAAGAAGTCTAGCTCCGGATCAATAGATGGCACCAGGAGAATGTAAATGTAAAGCAGGGAGTCCTCAAGAAGAAACTCACAAAAAATAGCCCCATGAGAACTGAACCGGGTGGAGCATCAGTTTCTAAATCAATAATGGATTTTGTTGGGAAACATTTCAAAAGAAAACAACTATTGTCAGAATCCCAGCTATGTGATGATGGGCAATCGATCCAGGGTGAGAGTGTCAGCCAGATATCGTCGGGGCACGGCTACCCTTTCTAGACCAATGCAAAATATTACATCACAATGAGTCACTTCTGGAACAAAGACTGTCGTCATCACCTCGGATACCCGTTTCTTTGGATGATAGGTACTCATTAGGAAAAGGAGGAGAAATAGATTATCATAATCCGACATCCGGAAACCCAGCAGAAGAACTACAGAAGGAGAGAATGGAACAGTCCCCGATCAAAATAAACGAAGAATTAGCCCAAAACACCATCCTAAACCTTGAGATATTGGCAACTCCATCTGCCTCCATGTTGGATATAATTATGATACTACAAAAACATTACAAGGACTACTAGAGGTATCAATGCTGATTAATGATGTCCTAAAAGCATGAAAGGACTGGCTACAAATAATAGTGGGGGAACAAAAACAAATTAAAACCTATATGCCATAATAAGGCCTGTGGAAGAAGTGAAATCATCATCTGGAGCCCTAGGACAGCAGGAAGCAGAGGAAGGGCTGCAGCTGTCAACACCGCAAAGTGTATATATAGATCCAGACACCCAATGATTGTAAAAAAACATGGAGAGACAACTAGATACAGGCAATACATCCCCCGCACAAGAAAAAGGAGGATAGGGGGAAGGGGGATAGTGTCAATAAAAATAGAAAAGGAGAAACAACTGAGACGGGAAACAGCCTTAATAATGAAGTCTTAACAACGACTGAACTGAACAACGAATCCAAAACAACAACCTTTATATGAACCACAACATCATCAACCACAATTTACACGAACAACGAAACACTATACAACAAATTAAATGAACAACGACCTCCTTACTGGCCAATAGATGGCACTATTACAAACTAAATGGTTTGAGAGTGTTTTTACGTCTTTTCAAGCCTGGGTCCCGCTGCGTGCAGATGGTTCTCAAAATCACAGTGGAAAAACTGATAGGACTAAACAAAGGGAAGGGCCATCTTTTAGTAATAGATACATGACCCTTACACCACCTGAATATGCAGGAGAAGGGTGGTTGAGTGAGATAGACTAGGACTCAGGGGTACACTGACTGCTATTTCATAAGAAGCAACAATCAGTACACCTCCCAATTGCCTGTTTGCCTCTGTGACTGCAATTGTAATAGGGAGCGGCCACATGGGCAACAAGCATTTGCAATGCAATAGGTCTCGCAGCATTCAAGTTTGAGTTATTGGCATTGTATATGACAATGTGTTGCATGAATTCTTTTCCAAACTCTGTATTGGCTGGTGGTGTTTGTGCCCGGTGAAAGCGTGCACTGACGGATGGTGGTGTTTGTGCCCGGTGAAAGCGTGCACGAACAACTTATGGCGTCTGTGCCTGGTGAAAGTGTGCACTGACGGCTGGTGGTGTTTGTGCCTGGTGAAAGGGTGCACTGGTGGCTGGTGGTGTTTGTGCCCGGTGAAAGCGTGCACTGACGGCTGTTGGTGTTTGTGCCTGGTGAAAGGGTGCACTGGCGGCTGTTGGTGTTTGTGCCCGGTAAAAGCGTGCACTGACGGCTGGTGGTGTTTGTGCCTGGTGAAAGCGTGCACTGATGACTTATGGTGTCTGTGCCTGTTGAAAGTGTGTACTGACGGCCGGTGGTGGGTATGCCTGATGAAACCATGTACTGATGGCTAGTGGTGTGTGTGTGCCTGTTGAAAGTGTGCACTGATGGCTGATGGTGTGTGTGCATGGTGTAAAAGCGTGCACTGACATGTTTAGAAGTAAAGTGCGCCATACTGCGATTGCTACAATAGTTAATTGTGGATGTGCTAACCATTGATGCGTGCACTGATGGCTGGTGGTGTGTGTGTGCTTGTAGAAAATGTGCACTGATGGCTAATGGTGTGTGTGCCTGGTGGAAGTGTGCACTGCCAGCTAGTGGCGTGTGTGCCCGGTGAAAGCGTGCATTGACGGCTGATGGGGTGTGCCTGGTGAAAGTGTGCACTGACGGTTGGTGGTGTGTGTGTGCGCCTGGTGAAAGCGTGCACCGACGTCTGGTTCTGTGTGCGTGTGGTGGAAGCGTGCATTGATCGCTGGTGTTGTTTAAATAGCAACATACTTGGGTCCAGCATATAGAGCACTCTTTTTAAACAGGCATTAAGAGTGAGACAGCACACAATGATCCAATGGTAATTACTAGTTGAAGGCAAATCGCATATAGAACATTAGGAACACTGCAATTCTTTACATTGATTCAGACGGTCCTTGCTGCATTCAGGACATTATCAAAAATCAGTCTGTTTCGTGAGAAGTAATACCTTACATCCTAAACAGCTGTTTTAACAGAATGTTCCCGACTTTAAAAAGAGAGATGACTAAAACATTGGCAGGGAGGCAGCATCCTGAATTTAGGTTGTATGAATGTTACTTTATTGTTTGACTGAAAGAAAAAAGCTCAACTATAATAAACTCCTAGCCAACGCTGCAACACCATTCTGCCAGCTAAGCAAGCCGAGTAAGAAGGGATGTGCGGACTTCACCCGAAGGTGTCAGAGCGAATTCACAATAGAAACAGAACTGATACATGAGAACATTACTAGTGAACAAAATACAAAGGCAAACGTTACATTACATGAGGCAAAAGTGACAATGATAACAAACCGTGCCTTACACAGTGTGTAAGGCACTTTTTGTTATCTTAGTCTAAGCCCGCCTGATTCTATGAAATGGCGGCGGGACGCGGGACAGGCCTTTATCCTTTTCTTTCACTTTCCGTTCCGCACTTCCGCCGCCGCGTATGCGCGTGCCGCGTGCGTGGGGGGCGTGGGCAGCAGGGCTGGCTGCTGCTGAGTGGTGGTGAGCAATGCCAGGCAGCCCCAGGGCACGCACAACATTATGCGGGCCAATAAGCAGTAAGCCCCTGTGCGTGGCATATGGGGCGCGGCAGGCGGCGCGCATAGCCAAAGAAGAAGACAAGAGAAGAACAACGAAAACTACGAACTTAACTGCCTTCCAAGTCCAAGACAAAGCAGCCAGGCGGCCAGGCCCGCCCACGCTGAGCTGCCCTGTCCGATTTCCGAATCCGAGTCCGAAGACCAAAGTAAGTCACTCAGAGTCTGTCACTCCGTCTCCGTCACCGACCGGCGGGGCAGGGCTGCTGCTGGCTGCCTGCCTCCAGGCCTGCTGCGTGCACTAATTAGTTGCTTTCCTGTCGCGCATTTGCCTGCTTCTTATTTATGTCCCAACTTGTCACTCGTGTTTGTCCCTCCTATAGAACATGCTTTCTCGCTTCTGTACTTCTTTGCTCCCGGGGCCGCACTCAGTGTTGCTCTCTGTTCTTGCCTGTGTGCCGCTTCCCTCCATATTGGGTTCGCCCTTGCACTCAACCAGCCCCCCAACCCCTGTTGCTTCCTCGCCTGCTCCATTTGCCCTCGGCTGCTGCTGAAGCAAGCAAGCAGGCAAGCCTATATTATAATAGTTACAGTGCGCAACGCACGCCAGGGACGGATGGTAACGGGCCCCGGCCTATAAGCATTAATTATGGTGCCGTGGTGCGCACGCCCTACCGGCCTGGCCTGAGCCTTTTTAAAATGAATTAAATAGTTGGTAGTGGTACGCACTGGAGCCGGGCCGGGTCTTCATAATTAAAATGGTGCACGGGAGTGGCGGCGCGCAGAGTAGTGCTATTTTTATTTTGTATAGTGGTCATTTTCCTGCAGTTTTGCTCTTTTAGACTACTGTAAATAAAATGCGCTTTTATCAGCCAACGTAACGGTGTTCAATGCATTGGTCTTGTTAAGATGAATAGCTAAAATACTAGATTGTTATTCCATCATGTTTTTAAATGTTCAGCATCACATGCTTACTTTCGTGAGCTTTCTATGTACTTATGACATATGCATCATCGTTATAGTTGCTTCAGTCAAGGAAAAAATGCGTGTCTCTGCATCAGATGTTTGGTGATTAGCAGCTGTCCTAAGCAGGTGTTACAAAAGGAACCTTACATTATTAATCTAGTATGTTTGCACTCCGGAATTTTTCAAGCTAGCTCAGTTGGTTGATGCACCTGTTACAATGATGCAACTCTGAATCTGCACTCTGAATCTCCACTCTGAATCTCCACTCTGAAGCTCCACTCTGAAGCTCCACTCTGAAGCTCCACTCTGAAGCTCCACTCTGAAGCTCCACTCTGAAGCTCCACTCTGAATCTCCACTCTGAAGCTCCACTCTCCACTCTGAATCTCCACTCTGAATCTCCACTCTCCACTCTGAAGCTCCACTCTGAAGCTCCACTCTGAAGCTCCACTCCACTCTGAAGCTCCACTCCGAATCTGCACTCTGCACTCCGAAGCTCCACTCTGAAGCTCCACTCTGAAGCTCCACTCTGAAGCTCCACTCTGAAGCTCCACTCTGAAGCTCCACTCTGAAGCTCCACTCTGAAGCTCCACTCTGCACTCCGAAGCTCCACTCTGAAGCTCCACTCTGAAGCTCCACTCTGAAGCTCCACTCTGAAGCTCCACTCTGAAGCTCCACTCTGAAGCTCCACTCTGAAGCTCCACTCTGAAGCTCCACTCTGAAGCTCCACTCTGAAGCTCCACTCTGAAGCTCCACTCTGCACTCTGAAGCTCCACTCTGCACTCTGAAGCTCCACTCTGAAGCTCCACTCTGCACTCTGAAGCTCCACTCTGAAGCTCCACTCTGCACTCTGAAGCTCCACTCTGAAGCTCCACTCTGCACTCTGAAGCTCCACTCTGAAGCTCCACTCCGAAGCTCCACTCCGAAGCTCCACTCCGAAGCTCCACTCCGAAGCTCCACTCCGAAGCTCCACTCCGAAGCTCCACTCCGAAGCTCCACTCCGAAGCTCCACTCTGAAGCTCCACTCTGAAGCTCCACTCTGAAGCTCCACTCTGAAGCTCCACTCTGAAGCTCCACTCTGAAGCTCCACTCTCTGAAGCTCCACTCTGAAGCTCCACTCTGAAGCTCCACTCTGAAGCTCCACTCTGAAGCTCCACTCTGAAGCTCCACTCTGCACTCTGAAGCTCCACTCTGCACTCTGAAGCTCCACTCTGCACTCTGAAGCTCCACTCTGCACTCTGAAGCTCCACTCTGAAGCTCCACTCTGAAGCTCCACTCTGAAGCTCCACTCTGAAGCTCCACTCTGAAGCTCCACTCTGCACTCTGAAGCTCCACTCTGAAGCTCCACTCTGAAGCTCCACTCTGAAGCTCCACTCTGAAGCTCCACTCTGAAGCTCCACTCTGCACTCTGAAGCTCCACTCTGCACTCTGAAGCTCCACTCTGCACTCTGAAGCTCCACTCTGAATCTGAACTCTGAAGCTCCACTCTGAATCTGCACTCTGCACTCTGAAGCTCCACTCTGAATCTGCACTCTGCACTCTGAATTTGCACTCTGAATCTCCACTCTGAATCTCCACTCTGCACTCTGAAGCTCCACTCTGCACTCTGAAGCTCCACTCTGAATCTCCACTCTGCAGCTCCACTCTGAATCTCCACTCTGCACTCTGAAGCTCCACTCTGAATCTCCACTCTGCACTCTGAAGCTCCACTCTGCACTCTGAAGCTCCACTCTGCACTCTGAATCTCAACTCTGAATCTCCACTCTGAAGCTCCACTCTCCACTCTGAATCTCCACTCTGAAGCTCCACTCTCCACTCTGAATCTCCACTCTCCACTCTGAAGCTCCACTCTGAAGCTCCACTCTGAAGCTCCACTCCACTCTGAAGCTCCACTCTGAAGCTCCACTCTGAAGCTCCACTCCACTCTGAAGCTCCACTCCGAATCTGCACTCTGAATCTGCACTCTGCACTCCGAAGCTCCACTCCGAAGCTCCACTCTGAAGCTCCACTCTGAAGCTCCACTCTGAAGCTCCACTCTGAAGCTCCACTCTGAAGCTCCACTCTGAAGCTCCACTCTGAAGCTCCACTCTGCACTCTGAAGCTCCACTCTGAAGCTCCACTCTGCACTCTGAAGCTCCACTCTGAAGCTCCACTCTGCACTCTGAAGCTCCACTCTGAAGCTCCACTCTGCACTCTGAAGCTCCACTCTGAAGCTCCACTCCACTCTGAAGCTCCACTCCACTCTGAAGCTCCACTCCGAAGCTCCACTCCGAAGCTCCACTCCGAAGCTCCACTCTGAAGCTCCACTCTGAAGCTCCACTCTGAAGCTCCACTCTGAAGCTCCACTCTGAAGCTCCACTCTGAAGCTCCACTCTGCACTCTGAAGCTCCGCTCTGAAGCTCCACTCTGAAGCTCCACTCTGAAGCTCCACTCTGAAGCTCCACTCTGAAGCTCCACTCTGAAGCTCCACTCTGAAGCTCCACTCTGAAGCTCCACTCTGAAGCTCCACTCTGCACTCTGAAGCTCCACTCTGAAGCTCCACTCTGAAGCTCCACTCTGAAGCTCCACTCTGAAGCTCCACTCTGAAGCTCCACTCTGAAGCTCCACTCTGAAGCTCCACTCTGCACTCTGAAGCTCCACTCTGAAGCTCCACTCTGCACTCTGAAGCTCCACTCTGAAGCTCCACTCTGAAGCTCCACTCTGCACTCTGAAGCTCCGCTCTGAAGCTCCACTCTGAAGCTCCACTCTGAAGCTCCACTCTGAAGCTCCACTCTGAAGCTCCACTCTGAAGCTCCACTCTGAAGCTCCACTCTGAAGCTCCACTCTGCACTCTGAAGCTCCACTCTGAAGCTCCACTCTGAAGCTCCACTCTGCACTCTGAAGCTCCACTCTGAAGCTCCACTCTGCACTCTGAAGCTCCACTCTGAAGCTCCACTCTGCACTCTGAAGCTCCACTCTGAAGCTCCACTCTGCACTCTGAAGCTCCACTCTGAAGCTCCACTCTGCACTCTGAAGCTCCACTCTGAAGCTCAGCTCCACTCCGAAGCTCCACTCCGAATCTGCACTCTGAATCTCCACTCTGAATCTCCACTCTGAATCTCCACTCTGAATCTCCACTCTGAAGCTCCACTCTGAAGCTCCACTCTGAAGCTCCACTCTGAAGCTCCACTCTGAAGCTCCACTCTGAAGCTCCACTCTGAAGCTCCACTCTCCACTCTGAATCTCCACTCTGAATCTCCACTCTCCACTCTGAAGCTCCACTCTGAAGCTCCACTCTGAAGCTCCACTCCACTCTGAAGCTCCACTCCGAATCTGCACTCTGAAGCTCCACTCTGAAGCTCCACTCTGAAGCTCCACTCTGAAGCTCCACTCTGAAGCTCCACTCTGAAGCTCCACTCTCCACTCTGAATCTCCACTCTGAATCTCCACTCTCCACTCTGAAGCTCCACTCTGAAGCTCCACTCTGAAGCTCCACTCCACTCTGAAGCTCCACTCTGAAGCTCCACTCTGAAGCTCCACTCTGAAGCTCCACTCTGAAGCTCCACTCTGAAGCTCCACTCTGAAGCTCCACTCTGAAGCTCCACTCTGCACTCTGAAGCTCCACTCTGAAGCTCCACTCTGCACTCTGAAGCTCCACTCTGAAGCTCCACTCTGCACTCTGAAGCTCCACTCTGAAGCTCCACTCTGCACTCTGAAGCTCCACTCTGAAGCTCCACTCTGAAGCTCCACTCTGAAGCTCCACTCTGAAGCTCCACTCTGAAGCTCCACTCTGAAGCTCCACTCTGCACTCTGAAGCTCCACTCTGAAGCTCCACTCTGCACTCTGAAGCTCCACTCTGAAGCTCCACTCTGCACTCTGAAGCTCCACTCTGAAGCTCCACTCTGCACTCTGAAGCTCCACTCTGAAGCTCCACTCTGCAGCTCCACTCTGCACTCTGAAGCTCCACTCTGAAGCTCCACTCTGCACTCTGAAGCTCCACTCTGCACTCTGAAGCTCCACTCTGAAGCTCCACTCTGCACTCTGAAGCTCCACTCTGAAGCTCCACTCTGCACTCTGAAGCTCCACTCTGAAGCTCCACTCTGCACTCTGAAGCTCCACTCTGAAGCTCCACTCTGAAGCTCCACTCTGAAGCTCCACTCTGAAGCTCCACTCTGAAGCTCCACTCTGAAGCTCCACTCTGAAGCTCCACTCTGCACTCTGAAGCTCCACTCTGAAGCTCCACTCTGCACTCTGAAGCTCCACTCTGAAGCTCCACTCTGCACTCTGAAGCTCCACTCTGCACTCTGAAGCTCCACTCTGAAGCTCCACTCTGCACTCTGAAGCTCCACTCTGAAGCTCCACTCTGAAGCTCCACTCTGAAGCTCCACTCTGCACTCTGAAGCTCCACTCTGAAGCTCCACTCTGAAGCTCCACTCTGAAGCTCCACTCTGAAGCTCCACTCTGAAGCTCCACTCTGAAGCTCCACTCTGAAGCTCCACTCTGAAGCTCCACTCTGAAGCTCCACTCTGAAGCTCCACTCTGAAGCTCCACTCTGAAGCTCCACTCTGCACTCTGAAGCTCCACTCTGCACTCTTAAGCTCCACTCTGAAGCTCCACTCTGCACTCTGAAGCTCCACTCTGCACTCTGAAGCTCCACTCTGAAGCTCCACTCTGCACTCTGAAGCTCCACTCTGAAGCTCCACTCTGCACTCTGAAGCTCCACTCTGAAGCTCCACTCTGCACTCTGAAGCTCCACTCTGAAGCTCCACTCTGCACTCTGAAGCTCCACTCTCCACTCTGAATCTCCACTCTGAAGCTCCACTCTCCACTCTGAATCTCCACTCTGAAGCTCCACTCTCCACTCTGAATCTCCACTCTGAAGCTCCACTCTCCACTCTGAATCTCCACTCTGAATCTCCACTCTCCACTCTGAATCTCCACTCTGAATCTCCACTCTCCACTCTGAAGCTCCACTCTGAAGCTCCACTCCACTCTGAAGCTCCACTCTGAAGCTCCACTCTGAAGCTCCACTCTGAAGCTCCACTCTGAAGCTCCACTCTGAAGCTCCACTCTGAAGCTCCACTCTGAAGCTCCACTCTGAAGCTCCACTCTGAAGCTCCACTCTGCACTCTGAAGCTCCACTCTGAAGCTCCACTCTGCACTCTGAAGCTCCACTCTGAAGCTCCACTCCACTCTGAAGCTCCACTCTGAAGCTCCACTCTGAAGCTCCACTCCGAAGCTCCACTCTGAAGCTCCACTCTGAAGCTCCACTCTGAAGCTCCACTCTGAAGCTCCACTCTGAAGCTCCACTCTGAAGCTCCACTCTGAAGCTCCACTCTGAAGCTGCACTCTGAAGCTCCACTCTGAAGCTCCACTCTGCACTCTGAAGCTCCACTCTGAAGCTCCACTCTGCACTCTGAAGCTCCACTCTGAAGCTCCACTCTGCACTCTGAAGCTCCACTCTGAAGCTCCACTCTGCACTCTGAAGCTCCACTCTGAAGCTCAGCTCCACTCCGAAGCTCCACTCCGAATCTGCACTCTGAATCTCCACTCTGAATCTCCACTCTGAATCTCCACTCTGAATCTCCACTCTGAATCTCCACTCTGAAGCTCCACTCTGAAGCTCCACTCTGAAGCTCCACTCTGAAGCTCCACTCTGAAGCTCCACTCTGAAGCTCCACTCTGAAGCTCCACTCTGAAGCTCCACTCTGAAGCTCCACTCTGAAGCTCCACTCTGAATCTCCACTCTCCACTCTGAAGCTCCACTCTGAAGCTCCACTCTGAAGCTCCACTCCACTCTGAAGCTCCACTCCGAATCTGCACTCTGCACTCCGAAGCTCCACTCTGAAGCTCCACTCTGAAGCTCCACTCTGAAGCTCCACTCTGAAGCTCCACTCTGAAGCTCCACTCTGAAGCTCCACTCTGAAGCTCCACTCTGAAGCTCCACTCTGAAGCTCCACTCTGAAGCTCCACTCTGAAGCTCCACTCTGAAGCTCCACTCTGCACTCTGAAGCTCCACTCTGCACTCTGAAGCTCCACTCTGCACTCTGAAGCTCCACTCTGCACTCTGAAGCTCCACTCTGCACTCTGAAGCTCCACTCTGCACTCTGAAGCTCCACTCTGAAGCTCCACTCTGAAGCTCCACTCTGAAGCTCCACTCTGAAGCTCCACTCTGAAGCTCCACTCTGAAGCTCCACTCTGAAGCTCCACTCTGCACTCTGAAGCTCCACTCTGCACTCTGAAGCTCCACTCTGAAGCTCCACTCTGAAGCTCCACTCTGAAGCTCCACTCTGAAGCTCCACTCTGCAGCTCCACTCTGCACTCTGAAGCTCCACTCTGCACTCTGAAGCTCCACTCTGCACTCTGAAGCTCCACTCTGCACTCTGAAGCTCCACTCTGAAGCTCCACTCTGAAGCTCCACTCTGAAGCTCCACTCTGAAGCTCCACTCTGAAGCTCCACTCTGAAGCTCCACTCTGAAGCTCCACTCTGAAGCTCCACTCTGCACTCTGAAGCTCCACTCGGAAGCTCCACTCGGAAGCTCCACTCGGAAGCTCCACTCGGAAGCTCCACTCGGAAGGGGCAAAGATCGGAGCATCACGGAACTAAAACAAATATAAACAAGGGCTGTGAGTTACTCTGCGCATGCGCGGGGGCAAGCCTGTTCATTCCAAGCCAGCCTCAGCCAGCCTCGGGAAAAACGAAAGTAATAAAAAAGCGAAACTGACACTGCCACTGCAGACAATGCTGCGCGCTCCCGAGGTGAAATCCGGCACTGAAAACGCTCGTAACACTTTGGTGTCCACTCTCCTAAAAACGGATCACATTAGTTGTCGAGCTGACAGCATTCATGCTTCGCATGAATGCTAACGTCAGCTCGACCTAAAAAAGCACCCTCATCGCCTTTGGGCTAGACCCCCATGAAAATGAGGGAATGCCTCTCTGCAACAACACTAGCCTAAAATGTGTGCCAGCACAATCCATCTTGAAGGTGGGCCGCACAAGCACCAGTGGCACCTTATTTAATGAGTGAGTTGAAGCCATGATTGTGGAAGACAGTGCAGCCACTAGGGGCCAAACATTTGGTGAAAATTACGCTACAAAAACACTTCTGTGACATAATACGTACGGTCATGATATCAGACTGACAGGCTCAGTAGAAAAAGCTCATAGTATGAAGCTGGTAGTACAGGAGTATCTGGAGTTGGTGGTTTCAATATGAATTTGAAAGAAAGCTCTTGAGTGAAAGAGGGTGGTTGGAGCTCAGGAGTAAACAGTCTCAGTATGAGACTGGTGTGGTGGAGTAAGGAATAAGATTACAAAACGAGGTTTTTGGCACATTGTGTTCTGAGTAAGGGGTCTCCATACGAGCCTGGAGGATCAGCTGAAGAGTGATTGTATTTAAAGAAGGTCAGTATAAGGAACTGGTGGTGCAGAGGTTCAGGAGGAAGGTCTTGTGATCGGATTCAAGAGCTGGGCTCAGGAGTAGAGGTCATAATAACAGATTGGAGGGTGCAGAGCAGGAGTAAAGGGTTACACTTTTAGAAATCATGAAACATGAGGCTCAGGTGTAAGAGGACGCAGTATGAGATTGAGGCAGGTGGGCTCAGGGGTAAGAGGTTAAGGTATTTACCTGAAGTACTGGGCTCACAAATAAGAGGCCAGTATAGGAGACTGGTGGTGTAGGAGCCTCAAGGACAAGGACAAAAGGTCTCAATATGAAAGTAGAGTGGGTGCTCTGTAGGTCGTATGATGATACTGCAATGGTGTTTATAAATCACTTACTACCCCTGATGAGGTGACAAAGCGCTTTCTGGCGAGCCACACGCTACTCTGGTACCCAAAAAGGATTAGCAGTGGGTTGGTATAGTAAAATTCGAGTTAATTTGAGTGGTGGGCGTGTGATGTGAGTCTGTTAGTTGGTTTACAAAGGATAATGGGTAGATAGAAGAGGAAAGAATCCAGAGAGTGCTTATTGGGAGATTCTGGTAGTAAGATGAGGGTTGGGATGAGTATAATGGGAGATGGAGGCGGGAAGAAGCTCTAGAAAGTGATTAGAGTGATCATAGTAGTAAAATGAGTTTAATGAGAATGGAATAGCACTAAGGAGGAGTAAGAGGTCTCGGCTACTTTGAGGGTTGTGAAAATGGCTCAGGAAAGCGGGAGGGGGCACAATATTTAAATTCTCAGGGGGGGATATGGGTGCAGTAGGAGAATTAAGTTGTGTGCTTGGAAGAGTTCCATGACCAGGCTTATAGAGATGTTCAAATGAACTTCTCTTGAATACTGAACAACCTATGTACCCTAACCTTAACACCAAAAACAAGGAGTGAGAAAGCCAACAAGCAATCTAAAGATACTGGCATGCACATCACACTCTAACACAAAAATACAATAGCTAAAATAACAGGTACTCCTCATAGCAGATATTTGAGTGGGCCTACAGTAAGTCGGAAAATCAGCCTTACCACGGAGATATCAACATTTGGAGAATGACAGCCAGCATAAGAAACGTCCTATAAAGGCACAAACTGGTGAACATAAAAAAAACACTAGACCAAAAGCTATCAAACACTCTCAGAAGTCAGGCAATGACACTAAATGATGGGAACAAACTCACAGATCTGGGTTCAGAGTGAAGGTCACCAGGCTTGAAACCCCCACTTTGAGCAGCCTCCTGCATCACCAGTGCATTATCGGACTTTCAACCACCTAACAGCACCTAGGCAGAGCTTAAATCAGTAAAAAAAAAAAAAAAAAAAAAAAAATGAACAATACATAACTGCAGGGCCAAGGTTGTTCTTAGAAGATCCTTTCCAGTGCTATCTGTCTAATGCCAAGGTTGCTGCATACCAAGGCTCACTCGTCTTGATTCCCCCTCATGTGTCTTTCTTACACAACCATACTCTTCCTTGCCAAGTAAAGTTTATTTGCAGTACTTGCTACTCTTTTTATGCGTACACCTACGATTCATTAGACTTCCTACTTGGATAAAAATGTTTGTAACTCAACATAACAGTCTTCAACTAGGGGCGCTAACTGCCTTTTTCTTTGAACACCTACTTATATTTATTATATTCTTCTATGAAATGCATAGCTGTGTTTTTTCCCATACAGAATACAATTTTAATACTTATTCCTGTTTGTTGATGATGTAATAATAATAACACTACAGCCATTGTTGCAAACCATGCACGGTAGCAATCTTTCATGATTACTGAGTGCGTTTATGCTGCGTATGTGCCCAGCCTAGATTCATTCCAAACAGAACATTCCTAGATTGCTTTGCCTAATGCAGGAAATTGCATAGATGTTAATCAAAAACATTGAATACCAATAAAACCGCTCAAATACATTTGTTTAAAATACAAAATTGTGACACTAAAAACCATTTACTCTAACATCTATAAAGGAATTTTTGCTATAACTTGACTTCTCTTCTGTCTTTCCCTCACTTTAGAAGGTTCTTCTTCTTCAGTCGGCCCTGCCTTCTCCCTTTGTTACTGCTGTCCCGTCTTTCCCTTCCTCCTTCTTTATCCCATTTTTTGCTTTTCTCTGTCTAGATCTTGGTCAAAGTTTGAGAAAAATGAAGTTCCAGTTCTTAAAAATTACTTGCAGCGCCCACCACCTTGCTGCAATGACCGCACATAATGACTTACTGGTTGTTAAAAATGGCGAAGATTGTGACAACATGCTGTGAGCTTGCATAACCAATCATTAGATTTCCAAATCATAATACAGTATTCAACAAAAAGATCTCGCTTCCTGTGTTTTACAAACGTTCCAGCCATTTTGAGTTTAGAAAGCTTTATTGAATAAAAGATAAACATTGTAAACCATCATTACAGAAATTAAATGCTATGAATAAACAGAGAGCAGTAGATAAAATATAAACAATATCAATCCCAACCCCATAAAAGGGGAATAAACCATACTAAGAAACAAAACTTTTTTTTTAAGGGTATTTTGTCATAGTGGAAGGAAAGAGAAAAGAAAAGAAAGAAGGAGAAAGAGGGGGGCAACCTAGAGAACAAAGTCAATGCTAATAATTATCAAAGAATAGAAGAAGAGAAGGTAAGAACAGCTACCAATCAGGGAGCATGCCTGGAGAGAAAGTCAGTTAAAGGTAACCGTAACAGATCCTTCTTAATTAATAAAGGAACGGTGGTGGCAAAAGCACGGGCAAGTCTATTGTGATGACATAACAGGTTTCACCAAACATTATAAGTAATCTTTGAAGTATCTTTCCAATTGGTTGTAATTATCTGTAAGGAAATTGCTATACAAAGATCAATAAATTTACGTACATAGCATGTGACATTCCATATGGGTGAAGACCCACCTAAAAAAACATGTACAATCTCAAAAGGAATATCAGTAGATAAAATATCATTGAGCGTAAGCCAAATACGAGCCCAAAATGATTTAACCAAAGGGCACCGAAAAAACATATGGAGAAAGTCACCGACAAGACCAACATTGTCTTGAGTCAAGTACTTTGAATTTATGTAAAACAGAACGAGTGAAAAAGAGCCTATTGTAAAAAAAATAAAAAGTCTGTGTGGTGCTGGCCAAACGAGAAACCTTATGTAATTTAGAACGAATAGTATCCCAAATCTGGAAGGAAAATTCCTGGTTTAGATCAGCTTCCCACAGAAGCTCAAGTTTAGATTTGAGCCTTTCTGTAGTGGGGTGGGATAGCAATTTGTAAATGGCAGAGGCTCTATAAGGAATAGTAAAGTTTGGTGGAGGTGAGGGAAGGGGTATGGTAATGGGTGGAGGTTTATTCTGAAAAAGAAGAGAAGATAGAGTGTGAGTAAGTAAGAGAAAATGAGTTTTACGTGTGTGTGAGAGATTAAAGGAGGCACATAAATCCTGAAAAGTTATTAAGGAGTTATCTTTGATTAAGTGGGCATATGTAATAATGCCTTTATCGATCCATTCTTTCCAATAAAGCGCTCTGTTATTGATTTTGAGGGATTTGTTGTACCATATCGGAGTCAACAAGTAAAGGTGAGAGGATGAAAAGGAAGAGCGAAACAGTGAAAGTGCTAATGCCTTAGAATGCTTAATTACGGAGGTAAGAAAACGTTTTGGAGGTTGAGATAAGCGAGTAGCAGTAAGGAATGAAAAGGGAAAAAGTTGTGCTTGTTCTAATGAGCGCCAAGCAGTTTTAGGAGGAGAGAGTGAATCAGCCAGAAAAGGCCAAATTTGCTTTAGTTTAAAGGCAGAGTGAAAACGTGAAATATTAGGAAAGTTAAGCCCACCTAAGTCTTTGGGTTGTTGTAGACGAGAAAGAGAAATCCTAGCTTTGCGGTTATTCCATAAAAATCATGTTAAAAGACGATTAATGGATTTGAAAAAATGATGTGGAAGGGATATAGGAAGCATAGAAAGATAAAAGTTAACAATAGGAAGTAACATCATTTTAACAGTTGCTAGTCTTTCCCACTAGGAAAGAAAAAGGGGGGACCAACCATCTATGAGTGTAGAAATGTTGTCAAGAATATCCTTGTGGTTGATACTAATAGTTTCTCTAATGATGTTTGCATATAAAATACCTAGACATTTGACATGCGTGGAATTCCATTCAAAGTCAGATCCTTCGAACATATGAGAAAGACAAAATGTGTTAAGAGGAAGGACTAGTTAGTTTGTAACCAGAAACCAAGGAATAATCACGAGTAAAGAGAAAAGAGCAGGTAAAGAAAGGGTTGGATTGGAAATATACAATAAAATATTGTCCGCATAAGCTGTGAACTTTATTTCAACATTCTGATAGACAAATCCAGAGTAGGAAGGCGAACGTCTTATTTTTTCCCAAAAAGGTTCTAAAGCTAGGATAAAAAAGAGGGGGGAAAGAGGACAACCTTGTCTAGTTCCTCTGTGGAGAGAAAAATATCGTGATTGAGCTCCATTAACCCAAATGAAAGTCAAAGGAGCAGAATACAATAATTTAATATACTTTATAATGGGGGGACCGAAACCGTGCCATCTAAGCGCACCAAATATAAAATCCCAATTGACCCGATCAAAAGCTTTTTTGGCATCTAAAGTAATAGCAGCAACGGGAGAGGTAATTTTCCCAGCAAGATGTATGATATTAAGAAGAGTCCTTGAGTTATCAGTAATAGACCTACCCTTAACAAATCCAGATTGATATGCATTAACAAGATCAGGGATTACTTAATTTATATGAATGGCTAAGATTTTTGCAAATACTTTACAATCTGTATTGATGAGGGAAATGGGCCGGTACTTTTTACAAAGGGAAGGATCTTTGTCTTTTTTAGAAAGAAGGCAAAGCATTGCCTGTGTAAAAGAACCTCTAGATTCGCCTGAATCAAGAAAGTGTTTGATTAGAGTAAGTAAGTGAAGAACTAAGACTGCTTTGAAATGAAGGTAAAAGCGTACCGTAAAACCATCTGGGCCGGGTGTTTTATCCTTAGGAAGAAGAGTACGGGCTGCAACCATCTCCTTTTCTGAAATTGGGACATCAAGAGAAGAGAGATCTACAGAATTATCTAAGGATTTAGGAATAGATTGAAAAAAGGAGTCGATTTGCTCAGTAGAAGGGTTAGATTCCGGAGTATAAAGGGATGAATAATATTGAACGAAACAATCGAGAATTTTAGCATCCGTGGAATGAGAAACGCCTTGAGAATCTTTGATTGCAACAATCTTAGTTTTTGTTTTTTAATTTTAAGATAATTCGCTAGTGATTTGCCTGCTTTGTTACGCCCACCATACATCTTAGCGTTACATTTAAAAGTTGATTATAAGCAGAATCTCAGGAGTGTTTATTGAATTGCATCTTTGCTTTAATGAGAGAGGATAATGTATCAGGGGAGTTAGTAGTAAAATAAAGGTGTTCAAGTCTTTTAATTTGTTGTAAAATTTTAGATGATTGAGCAAGGGCCTGTTTTTTCTTTCGGGATACAAAATCAATAACACATCCCCTAGCTGCGGCCTTAAAGGAATCCCAGATAAAATGAAAGTCTGGGACAGTGTCAAGATTATTACGAAAAAATTCATCCATAAAAAGTGCAAAGTGATCAGTAAACTGGGGATCAAGGAGTAATGAGTTGTTAAAGCACCAGCGGCGAGAAGCAAATCCGGGTGAAGGGTAATCAATGTCTAGTATGACAGGAGCGTGATCCGAAATAAGAATAGACCCTATTTGGAGAAGTGTGGCTCACTGGTTAGAGGGTTCAATTCCCGACGCGGCAGGGTCTAGAGCCCAAATATCCACAGACTCGATAATTCTCGTTTCGGTGCCTACTCGAGTCACAGGTTCACACTCTGCAGCTCTGGGCATTAGCTTGCTTAATCTCCACTACGGCCCCCCCGCGGCGGGATGCCTGGCTTTCACCTTGGGGATGCCCAGTACGGGTATCTCACAGGGAAAAACCAGGACGGGTTCCCAAGGCAAGCGCCGAGATGCCTACGGGTAATCGAGCGCTATATAAGAATGCTTAATAATAATAATAATAATATTTCGGAGTTAGTCATAAATTGAAAGGCATGGTGTGAGAGAAAGATATAGTCAATACTGGAGTGTGATACATGCACTGGAGAAAAAAAGGAAAACTCAAGGGAATCGGGATGAGATATTCTCCATGAGTCTATAAGGCTTCTGGATGAGATCGAGCTGTGAAATGATTTTTGCATTTTATTGGGAACATATTGTGTGCGTGATTTACGTTCCAAAAAGGGATCCATGAATTGATTACAATCACCACCCACAATCAAGTCTTCAGTCGGGTGAGAAGAAAGAAGTGAGGAAAAATCATTCCAAAAAGTTAACTCATTACCATTAGGGCCATATACTGTACATAGGGACAAATGAACATTGTTAACAGTACAATCTAGAAACAGCCATCTACCATTAGAATCATGAAATTCATTTTGAACTTGAACAGATAACGATTTATGAAATAAAATAACAACACCATTTTTGTTAGTAACCGCAGTGGAGCAGAAGGCTTCTCCTACCCAATGTCTACGTAGTAAGGATAAATCTTGCGATGTGAGATGTGTTTCTTGCAAGAAAGCTACTTGACATTTTAATCGAGCCAAATGAGACAAAACACGTTGTTTTTTAATAGGGTTTTGAAGACCCTTAACATTCCATGAGATGATACGAAGACCACTCATAATAAAAGGAGAAAAAGGAATAGGAAAAAGAATATAAACCAGTTAAAAGAGAAAAAGAGAAAATAGAAAAAGAGTAATTGAGTGATTAGGAGAAGAGAAACACACCAGATAGCAAAAGGATAGGAAAGAGATAATAGTAACCACCTTGTTTGTATGAACCGGAACAAAGTAAGAGTGAGGTATAAGGTAGGGAAACTCAATGCCAGGAAAAGAGAAGCAAATATCAAAATGAAGGTGAGAAAATTGTCGCCAAGGAAAAAGAAGCAAAAGAAGGAAGCAAAGTTACCACAAGACTATAATGAAGTAAGTAAAGTAAAAGGAAGAAAAAAATACTCACTAAAAAAGGAGGAAAAGAGGGTATAACAAAGAAGGAGACGAGAAGAAAAGTGAAGAAAAAAGAGAAAGAGCAGAAAAGAGTGGAAGGGGGGGTAAACTCCCCCCAGAGAAGACAGTGAAAGGGAGATGGCGAAGAGCCAAATAGCTTTAGCCATAGAGGGCAAGTGGAGAAAAACCATTAGTGTGGAAGGGGGGCGGCGAAGAACAAGTCAACCGTACGAGGAAGAGAATACATTAAAAACAAGTCACCAAAGAACATGAAAAGAAATAAAAAAGACCATAGAAAAAAAGGCGACCATATGAAACAAGGGAAGAGAACTTACCAGAACATGAGGGAAAAATTCAGCAACAGGATGGACTGTACAATACGTACATCAGGGGAATACAGGAAGGGACCACCAATAACACTGCACACAAGGGGGACCTGTAAAACGTAAAGAAGAATGTGCAATCTAGGACAAAACGCCAACATACTACATATAAGAATCACAATAAAATAGGACAGAACTACAAATCATTAACAAAATAATCAGGGTTTGCTCAGTTCCATAAGTTCTTCCTTGTGAGTGTGGATGGACTTCCGTAAGTCAGCATGATCATCGAAGCTGAAACGTCTGTCTTTATAAGTTACTTTGAAGAAGCAAGGATGGATTAAGCCGTAGCGTGCGTTCATGGCTCTCAACGCAAGTCTAAGGTCCAAAAATTCCTTTCGACGAGAAGCGGTAGGCTTGGAGACATCTTGAGTGAAAAAGACTATGTCCAGACCAAAGCATCTGCTTATGCTGTTTAGCGGCATGAAGAATTGACATAAGGTCCGAGTATAAGAGGAAATAAGCAATGATACCTCTAGGTTTAGACGGAGTAGATGTCGACTTCGGTCCTAAGCGATGAGCCCGTTGTATATTGACATCCAATGATTTAGGAAGGTTCACAATTTGGAGAACTTGAGTTTTCAGAAAATGGATCATATCCGACCCCTCAGAACCTTCTGGAATACCATAAATACGGAGGTTGTTGCGTCTATTGCGATTTTCCAAATCCTCCGCATCTTTTTGGTGGTGACTAACTTCTTTGGTAGTGTATCAACTTGAGCAACAATATCTTTTTTTTATTTTTTTATTTATTTATTTATTTATTTATTTATTTATTTTTTATTAAACCTTTATTTATTGCTTTAGACAGAAATACAAGACATTCATATCATTTCCAACCAAACAGCGCGTTACAGTTACGGTACATTAAGAAAGCATTGTACAGTCTCTTGGGCTAGAGCATCTCATCACATCTGAGCAGTGCAGTAAGGTATGTCAGTCATTAGGGTGGGTACATCATCAGTAGAATACTACGCATAGCACAGCGGGGGTTGCAATTTACGTGTAAGTCCCACCACTCCATCAGGCCATCCCAGCAATACCCCAGCCAGGTACAAGTACTGCTGTAGGGAGGACGAGTATCATACCTCTCGCGGCCTTCTGCGTATACCAGCCCTACCAGGTGACATTCCGCGGCCTCAGTGGCGTCAGTATCCCTCGCATGCAGCATCAAGATATCCCCCCCTCTCTTCTCAGTGGGCGTACCAAACGTGGGTGCAGTGTTTAGTGTTTGATGTGAAGTGCTGCATGGTTCCCAATCCCTCAGGGGGTACCCGTATATGTGCCTATTCCCAAACCCTGCATGTAAAGAAAGAACCAGCTTGATCTCAGCAAAAGTGTAACAGGGGAGCTGTGTCACATGCCTCACAGATAACAATATCCAAACCGCATTCGTCCCACAGCCTTCTACCTCGTCTCAATAATGAACAGCCCGCCTCTCCACTAGAAGAAAGAGGGTATCACCGCCAGCCAAGGTGCTGTAGTCGTGTCAGGGCGCCGCTCGACAGTAAGTGGCTCATTGCTCAGTCAGCTGCCCCTCACCCGCATAGGTGTCATTATGAGACCCCTGGTACAACCAGTATAGCTGCAGCGGGGACCAAATATCCTTGGGTCTGCAACGTGCAGGCATTAAGTCTGCATAGATGCCATTTTGGTCTTGGCAGTATGTAAGATCATCCAGCCATTCTTTGAATTTTGGTGCCCTGCCCCTTCCCCACTTGCAAGCTACTCTCCTTTTAGCAAGGAGCAACGCAATGTCAACAAATCGTCGGTGCGCTTTGGGTATATCCTTGGTATACCCCAAGAGCATCAGCACCGGGTCTAGTGGAAGAGGGCCTGCAATCATGACCTGAAGCGCCGCGTGTACCTGCGTCCAATATTCCTTTATCACGCCACACCCCGAGGCTAGGTGAAGGAAGCCTGCGCCCTCCGAGCGACACCTCGCTCACCTGTCGTCATCAGAAAGATGAAATCGCATCTTCTTGACTGGCGTGTAATAAAACCTCTGAAGAAATTTATAATGGATGATTTTCAGACGGCAGCTGGACGAGACATTCGCCGTGACCGAGCAGCAATAGTGCCATTGCTCTTCAGTGAGTTCATCGTCCAATTCGGAGTTCCAATCGTCCCTCGCTTTGGACCGTACAGGCGGACGCTGCGCTCGGATGGTATTATATAGCTTAGAAACCATGTGCCTCCCATCCGACACCAGCAGTACATGCAAGGGCAGTACCACCCCCGGTTCATCCGGAAAGTTGGGGAGTATGTCACGCATGCCCTGTCGAAGCCTAATATAATAAAACACCTCCATCGGTGTCGGGGCTCCTGCCTGAAACATCTGATCTTTGGTACGAAATAGCCCGTCCCTGAACAAATCTCCCCACGTATTGATGTGAATGCGCTTGCACATAGATCGAAATCCAGACTCTAATAACAATGACAGTTTCGGGTGGTACGTGAGGGGGAGTGCTGGCGAGTAGAGCATGGGAGCATCGAGCATAGTAGTCACTCTCCTCCAGGCGTCGAAGGTACATGTGACTGTGGTGGCAGGCGTCTCAATATCTCCAACCACTCCCAACAGCATACCGTTAAGCGGAAGCGGATGCGCAATCCATTCCTCAGCCGCAGCCTGTGGCATAAAGGGAGCCGGATTAGTGGTACGCGTATTGCGCCTGAGCACTACGGTAGTACGCGGCAAAATCCGGCACATCAAACCCACCTTTGTCATACGGCTGTGTCAAAGTCGCCCAACTAATCCGTGGTTGTTTGCCTCCCCAATATAATCGAAGAAGTTCAGTCCGCAGTCTCTTAAAGAAGTAGGGGCCCGGGTAGTAGGGGATATTCTGAAAAAGGTACAGGAACCTTGGGAGGATGATCATCTTAATCAGCGAGGCTCTACCCGCCTTTGAAAGCGGCAGGGCCAGCCATCGAGTAACATTGTCTGACAAACGTGAGATTGCCACACCATAGTTCAGCCGAATAGTATCCTCTTTATTGAGCGATATCTCAATACCCAGGTATCGCAGTTCCGAACTACACCACTCCAGGGGGTAGTCCAATTGGAAACGGTCAACCGAGGCCGTGAGGGGGAAGAATTGAGATTTCTTCCAGTTAATGTGCACTCCAGACATGCCGCCAAAGACAATAAATTCCCTAAGGATTGGGTTAAGGTTCTGCTGCGGGTGACGCACGTACAGGGTAACGTCATCCGCGTATAGAGAAATCCCTATCTGCCGTTGGTGGCAGTTAAAGGCACTGGCCTTGTGTAGTTGCCGTACCCTGCAAGCCAGCGGCTCTATTGCTAAGGCAAAAAGCAGGGGCGATAGGGGGCATCCCTGCCTGGTGCCTCTCGTGATCGGCATTTGTGCGGAAAGCACACCATTAATGACGACCCTGGCAACCGGGGCAGTGTAAAGAAGCTTCACCCAGGAGATTAAAATCTGAGGAAAACCCATTCTGTCCAAGATAGCCATGAGGTAGCCCCATTCCACAGAATCAAACGCCTTAGTGGCGTCCAAAAACACCGCGGCAACAGGCAATTCAGGCGCGATAGTGGGAATAAGGGAGAACAGCGTGCGAAGGTTGTGTGACGTCGCTCGACCTGGCACAAAGCCAGACTGATCCGGTAGTACCAGGGTAGTCATGAGAAGGGACAGCCTAGTCGCCAACACTTTGGCAAGGATTTTTGCGTCACAGTTCAAAAGCGAAAGGGGTCTATAAGAGTCGGTGTCTAACGGATTTTTCCCTGGCTTCAGGAGTGAGGTAATCGCCACCTCTCTCATTGAGCCCGGTAGTATCCCCACTTCAAGCGATTCTGTAAAGACTTCCCTCAGTACCGGTGCCATGATGTCAATGTAGCACTTGTAAAATTCAGCTGGAAGGCCGTCCAGCCCTGCAGCTTTTCCGTTACTAAGGGACATGATAGCTTCTCTAATCTCGTCTAGTTCAAAAGGAGACCCAAGAAAGGCCCTATGACTGTCGCCAAGCCAGCACAGCGCTATGTCATTAAGGAAATCTCCGAATTCCACGTCGCCTTCCTGCTGCGTGGAGTACAATTGTTTGTAGTGCTGTAGGAAGGTGTCTTGTATACGCTTCGTGTCCTGAAAGGTCCCTTCCTTGCCATCAGCGATTTCCAATATATGGGTAGCATAGCGCTGATGTCGCGTGAGCGCAGCAAGCACCTTCCCCGGACGGTCCCCCTCGCAGAATCTCCTAGCCGTCCAGTATTTGCCCCGGAACTTCACCTCCCTAGCAGCCTCTTCCTCAAAGGACGAAAGCTTAGACCTGAATTCCTGCGCTAGCGCAGGGCTAGGGTTGCGGAACATCTCCGCCTCAAGGGCTTTAAGTTCTGACTCAAGTTTATTTAGCGTACGAACTAAGTCTCTTAGTATCCCGCAGCTCTTAGCAATCGTGATACCCCTGATAGTCACCTTGAAGGCTTCCCATATTGTCTCTACACTTTCGACAGATCCCTTATTTCTAGGGAAGAAAGCCTCTATCTCCTCACCAAGTTCAAGTTTAAAGATAGGATCAAGCAGAGCTGAGGGGAATAGCCTCCACGGTGGTCGCAATTTGTGCAGGCCAGGCATCTCAATCACAGCCAAGACCGGGCAGTGGTCAGAGTAGGTCCGAGGCAGATGTTTAACTTTGATGGCACCATTGGCGAGACCCCGTGAAATGAAGCAGTAATCAAGTCTTGCCCATGCACGAGTGTGTGCCGTGTAGTGCGTGCCCTCTCTAGTCACTGGGTGCTTGAACCTCCAGCTATCAATGAGCCGTGCCTCAGTCAGTATACCTTGCAGTGTGTCTCGAGCCTTAATGTTGTAGTGGCCACTCCCATCTGACCTATCCGCCCCAGGTATCAGCGATAGGTTGAAATCCCCCCCCCAGACAATGTGCGCGGCTTCAACCTCCAGTACATGACCCCATAGTGTCAGGAAGAAATCAGGAGTGTCAACATTGGGCGCATAACAATTCACAATCATGATTACATCCGTACCCAATCTGCCCCACAACAGCACATACCTCCCCTCCGTATCCACCCTCGCTCCCAATTTTTGGAAGGGTAGTGCCCTGTTAATCAAGATGGTCGTACCTCTGGAATACGTGGAATATGAAGAGAATTCTCTCACATGTGCCCATCTACACGCAAATTTAGGGTCTCTTCGCGGGTCCAGGTGAGTTTCCTGAAGCAGCGCTATCTGCACATGATGTCTATCTAAATATGTAAGTACATTTCTACATTTCCTGGGATCATTAAGGCCTCGCACATTCCAGGACACAATGGAGATGTTATCCAATGCATCTTCACCCATTGCAACCGTCGTGCTCATGATGCAGAATCATGTCCAAGTTAGCAGCCCTCATACTTCCTGTACCAGATGCAGATCTTTTCTTCGCATGAAACATTTGCATCTCCCAGTCCGTAACGCATTCAGTCACACTATCTTCAACGTCTGTATGTTTAACATTGATAGCACCCAAACCAGTGCCTATAGTTACAACATCCCAATCCCCAACAACCACACATCCCCCCTCCCCCCGTTCGCAGCAAACCATCTCACATGCTCCCAATCCCCCCCCCCTCCCACTGAAGCAACCCAATCTTGCCAGTACCCCATCCCCACCCCCCTCCCCGACTCCCGAACTCAATAACCATCAAACAATTGTGTGGGGAATCCCCTTCTGGGGGCATCAGAGGAACGCACCAATCCACCCCGATAATCTGCTCCCGCCCCGCTCGTGCCATGCGAGACCAGTCAGAGATAGGGGGGGTGGTGCCTGGTATACATTACCCCTGCAGATTAGAACCTGTCCAACATGCCAACATCTCTCATGGTGTTCTCCCCAGATGGAGAAGCCTCTAGGGCATTCGAATGAGAGTGTCCCCTTGTCAGCTGCAACTCATACCTCCATCAGTTGTGTCATCAGTCTGTGCGCTCCAATAAAGTCCCAATCGTCGGACCGCAGTATGACCTGCAACAGCTCGGACTCAGTTCGCTGACGTGGCACTGGATCAACACCTCAATCCCGCAACAAAGGCAGCCCAACAGGGGCTTGGTCAAGTTAAAGGAGACAACTCAAATTTCAGAGCGGGGACGCAAGGTCAATTAGTGAATAGCGGAGAGGCACCGTCAGTCGCCAACATTCTCCAAGGGTTCTCCGTCTCTACCGTCTCCACCTTCATCCTCTTCGTGTCGCCTGCCTCCCCTAGCAGCGCGGATTTTTTTAATATAGTCCTCCACCTGTTGCGGATTAGTAAAAAAATATTGTTTGGCCTGATGGGTCACTCTGAGACGCGCAGGATACAAGAGTGCATAGTCCACTTGCATGGCTCTAAGCTTTTTCTTCACATCCAAGAACTTCTTCCGCTGTTCCTGTACCATAGGAGTGAAGTCCGGGTATACTGAGAAGTTCACACCATCACATGACAGGTTTTGGTTTGTCCGCGCTGCTCGTAGTGCCGCATCGCGGTCGCGGTAGTTGAGCAACCGGGCGATGATAGGCCGCGGCGGTCTCCCTGGTTCGGGCCGTGGCCCAAGAGAACGGTGTGCTCTTTCGACAATAAATTTACTGGAGAAGGCTTCCCTGCCCACTGCAGTCGTGAGGATTCGTTCGACATATTCTTCCATACGTCCTGTGTTGGTGGATTCCGGAACTCCAACGACGCGTATGTTGTTGCGTCTACTCCTCGCCTCTAACTCCTCATTCTTTGCCGCTATCACACGCAATATATTGTCCATTCTGGATAGGCGGGTATCGTGGGACGTCGACGTGTCCTCCGCGGCCGATATGCGTCGTTCTGCCTCTGACAGGCGCTCTTCATGGACCTCCAGTTTCTGCGCAACTCCGTCCATTCGCGAGGATAGTCGATCCACTTTGTCCACTATCGTGGCGAAGCCCTGCCTCATCTCCTCCATCATCATGCGCATCTCAGGGGTCATGGCCGTGGAGGGGGGTTCAGCGCCCGCCAATCCTCAGGCACCTCCAGAGTCCGCAGTGTCTCGTAGCTGTTTTCTAGTGGCCGCGGGCTCGAAAGAAAGTTTAGGCTGTTTATTGTCATTCTTCCCCATTGTACGTCTCTTGTAGGGGCTAGAGGCGCTCGGAGATGTACGATTAGTGCGGTCCTCACCGCCCGCCAGCGACCCGTTTTGCATCCGTATGATCAGTCCAGTGGTCACTCAGATGGCGGCCTTCTCTGCGCGAGTAGCAGCCTAACAACCCGGAAGAATGCACCCCCAGATGATGTGACCTCCGCTCCAGCTATCGAGGTCCCCCGCATGCATTCACAAAGTGGTCAGAGGTCCCTCTCAGCCCTTGTCTTCACCGCAGCATGGAGGAGAGGTGCGCAGTCCCGTGGGCCCCAAACACGCGACACCCCCTCAGCAACACAGTGATCACGCGCCTGCGAATACCTTATGTCATCTGCATGTAATGTGGACTGCAGTATGCTCCAAGTTCACTTGAGCAGGTCCCCTGCCTCGCAGGCATGCACTCAGGGCCGTGATGAATAGTCTCAGGGGGGAGGGGTACACGTGTTGCCGGCGGGTAGCGATCAGTTAAGGGACCGGTCCAGGATGGCGTCCCCCAGCAGGCTCCCGACGCTCCTCAATCCGCCGCTAGCAACAGCGGCGAGCCCTCGGGAGAAAAGTTGGTTCCACCGGGCAGTTGTGCACAGAAATCCGGGCCCCTGTTTAATTACCTCTCGGTGCAGGCACCAGGTCTCCGTCTCCCCCGCAGTTCCAGCGGGTCCCCGCGCCTCCGCACAGTGTCTCTGTCACTGACAGCTGTCAGTGGAGGGGGATGACTCACCGCCACAACGGGTCCGCCAGTCAGCAGCAGGGTCCGCACCCTCCAGGCGGTCCGCCCCGCGTCCAAGGCCTGTCAACCTCGTGGCGAGCCTCGGCCTCTCGTGGGCGCGCCTCCGAGCCTCTGCGCCGCCTTTCCGCAGCAGCGCACCCCGGCCAGCCTTTCCAGGTGACGAAGTCCGGCGTCCGACGTCAGATCGCCACCAAACTTATACAGGAGCTGCGGGGGATGTGAAACCACACTCGCTGAAAGTTTCAGATGATTATCTGCAGGTCATAAGGAGATATGAAGGATTGTATTGACCAGGCAGCCAGAGCCTCACTACAGTGCGGCCATTAGCTAGTGCGCCCTCTAGCGCCCCCCAACTTGAGCAACAACATCTTGAGCATCTCTAATTTTGTGTTCGACATCTGAGAGTCTAGTATCGAGATTAGACCATTTATCATTCAACTTTTGAAGAGTATTGGCGGTATCTGCCATAAAGGGACGGATAAGACGCAACTCTTCCATTAAATCCTCCAAAGTAATAGGCAGAGGTGATTTGGACGGAGAAGGTGGGTCTTTTTTTAGACGTTTACTTGCAGAAGCAGCAGAGTCTTTACGGCTACTAGCAGTGAGATTTAGTTGAGTGTGAGGTCTCCATCTTGAAAACACCAGCCAAAATAAATGGCGCAGAAAGCTCAGGAAAACAGTAGCAAAATGTTCTGTGGTGAAGATGAGGAAGGGCCCACTATGAAGACAAAAAAGCTGAATCGCCAACATAGCCCAGCAGGTTAAATGCGTAGGAGTGAAGGCACGTGAAGCAAGTAGCGTAGAATTCTATAAATATCAAGGGAAAAAGAAAAAAAAACACCTCAATAATGAGGAGGGCAAGCAGCAATAATAGACACGTAGATGCTGTGCCGCAGAGAGCATGAGATAAGGAAAGCGCCCAAATAACTCCTCACCTAGATGCGATAAACCAAGGATATTTGGGCTAGAAACGCTTCATGGAGCCAAAAGATGAAGAAAAGTAATTAAAAGAAGCACCAGCTGAGCAGTCCGTGGGCAGTAGAAGAAAGCTTCATTCAAAAAAGGAAGAAAACCATCCAGAAGAAGCATGTAGCATCGTAGGAGGATGAGGAAAGGAGATACTGCGTGGAGGAATATACAAAATGGCGGCCGCTGTCTGAGGCAGAAAAGAAATCAGCAGAATGCACTCGCAAAAGATTGAATTCCGATCTGAAAACTTACCATTATGTGCTGCAGTGCTTCCGACGTCCAAAACTGCCATTGGAGCCAGAAAATACTGCCCAAATCGAAGCCCTTGAAGTAAAAGTCGGCACCGACGAGCGGAGCTCTATACGTGGCGGCCATTTTATTTCGCCGCGTGCCTCTCAAACGTTCCAGACATGACTAGATTATTTTCCACAAATCGGTGAAACTTAAATTTGACCCAGCCCCTACTTTCTTTGTACTCTCTGGACTGGCAAAAGCTACACTTGGATTTTACGAATTCCACCTGCACACCGCATAGCAGCACATCTTACCCCCTGTGAAAATACAGTCTGGTATGCAAACAAATTTCCCATCGGTAGGGTCATGTGCAAGAGACAGCTCATGTGCAAACATAACTCCCAGGTGAGAATGCAGTTCCACATATCAGCAAACACACTCCGCATCTGCAGCGTAATGTGCAAGCATGTGCAAGCACACGCCCATGTATACATTATTCGTCGTTCAGAAGCACACTTCCATGTAAAAATTCGGCCCTCTTGCAAATATAGTCCTGCAACTCTTCTTTGTCTGCAGTGAGTGACGCATCACAGCAGCTCAAACGCTTTCAACGTTAGTAGGAGTAGCCGGTTTAAAACAAAGTGTTCTGAGGCAGCGAGTGCGACTTACTGCTTATTCTGGCATGACCATTGGCATCCCTTCTTGCATACCACGGACCACACTACAGGAAGAAGCGGAGCAACCAGAGAGGAGGAAGGGAACATTCTTCTCCTTCAGAAACTTCCAGTTCCACCACACAGGAGGATACGAACAGGAAGGGTCGAGTCTACTCTGTACAGACTTGAATCCTCGGCTTCCCGCCTGCCACATGCCTTTCCTACCTCGTCACAGGGTGGGTTCCACCACGCCCTGTAATAAGTTAGGAAACCTTTCTCAACTCTCTGATTGACGTGGAGGGTTAGCAATTCCGGGCATGGACATAAAATGCCCAGGGCTAACTTTGCCTCCACGCCATCAGGGGGTGGAGACTGGGCCCTGAAGCTAGGTCTTTGCCGAGCTGATGACATCACAGCCTTCAGGGCTGTGAGGTTGTCGGCTCGGCAAACACTTAGGCTTCTTTGGGACCGCAAGGGGGCGCATGCACGGGGAGACTCCAGTCAGTGTGGCTTATCTATACACCAGTGAGTACTGTGACAGTGTGACTTTTTATAAGTAACTTATTATTATTTACAAAATTAATTTTAAAATTGAGCACACCACTTTTGGTAACGGGGGCGGAACCAGGACGCCCTTGTGGAGAAACCGCCACTGGTTAGTGTGTATATGCAGGGTGGGGGGGATATAGTATTGAACTGGGCAAATTCAAGGAAGATATAGAGGAACTTAGTGACCTACATTCCGATGATCGGTTTATTCTGTTGGGGGATTTTCAACCATATATAGGACCCACGGATGGTCCACTTCTGGAATAAAGAGATATTGACTACATATAAGATAAATGATGCTAGATTTCCCACTGTTGAATTGTCTGCTAAAGATATCGCCTTAGGGAAATATTTGGGGTCAAAGGGGCTAATCTGTTTGAATGGAAGGATAGAGGCAGACTGCCCAGCCAGGAGAACATTCAAATTGGGACAACAACCCTGGCCAATAGATTATATTTTCATGCATGCCTGGAACTTTGATACAGTAAGAAAGTTTGAGATGTGTCAAGTTGAGGGTAGTGATCATAAAACTCGAATTAGATTGTGAAGAATAAAGACTAAGAGAAAAAGTGTTGCCTGTTTGTTACACTTGGCATCTTTTGGCGTGTTTCCCCTGAGTTTTTGCTTTCTGCCCTCCCGTTTTTGCTGGCGTAGCGTTTTTGTGCACTTTTCGCACTGCTGATCAATGGTAAAGTGCAAGTGCTCCTGTGGTAAAGTATGTTATGGATTGGTGTTTCCATGATTGGCTGTTTGGTTTTCTTATCAGCCCCTTGTAAAGTGCACAGAGTGTGCCAGGGCCTGGGAATCAAATGATACGCGTGGGCCTGCAGCACGATTGTGCCACCCACGTGAGTAGCCCGGAAAAGGTACCTCAGACCGGCCATTGCAGAGGCTGCGGGCAGTTTGTAACTGTCATGTCGACTTGGCCCGTGCATACACTGGCCAGTCCTTAACCTTCCCTTTTTGTACATGTCAGGCACCCCTAAGGTAGGCCCAACGTACCCCTGTGGGCAGGGTGCAGTGTATGTGAAAGGTAGGACATGCCCTGGTGTGTGTGGCATGTCCTGACATTGAATTACAGCCCATTTCATTTTTCACTATTGCAAGGCTACCTGTTCTGATAGGCCAGAATGGGCAGTTTCATTATAATATCTTATAATCCTAAAAAGACCCAGGGAACAAGGTAGAAGTTCGAGTTTAGTATTCCTGAACTCAGAATGTTAAAATACATCTTTTATTGCAGGTGATTTTTACATTCTGCATTTGAAAACACCACTTTTGGAAAGTAGGTATTTTCTTGCTCAGTCATCCTGTGTGCCTCTGCTGGAATGTGGATTGCCTGTCTCGATTTTGGACGACAGGTGGCTAGGAAGCAAGGGTGGCTCCCGATAGTCTAGGTAGGTCAGGAAAGGGCTGCAATGGGGGAAGAGGGAGGAGATTTCCTTGCACCTCAAAAGGCCTGGTCTGCCTCTGACAATGCTGTCTCCACCCCCTGCCTGTAAATCACACCAGAGAAGGCAGAACTGGTTCTTGCTTGGCACAGACACCCTCTGCCTAAATGATCAAAGGATTTTTGGATACAAATTCTGGGGCCCAAACCCCTTAACTTTAAAACTCATCTGGATCAAGAAGACTGCCAAGAAGAAGAGCCGGAGAAGCTGTAAGCAGAAATGACTACTTTGCTGAGTTCTTTGCGGGGCTGACCTGTAGTGGCTGCTTCCGTCTTGGGCAGTGAAAGGCCTGGTCTGGACTTTCTGCAACCTAATTTGTGAGTCTCACCAAGAGCTTGAGGTAGAGCTTGCCCCCTGTTCACGAAGTCTCAGGAACCCCAAAGACTTCAAGCTCTTCTGCCTGCAGCACTGGGGACTATGTGTTTTGTGCTGCCACAGAGGATAAGTAACTCGACGACGTCTACGACGCTGCTGCCGACTCTGTGTCCTGACGGCACCGCAGAGGCCACCGCCGCAATGCCTTACCGCGAACCTAGTCTCACTGATGACACATGCTGACGCCGCCACCGAGCCGCTGCTCGCACCGCGACCTGTGGGCACACACTCCGCACGGCCTTGCTTCACACCGAAGCCTGGGCACCGCAGAAAGCACCACCGCAATGCCGCACCGCGACCCTGGTCTCACCGACGACGCCTCCTGACGCCGCCACCAAGGCGTTGCTCGCACCATGACCTGTGGGCACTGAACTCCGCATCGCTTCACGACGACGCCTTGGCCTCCACGATGACGCCGCTCCACGGCGAAATCGACGCTGCTGCTTGCCCCGTGGTTCGAGGGCACCCCTTATAAAATTACACGACGCACCGCCCTCATCCCACACCGCAGCCTTGGCCTACCGGCGCCGGCACCATCGACTCCCGTTTGTCAGCCGATGACAGCGCTTCAGCAACGACGACACCGCTGCTTGCACCATGACCTGCCAGCACCGCCACCGCCTTCACCTCGCACCGCGATCCTGGTCTCACTGACGACGCCATCTGACACCGCCACCGAGCCGCTGCACGCATTGCAACCTGAGGGCATGGCACGCCACACCGCTGCACTTCGCACCGCAGCACCCGACGCCTTCCAACGCCAGCGCTCCTGATCCCAACAGAAAGGAGCTCAACCTGCAACGCGAGTGACTTCAAGGGCCTAGACGTCCTGCATCTCTAACTGTACTGTTTGCGGGTCTTCCCGACACCGTAGCTGGTCCACGACGCCGCGACCAGCCTGAACTGTTTGGATTTGTTTGCTCACAATGCTGTGAAAGCCCCGGACGGAGCTATTGACATCAAGGAACTGGTTTTAAAGCGTATTTTGATAACTGGAGATTTTTAAGTACTATATTGTGGATTGTTATAGGTTTTGGTCTTGTATATATAAATATTGGCTATTTTTCTAAACCTGTGTGGTGTCCTTTTGTAGTGCTTACACTGTATCATTGTCGGTTAGGTGCAAATGCTTTACACAATGCCTCTAAGTTAAGCCTGACTGCTCGTGCCAAGCTACCAAGGGGGTGAGCAGGGGTTATTTTAGGAGTGTAACTCCTTTATCCTGACTAGAAAGAAGGGTCCCTACTTTGACAAGGTGCAAGCCCTTGACAACTAGAGCCCCCATTTCTAACACTGAGACATCTCACAAAAAAAATGTCGGAAGACAGTATGGAAAAGGTAGCCAGATACCAACAGAGCAAAAAGGCTAAGCAGTGCCCATAGTAAAAACGCAGGGTGGTATGACAAAACTATCAGACAGATTGTGAAATGTTTAAGAGTTGAAGTAAAATGGAAGAAAAAATTGAGGTAATAGGAACCAGTGAGCTCAGACCAAAGAAAATGATTGGTTTAACAAGGAATGTCGGATACTAAAATTGCAGATCAGAGAAGGGGAAAGAAGGCTTAAGTTGAGGTACGATTCAAGGAATTATAATAACCTACAGAAGGTAAAGAAACAATATAAAAAGTTAATCCGAGATCAAAAAAGAAACCATAAGGAGAAATGTTGAGTTAATCTTCTGAATGCAATAGAAACTAAAAATTCAATAAAATTCTGGAAACGAGTCCAAGGTGGTTCTGGTAGGACACAGGGTGTAATGAACTGTGCAGTGACAGAAGAGGCCTGAGTGAAGCATCTAAAAGAGATGTATGGGGCAAGAGGAGAAGCTGCAGTAAAGAGGGTCAATTCTTGGAAGGCTAAAAATGAAGATATGAGTTCTTTATTTACAATAAGCAAAATTAGATGCACCATTGCAAATTTAAATCTAACTAGGGCAGCAGGACCAGATAATCTGCCAGCTGTAATTATAAAAACAAATCCTGATTGGTGGGCAGGATTCTTTTCCCAAATGTTCATGGATATACTTGAGCAGGGACAGATACCGGAAAGTTGGAAAGGGGCAATTATTAGACCCATCCACAAGTGGGGAAATATACACTCTCATAAGAACTAGAGATAAATAAATCTGTTGGGGGGGCGTGGGTTGGAGCGTCAAGATGGCGGTTGCACTCTAAGAGTGCTCTGGACCCCTCCGTCATCCGCTCAAGTCATCCGACACCACCTAGTTATTACTGTGGGTTAGGTGAAAATGCTTTACACACTGCCTCGAACATAAGCCTGACTGCTCGAGCCAAGCTACCAAGGGGGTGAGCATGGGTTATTTTAAGAGTGTAACTCCCTAATCCTGACTAGGAAGAAGGGTCCCTACTTTGACAAGGGTGCAAGCCCTTGCCAACTAGAGACCCCCATTTCTAACATTGGTTATCAGCGTTGAGGATAGGACTTGTGTTTGCACTTGAATTACCGTGATTGATGTGCACTACTACCATATCGCAGACCATTACGTGCCACATACTAATCCTAAGCAGTTTGAGCTTGCTACTTCGTCATGCCGGAATCGAGAGCATCATCCGATGCATTCCTGGAAATTGCCTTTGAGGAGGATAGGTTGGAACTCTAAAATGTTAGGGAATTGAAATCCATTTGCAAGAGCCTAAAAAGTCCAAGTCAGAGGCCTCACTAGGAAGGACGAGCTACAAAAGGGGCCAAGGGCTTGGGTAGCAGCCAGAGATGCAAGTGGGCAATATGGCGATCTTAGTGGAGAGGCAGAGGGGCCTATTCCTAGGGTGGATGTGCTTTTGGGAGGGTGGGACCCTTTCGGCCAGGCAGCAGTAGGCTGTCCCCAGAGGAGCTGAAGGACAGGCGGGAAGCAAGGAAGTTCGAGTTGGAAAAACTCAGGCTAGAAATGGAGGAGAGGAAGATGATATTATACCATGAATGAGGTCTTAAGGACCTGGAGCTAAGATGTAGGCCCGGTTCAGATGGCAACAACTCGTCAAGACAGGCATACAGAATCGTGCACATCCCTAAGAATGTGGGCAAGGAATTCAAGAAGGGGCATGACATACAAAGGTAGTTTCAGGGGTACAAGGCAGCAAATCACATGAATGGGGTCCCTGACGAGAATTGGGTAGCAGGATTGTGGCCTCTCTTCCCTGAAGAAGCGAGGGACACTTTAATAGCTTTGGGTAAGGGGGATCACCTCACTTATCCAGACATGAAGGACGCCCTCCTCACTAAGTATGCTCTTACTCCTGAAAAGTACAGGGATCAGTTCAGGTCAAGTAACAAGTCTGATGCCAACACTTGGAATGTGTGGATGTGTTTGGCCGGTCACTGGATGGCTGGGTGAAGGGCAGTAATGTGACAGATTATCAGGGGCTCTACAATTTGAATGCATGGCAGCACTTGTCCAGTCTATGTTTTGCAGATCTGTGCCAAGACCTAGTTGATAGTAAGCTGACTGACCCGGCAAAGCTTTCTACGGAGGCAGACCGCTGGGTGAGTACCAGGGTCCACAAGAAAGCATTTGGGGGAGACTCAGCCAAAGGTGGGCAGGGTCCCCAGCAGAAAAGTGGGGGGGACAAGGGTAAAGTGCAGGAGTTCTCTAAAGGGCCCCAAACTAACACCCAGGGTAAAGGTTCCCATCCCTCGGAGATAAGAAACAAGGGGTCTTGTCAGGAAAGCCTGCTGAGACCGGCCCGCAAATGTTTTGCGTGTGACCAGGTGGGGCACATAAATGGGGACCCCAGGCACTCCAACTGGGCACAGCCACCCACTGGTGGGCAGTCCAAAGTGTTGGCTATTGTAGCGCTTGGGGAGGAGGAGGAGTACCCACAGGAGGGTGGGGACCCCGCAGAAATGACCCTCGTCTCACTAAGGGACAGTGAGATGGTCTCAGGGACCCAGGTGCCCCCTAACACAAAGAAATACAGCACCTGGGTGACCATCAATGTGAGAAGGGTAGAGGCTCTCAGGGATACTGGAGCCAGTGCGACCTCAGTCCGGTGTCACCTGGTCTCTAAAGAGTAGGTAGTCCCCAGGGCATTCCACCAAGTAATTGCAGTCAACAATTCAGAGTGCCAGTGTCTGGTGGCGCAGGTTCCCTTTGAGTGGGAGGGGGTCTCAGGCCCCTTGAGGGTATTTGTGAGCCCTTCCATGCCTGTAGATTGTCCGCTCGGTAACGACCTGGAGCAGTCCTGTGGAAGGATGTTGAGCTCAGGTCCCACTTGGAGATGCTTGGTTTGCCAGAGTGGGCATTCGTGGCTACTCGGTCCATGGCAGACCAGCGAGGGTGATCAGAGGGATCCGGAGCCTGAAACATTGGCCCAGGCCCCTGCCAAGAGAAAGGGCAAGGGGCGCAGGAAACCACCCCAAAGTTCCCATGGCCCAGGAGGAGGCGGACCTTGAGGGAGACGCCCCGATGCCTACAGGGGAGCAAGTAGCCAAACTGGGGGACATCTCTGAGCTGCCCCACTGGCAGCAATAAGAGGGTCCCACCAGGGAGGAGTTCTGCCGGGAGCAGAAGGAGTGCCCTTCTTTGGAGGGTCTGGGGCGGTAGGCCGCAGCCTAGGGCAACTGGTGATCAGTCTGGATCACATTGGATCTACTGGGAGAATGATCTCCTGTATAGCGAGCATAAGGTCGCTGAGCCTAGGTCAGCCCGTGTGCTGGTGGTACCCCAGCTCTTCAGGACCTTCCTACTGGGTCTGGCTCACAACGTATTTATTTATTTATTTATTATAAGACCCAAGGGTATCAGAGCGCTTCACAACAGGTACACCAATGTGCCTTAGCGGCGAAGGAAGACTCCACATCTGGACAACTTAAGGGCATTGCAAATAACATAGTCATACAGATCATAAAGTCTACGGGGGAGGGTTCTATGGTCTTCCCCATTCAGTTCAGGTATACTCAAGGAAGAGGGCTTTGAGTAAAGTCTTGAATTTCGAGAAATGGGAGGTCATTCTGATGTGGGGGGGATGGCGTTCCAGATCTTGGGTGCATTACCCGCAAAGGATTTATTTATAGTTTTGCGTTTCTTCGATTTCAATGGAATGAGAAGAAGCGTGTTGGAGCTTCTGAGATTCCTGGACTGGCCAGCCCTTTTGAGTTTTGCAACCAGGTATTCTGGTTTGCCTGTGTGAAGGGCTTTGTGTGTAAGACATGCTGTTCGAAAGTTGGCTCGTTGTTCAATAGGGAGCCATTTCAGATCCTTGAGCGCGGGAGAAATGTGGTTGAATTTCTTGGTTCATGTGACCATTCTAGCCGCGGCATTGAGGGTGGTTTTCAAGGGGCCTAGGTGTGATTTAGCTGATCCGGTCAGGGCTGCGATTCCATAGTCAATTCTGGAGAGCACCAGTGCTTGAGTGGCCTGTTGAAGGTCCTTTGGAGGCAGGAAGGGTTTTATTTTGTAGAGAAGTTTCAGATTGAGGAAAGCGCTTTTGGCGGAGCTCGCTATGTGTTTTTTCATGTCTAGTTTGGGGTCTAGGGTGATACCTAGGGACTTGACCGAATCTTTCGGCTTGAGGGTGCCATTGAGGGCGTCGATGGCTTTGAGCCATTCTTCAATTTGGGGGTTTTCGTTTCTGTTGGAGATGAGTAGAACTTCAGTTTTCTCTTGATTAAGCTTCAGGTGGTTCTGTGAGAGCCATTGTTGAACGTCTTTGAGCAGGATATTTGGGGAAGGACAAGACCTTTGACCGGCTTGTCAGCCACTTCTTCTGGCCCCAAATGTGATGGCAGTTAGATGCCACACTTGCCAGGCAAGTGGTAAGAGTGGGAGGAAGGTCAAAGCACCTCTCCAGCCATTCCCCATTGTTGGGACACCCTTTGAAAGGGTAGGGATGGACATTGTGGGGCCACTGGATCCCAAGACAGCCATGGGCAACAGGTACATCCTGGTCTTGGTGGACCATGCCACCCGGTACCCGGAGGCAATCTCTCTCAGGACAAAGAAGTTTCAGTCGTGGGCCGAGCATTAATGGGGATCTTTTCCCACGTGGGGTTCCCCCGAGAGGTGGTTTCCGACAGGGGGATCAATTTCATATCGAAGTATATGACAACCCTGTGGAAGGAGTGTGGTGTCACTTACAAGTTCATCCCCCTTACCACCCACAAGGTAACGGTCTCATAGAAAGGTTCAACCAGACCTTGAAGGCCATGATTAAGGGTCTAACAGAACCCATGAGGTGTAAGTGGGACATCCTCGTGCCGTGCCTTTTCTTTGCCTACAAGGAAGTACCCCAGAAGTCTCTTGTGTTCACTCCCTTTGAGCTTCTGTATGGCCACCGTGTGAGAGGACCTCTGAGTTTGGTGAAGGAAGGCTGGTAGGCAGCTCACAGCAAAACTCCCCAGGATGTGTTTAGTTACATGCTGGCCTTCCGAAACCAAACCGCCCGCTTCAGGAAACTCGCTCAGGTGCACCTCATGGCCAGCCAGGAAAAAATGAAGAAGTGGCATGACCAGAATGCCACTCTGGTCGAGTTTCAACCTGGACAAAAAGTGTGGGTCATGGCCCCAGTGGAAACTTGTGCCTTACAGGACAAGTGGACTGGGCCATTTGAGGTGGTGGAGTGCGAAAGCGAGGTCACCTACCTGGTGGATTTGCAGACTCCCAGGAAGCCTTTGCGGGTCCTCCACATGAACCGCATCAAACCCCACTTTGAGAGGTCTGAAGTGAACATGCTCTTGGCGACAGATGACGGGGCAGAAGAGGGGAGTGAGCCTCTCCCAAACCTCCTGTCGGCCAAGGAAGGTGATGGGTCAGTGGAAGGTGTGATCCTCTCCCCGACACTGACCGCCGAGCAGCAGAGTGACTGTCACCGGTTGCTGGGACAGTTTGCCCCGTTGTTCTCCGTGATCCCAGGTGTTACTATCTGGTGTACCCATGACATGGACACCGGTGACAGCCCCCTGTAAAGCACAAAATGTACAAGTTGGCTGACCAGGTCAAGGCCAGCATCAAGGAGGAGGTTTCTAAGATGTTGGCGTTAGGGGTGGTTGAGCCGTCCATCTGTCCATGGGCCAGCCCAGTGGTCTTGGTCCCAAAGGCTGCTGCACCCGGGGTCACTCCAGAACTGCGGTTTTGAGTGGACTACCGTGGGCTCAATGCCGTTACCAGGACTGACGCACACCCCATCCCCAGAGCTGATGAGCTCATTGATCGGTTGGGAGCTGACAAGTTCCTCAGCACGTTTGATTTAACATCTGGGTACTGGCAGATAGCCTTAACCGATGGGGCCAAGGAGAGGTCAGCATTTTTAACCCCAGAAGGACATTACCATTTCTGGGTGATGCCCTTTGGGTTGAAGAATGTCCCTGCCACCTTTCAGAGGTTGGTCAACCAGGTGTTGGCTAGGCTGGAGGATTTCAGTGCCGCTTACCTGGATGACATTGCAGTGTTCAGTTCCAGCTGGGAAGAACACTTGCAGCACTTCAGTGAAGTGTTGAAGGCGCTGTAGAGGGCAGGCCTCACGATCAAGGCCAGTAGGTGCCATATGTTCTGACTCCACTCACCTGATAACACAGGTACTACAGGAGCGAAGATGGTCCGAGACAACCCCAAAAAGTGTCTAACCCCTCGAGTGACAATCAATTACAATCACCCGAGCGGGCAACACACCAGGGGAAGAACCGGTTAACGTCAAATATTCAAGGTGATACAGGTATTCATATGGCCGTCCTCTAAACTGCAGGCATACCACATCTCCATACCAGGAACATACTGCAGCAAGAGGAAAACAAAAGAGATAGCAGGTTAGACAAAAGGGATAGACCCACTGAATTAAACAATGATATCACCCTGTATACCCCTTCCCCTCAGACTCGTCATATACCCAAAACGGAATGTGGAATTGCTCCAAAAGCAATCTTGATGAATAAAAGAAAATAGGGATGGGTAAGGGAATCCACAAAAAGGGTAGTTCTTACAACACCAGGTTCTTCCAGATTGCGGAAAAAAAGGAACACCTCCAAAATACAAGTGACCAAAAAAAATGCTAGCAAAATCCCTTCTCAGTGCACTGGAATAACAAAAATCAATGACTAAAGAATATGGACAATATATCTTGCCTAGAGTCCAAAAAATCCACTGCTTGTTTTAAGGCCCTTCAAGATGATTCCTGGCATATCCAAATAGAAACTGTAGAGGAAATGATGTCCCACGAAGAGTCTGCTCCAGACGGAAAACAGAACAAATCCTTTACAGCAAGGAGGATCCAATCAAGGGCCAAAAACAGGAGTCCAAAAATAGAGAATCACCATGTAGCAGGGAACACAAGATCCAGACAGCAGGACGCCAGGATAGCAAAGGCCAAAGTACTTCCGGGGCCGAAAACCGGAAGAGAACCCAAGCGAGGAAAGGAGGGAGCAGAGGCCTTAAATAGTAACAAAGGTCCTTCCTAGTAACCTATCGCTAGGCAGAAAACAGAAGGGAGATGTCTGCCCACCTACCCCGCGTCAGAATAGAATTCCCCCCACAAAAGGTGCCGCCTCCTAATCCCTCCCACAGGGTTCTACCCACTCGGGTCCACCCGCAAGTTTCCTGCCCGCAGCGTAACTGTCCACAGGGCCCCGCCCACAATGTCCGTCCGCCGTGTTCCCGCCCAAACCCGCCCACAGTGTTTCCCGCCCGTACCCGCCTGCAGTGTTTCCCGCCCCCAGTGTTTCCCGAACATACCCGCTCACAGTGTTTCCCGCCCATACCGAGAGAGGAAAGGGGGAAAGAAAAAATAAAGGAATCACAGGCATTCAGACTGCATCAGTACCCCCCTCAAAAGACCCCCACAGGCCGGGGCTTAGAAGGGTGAAAACGATGAAACAAACGGACCAACCGGGAAGCATTAACAAACCAAGCAGGTTCCCAAGTACGGTCCTCAGGGGGATAACCCTCCCAATCCACCCAATAAAACAAACGTCTCTGACGCCTCCTTGAATCCAATATGGCACGAACCACAAATTCCTCTTCACCATTAATCAACAACGAGGGAGGAGGAGGCATAGGCACTGTAGTAGGGATTTAGGGCTTAAGAAGGGAGGTGTGAAATACAGGCTGCACATGATAGTCCTCAGGCAACTCCAACTCGATAGCAACAGGGTTCACAATACAAAAAAAAGGACCCAAATAGCGAGGCTGCAATTTCCGTGGCCCGGCCAAATGCACATTCTTAGAGTACAACCAAACCTGATCCCCAGGCATATACGAAGGCGCAGGGATCCGATGCCGATCAGCATTCTCCTTCATCTTAGCTTTAGCAGCTACCAGCTGGTCGTGGGCGGCCTGCCACACCGCTTTGAGCTCCAGACTCAACACATCCACTGCCGGTACCCTGCCAGAAGGCTGAATGGGTACAGCCCTAGGATGAAAACCCATGGAACAAAAGAAAGGAGAAACACCCAATGCGGAATGAAAACTGTTATTGTATGCAAACTCAGCAATGGGTAATGCTTTAACCCAACTCCCAGTCAGGGAAGTGAGAAGACAACGCAAATACTGTTCCATGGTTTGGTTGGTACGCTCCGTTTGCCCATCGCTCTGGAGATGGTAAGCCGAGGACAAACGCAGCTCCATGTCCAAAGAGGAACACGACTCTTTCCAACAATGAGACACAAACTGGGCCCCCCTGTCTAACACAATAGCAGTAGGTATACCGTGCAAATGTAATACCTGCGAAATAAAGACCATAGCCAACTCCTGAACCGTTGGAACCTTGGGTAACGGCACAAAAGGGTTTTTTTAGTAAATAAATCCACAACCACCAAAATGGTAGTACAACCTGCATCCAATGGCAAAGCGGTAACAAAATCCATACTAATGGTATGCCATGGTGCAGGAGGAACAGGTAAAGGATGCAGCAACCCCACAGGAGGAGTATGTGAGGCCTTGTTTATGGCACATACCGGACACGAGGTAACAAACACATGGATATCATGGGAAAGTGAAGCCCACCAGAACCAGCGAAGACACATCTACCGCTTATCTCTTCACTTATGGGTCATCTCCAGGATGACCCATAAGTGAAGATGAATGACACCACTCCAAAACTTTTTTCCGTAACTCCGGGGGAATAAACAACTGAGTACCATGAAACAATAATCCATCTCTTAACTGCAAAGAAGTATCCATCAACCAATGAGACAGATCAATCGATGATAACAACGACTTGATCTCATCTTCGAACTCCTGGAAAGAAGTACAACCCACAATCTTCTCGGCCGGTATCATGGGACCCACACCAAGGGAAACATCTCTACACAATGGTGACACATGAATACGAGACAAGGCATCAGATTTTGCTTGTTGAGCAGCTGGTCTATATGTGATGGTGAAATCGAATTTGTTAAAAAAGTAACCCATCTCATCTGAAGGGGTGTCAAGGCATGAGCAGAATGGAAAAACTCCCGATTTTTATGGTCTGTATAAATCGTGATAGTATGTCTTGCAACCCACAAATGGTGTCGCCATTCTTAAAAGGCTAACTTAATAGCCAGTAATTCCCTTTCTGCCACCGTATAATTCTGCTCAGCCAGTAGCAATTTCTTGGAGAAAAAAGCAAGAGGATGCATGTGACCAGTCTCAGGATAACGTTGTGATAATACCCCCCCCCCCCCCCCCCACTGCATACAATGAGGCATCTGCCTCCACAAAAAAAGTCAGTGCTGGATCAGGATGATGCAAGATATGGGCTGTAACAAAACACTCCACCAAGGACTGAAAGGCCTTCTGCACCGCCGGTGAACATTGAAACACCACTCCCTTCCTCAGCAAAGAAGTTATGGGTGAAACTACCTCAGAGGAATGGGAGATAAAGCGACAATAAAAATTGGCGAATCCCAACAACACTTGAACATCCCTAACACATGTAGGATTAGGCCAGGTAGTAATGGCCTCCATCTTTTTAGGATCCATCTGTATACCTTCAGCGGCAATAATAAAACCCAGAAAGTGGGGCGTGGCTTAAGCGCCGATGTGAGCAGCAGCGGATTCCGGAGCTCCTCCACGGCTGCCCTCCTCTACAGCTGATCCTGACATGCAATCTGGGGCTCTGGCACCGCATTTCGTGGTGGAATAGCCGGTGCCCACCTTGAGCTGAGTTTGGGACGGCAGCGAGGGCGCTAGGGCAAAGGAATACGTTTATTCCCCTTCTTGCTGCTGGCCGCCAAGATGGGAATCAAAATGGCGGCCCCGCGTGGAGGTTCAGATGCCTGACTGTGACGGCGGCTACCGTGGTCAGAGGAGACCCCGGGGGCGCCTGCGGCCCCATTCACCCCACCGGAGAGGAGTTTGAGTCTTCCCTGGACCCTGGCGGTGAGGAGACATTGCGACTCGGCAGGTGTGGGCAGTAATTTCCCGGCTGGTCAGAAGCGGATGCCTGATTTTAAAATGGCGGCGCCCGGGACCTAGTCTGCGCCATTTGGGACTCGGCGCGGATTATTAAACTGCTCGCTAAACTGAAAATCACTCACCTAAGCTTGCGGAGCCCTTGAGCCTGGCCCGGAGATTGGCGCCTGATAGACAGTGGTCCGGGGCAGACCGGAGCGGACTGCGGAGTGGCCCGGAATTGAGGAGGGGGCGGAGCTCGTGGATCTTTGCCGCCTTTGCTGCTCTTGGTCCTCGCCTCACTCCGGCGCCGCGACGCCCTCCCTGCCAGCTGGACCTCTGGGTGATTCTGGAGGTGCTGTTGCCTGCCCTTGCAACAGTGGCTGCTCATCCCCCCTGTGTCTGCCTGCGGCGGAGGGGGCTAAAAAGGGTGTCCGTGATCGACGGTGGAGAATGCTGCATCAGAGGTGGGTGAGTTCCCCATGGACTGCCTTGCTTGGGCGACGGAGGGGGAGAACGAGGTGGGACTCCCCTGCGGAATCCTTGGCGGGTGGACTGTGGCGGCGAGGGAGAAGATGAAACACCAGGCTGGGGGATCCACTGGCAGGTGACTCTCGAGGACGACTCTCGAGACGACTGCTGCCTGTGGGACAGTGGGATCATCACAGTACTGCTGGTGCGTCCCGGTGCTGCTGCGCATGTGACGGACTTGTGGTTGGATCGGATGGGTGGCGAGCTGCGCCACCTCCTAGCAGGCTGCATACCAGAGACACTGCATAGAGACTTCTTTTGTTGGTGCCCGGCAGCCCCGCAATGCGAACCTTCTCTGAGGGGTGCTTCTGCGCGGCAGACGGAGGGTGGTTAGACAGTGTTCACTGACCTGCACGACCCTACTCAATACACCGGCGGTGGGGACCAACACAGACCCGGAGAGCTACAGCAGGGGCGACGCTCTTGCTCTAGGAGCCTTGCATTGGTGGAAGGGGGTGCGGCACAAATCTGTGAAGGACAGAGGAACCTGGTTGAGGTGGCCTGGCGACGGACGGGTCGGACCTGCACAAGGTCGGAGTGGCGCCTGGGGCTACGGTTTCCGGAGAAGATATCGAGAGACGGCGGTGCCTTGCTGGTGCGGAGTGGGGCCTTGGACTGCTAGTTCCAGCCGTGTGTGACTGTCACAATGGGCAGGGTGTCAAAGAAAAAGGGATTTGAGGTGCTATGCTTGGACGAGTCGGAGCAGCACACGGAGGACGAGGATGGCGACGTTGGGCGACGGAGACCGGGAAGACCTGGGGACCCTACACTGGGAGAAATTATGCAGGCCATTGTGGCCTCGCGGGAGGCTCTAGAGAAAAGGATGGACGACATTGGCTCGGATCTCACCCTGCTGAAGGACGACCATCGGAAGCTTAAGGAGAGAACGGCGACCCACCAAACCACTATAAAGGACAAAGTGCTGGAAGTAAGAGGGGAGTACAGTGAGGGGCACTCGCGGTGCAACAATCTCCGCATCGTGGGAGTCCCGGAGCGCGAGGAAGGAGCAGAAGCGGTCAGGTTCCTGGAAACCAGGCTGAGAACAGAGGTAGCACCAGAGGGCCTATCCTCATTCTATGCACTGGAGCGGGCACATAGGGTCCCGGCTCGCCCGCCTAAACCGGGAGCGCAACAGCGACCAATGGTGGCGAGACTGTCACATTATCACGACCGGGACTTTATCCTGCAGAGGGCTCGAGACAACAGAATTTGCAAATAGGAAACAGCAAGGTGCTGATATTCCCGGATACACCAGGGAGGTCCAGCGTCAACGGTCATCCTTTCTGGCTTCTTAAAAGAAATCTGCGTCAGCTCCGTCTCCCTTACACCAAGCTATTTCCGGCACGCCTGCGGGTGACTGCAGACGAGGAGACCCACTTCTTTCTTATACCACAGGCAGCATGGGACTGGCTGGAGGGACGCGGTGGTGCGGCTGCGCGCATCCCATGGGCGGCCTCGCCATGAGAACGACAGGCAACTACTCCGTCGAAGGGGAGGCCTACCTCTCCAGTGGATCAGCGTCAGGAGCGAGACAGTGCAGTGCTGGCGGTGGTGGCCATCAGTCGGGGAGTGATTAGCCCGGCCAGTAATGATACGGACATTGAGAAGAGCGGAACTGAGAGCCCAAGATCTGGTAGCGCCCAAGGAATCTTGGACATGGAGATGCCGGACGTCACCCCGCAGACAGCCGATGGGATTTTTGGGTGATGGGGCTGCAGAGGGTATGAGGGGCAACTGGTACGATGTCTGTAGCGCTTACTGGGCTCAGGGGCCAGTTTGATGTGGGGCAGCACGACGGAAGATGACTCTCCAGGAATGCCGGGGACCCAATTGGCTGTGCATGTTCCTAAAAAGGAGGGGGGTTATGGGGGCATTGTGCGCGAGTCACATGTTACCTCCTAGTTCCGGTTCTTTGTATGAGCAATTTGGTTTGGATGGGAACCTGTTCTTGTGTGCCTGTCCTGGGGTGTGTGAGTTGGGTAAAGTTTGCAGGTTGGGTGGGATGGGGGAGGGTCAGACATGTCACTAGGGGGATTTTAGAAGAGTGTGTGCACGAGTTGGATCCATGGGCACCTCCATAGGTCTTAAAGTTATGTCTTGGAATGTAAGGGGGATGCACACTATGTGTCGACTACACAAAATACATGCTTACCTGGTACGGCGGGGAGTGCAAATCGCACTGCTTCAAGAAACTCACTTAACAAAGGTGGAGGGGATGGCATTACAGCGTCGTTGGAGGGGGAAGGTGTTCCACACTACCTACTCGGCCTTTGCATGGGGCACATTGATTTGGGTGCGGGCAGGAGTACCATTTCAGTGTGTTAGGCAGGTGGTCGATCCAGGGGGCAGGTTTACAGTGGTCACGGGGCGACTTGATGGGCGGGACATCACACTAGGAAGCATATATGCCCCCAATGTTGAACAGTCCACCTTTTTTACACCGCTATCACAGAAATTGGCGGGGGAGTTAACGGCCCCTGTTCTTCTGGGGGGGGGGACTTTAATTGTGTGACTGACGTGGACCTGGACAGCTCCCATCCCCCGCTCCCTGTCGCCCCTACTCGCAGGCTTGCAGAGATCAGACGAGACTGGCAGCAGCACTGAGGGCTGACGGACACTTGGAGGGCTCATCACTCTGGGGACCGAGACTATTCTTATTTTTCAGCGGTCCATGAGTTGCATATCAGGCTGGACGCTGTGTTGTGTTCCCCAGATGGCCACATGATGATCACGATGAGTGAATACCTGGCTAGGACAACCTCTCATCACTACCCCCTCTTGGTGGCCCTGAATTGGGTTCGACTTAGAACAGCGATCCCTAATTGGCGTCTCCGAACGGAAGTATTGGAAGACCAGGTCTTCCGAACCACCATCGGTACTGCCATAGAGGACTATTTTCAGCACAACATAAACACTTCTTCTAGTCTGCATAATGAATGGGACGCATTCAAGGTAGTGATACGCGGGCGGTGCATTGGGGTAGCTGTGGGAGTTCGTAGAACACTATTGAGTGAGGTGCAGCAGGCAGAACGACGGCTCAGGGAGGAAGAACAGGAAAGACCGGGATGGGAGGATACACAAGAAGGGCTGCTGAGGGCGAAGGATGAGTTGGCAATGCAAGTGGAGAGGCTGAGGTGCTTTGATTACAGGGCATACATGGTGCTGGCGCATGCAGAAAGAGATAAGTCTGGGGCGCTCCTAGCTTGGTTGGCAAATCCAGCGCGCAGAGGCACACTGATTCTTGAACTACGGGAAGAGGGGGGGACGGTACACTACGGACAGCAGGCCATTAACATGCAGTTCCTGGAATACTATTCCACCCTTTATTGCAGCAAGTTGGACCCTAGAGAGCTAGAGGAAGGGGATTTCCTTGACATAGAGTTACCTCAGATTGACGCGGAAGAGGCGGAGAGCCTGGGCCGACCAGTGAAATTGGGCGAGGTCCGGGGAGCTATAAAGCGTATGGCCAAGAACAAAACACCGGGTACTGATGGGTTGCCATCGGAGTTCTATGTCACTTATATAGACGTGCTGGCTCCACAACTGGTGACCCTTTATAATCGGTCGAAACAGAATGGCTATTTACCTAGCTCGACCAGGGAGGCAGTGATCGTACCTCTCCTTAAACCGGGCAAGCCGGAGTGGGATCGCACAGCGTATCACCTCCTGGGGATGTTAAACATTGATTATAAGATCTTGAGCGGTATCTTGGCCAGTCGCCTGATGGCGCACATGACAACTCTGGTGCACGGAGACCAGGCTGGGTTTATTCCTACCCGGGACACGGCCATGAACATTCGGAGACGGTGTCAATTGCTGCACGAGGCGGCGGAAGGGGGTGATGAGGCGTGTGTACTATCGATAGACATTGAAAAAGCCTTCGATAGCTTAGAGTGGCCGTATCTGTTTCGGGTTCTGAGGGACTGTGGCTTAGGTGAGGGATTTGTGGCCTGGACGAAGATTCTGTACACTCGCTCAACAGGGGTGGGCGATTTCCGTGGCTTGTGATGTAGGCAGGGGGACGAGGCAGGGCTGCCCGCTGTCTCCCCTTCTGTTTGCTCTGGCAATGGAGCCTCTGGCGGTACGCGCACCGATAGGGAGACACTACAGGGGCCTGTAGGGGATGGGTCAGATGCACTACATTGCTCTATATGCTGATGATTTGTTAATGTTCCTTGCCAATGCTACTAATGAGCTATGGGGAGCCCAGGAATTGCTAGAGAGGCTGGGGCGAGTGGCAGGACTCAAAGTCAATAGGGCCAAGACCTGTATATTTCCTGTGCGTGGGGGGCAAGACGATCCTCCTGAGGGGCTCGATGTATGATGGGAAGGCAGATGCTTGCCTTATTTGGGGGTCCGAATTTATCATGAGGCTGCTGATTTGAGGGATATGTAGGGCGGACTCTGGGAACTACCAAGAGTAATCTTGAATTCTGGGGGTCCCTACCTTTATCGGTTGCGGGACAAGTGGCATTACTAAATATGATTACCCTGCCTCATTTGCTTTACTACTTTGTTACGCTGCCGCTTTGGGTGCCTGAGAGGTGCTTTGCCCCACTAAACTCAACGGTTTCGAGTTTCCTATGGGGGTCAGGGAGGCGTAGAGTGGCGTTGAATACTATGATGCATCCCAGACAAGAAGGGGGCTTTGCAGTACCTGATTTCGAGGCTTATTACCATGTGGCCCAGTTCCAATGGTTCGCGCAGCAGATGGCGGGGAAACTGGGAGTTGAGGTGGATCGGAGAGGTAGGGACTTGGGGCTTCGCCACCTGACTCGGATTCTGTTCCAGCTCCCGGTGCGTGAAAGAGAGGTGCCCAGAGATTTGTGGGTATTACGGCAATGCTGGACTAGGGCTCTACGACAAAATAAAGCGAGCCCTGAGTATGCGGCTGAGATTCTGGTGTGGTTCTGTGAGGAGTTGCCTCACGGTGGGGATTGGCAGAGACTGCAGGATTGGGAGGAGCTGGGGATCTCATCCATTGGGGATCTGTACGAGGATGGTACCCTCTTACCATTTCAAGACCTCATGGAAAGACACAAAATCCCTGTGCAGGACTTTCTTCTGCATGCGGCAGTGACGGCTGCTGTGCGCAAACACTGGAAAACGGGATGGAGGAACCACAGGTCTTCCTCCCTTGCCAATACGTGGTCACCTCCGCGGGTAAGGTCAAGGCGGTTACGTGTCTGTATCGGAGACTGACGCAGGGCTTAAGGGCTCCTTTAGAGGAGCTGCGCACTAAATGGGAGGCTGACTTGGGAATGCCTAAAGAAGCAAAGCCCTGGGAGATGCTGCTGGAACGAGTATGGAAATCCTCTCGCAACGCGAGATTCCAGCTAATAAAATTCTGCGTTTCATCGGCCGTACCTCACTCCTTACAAAATCAATTAATTTTTCAGCTCCCGCACTGCCTGCCCGCGATGCAGACTGGAAAATGCAGCATTTATGCACATGTTCTGGGTTTGTCCATTGCTTTATGGATCTGGGGGGATGTTCGGGCCAAGCTGACCGAGGTGACGGAAAGGGAACTGCAGCCTACTCCAGGTGTGTGCCTGTTACACTGGTTCCCCAACACTGCCTGCAACAAAACCACCAGTAAATTCCTGGATCTGGGGTTAGTCCTAGCCAAACGAGAAATTACTAGCCATTGGAAGGCGGTCACAGCCCCCAGTGTTGGATGCTGGCTGCGGGAACTTATAAAGTGGGCATACTGCGAGGGGACCCTCCGGCTTCAGCTGGCTCAGAATTGACAATGACAGATTGTGGGACACGGCGAGAGCCTGGGTGGCGATGGTGGATCTTCTTAAAAACCCGACTGATGACGATGACTGATCTCTCCAGGTATGGGGGACACCCTTCACTACATGAGAACACAACCACAGGCCAAAGAGTGAGAAGATAGGTGGAGGGACGACTAACATGGGTGCATCCTCCTAGATGGGACATTAATTACTGCCATAGAGAATCCAAAGGAATGAGAGGAATACATATAGTGCAACAAGTGCACTGTTAGGGAGAGCGACATGTCTGAGGGGAGGAGGGAGGTGGGGCTAATGGGAGGGGGGACTGAGTTGGGGGGGTTGCGTTCTTTGTTATCTGGTACAGTGAATAGGTGACGACAGTGTTTGCATAATCCTGGGGTAGCACGATTCAGCCCCTCAGGGCTATGACACAAGTCGGATGGGAAATGACTCCTACATTTGATTAACTACTCTCCTTGCGAAGAAGGAGATGACGGGCTAGACGAACTAATGAGATGCGGGGCTATGACTTGATATAGACACATGCGACTGCAGGATTGCGCGCTTTTACTGTACTCTATAAGATCATATGAATAAAGCACTTACGAGAAATGAGAAAAATGAATAAAGTCTGTTTAAAAAAAATAAAAAAAGAATAAAACCCAGAAATTCCACACGTAATGTCTGAAAGATACATTTCTCAAGTTTTACAAACAACAAATTATCCAGCAAACGCTGTAAGACCTGAGAAAAATGTTTTTCTTGATCCCCAACATGCTGTGAAAAAAACAAAATGTCATCGATATAGACGATGACACAAATATCCAACAAATCCCTCAACACCTAGCCCGAAGGGCATAACACAATACTCAAAGAAGACTGAACTTTTTTCTGAAGGCGGTCTTCCATTCGTCCCCTTCACGGACACGAATGAGATGGTAAGCCCCTCTCGCAGGTTCAGTTTTGTAAAGATGGTAGCATGTCGTAGTTGGTCAAACAACACCTAAATCAATGGGAGAGGGTACTTGTTTTTAATGGTCACCTTATTTAAGGCCCTATAATCAATGCAAGGGCGTAATTCTCCTCCCTTCTTCGGTATGAAGAAGAGAGGAGAAGAAACAGGGAAATGAGGAATGCCGAATAAAACCTGCAGCTAACATCTCATCCAATTATAACCGGAAATGTTGTATTTCTGGTACGGACAAGGCATAAATCCTGCTACAAGGCAAACTCCCCCCACGGAACCAAGTCTGTGCAACAGTCAAAAGAACGGTGAGGTGGTAAAACACAGGATTTGACTTTATCAAAGACATCCGCAAATGACATAAATTGTGGTGGAATACCAGCACCTGCCATGGCACATCCAGTAGCACATACCAAAGACATTATCCTGAATCCAGGGCAACCGTACGTCTCACCCAATCAATTTTGGGATTATGGGCCTGCAACCAGGGCACCCCCAAGATCACAACAAAGGCCGGGGCATCAATAAGATAAAAGCTCAAAGACTTTGAATGACCATTATCACAGATCAGAATTAGTGGCTCAGTTTGTTTCACAATCAACCCGGAGGACAATTCAGTACCATCAATCACCCTTAATGGTTCTGGATGGGTCTTACAAACACAAGCAATGTCAAATGTCTTGGCCAACTGTATATCTATAAAATTCCCCGTGGCACCGGAATCAAGAAGAACAGGAAAGGTGTTTCTTTTGTTACCAGTTATTACCAAGGTAACTGTGATAGTAAAATGACGCGGTACTCAAGATACCAACCCTGCCACATCATAAGGATTACAATCATGTACGTTTTCCTGTGCAGTACACATTCCTCCCTGTTCGACAAAGGCTAAGGACTTCCGTACCGGCACTGAAGAGGGCTTAACTGTACATTCACGTGCAAAATGCCTGTTCCCACCACAATATAAACATAGGTTAAGCCTTTGTCACCTCTCTTTCTCCTCCTTGGACAGGGGACCTTGTGCACTCCCTATCTGCATAGGTTCAGGATGATTCTTTTCTCCTGCCTCAGTTTTAACCTCGCTACGACCATCATAATACCTAGACATGGGCAGGCGGTACCTTTCCGCCTTCCTCTCTGAGAACCGGTGATCTACTTTGACCACTAGGTCAATAAACTCAGTACAGTCTTCAGGGGGATCCACAATCTGTGATATCACATCTTTTAACTCCTCGCATAGACCCTGATAAAAAGAGAAGTTCTTTTTTCATTGGGCCAATGTGTCTCTGATACCAAACGATTAAACGTGGCTATATACACCAATAGGTCCTGTTTACCCTGCCGTAATTTAAAGAGCTCAGCATCGCTAGCCTGCATAAAAGTATGCTTTGCAAACAAATGTCGCATCTGCTCCTTAAAAGACTTGAAATCATATAGAATGGATCATAATTATCCACCAAGGGAACAGACCATAATGCAGCTGTACCAGCCAAATAAGATATCACAAATGCAACCTTCGCTGCTCATCAGGAAAAGCCATTGGTCTGCACATAAAGTGCAAATGGCATTGGTTCATAAATATGCCATATTTATTGCTGTCTCCTGAAAAAAGCTCAGGGACTGCCAATGGCACTGATACAGGTGTATTAACCGTAACCGCAACTGGCACACTACCTGAGCTACCAGAGGTACGATCATAAAGGAAAGTGGTGGGTTGTACCTGTGTTCTCCCAACCCCCACCCATTCCTTAGCCTTATAAGCATTCAATTCACCTTGCAAACCTTGATTTTCCTGTCTCAAACCCCTCACCTCCTCCTGTAAAAGATGTGAGGGCCTGGGCCAATTCCTGTAACGAAGGACCCCCCCAATGCCCCGGTCAATGGGTCCACATCCATCTTCGCTCGGGTAGTATACAATTCGTGGTCTTGGGTTTTTGTTCCGACCCCACTCACCTGATAACACAGGTACTACAGGAGCGAAGATGGTCCGAGACAACCCCAAAAAGTGTCTAACCCCTCGAGTGACAATCAATTACAATCACCCGAGCGGGCAACACACATGGGGAGGAACCGGTTAACGTCAAATATTCAAGGTGATACAGGTATTCATATGGCCATCCTCTAAACTGCAGGCATACCACATCTCCATACCAGGAACATACTGCAGCAAGAGGAAAACAAAAGAGATAGCAGGTTAGATAGAAGGGATAGACCCACTGAATTAAACAATGATATCACCCTGTATACCCCTTCCCCTCAGACTCGTCACATACCCAAACGGAATGCGGAATCGCTCCAAAAGCAGTCTTGAGGTGTCTTGATGAATAAAAGAAAATAGGGATGGGTAAGGGAATCCACACAAAGGGCAGGTCTTACAACACCAGGTTCTTCCAGATTGCGGAAAAAAAGGAACACCTCCAAAATACAAGTGACCAAAAAAACCGCTAGCAAAATCCCTTCTCAGTGCACTGGAATAACAAAAATCAATAACTAAAGAATATGGACAATATATCTCGCCTAGAGTCCAAAAAAACCACTGCTTATTTTAAGGCCCTCCAAGATGATTCCTGGTATATCCAAATAGAAACTGTAGAGGAAATGATGTCCTACGAAGAGTCTGCTCCAGCCGGAAAACAGAACAGATCCTTTACCGCAAGGAGGATCTAATCAAGGGCCAAAAACAGGAGTCCAAAAATAGAGAATCACCATGTAGCAGGGAACACAAGATCCAGACAGCAGGACGCCAGAATAGCAAAGGCCAAAGTACTTCCGGGGCCGAAAACCGGAAGAGAACCCAAGTGAGGAAAGGAGGGAGCAGAGGCTTTAAATAGTAACGAAGGTCCTTCCCAGTCACTTATCGCTAGGCAGAAAACAGAAGGGAGATGTCTGCCCACCTACCCCGAATCAGAATAGAATCCCCACCACAAAAGGTGCCGCCTCCTAATCCGACCCACAGGGTTCTACCCACTCGGGTCCTCCCGCAAGTTTTCCGCCCACAGCGTGACCGCCCACAGGGCCCCGCCCGCAATGTCCGTCCGCCGTGTTCCCGCCCATACCAGCCCACAGTCTTTCCTGCCCGTACCCGCCTGCAGTGTTTCCCACCCGTACCCGCCCGCAGTGTTTCCCGCCCGTACCCGCCCGCAGTGTTTCCCGCCCGAACCGAGAGAGGAAAGGGGGAAAGAAAAAAGAAAGGAATCACAGGCATTCAGACCGCAACACCATATTGGGCAGGGTTCTGTGGTGTACTTGGGATACCAGGTAGGAAGCGGCCAGGTGGCGCCCCTACAACCCAAGACTGACACCATTCTGGCTTGGGAGCCCCCAAGACCCAGACAGAGGTAAGGGCCTTTTTAGGACTCACCGGGTACTACCGGAGATTCGTTAAGGGTTATGGCACCATTGTTGCCCTCTTAACCGAGCTGACTTCCAGGAAGCAGCCCAAGAAGGTGATCTGGACTGAGTCCTGCCAGAAGGCTTTTGATGCTCTGAAGGCCGCCATGTGCACGGCACCCGTGCTCAAGGCCCCCAACTTCTCCAAGGAATTCGTCGTGCAGACTGATGCTTCAGAGCATGGTGTGGGAGATGTGCTCTAACAGCTGAACGAAGAGGGCCTAGACCAGCCTGTAGAGACTACTCCCCAGGGAACAGAGGTGGAGTGCTATAGAAAGGGAAGCTTTTGCTGTGGTCTGGGCCCTGAAGAAGCTGAGGCCCTACCGGTTTGGGACTCACTTTCGGGTTCAGACAGACCACAGGCCCCTCAGGTGGTTAATGCAAATGAGGGGTGAGAATCCAAAACTGCTGAGGTGGTTCATCTCCCTACAGGGAATGGACTTTACGGTAGAACACTGTCATCGCACAGAACACACCAATGCAGATGGTCTGTCCAGGTTCTTCCACCTAAGTGAAGAGAACTCCCAGGAGGTTGGGTAGTTCTCCCTACTTTCAGCTGGAGAGGACATGTGTTAGACTTGACATCTTTTGGCGTGTTTTCCCTGAGTTTTTGCTTTCTGCTCTCCCGGTTTTGACTCTGTTGTTGCTGGCGTAGTGTTTTATTGCCGCACTTTTCGTACTGTTGATCAGTGGTAAAGTGCAAGTGTCCTGTCGTAAAGTATGTTATGGATTGGTGTTTCCAGGATTGGCTGTTTGGTTTTCTTATCAGCCCCTAGTAAAGTGCACTAAGTGTGCAAGGGCCTGGGAATCAAATGATACGCGTGGGCCTGCAGCACTGATTGTGCCACCCACGTGAGTAGCCCGGAAAAGGTACCTCAGACCTGCCATTGCAGAGTCTGAGTACAGTTTGTAACTGTCATGTCGACTTGGCCTGTGTACACACTGGCCAGTCCCTAACCTTCCCTTTTCTTACATGTCAGGCACCCCTAAGGTAGGCCCGAAATACCCCTGTGGACAGGGTGCAGTGTATGTGAAAGGTAGGACATGCCCTAGTGATTGTGGCATGTCCTGATAGTGAATGACAGCCCATTTTGTTTTTCACTATTGCAAGGCTACCTGTTCTCATCGGCCAGATTGGGCAGGTGGAGAATAACGTATTATCATCCTAAACTGATCCAGGGAACAAGGTAGAAATTCGAGTTTAGTATGCCTGAATTCAGAATGTTAAAATACATCTTTTAGTGAAGGGGATTTTTACATTCTGTGTTTGAAAACATCATTTTTAGAAAGTAGGTATTTTCTTGCTCAGACATCCTGTGTGCCTCTGTTGGAATGTGGATTGCCTGTCTGGGTTTTGGATGACAGATGGCTAGGAAGCAAGGGTGACTCCCGATAGTCTAGGTTGGTCAGGAAAGAGCTGCAAAGGGGGAAGAGGGAGCAGATTTCCTTGCACCTCAAACAATGCCATCTCCACCCCCTGCTGGGAAATCACACCAGAGAAGGCAGAACTGGTTCTGACTGGGCACAGACACCCTCTGCCTAGAGCATGGGTACTCACAAACTCAATCTGGCCAAATTTACAGTGTGGTTTGTGGCCGAGGGCAGCACTAGTGGGGGCAGGGTGGGTGGGGGTGGTGCTAGAGCACCTCAACAATGAGGTTGAACACAGGCCCCTGCAGTGGACGCCTTCGTCCACTGAGCCACCAGACCCGGCATACACACATATTTCTCTGTCTATCTATCTATCTATCTATCTATCTATCTATCTATCTATCTATCTATCTATCTATCTATCTATCTATCTCTCTGTCTCCCTCTGTCTCTCTATCGCTCTCTCGGTCTTCCTCCCTCTCTCTCTCCCTCTCTCTGTCTTCCTCCCTCTCTCCCTCCCTCCCTCCCTCCCTCTCTCTATCTCTCCCTCCCTCGCTCTCTGTCTTCCTCCCTCTCTCTGTCTCCCTCCATCTCTCTCTCTCTCCCTCTCTCCCCCTCTCTCTCCCTCCCGCTCTCTCCCTCGCTCTCCCTCTGTCTCACTCACACAGTGTCTCTCTCTCTCTTCTTCCCTCTTTCTCACTCCCTCCCTCTCTCTCCCTCTGTCTCCCTCCCTCTGTCTCCCTCTGTCTGTCTACCTCCCTCTGTCTCCCTCTATCTGTCTCGCTCCCTATCTCCCTCCCTCAGTCACCCTCTTCCCTCTGTCTGTCTCCCTCTGTTTGTCTCCCTCCTCCCGTCTCCCTCTATCTGTCACCCTCTGTCTCCCTCCCTCTGTCTCCCTCTCTCTCCCTCCCTCTGTCTCCCTCCCTCTGTCTCCCTCTCTCTCTGTCTCCCTCTCTTTCTCCCTCTCTGTCTCCCTTTCTCTGTCTCCCTCCCCCTGTCTCCCTCCCTGTCTCCCTCTGTCTCCCTCCCTCTGTCTCCCTCCCTCTGTCTCCCTCCCTGTGTCTTACTCCCTCTATCTCCCTCTGTCTGTCACCCTCTTTCTGTCACTCTCTGTCACCTCACCCCAGCTTCCATCCCAGGCACACACACAGCTGCACCCAAGTACTTCACAGGTCTTTAATAGACCATTACTTGTTAATGAGGCTTTGTTGTGAATCGCCCGGCCCCCATAGAGCAGAGTGTCTCGGAGTCCGCGCTGCTGCGGCGGTGTTTGCTGACACTCTTTAATTATTATTTTTTTAAACACAGATACGTCTGCAAGGGCTGCGGGCCGCCAAGGAAGGCTTGCCGGGCCACTGGCGGCCCGCAGGCCATACTATGAGTACCCGTGGTCTAGAGGATCAAAGGATTTGTGGATACAAATACTAGGGCCCAGACCCCTGAACTTTAGAACTCATCTGGATCAAGAAGACTGCCAAGAAGAAGAGCCGGAGAAGCTGTAAGGAGGAACAACCACTTTGCTAAGTGCTTTGCTGGGCTGACCTGCAGTGGCTGCTTCGGTCTTGGGCAGTGAAAGCCCTGGACTGGACTTTCTGCAACCTAATTTGTGAGTCTCTCCAAGGGCTTGAGTTAGAGCCTGCTCCCTGTTCACGAAGTCTCAGGAACCGCAAAGACTTCAAGCTCTTCTGCCCTCAGCACTGGGGACTGTGTGTTTTGTGCTGCCACGAACCCGCATTGGTCCGGGTGGACCAAGGGGCGTAATATTTGTTGGTATCGAGTTGCCAGGATTTTTCCCAAGATCAGCAGTCAGCGAATAGGAGTGTGATGGGGCGGTAGGAGGACAATTGTTGCGGGTCGCGGTGCAGTTTAAGAAATGTCAATATGACTGACTCACGAAGAGAGCCCGGAAGTTCTCTCCTCTCAAATGCGTCCGCAAACATTGCAGTCAGACGATGGACAAAAAGGGCAGAGAAGGTACTGTAGTACTCGAGGGGCAGACCGTCCAGTCCCGGTGCCTTTTTACGCGCTAACATGCGTATCGCGCAGTAGACGTCCGCCTCTGATATTTTAGCATCTAGTGTGGCCTTACTTGCGTCCGTGATATGCAGGATCGATAGCAGAGCCAGAAAATGGCTTATCGCTTCCTGCCGGAAATTTGTCAGGGTGCTGTAAATCGCGGTGTAATGTTGCTGGAAAGCATTTACAATGTCCAATTGGGAGCGCACTAGGACTCCTGAGGGAGTCAAGATCTGTGTTATGTGTTTATTTATTTATTTATTTGCGGGTTTGTAACGTGCTAGAATCAACTCTATACAGAGTATCTCTGCGCACAGAAAAAAAAAGAGAGACAGACAGAGACAAGCCAGAAGCACATTGTAGGCAGACAGTTCAGTATAATCAGTGTATACATAGATTAGATCTGAAACAGAAACGTTTTCAGTTTTTTCCTAAAACTTAGATGTTCTGAGCATTGCCTAAGCGCGAGAGGGAGTTTGTTCCACAGAGTGGGTCCGACAACGGACAAAGCCTTGCCGCCTTGTCTGGCCCTCTTTGCGGCTGGCACTCTCAGTAGAAGTTGGCTACTTGACCTCAGAGACCGTGCAGGGTTGTATGGAGTAAATTTATGTATCCAGTAAGATGGCCCAAGTCCATTTAGGCTCTTATGAATTAGGCAACATATTTTAAAATTGACCCTGTTTCGGACTGAGAGCCAATGTAGTTTGTCCAAGAGGGGTTTAGATGGTGATCTTGGCGGGGCATTCAATACCAGCCTCGCTGCAGTGTTTTGCACCACCTGGAGTTTTGCTAGTACACCCTCATTGGCTGACAGCAAGAGTCCGTTGCAATAATCCAAGCGGCTCAATACTAGAGCCTGCACCAAAGTTTTTCTGGTAGAGTCCGGCAACATAGGAAATACTTTTCGTAAAAGACCAATAACATGGAAGCATAGGCCCACCACCCAGTTGCCATGTTGTTTAAGGGAGAGCTCACGGTCAAGGCGTACCCCTAGATTTTTTACAACCTGTTTGGGTTCTGGCACTAGACCAAGCTCGTCCGGAAACCAGTCCGGTGTCCACATGGTTCTAGCCTCCCCAAAAAGCATGACTTCCGTCTTATTTACGTTGCATTGGAGATAGTTAGATGACATCCACTTAGCCACAGCTTTCATGCCTTCGGAAAAGGACGTCCTCACTTCGTCGGAGAGACTCTTGAAAGGAAACAGGAGCTGAGTATCATCCGCGTAAGAAACAGGGATGAACCCAAACTCTCTCAAAATTCTAGCCAGGGGTGCCACATAGATATTAAAAAGGGTGGGGCTCAAACAAGAGCCCTGAGGCACCACCTTGGTGATCTTAGTCTCTGCCGATCAAAATTAGCCCATGCTAACAGCTTGGGTACGGTTAGATAAAAAAATCTTTAGCCAGGCCAATGCTGTACTCTCAATGCCGATCTTGGTCAGTCGTTCGATTAAGATCCTATGAGATATTGTGTCGAACGCTGCCGACAGGTCTAATAGTACCAGGATAACAAAGTGCCCCCTGTCCTGGTACATATGAAGGTCATCTGTTACCGATAATAGAGCAGACTCGGTACTATGTTTTGGTCTAAAACCAAATTGGGAGCAATCTATCCTACCAGCCTGTTCAATATAATTTGATAAGTGTTTATTTACGTGTTTCTCTATGAGTTTCCCCATAAAAGGAAGCAAGGATATGGGTCTAAGATTAGACATGTCACTCCAGGGGATGGTAGGATTTTTCCTGATAGGTCTAACCAGTGTTTTTTTCCATTCCCCAGGAACCTGGCCTTCCATCAATGAGAGATTCACGAGGTACTGGAGTCGTGGGCTCAGAGTGTTTCCTACCACCGACATAATTCTGGCCGGGATAGAGTCTGAAGGGCTACCACTCTTAATCTGGCCTAGAGAGCATTCTACCTCTACCAGAGAGATGGGGGGGAATATATCCAAAGTCATAGAGCCTAGTTCTTCTTCATCATCCAGGGATAAAAGTGTTCCTCCTACGGAAGATGAATTTGCATTAGTAATAAGATCATGTATCCTGTCTGTCTTATTAGTAAAAAACTGAGCGACTTCGTCACACAGTTGCTGTGAAGATAGTTCAGGGGTTTCGCAGGCAGCTGGTTTCACAAAGGACTGAAGGATTTGATATAGAACCCTAGGGGTATTACCCGCAACTGAGAGTAGGTACTCAATGTGGGTTTTTCTCGCATGTCGGATATCTTTGTGATAAGTTGTAAGGGCCGCCCAGTAATGATTCTTGTCAGCTTCACTGTGGGTCCTTCTCCACACCTTTTCCAGCTTTCTAGCCGATTGTTTAAGAGATCTTAGATGCTCCGAAAACCATACTTCCTGTTTGTGTGCTGGGCGTGGTTTGAACGTTTTCATAGGGGCAATGGAATCTACAGCTTTGAGGATAGCTTGATTAAAATTAGCTAAAACCGTTTCCACTCCGTCTGAAGGGCTAATGGGGGCTCAACAAACCTCTCCTGAAAGGCTTCTGGGGTTACCTTATGCCATTGCCTCCGTCTACTAGGCAGAGCTTGTGCCTGAACGGGAACTTTACCTAAATGTGAGGTATGGAATTCCATGACAAAATGGTCTGTCCAATTTACTTGTGTGGGGGGAAACCATTTAATGATGTTGGGTTTATTTGAGAAAATAAGGTCCAAGGTATGTCCTGCCTGATGTGTAGGAACAGAGTTTATCTGAATTAGTCCAAATAAAGAAAGATCAGTCAACAAGGACTGTGCCTCCCCACATTCCTTCAATTCACTATGTACATTGAAGTCTCCCAGGAGAATAAATTCATTCTCAGCATTAATGTGTCTGGCTAATATCTCCAACAATGAGATAGAGAAATTAGCACAGGGGCCTGGAGGGCGATAGACTAGTGCCCCTTTATAGCTGATTTTAGTAGAGATACAGACCTTAAAAACCAAAATTTCTAAATCAGGAGTTTTCCTCTAAAATAGAGATCGACAAATTGTGTCTATATACGATCGCTATGCCTCCCCCAGTTTTAACTGGCCAATCTAACCTGACCATTTTATAGCCCTCTGGGATCCCTAAAGTAATAGCTGGGACCGAGTGAGGTTTTAGCCATGTTTCAGTTAAGAAGCAGAGATCTGGTTGCACAGAGGAAATCAGATCCCATACTTCACCATAGTGCTTAGGAAGGGATCTAATATTACACAAGAAATTCTTACCTCCCAAAGGCACCTGTGAAACTGCCCTCGAAGTGGGGGCTTCATACAGGTCAGCTGGTGGTTTATCATGTAGAGCCTGGAATTGACATTTTCGACAAGAGAAGGGGCCCCCAGGGGGTACTCCCCCTCCTCCTGAGCAACCCACTGGGGGGCCTCCATATACCTAACAGATCCAATGATGTGTAGCTAATCCGGGGGGTAGCTTGGCCAGCTAGATGGGCCGATGTAGGAGCCATAGCCTTCAGCCCCTAGCCTCGTCCAGTCGCGGACAGGCACAGACGGGCTTCTCTTGGGCTTGTCGTGTGCCTGTCTTAGGCGCGTTCTTTGGCGCACCCCTACGCGCGACCGCTGCGCGCTCGGAGTGACGAGAGGGCTATGTAGCCCTCGCAGCTGAGAAAGCTAGAGCGCTAACCGCTGGTGTCAGTGTCTTGTTTCGCTAACCACGCTAGAAGCGTGCCTGTTTTGTCCCGCTTCTTGTGCACCCGGGGGGCATAGGCTCGAAAGTTATATTTGCGCAGGTCAGCTAGGGCGGTAGAGTATTGTGTTTTGACCTCCGCTACCTGGGCCACCGTTGCGGCGTCAGCATCTTCCTTTTTCGTGAGTGTTGCTAGCTTGCGTTCCGTGTCGACAAGTGTTTGCTCCAGTGTGCGGCGTACCCCCACTACCTGCTTGATGCATGTCCCCCGAGCCACTACTTTAAAAGCATCCCATTCCACTTGTCTGGAGGTGGTGGACCCCGCGTTGTGAGTGAAATAATCTTGGATACTCTGTGCATGATCGCGCCGGAATACCTGGTCTGTCAGACAGTCCCGTGGGAGGCGCCATGTGGGCACCGGTGGGTGAGGAGGCCTCAATCGCATGCGCAATATGTGTGCATCGTGGTCTGAGATTACCCGGCCTAGATAATCAGTGTGTTGGACTTAGGAATCAGTGACGGGGTGCATAAGAATCTGTCTAACCGGGTCCGCAAGTTGTGGGGGATGGAAAAAAACGAGTAAAGCCTCGCCTGAGGGTGGTGAGCTCTCCATGCGTCCACTAATGCCCAGTGACTGACCCAACGGCGGAAGCGTTCTGACCGTGTAAGGGCAGGAGAGTGTGGTGGTGGTGGGTGTGATCTGTCGAGTGTAACATCGAGCTCACAATTGTAGTCGCCCCCTAAAATCCATGGGAGAGATGCAAATTGGGCCAACATGCCTGTGAGGGTGTCCCAGAACCTATCCTGTTCAACATTTGGCGCATATATGCTGCCCAGCAGAATGGGTTGTCCGTCTAGTATTCCTTCTAACAGGGCATATCTACCCTCTCTGTCCCCCACTCTGCGTGGTTCCTGAAATGGGGTGCCCGGGCGGACCCAAATCAGTGCACCCCGCGCAAATGGTGAGTATGACGTGGCACATATAGTTCCCCGCCAGCGGGACCGCAGTCTGTCAATCTCTGGCGCCGTGAGATGCTCTCTTGCAGGAATGAAATTTGTGCATGTTGGCGTTTTATGTAAGCGTAGATTGTGTATCTCTTGCGCTGTGTGTGGAGACCCCGTGTGTTTAGGGTTAGAATACTAACATCTGCGCACTGCATTGGGGAGCTAGATAAACACTACCTGCGCCATGATGCCCGACCTTAACTGTTGAGGTCATGGGTGCTGAGAGCGACCTAGCCGCGCTGTCCTCATAGAAGGCCCATGCCAACCCCCACCCGGATGTGCTGGCTGCCCCGATGCTCACGTCTCCCGTGGGGTGTAGGGTAAAGGAAAACAGGGTGAGTAAAACTTGTAACTGGGTGAGAAAACTGTCCCCGATACGTCCAAACCAACGCTCATGAAATCAGAGAGCGAACAGTCAATACGTGGGGGCGGCAGTACGCGCCTGCGAGGCAGGGTCCCGCCGGGGCGTTGAAAGGATTAATGTTCGTCATTGAAGAGTGTAGTGCGTCAAGTGTGCTGTGACGCATGATGCAGGTAACTTCCTGTTGGGAACACCTGCTCCCAGGTGTCCCTCGGCGCGGGATGCTTCCGGACTACTTCTTTCAGTTCCTTCAGTGCAGGGTATCCACAATTTGTGGAGTGACCGGGGGTAAGGTGATAGAGTCAGCTGTGGAATGGGCCTCGTTGCTGTCTTCGTCGCCTCCCGAAGAGAAGAGGTGGGGGACCCCCTCAATGTCCTCCTCAGAAGGGGGAGCCCCTAAATCAGTAACAGCTGGAGAGCCTTGGGACATTCTCGTATGATCTGCTCCAAGTCCAGGGAGTCAACCACATGGCGCCCCGTAGGTTCCCTCCAGCCCTGTCGTCCTTGCGTTTGCGTTGGTTGCGAGGCGCGCTTCCTGTTGCGTGGTGCCCTTTGTGTGCGCCCTCGCGGCGCATCCGTAGCCGGTCCTCGTGTGCAGTGGTGGTCCGCCCATTCGCAGGCATCTGCTGCGGTGGGAAAGAAGTGTGTAGTACCAGCATGAATAACTTTCAGGCGGGCTGGAAACAACAAAGAGTACTGTATGTCAATCGCCCGCAAGCGACGCTTCACCTCCAGAAAGGACGTTCTGAGCTTTTGCACTGCCTTGGCATAATCAGGGAAGATCATGACGTGCTGGTTTTCAACTTGCAATGGACCCGCACGCCTGGCGGCCCGCAGCACCGCGTCGCGATCCAGAAAATGGAGGAATTTTGCAAGCAGTGGGCGAGGTGCGCTACCGGGCGGTGGTTTACTGGCTGGTACCCGGTGGGCTCGCGCTATGGAGAAAAAAGCTGTGCGGTCCTTGGTTGGGGTGAAGGATTTGACCCAGGCCTCCACATATTCGATGGGGTGTGCCCCCTCAATGCCCTCCGGAAGACCCAGCACGCGTATGTTGCAACGTCGAGAACGTCCTTCTAAATCGTCCATACGTTCCTCTACGGTTGCCAACCGACCCAGGGCTGTTCGAAGAGTTTGCTGCTGCGCACTCAGGGCAGGCTGTATATCAGCGAGGGATCTCTCTCCCTCCCTCAACTTATCGGCTAGTTTCCGATGGTCGTAACGGATAAGGTTGATGTCCGTGGTGAGGGTGCCTTGGCGTTCTTCCGTTGAGGCCCTGGAAAGTTCAATAGCTGCCAGGACTTGGTCCTGTTTGTCAGAGATGGTCGGGTCCAGTTGAGTCGTGGATGTTTTAGGGAGCGTGCTGGTACGGGGCTGATTTTCCGGCACAGTTTCAGGGACCAATGTCTGTTGAGTGGCCCTAGGCTTCCCCATTCTGCTGTCCGCAGGTATCTCCCTCTCTCCCTTCAGAGTCAGCCGTGGGGGTGGGGCCGGGGCAGCGCGCTCTTGGGAGTTGATCGCCCTGCTCGTAGACTTCTTGATGTAGGGGGCGTAGTGTGCCCGCAGGTCGCCAGCACCCCAGTGAGGCCCGTTCTGTCGCACCGCCAGCTGTGCTTTCAGGGGGTCCGTATGTCACAGTTGCTCCCCGTCTGGGCCACCGTCCATCCCCACACGTGGGGGCCCACAAAGGATTATAACAGCGCTCGTCCCGACAATCCCCAGGGGGCCAGCCACGAAGAACGCAGGATCCGCAACACTACTGTGGCCCAGTGATTCTTGACCGGGGTGGGGATAGCCTGGGTGCCCACTCACCGGGTCTGTGAGGGTGGTGGCCGCCCGGGCCGCCATGTTGAAGTCAGGCAAGGATGGGCTGTAGTCCGGCCCCCTGAATGTTGCGGCTGGACAGGGGGGGCCGCAAGGGTAGCGGGGGCCAATATCGCACGCCGCTCACCTGGAGCACCGCGTGCCGAGTCCCCGGGGAGGTCTGGATGATGGACGCCAGTATTGTCACTTCGTGGGCGCCATCTTGAAATCCGGCAGCCCCCGGCGCGAAAACTGTGCAGCTTGTAGGTCCGCTGGAGGGGGGGCCCCCTCGTGCCACCAGCCCCAGGATCTTCCACCCGCCGACTGCAGGAGATGGCCACCGGCGCCGCCGAGGGTGTACAACCCCGCGGCGACGTTGCCGCTGCAGAGGTGCTGCCGACAGTCTCCGGCCGCTCTCGGTCCTCCGCCGGTGTATGACGGGGTCGCAGTGGTTGGCGGCAGGGGATAGGGGGTCGACACCACGCTCAGCCCGGGCACGAGGTGCTCGCCGTTTTCACCCGCAGCAGGAGATCGTCTGGCCCGGCTCGTCTCTGAAGGTCAATCTGGGCTAGGGACGGGTGGCCGCCATTTTGTGTCCGAGCCCGGGGGCAGGTGTCGCCGGCTGTATCTCTGCGGGCACCGCAAATTATCAAATTATCGCTGTCTTCAAGCACCCACTGGTGCAGCCACGATTCCGATGTTAGGGGGGTTGATTTACCCCCACGGTCGACGAGATGAAACAGTCTTCTGGGCCGCCCGGCTGCGGAGCCTCAGCAGACCGCGTCCGCCATCGTGGCTTGCTTAGCCACGCCCCACCGACTACGCCATCTGATGCCGCCACCGAGCCGCTGCTCGCACCATGTTCTGAGGGCACCGCACTGCTGCACTTCGCACCGTGGCACCCAACGCCTGCCGACGCCAGCGCTCCTGATCCCAACAGAAAGGAGCTGCACCTGCATCGCGAGTGACGTCAAGGGCCTTGGCGCTCTGCATCTCTAACAGGTACTGTTTGCGGGTCTTCCCGACACTGTAGCTGGTCCGCGACACTGCGAACAGCCTGAACTGTTTGGATTTGTTTGCTCACGACGTTGTGATAGCCCCTGTCAGAGCTATCAAAATCAAGGAACTGGTTTTAAAGCGTATTTTGATAACTGTAGATTTTTAAGTACTATATTGTGGATTCTTATCGTTTTAGGTGTTGTATATAAAAATATTGGCTATTTTTCTAAACTGGTGTGGTGTCCTTTTGTAGTGCTTACACTGTATTACTGTCGGTTAGGTGCAAATGCTTTACACACTGCCTCTATGATAAGCCTTACTGCTCGTACCAAGCTACCAAGGGGGTGAGTAGGGGTTATTTTAGGAGTGAAACTACCTTATCCTGACTAGGAAGAAGGGTTATCTAGAAGCCCTTGCCAACTAGAGACCCCCATTTCTAACACTGTTCAAATGAATTACCCGAGACGTCTCACAAAAAGAATGTCGGAAGACAGTATGGAAAAAGTAGCTAGATACCAACAGAGTCAAAGGCTAAGCAGTGCCCATAGTAAAAACGCAGGGTCGCAATGACAAAACTATCAGACAGATTGTGAAATGTTTAAGAGTTGAAGTAAAATGAAAGAAAAAATAGCGGCAATAGGAACCAGAGAGCTCAGACCAAAGAAAATGATTGGTTTAACAAGGAATCTCGGATACTAAAATTGCAGATCAGAGAAGGGGAAAGAAGGCTTAAGTTGAGGTATGATACACGGAATTATAATAACCTACAGAAGGTAAAGAAACAATATAAAAAGTTAATCAGAGATCAAAAAAGAAACTATAAGGAGAAATGTTGAGGTAATCTTCTGGATGCAATAGAAACTAAAAATTAAAAAAAAAATCTGGAAATTAGTCCGAGGTGGTTCTTGTAGGACACGGGGTGTAATGAACTGTGCAGGGACAGAAGAGGCCTGAATGAAGTATCTAGAAGATATGTATGGGGTTAGAGGAGAAGCTGCAGTAACGAGGGTCAATTCTTGGAAGGCTAAAAGATATTAGTTCTTTATTTACAATAAGCAAAATTAGATGCACCATTGCAAATTTAAATCTCACTAGGGCAGCAGGACCAGATAATCTGCCAGCTGTTATCATAAAAATAAATCCAGATTGGTGGGCAGAATTATTTTCGCAAATGTTCATGGATATACTTGAGCAGGGACAGATACCAGAAAGTTGGAGAGGTGCGAATATTAGACTCATCCACAAGCAAGGGAATATACCAAGCTGACAGCCTGAGGACCCGGGGTGGCTCCGGGGCCTGGTCTGACCTGGCATGGATAATTTGTTTGGGACTGGGCATCCGCCTCCCGGCCCTGCAAGACCATCATGCCGTGAACATGTCTGTAACTGACGCCCGGAAAACTCAATCTTGGCAAGGGAGAGGCTCAGAGACCTGGGTGAACGTGGGAATCCTGCGTGGGACCCGGCACCCGCCCACAAGAGCAACATCAGCGGGACTGAGACTTCTGAGGGCCCTAGGATCTGCTCGCGGCCCGGAGGATAGTAACGACTCTAGGCGGGCCTAGACGGCCAGTAAACAACCTGCTTACAGCGGCGAGATAAGCGATCGATCAGTTCCTGATTGAAGGTGACAGAAGACTGAGGCCACACAGGTGCGCTGGTGAGGCCGCATCACCACATCCCACCTATACTCCCCGCTGAACTGCCTCTGCACAGCGCCGCACTAACAAATAATGAGGCTTGTGCCTGGAATGTAGCCAAGGGGGCACAATGAAGCTGGGGCTAGAGTGACAATAGTCGCAATAGAGGCCCCAGAACAGTTCGGCAAACACCACTCTGTGGTGCCTAGTGGGCTTCCCCTGACCCCTCCCAAATAATACATAATGCCTACATTCATCCCCCCATCTCGCCTGTGGATTTAGGCGGCGGACGGCATTGGTGAGACCGATATACTGGCCTGGGGCACTTGGCGGACTCTGGCTTTTCCCTGGGGTGCCTGAGGCGGTGCGTTGAGGGCCACCTCTCCCCCTGTATATGCTCCAAGAGACGGCCCACAGTAGGACTCACGCCTGGCCCCTGAGGTGATAGCTGCTCCTTACCTCCCACTTGATCCCACGCAGCAAGAGGCTCCATGAGGGCCTACCTTGGCTATGAGAGGAACTAGATTGGACTGGCCTGTTGCAGCATTGCCTGAGGGGGTGATCGGAGTCTGTGGCATGGAACGGGCCCCCTGGTAAGTCCGTGACTCATCTTCACCCAAAGGAATGGGGCGCTGAGACTGACCCTCGCCTGTGTCTTGGGCCCAGGCTGCACCAGTCCTACACGTAGCCATCTACCTGCTGGGACCTGCACCCTGTCCTACCTCAGACCCCTCTTCCTTGACGCGGCAACTGCTCCCTGATACGTCTTCAGAAGAACCCCGGGGTCCCACCTCTCACCTCTTGGGCCCCGTGGGGGGGGCTGGAACTGTGGGTCTGTTCTGGAGAGGCCCTACATATGGATGAATGTGAGCCCGCCCCTCGCCGGGCGTGTTACTGCACTGCGGCTCTGGGGATTTCGCTGCTCTTCGGTGGAGCTGGCCTGGCTGTCCCAAGGGGTCTCTGGGGCCCCAGTCTCCCCTGCTATGAGCCTCTGACACCTATGCCTGACCCGATCTGTTGCATCCTGAGACCCCATTGATCAACCTACTGGCCTCCGCCTGACGGAGCGGGTGCGGCCCCTTCTCGCAGCTGCATCGCTGTCTTTGACTAGGACCCCATATGGGCCATACGAACCCTGGAACGTCATCCCTGAACCCGGCCCTGAAGGAGACGAGCCCGCGAGCCGTTCCCCCAGGCTCTGCCTTCGTCCGCCACTGTTCACCCGCGGCGTGGTCCTCGAGCCGCACCACCCGAAGCTTCAGCACGGACCTAGGTAGCACAACCTCAGTGCTCTACAGTAGGGTTGGAAAGGACCCTTCCTTCAGAGTCTTCATAAGCGGGGTTGAGAGCATTCCACCCCCATACATGACACGGTCACAATGGGAAAGGACCGAGGCTCCAAAGCACCCGCCACACGGACACAGACAAAAATAGATCACTTCACCACACCTGACTCTGGCCCTGCCGGAGGGACCACAGGGACTGTATCCCTCCCGGGGAGCGACCTCACTGCAATTGTACAGGCGATCAGCGCTTCCCAGGCATTGGTGTCGGTGAGGTCAAAGTGGACATGGGCCTCATCCGATAGGATCTACGTAATTCAACAGCCCGCATCTCAGAAGCAGAATCTCGCCTCTCCACAGTTGAAGATGATGTTCATTAGCTAAAGGAGCAAGTAGCCCATCTTCAGACCCATACCAAAGAGTTGCACAAAAGAGCGGAGGATGCTGAAAACCGCTCGCGACGCAATATCCTCCGCCTGGTGGGTTTTCCTAAAGGATGCGAACAGACCAGATGGCCACGTTCATAGAGAAGTGGATAGCATCCTGGATGCCCAAAGATACCCTATCGGCTTGGTTTGCTGTCGAGTGTGCCCACTGTTCCCTCGTACCCCACACCATCCGGTCAAAGCCAGGATCCTCAACTTTAAATACAGGGACACCATCCTGAGAGAAGCGTGGAACTTGGGTACCCTGACCTTTCAAAACCATAAAATAATGATTTTTCCCGACTACACCAAAGAAGTCCAGTCTCAAAGACATTCTTACACAGAAGTCAAGTAGAAACCAAAAGCACTTGGTCTCCAATACAGACTACTCTTTCCAGCTCGCCTTCGCTTCATCTTCCAAGGAAAGGTACTCTTTTTCGACCCGCCACAATTGGCCTGGACCTGGCTGACTGAAGAGTGACCCCTCAGGTCTCATCCTGCTTCTCTCCCCGGCTCCCCTGGATCCCGAGACCTAGGCGCACTGCCTCCCAAACAACAAAGGAGACACATGCAGTCACGAAGGGCTTGCGAAGGCCGCAGGGGCGCAGCTAGATCACCCAGAACTACCGTTAGGATCCCTGTGGATGTCATCAGCCAGATGCATATACCGGATGGGTACATAGCATGGGTGCGCCTATTGTATACACATCCCACTGCGCGTGCACGCACTGGCCGACAAGTCTTTAGTCAATATACAGTGGCTCGCAGAATGAGGGAGGGCTGCCCCTTGTCCTCCTTGTTGTTTATCCTGGCATTGGAACCTCTATTTCACAGACTCCGAACCGTTGCGTCACGACGTGGGATACTACTTGGCCACACACCTCATATCGTTTCGGCTTATGCGGACGACCTCATCCTTTATATCAAAGACATGGGTGCTGACCTCGCTCCTATACCCAACATTTTTGCCACCTTCCGGCTCATATCTGGACTGACTATTAACGACTCTAAATCCTATGCAAATTTTTTTGATAGCACTAAAGGGGGCGAACAATTACGGTTCGATCCCTGGGACTTCCAGACCGCACCTGACACTTTCAAATATCTAGGGATACATATATATAGCAATACTCAGGACCTCCTGGATGGTAACTTAGGCTGCGCGCTCACCACCTTTAGGTCCCAGAACCAGTTCTGGGTTTCACTGCCTTTGTCGATAGCTGGCAGGGTAGCCATTGCAAAAATGGTAATGCTACCCAAGACTCCTATACTTTTTCACCAATCTCCTGCTGTCTATCCCCATGCGTACCTACAAACTGATAAATACCTTGCTGACGGACCTAGTATGGGGCGCAGGGCAACGTTGTATTAGTCTTGCAAAACTACAGTTGGCAACCACGCAGGGGGTATGGGTGTTCCAGACATGCGGGCGTATAGCTAGGCCTGCCAGTTGCAATGGCTGGCGTACTGGCTGGCGGGGCAGAACCTGCACGAATTGGACATGGCACCACGAGATAGGGATAGAGGTCTGATACATAGGCTGTTACTGCCACGAGCTCATATTCCACCGACTCTGCCCCACCTGCTACGACTAGCGATCATATACTGGTGCAGTGCACTGAGATATATCATACGAAAGCATCATACGCCCCCTACTATACCTCTGCTAGGTGTGCCCACTCGTTCGGGTACACTCACCGCTCAAGTCCTCCAGGGCTGGACGGAGGCATGCGTCAAGACCCTTGCAGACGGCACACTGATGCTGCATACGGCGTTTATGCGGGTCCACAAAACCCATGCTAAGTTTTTCCTATTGCATACTCACGTCACCAGCTACATCCGTAATACCTTGGTGCCTACAGGTACAGAGCCATCCACGAACACACTACTAATCATGCAATATCTGATGGGCAACGGCACCCAGCTTATGAAATGGCTGACCCACGTGATACGTTGGGGAAAGTTGTTTTCCCTGCAATCAAACCGTATTAAATGGGAAGGGGATGCGGGCCGCCAATTTCCAGACGGGGAATGGAGCAGGATTCTGGGAATCCCCAAAAAAGTGTTGCGGAATCCTAGATTCAAGTTTATCCAACTTATGCTATTACACAGGGCATATCTGACTCCACGTAGGCTACAGGCCATGTTCCCAGGAGCCACTGACGAATGCCCGCGATGCCGGGCGCTTCAGGCTGGCCTAGTGCACATGATATGGACCTGCCCGAAGCTAGGACACTATTGGGCAATGGTCCGTATGATCCTTGCCACAGTGATCCCGACACGTCCATATGATTCCCTTGAGTACTGTATTTTGGGGCTGGGCCCCCGCGACAAAAAGGCAGCTCCTCCTCGCGCTTCGCCAATCTAGCCCTTCTACTAGCCAAAAGAACGGTGACCACGCACTGGAAATCCACCAGACCCCCGTCCCCTTTGGATTGGCACGCTGAAGTAGTCCGCTGGGGTAAAGCGTAGGGAGCAGAACTGCACCGAGAGGAATACAGGGGGTTGAAGCAGACGCCCATTTAGCTGGAATGGCAAGCGCTGCTGGAAGAATTTACTGATATAGATGCATCCGCGCACTGAGTACAACGTCCTGACCCACCTACCTGACATAGATGATTATGAGCCCCAAGGCCCCTCTACTACCCACTTGCGCATGGGTATCGTGAACACCCGTCAACTAATGACTAACAGTAGACGGTCTCTGGCACCACACTGTGGGCACCTGAGTGAGTTAGGCACACACACCTCATACGGCAAATTACTGGAATCTGAGCACAGGGGTAATAGAGGGTGGGGGGTATTGTTCCTTTTTTCGGATTTTCCTTTTTTGTTGTTGTTATAGGGCACGTTTTTATGAGGCCACCGGACCAAATTACAATTGTTATATCATAGTAGCTTTATTGCAGTTATGGACCTACACTGCTACGCACTTAACAACCCGCAACTTGCGGAGGACAGCATAGAAGTAGCAATGGTATGCAATCTGAACCAACTGCTGGTGATCCTGTACTGTGTTTGTACTGTGTATATTCCATTTATTGTATGGCACGAGAATTTGCCTTCCTGCATAACACGATGTATCACTCTTTTGTTTTGGTGGGAAAAAAACAATAAAAACATGTGAAAAAAAAAACCTCAGTCTGAAACTCTTGACAGGCAATTAGCAGCCGTCCGTGAAGAAATCAAACAGATCTCACTAGAGTCGGCCAAACTGTTGTGGCGTTCATCGGTCGCCTGTATGTACGGATGGGGAGATAAAAATGGGAGACTCCTCCACAGGCTTGCCTTGTATCCACTGGCTAATAGGATTGTACCTGAGATCCGTGAACCCTCAGGCACCACTTGCCATACCGAGGGCTTTCCTGTATAGCCACATCGACTGCGGATTCCTGCTCCATCCGCATTTTCAGCTCCGATTCCAGTTCTGGCTGCCCCTGTTTGCCGCTGCTGCCTGTTGAGCTGTGAGCCGTGAGTGCTTACCTCCGGCTGCTGCCCTCCGTCTTCGTCTCGGCCGCGTCCATTGCGGGGGGCCCGGCCGACCCGGAGGGGCATGGAGGGGCTTGGAGTGGTCCGAAGAGGCCCGCTGAGGCCTGGAAACGACACGCTGCCCGGAGAGGGTACCGAACGGACTGGACCCCTGTCCCTGCTGGTCACCGGGATCGGTCTTGCGGATCGGATTGGAAGCGGGAGCGGAAGTCAGGCAAGCCCTCAGCGGGAGCCAAGCAGTGGCGGGATCGGCGGTGGCGTCAGCAGCAGTGAGCCGTCCAAGGCTCGAGCCAGCTCCATCCCCACACAAGACCTCAGCCTTACCCCTTCAGTTCTCTTAGCCTCACACCCTTACAAAATCCTCTAAACCCCCTGAGCCTCGGACCAAAGCTAGGATCGGGCGGGGGGCAAGACTGGTCAGGTCTGTGTGTGAGGGCCAGGGCCAGGGCTGGGCCCATCTTTGTTGTAGTGCGGGCAGAGCTGGTTGCTGGGCCGGCTGCAGAGCCCCTTGCTGCAAGTACAGTCAGCTCTCCATCGCCACGAGGCTCCGGGAATGCCAAGACCCAGACCTGAGGCTGAGACGACTGGAGCTTGGGGCTTGTGGCTGAGAGGATTGGGGGACTTGAGAGGCGGTGTAGTCCAGTGGCGGTCAGGCGGAGCAATGAAGACTGCAAGGTGAAGGTGGTGTTGGTGATCGGAACTGGGAGGTGAGCTGAATCAATATCTTGCTCCCACATCCCTTCCCCCCTCTCCCTCCCTCCCTCGCAGTGTACTCCTTGCATAGTGCAAACTGCACACACCAGCCCCAACTCAGACGTCAGTAGAGGCAATTGCAAGTCAATCATCACCGAGGACCACAACTAGAGAACAGGGAACCATGAGATCAGGAAGAGTTTGGAAGGCACAGTCACAGACTGTGGTTCTGAAAATCTGGACCCTGTTATCATCCCGATATCGAGGTCCAATACCCGTGTCACAAAATATCAACGTACCATGACGAATTTGATGTCAGCGAACCGATAATGATTAGGGCATCATTCCCATGCATTTGCGTCATAATCGAGGGTCGCCAATACCCCCAAATCGTAGTTTCCGTCCCTACCCCTTAGACTCCATTTTGTGAACGGCATCCATCTTACGTCTTGCCCTCATGATAAGTCAATTAAAGGTCGAGCTTGATCTAAAAGGACACGTCCTCCTTCCCTGACTTCCCCCTGACCTGTCCCAACTGACTCCGTTGCCTTTAGCCAAACCTGTTTGGGCACCCCCCTCGCCCAGTGGCCAAATGCGATAGCATCGATACATAACATTCCTCAAACCATTCACTACATACAAACCATGCTTTCTACAAACACACACCTGTCCTGTTCCCCGTTTATGGCCAGTTTTATGACTAGGAGGTGCCTTCCTTTATTGGGGTTTCATCGATATCTGATGGGAGTTCCGGGCTTGGCTGAGTAATCTATCACGCATTGGACATCTAAAATACGGGCTTGCATGACTTCGCTCTTTCGTATTATTGTAGAAATATGTGTATAGCCATATCATAAACTCAAGAATTCTTGCTTGCAGCTATTATTTCTGTATATAAGGAGAAGGCTGGTTCTGTAAAAACGAACAGTCTCCTGAGAACACATGACCCGTGTTTGTCGTGCTTCTAGGACACCTGTTACTTGGTAGCTATCAATAAAACTCGATCTCTGACTCGACTAGAAGACTCCGTGTTTCTGTGGTCCGGAACAGGGAGAACTCAGAGGTCTTCGGGTGTTATCCCCTGGCACCAAACGGGTTCCTAAAAACCCGTTACCTCAGTTGGCGCCCAACTCGGGGCGGTATCAAGCGGCGACGGTCCAAGCCAGATGTTCGTGAGGAGGTTCGTGTGAAAATTCCGGAGGACGGCCAGCCACTTCAGCGACCCCTGTATGTCGACGTCGTCCATAGAAACACCATCAAAATTACAACCAGCTCTGACGTAAATCTTGCAACCGCCGAACACCTCCACTTTCAGATCCACACCGACCCCAGGACCACACTTAGAGGAACACTCATTTACAGGCCCCCAGGCACCCGGTCTCAATTCAGTGACGACATCACTGACTTCGTCAGCCCGCACGCCCTCGCCTCCGAGAACTACATTCTTCTAGGAGACCTCAACTACCACCTTGACAACATTCACGACAACAACACCACCACCCTTCTGGACAACCTGTCCAATCTCGGACTCAAACAACTTGTTGACACCACCACTCACACAGCCGGACACACGCTCGACCCCATCTTCACCTCCAGCAAGCACATCTCCTTCGATCACACTACAGCTCTCCACTGGACGGATCACAGCTGTGTTCACTTCAGCTACAAAACAACCCTGACCCACAACCGTCCACAACCCAGTCCCCGAAGAAAATGGAACAAAATCTCCACCGAACAACTCCTCACATCACTCAGCCAAAACATTCCCACCCTGGCAACGGACCCAGACCTAGCGGCCACCAACCTCAGGCAATGGATTACCCACAGTGCGGACGAACTAGCACCCCTGAAAATACACCAGTCGAAATCATCCAGCAAAAAAGCTCCCTGGTTCAACGATGATCTTAAAAAATCCAAGAAGACATGCCGCACCCTGGAGAAGAATTGGAGAAAAGAACCAACTTCAGACAACATGGACTCCCTCAAGACAGCCACCCGCAAACACCACCAACTGATCCGATCCGCTAAGAAATCAGCACTTAAGAACCGTCTCGACAACAATTCTCATAACAGCAAGGAACTCTTCAATATCGTCAAAGAATTCACCAACCCTCCCGCAGCATCAAACGACATCACTAACTCCCAAGACCTCTGCGATGCGCTATCCTCCTTCTTCTACAACAAAATTGCCGACATCCACAACAGCCTCAAGAATACTCCCAATGACCAACTCACCCCACCCACTTCAGATCCCACCCCTCCAACTAACTACCTCAACTCCTGGAACCCAATCACCATCGAAGACACCATTCGCCTCATGAACTCAATCCACTCTGGCTCACCTTCTGACCCCTGCCCCCACTTCATCTTCAACAAAGCTGACTCCATCATCGCTCCCCAACTCCGCGATGTCATCAACTACTCCTTCGACTCCGCCACCTTTCCAGAAACATGGAAACACGCCGAACTCAGCGCCCTTCTGAAAAAACCAACAGCAGACCCCTCAGATCTGAAAAACTACCGACCCATTTCCCTACTCCCTTTCCCGGCCAAAGTCATCGAGAAAGCCGTCAATAGCCAACTAGCAGCCTTCCTTGAATCCAACAACTCCCTGGATCCCTCACAGAACGGCTTTCGAGCCAAACACAGCACCGAAACCGCCCTCATCGCAGCAACCGACGACATCCGAGCACTCCTGGACAACGGAGAAACAGTAGCCCTCATTCTACTCGACCTCTCCGCCGCCTTCGACACTGTCTGTCACAACACCCTCATACAACGCCTCAACAACATCGGCATACAAGGAAAAGCCTTGGACTGGATCATCTCGTTCCTAGCCGGGAGAACACAGAGAGTCCGACTCCCCCCTTTCTACTCAGAGCCCACCGAAGTCATCTGCGGCGTACCTCAAGGCTCCTCACTCAGTCCCACCCTCTTCAACGTCTACATGAGTCCCCTCGCCTCCATCGCTGGTCAACACAACCTCAACATCATCTCCTACGCCGACGACACCCAGCTAATCCTCTCCCTCACCAAAGACCCCAACACCGCCAAAAACAACCTTCACGAAGGTATGAAAGAAGTAGCCGAATGGATGAAACAGAGCCGCTTAAAACTCAACTCAGACAAGACGGAGGTGCTCATCCTAGGATCCTCCCCCTCAGCTTGGGACGACTCCTGGTGGCCTTCCGCTCTGGGATCTGCGCCCACACCCACAGACCACGCACGTAACCTTGGCTTCATTCTATACTCCTCCCTCTCAATGTCCAGACAAATCAACGCCGTATCGTCCTCCTGCTTCAACGTCCTTCGCATTCTCAAAAAGATCTTCCGCTGGATCCCCCTCGAAACAAGAAAGACTGTCACCCATGCTCTGGTCACGAGTCGACTGGACTATGGCAACACACTCTACGCCGGAATCACAACAAAATTGCAGAAAAAACTCCAGCGCATCCAAAACGCATCAGCGAGACTCATATTAGACATCCCGCGCCAAGAACACATCACCGGTCACTTAAAAAACCTCCACTGGCTTCCCGTCAACAAAAGAATTACTTTCCGCCTTCTTACCCACGCACACAAGTCCCTTTATAATCTAGGACCCGAATGCCTCAACACCCGACTGTCCTTCTACTATCCCACCCGCCAACTAAGATCATCCAATCAAGCCCTCGCCGCAGTCCCGCGCATCCCAAAAACCACCATGGGTGGCAGATCCTTCTCCTTCCTGGCTGCCAAGACCTGGAACTCACTCCCCACCCACCTCCGCCTCACTCAGAATCACATCTCCTTCAGAAAAGAACTAAAAACATGGCTATTCGATAAAAAGTAAACCCCTCCCTCCAGCACCTTGAGACCCTCTGGGTGAGTAGTGCGCTCTATAAATACCTGAACTTGAACTTGACGTGGTTCCGAAGGTCTTTGCTGCGAGGTTCCCCGCGTCCCGACGGCTACGAAGGACTGCTGCCCTGACTATCGGCTTGTTTTGGACCCAGTGATCCTTGGTAGAGCGAAACGATAGACGAGACTTCTAGCGACGTCACCGATCTTCAAATACTTCAGTTAAGTATAAGTGGAGCGTCTCCCAGTCCTTAGTTTGTCCTTAGTTTTTGGTATCCTTGAGATACGCCTTGATTTGGTACTTGCAAGCCCCAAAGCCGAAGGACTTGTGTATTCAAGAGAAATATCGTAACAGATAATCCTTTGAAGTTTGAAGCTAGACTAGTGTGCAAAGATGCCTGGTTTTAGCAGACTTGGAAACTTGTTTTGTCTTGGTTATAGTAAGGACTCCCGATTAGAGGATTCCTGTCCGGTTCCTCCGATTGGAACTCCAACATATGAGCTCTACGTAAAGCACGGCGTAGGCCCTATCACGTATAATGAAGTGTGGATAAAATACACCCGCAAGGATGGTGTTTTAAAATGGCCCCAATATGGTAGTTTCGACTCAGAAATATTAGATAACCTAGAGGTCAAATTATTTAAGAAAAAAGCCCGGCCGGCGATGTTTGACTCTTTTCGCTTATGGCGCAAAGAAGCCAAACAGAAAGAAATAAAGTTAGCGAAAAAGAATAAAAGGATGTCGATGGTGCAAGCTGCCGTTGCATACAGGGATAACGAGGAAGAGCAAGAAAGCGAACAAATACTTAGGAGCAAGAAACTAGCAGTAGATAAATGCTACCCGATGTTACCAAATAAAGGACAAGGTCAAGAGGAAAGATCTGAGAAAGATCCATTAATGTCCCACTTATTAAGCTCACCTCCACCGTATGCGTTAGACGCTACTACAACGCCAAAGCGTTTTTCTATACCACGCGCCGGCGCACGAAACACAGCTTTTGCACACACGCCAGCTACTCTTCAGCTGGTACCTACTTCTCCGGCGCAGCCTTCTCAAGGGCCGCCATCTTTACTACTTACCCCATCTACTTCTAAGACTTTGCCTACAGCTCCAGCTATTGTCTATGATACCACGTCTGCTACTACTTCAACTTCCTCTACTATTGCCTCTACTTCTTCTTTGCCTCAGCCTGTTTTTTCCGATGCACTTGCTCCTCCGCAAGCTTCTCCTTCTATTAGACAAAGAGTGACAGGTACCGTCACTGGTCTGCTTTCACCTTTCTTCGGGTCGCCTAAGACGACCCCTAAAACAGAAAATAGACAGTTACGTAGTCAACTGCCTGATTACGAGGAAAGAAAAGTGCTAAATGAACTAGCCCGTAAATGGATTACGGATACTGTTAGATATGATGTTCAGTCTGTTATGGAAGTTTTCCGTCAATGGAATGCACCCACTCAGAGATACGTATTCGAAGAAATGTGTGTATATCTGGGTGAAGATTTGGAGACAAATGATCCCACATACACAATGAACGAACTATGGCGTACACGCTTTAAGTTCCACGAAGGTATGATTACAGGCAGAGATGTTGAGAAAGCGATAGAGTTATTACTCTCTTATAGGAGTAAAGGAAACGTCTCTAGATCATTGTACGAAGACGACGTATCAGATAGGAAAAGAGCGAGACAGTACCCCATGAGAGAGGTTCCTCCGGTTTGGAGGGAAGGTGATGCAAATGTAGTGCCGCCAATTCTGCCTCATTTCCAGCGTGTATGGGTACATGTCCCCTGGAAACGATCCGAAGTCTTGGCGCTCAAGCAGACATTGCCTGATCCTCGTAAAAACCCGACTGGGTATTATAAGGAGTTATCACAAACTGCAAGCTCATGTATAATGAATTTAGCGGATATCGACATGTTGTTTGGGAACGTTGTTCCACATCCTCTATGGAGCAAAATACGCCATACGAACCATGCCCAAGAACTAGGTGACTCATGGGCGAACATTGCCGCTATAGATGCTAGACAAATTGGTGGTTCTAAACCTGAGCCGTTAATAGCTGAACTTCCCGGTAGAATTATTGCATACATGAAAACAATAATGCCTGAAGTACGCGTAAACTGGGACAAGCTATCTGCGTGCAAGCAGAAGAAAGATGAGAATGTGTCTGACTTTTTCACAAGATTCGAGGAGACTTTCACCGATCATAGTGGTCAGGACATGGCTACCGAGGGTGGCCAAAGATTGTTTGTAGACAAGTTCGTACATAATTTAATCCCTGAACTATGTAATAAATTGAAAGATTCAGAGAGTGCTTGGGCTGTCTCTACGTCAGCTCAAATTTTAGCTACAGCCCAGTACTATGAAAATAGGCGCAAAGACGAGCTAGATAAAGTAGACAGAAAGACAAAAGATTTAAAAAATAAAGTTCTTCTCCAGCAAGCTTATCCGCCTCGTACGGCTAGTCAGCCCAGTTATCAACCGCAACATCAGTATTCGAGAAACGCGCAAGGAAACGAGTTTTCCCACCAGCGTATTGCTTATGGCCCGAATCAATGTGCATATTGCAAGGAAGAGGGTCACTTTAAAAGTAATTGTCCGGCTCTTGCGCGACGTTTGAGCGGTGCTTCGGGTGTAAGGGGAAGAGGTGTTCAACATGCCCCTAGAGGTAGGGGCCGTGGAAATTCCACGCAGAATACAACTTCTTTTACGCCTCAGAATTCGATGAACAGCTTCGACTAACAGAATAATGCGTCGACCAGGTCAGCTCAGTACTATGCTGACGACTATTACACCGAACATGAATACGAGGGTAACGATTGCTAGGACAGCCATGGACAAAGAGAGGGAGTTGTTTCAGTTCCAGTAGATCAGAATGGACCTTATGTCGATGTAATAGCCTCAGGAGTGTCAGAGCCATTTCTGCTGGATACTGGTGCTACAAAAAGTTCTATCATGCACTCGAAACTTCCTGGCGCACCTTTGTCTGGCGAAATGAATGTCTCAGTAGATTTCTCTGGCGCCCCTGTTAGAAACCCAATCTCCAGTCCTGTATCTCTTTCTATTGGCCCATGCGAATTAGAGGCACCCCTCATTCTTACAACAGGTTGTGGTGAAAATTTGTTAGGATTGGATTTGCTAAAAAGGTTATATGCGACTTTGTACTGTTCACCATTAGGAGTACAACTTACTTTCGGTAAGAAAGTCATTTCCCCAATGTATGTGTCGAAAGAAAATATTGCAACTGAATTGTCGTGTCTTCCTGATGCACTCGGGGCAAATGGTTCTAATGATGTAGGTCGTTTGGAGATAGCACCATATGTCATAACGTTGAAAGCCAACGTTAGGTTGCCACGTATTCCCCAATACAAAATATCTAGCGAATGTGAAAAGGCGTTATTGACGATTGTTTATGACCTGATTGATAAAGACGTCATCGAAGAAACAACAGGAAATGTTTGTAACAGTCCAGTTTTGCCCGTCTTAAAACGTACTGATCCTTCACAACCCCCTGTGTATAGGTTTGTGATCGACCTCAGAGAAGTAAACAAGATAGTTATCCCACAGTTTTCCGTTGTCCCCGACATTACTGCTTTATTGACGATGGTTCCAGCTTCAGCAAATTGGTTTTCGGTGATTGACCTGAAGAACGCTTTCTTCAGTATCCCGATTGTTGAGGAGAGTAGAGATATTTTCGGATTTAATTTAGGAGGACGAAGTTTCCGCTTCAAGTGCGCTCCTCAAGGCTACTGCGAAAGCCCATCAATATTCAGTCAGGCCCTGAAAACACAACTAGACACGATTGTTCTACCAAATGGTTCAACTCTGATTCAGTATGTAGACGATCTACTGATCGCTGCAGACACTGAAGAGATTTGCAAGAAAGCTACGTTATCATTATTGCATCACTTAGGTGACATGAAGCACAAAGTCTCTCTTTCCAAACTACAATTTTGCCGACAAGAAGTAACCTACTTAGGTCACATCTTGTCGAAGGAGGGAAGGAGACTGACACCAGAAAGAATACAGGCAATCGCAGAACTAAGTGCCCCAAGGACACAGAGAGAGGTTCGAGCCTTCTTGGGCATTACATCGTACTGTAGACAATGGATACCGAATTTCTCACTACTAGCTAAACCCTTGCTGGCACTACTCTGTAAAGACACGCCAAATCCTATGCCTTGGTCTGAAGATTGCCAGACGAGTTTTCACAAGTTGCGTGATGCATTATGTTCGGCTCCTGTGTTGGGAAACCCCAACTACAGTAAGCCTTTTACATTATATGTCCACGAGAAGGAAGGTTGTGCATTATCAGTTTTAACACAACATTTTGGGGACAGACAGCGCCCATGCGCGTTTTTTTCGGCAACTCTAGACCCTGTTGCTAAAGCCCTACCAAGTTGTCTGAGGGCTACCGCCGCAGCAGCTGTCTGCATTCGACAGTCCGCTGGATTAGTCATGAATAATACTCTGATCGTTATGGTTCCGCATGCAGTAGACATTTTACTAAACAGGACGAAGACACAACACCTTACTAGCGCTCGACTATCCAGTTACGAACTTACGTTGCTAGCAAGTCACATCCACATAAAGAGGTGCGATACACTGAATCCCGCAACGTTATTACCCAATCCGACAGGAACAGACGAGATTGATAAACATGACTGCTGCTTTAGGACAGAAGAAGAGACAAAAGGGAGAGTAGACTTACAGGACACTCCCCTTCCCGAATGCAATGATACTTTATGGGTTGATGGTTCATGTTTCAAGCTGCCGAATGGTGATACGACTGCAGCATATGCCGTAACGACATTACACACCATTATAGAGACTGCGCGCATTTCCCATAATTCTGCACAAGCTGCAGAGCTAATTGCGCTTACCAGAGCATGTGTGTTAGCGAAAGGAAAACGAGTGAATGTGTACACTGACAGCCAATACGCCTTTGGTGTGGCTCACAGTTTTGGGAGATTGTGGCGTGAACGTGGGTTTCTTACGTCACATGGTGCAAAGATACAACATGGTCAGCTAGTTAATGAGCTCCTCCAGTCACTGACCTTGCCACTACAAGTTGCCATTATAAAATGTAGTGCACACAAAAAGATTCAGGATGATGTTGGCCGCGGGAATGCATTTGCAGACGAGGTTGCGAAAGAGACTGCAAGGAACACAATGAGTCGGATGTATGTTGTAGGTCCCGCTAGATGGATTACTGATGTAGGAATGTGTGAGGACACCATTGAAAGCGTGAAATCTATACAAGCCGAGGCAACTGAGAAAGAGGTGAATGAATGGAGAGAAAGTAAGGGTAGATTAGACACGAATGGTTGTTGGGTCGAATTGTCAGAACACCAGCGATGGTTATTGCCTAACGCCTATGTACTTGCAGTAGTAACAATGGCTCACGGATTTGCACACATCAGTTCGAGAGGAATCTGTAAAATATTGGCCCCAGTATGGCAAAATAGCAATATCCCGAAATATGCAGAGAATGTGGTCAGAAACTGTATGGTGTGTTTGAAGTACAATCCCGGTAGGGGAACCCCAACTCCAGCTGGTCATTTTGCGCCTCCAACGTATCCGTTCGAGGTTTTGCAGCTCGATTTCATTCACATGGAGAGATGCAACAATCTGAAGTATGTGCTCGTTGTTGTTTGCGCTTTCTCCAGGTGGGTGGAAGCGTACCCCCTTAAAGACAACACTGCCTTGTCAACCGCCAAAGCCCTTGTCAAAGAGTTCTTCCCGAGGTTTGGCATGCCTAGAATTGTCTGGAGTGATAATGGAAGTGAATTCGTAGGACGCGTGATGAAGAGAGTGTGTGAATGTTTAGGCATACAGCAAAAATTCCACTCTGCGAATCACCCCCAATCAGCTGGATTGGTAGAGTGCTACAACGGCACTTTAAAGCTCAAATTAGTCAAAATCCAAGCCAGTACAGGTCTTAAATGGCCTGACGCCTTGCCCCTAGCACTCTTGTCAACGAGAATGACAGTCCATTCCAGATTAGGACTTAGCCCCCATGAAATAGTGTTTGGCCGCCCAGCCAACGTCTGGGGCGTGCCAAGACCAAAGAAACTTAGCGAAATAGAGCACCCCGTACTGCTTGACTATTTGTGCGAATTGACAACTAAATTGGGTGTTTTACACCAACAGGTTCACAGTTCCTCTCCACCAGCCTCTGATGATTCAGGTCACTCCATCACACCCGGCACGTGGGTTTTGGTGCGGAACTTCCAGCGCACCAACAACGGACAGCCGAGGTGGACCGGACCTTACCTGGTACTTCTTTCCACGAGGTCAGCGGTTCGGGTGGACGGCAAAAAGAACTGGGTGCACGGGACCCATTGTAAACGGGTCCCTCTGCCCCTTCCATACGACCGGTGGGTCAACGAAGGAATTGCCGACTCCGAGACAGAATCCATACCTCGCTTCATCCCTTTCAGCGATGCACGTTTAAAAGAAACTGGTACCGAAAAGGAGAGTGATCATATTTTACAAGGATTTGTGCCACAGTCTATGCAGTTGGACACTACCGAACCTGAGACATTGTTTGAAGACCACACCGTACCTGGGAAAGAACAGTATAATCTAAGGTCAAGACAAAGAGACTAATAAAAAGACACACAAACGAATGTGATTTTCCCTTCCCCCAAGAACTATTTTTGATTTTTCAGCTCTCTCGCTCTCAGGAAACTTGCGCATTTTTGATTTTCGAACCGCCATCCGGTTCTGCTGCTAGGGTCGCGGTTGAAGTCTGGGGAGTGCAACTGGGAAGTTTTAGGTCCACGGTTCTGGTTGGTCCACGGGAGTTACCCCGGACTGAGCAGAGCGCGCTCCCTGGCAGAATCAATCTACCGCCGCGGGCAGCAACTAGAGGATGGAGTTTCCTAGGGTAAAGAGACCTACCAGACTCCCAAACTTTGAAAGACAATTATGCACTGTACTGGCCAAAAGAAAGTTTCTGATAACATGTATTTTAATGTTGTGTAGCATAACGATGTTTTTGACTGGTTATACTCTATTCGTGTTTAAAGTTACGTTTTCGAATGTCACCCAGCCACAGCCTCCTCCTACTATCTCTCCACACTACTTTCACCCTCTACCTGAACACGAATCTGCCAGAAGACTCGAATTTGTAAATAACTCATTTATTCAACTCCTACACCAACACCAGTCCATCATGAACACATCGAACTGTTGGATATGTGGACTCATGCCACACACGACGGATAAGGGTATCCCATATTTCATCCTGCCTTTCAGTTATTATGGTTCTCTGTGGGCTTTCCAGACCATGTTCCTATTCGCCCTAGAACCATACCCGACACGTTCTACTGAAAGTGATTCCAGTAACAAGGCACTAATAGCAGGGATAAGAAATATGAGTAGAGAGTTCGACACCTATCTTACGATTCCCAAAGATGAATTCACTCCGTACACTCGTTGGAACGTAACCAAATATGGGGTCTACCTGAGTAAGAGCCAGACAGCAAAGAAATCCCGCCCAGTTTGGATAGTACCCAACCGAGGTCACTTATGTTTACAGGGTATCGGCAGGGATCCCAAAGCTCAATTAGGGAAGAGTATATGCGCGGAAACATATGTGTTCGCTTCCCGAACTTCGCCTATATTATCAGTCGGATCGACTTATGACCCTTCAGAACAGAGTTGCCCTAGATATCATACTCGCCGATCGTGGTGGTGTGTGTAGAGTGATCCAATCCAGTTGTTGCATTTTCATCCCTGATAACGCTCCGACAGTGTACCAAGCCATCTCTAAACTACACAAAATATCTGATTCCCTCCACGTGGAAAAAGGAGATTGGTCCTTACTAGGGTGGTTCTGGGAACTGATCGCTACATGGGGATGGAAAACCCTGATCTTCATTGGGATGATCTTAGCACTTCTGTTTATGTTCTGCCTGTGTATACAGTGCGCTCCTGCACTATGTGGCCTCTGTGCTACGTCATGTGTACGGAAGCCTGTGTCAGGAGAGTAGAGAGTTCGACACCTATCTTACGATTCCCAAAGATGAATTCACTCCGTACACTCGTTGGAACGTAACCAAATATGGGGTCTACCTGAGTAAGAGCCAGACAGCAAAGAAATCCCGCCCAGTTTGGATAGTACCCAACCGAGGTCACTTATGTTTACAGGGTATCGGCAGGGATCCCAAAGCTCAATTAGGGAAGAGTATATGCGCGGAAACATATGTGTTCGCTTCCCGAACTTCGCCTATATTATTAGCAGCCAAAGGCACGTATTTCGTCTGCCATGACCAAGCTTACACGTGGTTGCCCCCTGACTTCTCAGGTACATGCTTTATCGCATTTCTGCTGCCTCCCACTTACACGGCCAGAGCAGATTACCATCGGACAAGGACAGCTAGAGGTGTCGTGAGTAAAGACGACACCGCGGGTCAGGAATTCGCTGACTTTGCAAAGGGTTTTCTGCCATTTTGGGGGCCTATGGTAAACAGCAGGAATATTCGCCAGTTATCGAGGATAGTGGAATCCGCCGTGACTACAACGGCCGGAGCCCTTGGAAATTTGACGACCGAACTTCAGTCGGATCGACTTATGACCCTTCAGAACAGAGTTGCCCTAGATATCATACTCGCCGATCGTGGTGGTGTGTGTAGAGTGATCCAATCCAGTTGTTGCATTTTCATCCCTGATAACGCTCCGACAGTGTACCAAGCCATCTCTAAACTACACAAAATATCTGATTCCCTCCACGTGGAAAAAGGAGATTGGTCCTTACTAGGGTGGTTCTGGGAACTGATCGCTACATGGGGATGGAAAACCCTGATCTTCATTGGGATGATCTTAGCACTTCTGTTTATGTTCTGCCTGTGTATACAGTGCGCTCCTGCACTATGTGGCCTCTGTGCTACGTCATGTGTACGGAAGCCTGTGTCAGGAGACGAACTGTGCAACAGAATGATGTTACAGCAGCATCTCCACGAATTCCTTCATACAGATTTGGACTCCGATTAATATGAATTATTGCCTTACATAAGGGCAAAAGGAGGGTCTGTGGTTCTGAAAATCTGGACCCTGTTATCATCCCGATATTGAGGTCCAATACCCGTGTCACAAAATATCAACGTACCATGACGAATTTGGTGTCAGCGAACCGATAATGATTAGGGCATCATTCCCATGCATTTGCGTCATAATCGAGGGTCGCCAATACCCCCAAATCGTAGTTTCCGTCCCTACCCCTTAGACTCCATTTTGTGAACGGCATCCATCTTACGTCTTGCCCTCATGATAAGTCAATTAAAGGTCGAGCTTGATCTAAAAGGACACGTCCTCCTTCCCTGACTTCCCCCTGACCTGTCCCAACTGACTCCGTTGCCTTTAGCCAAACCTGTTTGGGCAGCCCCTCGCCCAGTGGCCAAATGTGATAGCATCGATACATAACATTCCTCAAACCATTCACTACATACAAACCATGCTTTCTACAAACACACACCTGTCCTGTTCCCCGTTTATGGCCAGTTTTATGACTAGGAGGTGCCTTCCTTTATTGGGGTTTCATCGATATCTGATGGGAGTTCCGGGCTTGGCTGAGTAATCTATCACGCATTGGACATCTAAAATACGGGCTTGCCTACATGACTTCGCTCTTTCGTATTATTGTAGAAATATGTGTATAGCCATATCATAAACTCAAGAATTCTTGCTTGCAGCTATTATTTCTGTATATAAGGAGAAGGCTGGTTCTGTAAAAACGAACAGTCTCCTGAGAACACATGACCCGTGTTTGTCGTGCTTCTAGGACACCTGTTACTTGGTAGCTATCAATAAAACGCGATCTCTGACTCGACTAGAAGACTCCGTGTTTCTGTGGTCCGGAACAGGGAGAACTCAGAGGTCTTCGGGTGTTATCCCCTGGCACCAAACAGTTCCTAAAAACCCGTTACCTCAAGACCAAAGCAACAAAACGGAAGAATGATAGCAAGAATGATAGCAATAGTATGCACAGAGATCCCAGTCCCTTTGGCTTTGATCCTGACAACCACAAAACAAAACGTGAAAAACTTGACGAGAAACAGGAAAAGCCACTGACCAGCATGCTCTACAATCCCCATAACACCTTGTTCCTTAATGCATCAACCAATGCTGATTTTGTTAGCCAAGAAGGGAGTAATTCTTCCCTGGCTGTAACAACTGGAACAGTGAACAAGAGAGGGCTTGAAGACCAGGTCTTAACCAGACTGGAAGGGCCCCCATTGAGAAGGAACCCCTGTACCTTCCAGCCTAAAATATATACAAAATTCTCTTTTTGAAGGACCCCTCCACAGCAATTTTCTCCAAAAGTGGCTCAATAGAAGGTCTGCAATCCCCTCTCCTGCCTTTGGGACAAGGCCGCACCAATCAAATCTCGCAAACTACAATGACCCCCAGAAAAAATTAACAGGAGCACTATAGCAGAGAAGCAGCACCTTCAGCAAAACCGCGAATTGGTACAAACAGCAGAAAAAACAAACGTAACATGTTTTGATGAGGAACATGATAACATACAAGAGGACCACCAAAACCATCAACTCATTTATCAGAAAGACAGCAATTTCGCCCAAAAGACTAACTTAGGAAACTTTACTCAAATTCCACAAGAGGCCCACTACGACCTACAAGTTGCTCACCAAAAGGACATCATCACCCAAAAGAAAAATACTCAAATCACTTCTCCAACTCATCAAAATGCTTCACCGGTTAGTTTATGTTCCGAACACAGCCCTCAGACACTTTGTTTGACTTTATACGTGCCTGCGGAAGGACCCGAGGACCAACTAGAGACAACTAATTCAACGCCTTCCAAGCTGGATGAGGAGAAGCTTAGACCAAACCCAAAGCATCGCCAAGCCACCCCTCAACTCCCAGTGACTATTCCTAATATAGATGTTCACCAAAGCCCACAACAAGCAAAATCAAATTTGGAGCTCGCATCAAAGCTCCAATATGGCCAACTGTCTAAAGCAGCCCAGCCGGAAGAACAGAAAATAAAAGAACATAAAGTAAATTAACTTGTATCATCACCACTAAATAATTATTCATTTAATTGTTTATCAATCTCCGATCCAGGATTGATAACATCTCCCGTGACCCTTTCGGCACCGGAGGCACTCTCTGATAAATTCATACCACAGCACAGTCAGCCGCCCATTCATAGAGATTTACCCAATGGTAATGGCGACATGACCTTCTTAGCCTCCCAAGAGTGGGAGGAATTAGTCGCCTCTTACAACCAAGACCCTAAACCTACAAAAATCACCCCCCTGGAAAGCTGCAACTCAAATAAAAACCTAATGTGGGAATCTTTGCTAAGTACAATGCAATATTCAACGGCGGCTTTACAATATCAGTCACACAAAAGGGACCTCGAGCTGACAATCCTCCAATCCTTAGCTGACTTTACTTCGGGGATTGATAGGAAATTAGCCGACCTGAACGGTTTAATAAAGAGAGGGCAGGAAGCAACCTACAACGTACAGCAATCGCATCTAGAATGTTTCTGTGCCCCAATAATGGACAAACTACAGACCCTTCCGGGAATATTAGGCGACCTAACGTCTGTCCTGAAATCAACTGTTATTAAACAGAAAGCTGTAGGCAACGACAACTCTTTACTGGAGAAAACCACAACGGCCACATCCCTCATTAAGACGCCTCAATCAAACAGTGCACCACCAACAGTAAGTGGTGGGTGCCGGCAAATCAGGAAGCCAGACCCCTTAGAAGAATTAGCTTCTCCAGTAAAAACTGGACATAAGCAAAAAAGGAAAGGAAGAAAGAAGAGAACGCATCTCCAATTCCTACGTTCAGTTTCCCCTATTAAACCGGACCACACAACTAAGGGAACACCAAATCTTCCAGCACTAACTCCTCCAGCACCAGCTCGGACAGAAGCCAGGAAAGAGGCTCAGCAAATAGTCCCTAGACCCACAGCCAGTGCCACCAATAGCAGGCCAGGCAATCAAAAACCAACCAGGAAATCGCTTGACTGTAACCACCTACCAACCCCCTCTACCAATGAACGTAACTCTGTAAAAAATAGTCTGATCAAAGAACCACCTAACTCACCTTTAAAAAGCAAGACCTTAACCTAGGGTATACAAGCCACAGGGCGGAACCAAGGCTTAAGCCCTCAAGGGAATTACATAGGCTTAAGCTTATCGTCGAGCCAAGCCCTCAAGCAAGAACCAACCAACCAAGAAACAACTCAAGTTACATCCGTTCAACTAGAACCCGCTCATAATAATACTGGCTGGGAAACAAAAACGACCAACGACTCTCAATTGGGCCTCTCTACCCGTGCAGTTACCAGCAACATAGGCACCTTCGACCCAAATCAGGGATGTTTTCCAAACATAGTAACTACTTGTGACAAAACATCTTCTCACAGCTCGAAACTACCAAAAGTGGCAGAGACTGACACTATTATACTACTTCCTCAGTATGAATCGTGAGGCCGAAAAGATATACTAAATCGTCAAAACGTGCTACGGCTTTTACACTCTATTCCAACTTTAACTGATATTACGTCGTCTGACTTGTTGTCAATTGAATTCTTGTCAAATAACAACAGCCAAAACCCAGAAGCTACCAGAACTATATGGAAAAATTCTGATGTTGCAGGCAGAATTTTACAGGAAGGTGATCGCCTCCAAAACTGGGGGATAATTATGAAACCAATCCCAAAACCATTATACCCAACTCCCTTCCTAAACAACGATACAAAAAACACAAGTTCAGCTACACTTTCAGTCTTGAAAGGAGCAAGGAGAAGAACTCCAGGCACAAAGATCGAGGCAAATTTATCAATTGCAGTATTGACAACTGAGACCCAACGCACATTAGTACAACCCCCAGCAAACAACAACTGGTCAGGTATACATCGTGTAATTACATCAGTACGCACAAATTGACAAGAGTTGCTCGTGAAACAACTACCTGAAATCGAGCAAGATGGTCTCAAAATATGTGTCTGGAATATTAATGGCTTAGCCTCCAAAACAAGCGACCAAGATTTCCTAAACTACCTGAAATCCTTTGACATAATCCTGCTCCAGGAGACTTGGGAAGACCAGTCCTTTGAACTACAGGGCTATATCTCTTATTTACTTCCGGCAACTAAGGGATCTGTTTTTGGCCGCCGCTCGGGTGGCTTATTACTCTTAACCTCTATAACAGAAATAGGTCAGCCCGAGACAATGAACATTCAATTATCATCCCCAAGTTGCACTCAGGGAATAAAAGTAAAGCTAAAGATTAACCAGACCCCACAGGAAGTAATAATAATAAACATCTATATACACCCAAAACAAAAGCTAAAAGCAGCAAAGGAGTTGTCAATGGAATTAAAAAGACTGATGGAAGAGGAAGCAACGGATTATATTATCCTTGCTGGAGACTTCAACATGCATCTCTTAGGAAACACTCAAGATGACGACCAACTCAAGGATCTTTCAGACGGATGGGGAATCCCGACGCAAGCCCAATCTACAGCCTCCAAGCCAGTTCGAAGCGCGAGATACCTGCTTCAGGAGCTGGAGTACTTAAATATGAGAGCTATAAATGGGCGCTTTAAGGACGACAATCCACCAGCTGCCACGTATCATTCAACCACAGCTTCATCCCACTTGGACTACATCTTCACAACTCTGGCACTAATTGACTACATAGACTCTTTCGAGATTGGCAATAACGATCTTAGCGACCACATGCCACAAGAATTACGTCTTAAAGCAAATTCAAGTCAGACATTGCTTGTCAGCAAAACAATTGTGCAAAATGAAACCAGCAATCTTAAAAGAATAAGGTGTACCTCCTCGAATTTAGAGGAAATAACAAATATTGCCAAAGATTTGTATAATCAAGGGGGAGAATGGGCAGCTCAGCCTTTGGAACACTGGGAAAACTTTGCCAAGACGCTTGGAGAAACCTTTGTAAGTAGGCAAGGTTTGAAACGGAGGAACGCTTCACAAATTCCTAGTAAAATGGCAAAAAGTCCAGTATCGACAAAACTGAAGCAATTTATAAATCACACACTAAGACAGCTCCGCAAATTTCCAAACAATCCAAGACTACAAAGCTCCCTCCGCGAAGGTAAGAAGTCTTTAAGCAAGAGGAGATGGGCAATTAAAAGAGCCAAGAACAATGAAGCATGGGCTAAACTTCTCTATGACGCAAAACAGAGCCAAATTTTGGCAATCAGTGAATAGATTACAGAGGCCTAACCATCCTGGTATCGACTCCAACATCACAGAAGCGGTTTGGAATGAATATCTATTTATTCACTTCAACGACTCAATTAAAACTTTTGACAATACTTTTACTCACCAGGGTAATGTTCGCATTATCAGTTCAAAAGAAGAAGTAACTACTCTACATTTTCCCTGCAAAGAGTACAGTAGCAGCTTCTGGTCGATGCAGGGGGAAAAAGATTCATCAAACCAAAACTGCTCATCCATTGCAGCGGAAGAGCATAATAGCCCTGCGGCTCTAGCAATAAAGAAGCAAATAGATAAAGGCAGACGGACGGGAGCTCCCGGTCCCAATGGCATACCACCAATAATGTTCAAGCAGGATCCGGAGTTCTGGAGTAACGCACTGGTACCAGTCTTCAGACAAGCCTTAAGAACTCCTTTACTCCCGGAATCATGGAGAGGCTCAATTATCAGCCCTATATATAAACAAGGTGAGAGATCTATTCCAAATAACTACCGGCTGATAGCCCTTATAGACACTGAGGCTAAATATTATACAGGGATTATCTTGGAAGAAATATCCAACTGGGCCTCAGAGAATAAAATTATTCCCATAACACAAACAGGATTCCGCAAAGGCCAAAGAACAACAACTAACATCATGGCCTTGACCATGCTAATGGATGCTGCAAAAAAGGGCAAACACCCCCTGTATCTCTGCTTCATTGATTACACAGCAGCGTTCAACCACGTTGACCGCAATAAACTCTGGCACAAGCTGGCCAGTTGGGGGTTAGCAACTTTTCTCTTAGACCAACTTAGGCACTTGTACACCAACACGTGGATCAGAATAAAACTAGGAGGCGGAACACACATTTCCAGCAGAATTACTACAACTAAGGGCCTAAAACAAGGGTGCGTCCTAGCCCCACTGCTGTTTAACCTCTTCTTAGCAGACTTACCGGATGAATTGGACAGTTGCTCATCCCATGCCCCAAAGTTAGGAGGTATGACACTGACAAATTTGTTATATGCTGATGATTTAGTTCTAATCAGCCGGACCCCAATTGGTCTTCAACATCTCTTGGACGTAACAAGCAACGCCTTAAAAGTAAATCTCACCAAAACCTAAACTATGATAGTAAACTACCATAAGAAGACAAGTCCAAACTGGTATCTTGATGGGAAACGTCTACATCAAGTAACAAGCTATAAATACCTGGGGATACTTTTAGATCAAAATAACTCCTTCAAACTGCAGCTGGAATCCTTGCGAAGGAAGGGTGCTATGACCTATCTGGCACTTAAACCCTTGAAAAAGATGTTGCCGGACCTGTCATTAGAACCTTTCCTAAAAGTCCTGCGAGCCAAATTGCAGCCCACGATCACCTATGGTAGTGAATCAATGAGAGGTAGAGATGCTGGAACTTTAAACAGCATAATAACAACCTCTTACCGAGCAATATTTCAGCTCCCTAAATACATTTCTCCAGCCCAAATACGACTGAAATTCGGGCTACAAAACCAAACGGCAGAGAGATTGGGGTCCATGCAAAATGTTGGCACAAAATCAGAGCTGCGGAAAAGGGGTCCCTAAATAACCACCTCTGGGTAGAACTAACACGCACAGGGAAATCACCAGCTAACAAATACCTCTTGGATTCCATCCAAACCCTGGGTCTAACAGACCTTTGGAATACCTCAACGACTCATTGTGTGTTCAAAAAAACTAGTCCCAAAGTCAATAAGACTTAAATCTACTACAGAGGACAAGGAAGCACTATCAAAACGAGCTCATGGCTGGGTTGTGCTCAATAATTACGAAGCCGGAAAACCTCAACCTTATTTAAACGCAGGAATAAAGATAACAACTAAAGAAAAAATGTTGAAGCTTCGTCTGGGAGTTGGTGCAATTAATCAATTTTTACCCCCTTGGGAAAAACAGAGGAGGAGATCAGCTATGCAGGTTATGTGCTCGTGGAGTCGAGAACCTCATCCACATCATTTGTATCTGCGATAAACTAAAAGATATAAGGAAAACTTTATTAAAGCCATTTTTAACCACATGGCATCAGGTCCTGCAGACCGGTGGTAATCCTGTGCTTCAATTCAACTTTAACACAGTTGAATTGACGCCTTACAAAATTCCTTGAACTCACTGAACAGAGACTGAAGAACATATCTGTACTAGCCTCAGCCTAGTCCCTCATGATGGTCCTCAGAACTAAACTAGTTAGTCGAGGATAGCTAACCTTAATAACTTGAGCATAGTATTAGGACCACTCCAGCAGTGACACCTTGAAGCTGCTTATGTTGTCTCGAATAACCAGAGCGGTAAGGAACTCTATGGAGATAGACACTAACAAACAGGAAAAAAAATAAAAAAATCTAGATAATGGAATCTGTGAGCGCACTGCTCAATAAAACAACCTTTATGACACAGACGTTTATCCTGATTAGAATATTAATTATATTTTGTGCAGATTTATGTAAGATACAGACTGGATCATTTTTAAGTGGATTAATTTTTCTATCGCAACAGAGAATTATTTGATTAACTGGTCAAAATGTTTATAATAACGAATATTGATTTTAAAGATTATTTAATGTATGCAACGGTTTTAATTAATCATGCATAATAAAAATTACTTACTTACTTACTTACTTGCCATACCGCCCCTGAGATCACACAGACTTTTGCGGGGTATTATGCTAGCCTCTACTCAGCACACAGGCTGGATTGCACTCTCAAAAACGTTCTCGACCCCCTCTAAGTCCGAATTCCCTGCTTGACACATCCTTAATCGGCTTATCTCTTCACTCCGGAAGAGATAATTATGGCGATCTCTCACCTGGGGCCCCGTAAGACCCCAGGCCCTGATGGCTTCCCTCAGGAATACTACTCCTCTTATCAGGAGCTCCTGTTCCCCACCTCTCAACACGTGATAGAAGTCAGAAAATTTCTCCCGGAGACGGATGTGGCCAACATCGTGTTCATCCCTAAAACCCAACCGTCCTCGTCCAATGTGCGGACTACCGGCCAATCTCCCTAATTAACACTGAAATCAAAAGTCTACGCTACTATATTGGCCCAACACTGGGGTCCGCTCCTAAAAAAACTGGTTCACCTAGACCAATGTGGCTTTATGCCAGCTCGTAGCACCAGCCACTGCCTAAGGTGCCTCCACCTAGCACTGGCAAATCACCAGGCACTCACCCCCTATCTGACGCTCCTTCTCGTAGACTTCGAGAAGGCCTTCGATACGGTGGACTGGCACGACCTCGACGAGGTGCTCCAGCTAATGGTTATGGGCCAGAAATTCCGGAATTTTGTACATGTCTTGTACTCTGAGCCAAAGGCTAGAGTGTTGATTAATGGAACCCTATCTGAGGTGTTCCCCATCCAAAGAAGCACCAGGCAGGTCTGTCCCCTCTCCCCGCTCATCTTTGCTCTGGCGATGGAGCCCCTGGCATGCCTCATCCGAATAGACAAATTGATTTAAGGCTGGACGTGGGGAAGCCATCAAGTAGACAAAATTGCATTATATGCAGATGACGTCCTGCTTTTCCTAGCAGACCCAGCTCGCTCTGGCCCTAGATGCCTCCAATCCCTCGAAGTCTTTGAACAAGTATTGGGTCTTCAGTTGAACCCAGCCAAATTGACCCTCATACCTCTTCACCCCTCTAGGGAATGCTTTGACTGGCAGACCAACATACCTATTAAGCTTGAATGTGCACTGAATATTACTCCTCTTCTCAAAAAGGCCAGAGGGGACCTTAACCGCTGTCAAACCTTGCCACTTAATCCACTCGGAAGAGTGGCGTTATTTAGGATGATGATCCTCCCCCGGTTCCTGTATGTTATCCAAAATACCCCCTTTCATTATCCCTGAAGCTGGTTCCGGGAGATTGACACCATGATCACACGATTTCTGTGGTGGGGTGGGAGACCGGGGATGGTTCTCGACCGGTGCAGCATTCCGTCCTTTGACGGAGGTATGGGCATGATGGATCTTTACCTATACTATTTAGTGATGCGGCTGTTGGTTCTCCATGATTGGTTCACCGGAGGGTGGTCAGATCCAGCGTACAGAACTGAACTTCGCGACCTGGATTTTCCCCGAATCCAGGCACTCATGAATAGATCCCCTATCCCCAGGGCGCTCCCCATGGTGACATGAACAGCCTTCCTGGCCTGGCACTCAGCTCTACGTCATACGCAGTTGGAGTCCAAACTGACTCAGCAGACACCATTCTGGCACGGCACATGGCTTGGTGAGGTGTTTGATGACTATTTCTGATGACATGTTTTAAAGTGATGAATGCTTTTCTAAAAAAATCAAAATCTAAAATAAAATAGACTACCCTCCAGTACATTTTGACTGAGTGGGAACAAAAAATTAAAAAAATAATCTGTCTGGCAATTTTTTGTTCAGTATATTTGAGTGGTCCAAGCCAGTACAGACACAGGACCCTAACCTTTTCCTTCCGACTTGGTGAGGTGGTGGCACTACAAAGGTTTAGGCAATGGGACCAAATAGGCATTTCCCAACTGGGCGACGTGTGGGTGGGAGACCACATATGGACTTTTCAGGATTTAAGAACCGTTTCTCCCTGCACGCCTCACAGTTCTACAGATACCTGCAGATACGCCATGCCCTGTACCTCCACATCTCGACAGGCACCACCCTCCCCGGCTTCAGTCCACCTGAAGTGCAAGTCATGATGGGAAATCTTGGGAAGGGAAGCATCTCACGTATATTTCGCACCCTCACAACAACAGCCCCGTGTCTCGACTCGCTTAGAGCTCTCTGGGAGGGCTGGAGGGGTTCCCTAGACGACGAGGATTGGTGGGACGCCCTGATGACCCCCAAAACTGACACTACCTCTGCCAAACTCCGACTAATCCAAATGTTTCATCTCCACACTGCATAACTTACCCCAGAACACCTACAGAGAGCTGGGTTGCGCGCATCACCCGAAGGCACACCCTGCCGGCACCACCCTTCAGACTTTTACCATGTAGGTTGGTCTTGCCCCCAGCCTCCAGAAAATACTGAGACAAGATGGAACCAAGCTCACGCACATTTTGGGCTGTCATGTACCCCGTGACCCTATGCGCCTCCTCCTGGGCGGTATGGATGGCCTGGACGGATCCAGAGGAGATAAACTGTTCCTGGGGACGGCCATCATGGTGACCAAGAGGGACATTGCCATGGTCTGGTCCCAGACCGACCCCCCCGACCCTCCCACAATAGCTAAATAGCGCAGAGGTGTGGACTGGTGCGCCGCTCAGGAAAAACCCTTGTTTGAAGCATGGGGATGTCCGGCCAAATACCAGAGAGTGTGGTACAAATGGTCCGATCAGATGGGCTAATGGAGAGCCGGGCGGAGGGACTCTTGCCTTTGGTAAATTGTTATTCCTGTGTGAGTGTATACTTGCTGTGTAATACTTGTGCAATATTATTGGTACCTTTTATGTTTCCTATGCAAATATGTGCTTGTGCTCTCAATGCTAATCTTTCTTGTTTTCTAAAAATCATTAAAGTTGATTATAAAAAAATAAAATAAAAAGAATTGGTGGATGTGGGAGAAAACGTTTGTTTTAGTTCTACTGGGCCATGTAAAAGAATGGGCAGAATTACATCACATTGTGCCCCCAGAGCAGGGAGGCTTTAAAGAAGGGGAACTCTACCATTGATCACTGTTTCGCCCTCTGGTCCATCGCGTGGATGTCGGTGGACATGAGGGGCGGACTATACTTCTATTTCATCGACTTATGGGCAGTCCTTGATCTGCTGGATCGTAGAAATCTATGGGAGGCTCTAAAAAGGTGGAATATCCCGAATTATCTACTTGCTATATCCAGGAGCTAGATAGCTACAACTGGGTGCAAATTAACAGGGACACAGAGGGAACCCTGACAGAGAACATACTAATTGAAAATGGACTATGTTGGACTTGGCCCTTTTCCCCCAAAATGTTTTGCTATTCGCCCCCCTAATGTGGATGTCTCCCCCATGGTAAAGGTTACAGAATAGGCCATGTGAGGTATGAGAAGCCCTGTGTAATTTTAAATGCAATGGTGTGTACACTTATTTTCCCCCATTGTAAACATGTACCCTGGTGAAATGATGCATTTGTGTTATGCATTTGAAATGGCTGCCATGGCTGTACGTTGTGCCACCTGACTGCAATAGGTTAGCGGTCTAGTTGTTAGGTACCCAGCCACCCCTAGCTTTTGGAGGGAAGCCTGGCACCCAGGGTGCTCTACTCCTCCCCCTAAGCCAGTTTAAACCAGCTCGCCAGAGAATTCCAGAAGCTTCAGGCACTGTCTGGGAGGGGGATATAAATAAGGGGGATGTGCCACCATGTGCGGAGAGACAGAGGTGGGACAGGAATGTGAGGGGACCTGCTGCCAGGGGATACCGCCACTTGGGCCTGTGTGCTGGACCCTGCACCCATCCAGAACCCCCTACTGTCCCAAGGGTTAGTGGAGCCCCACTTCAGGAGTTCAGGCTGCTGTGTAGGAGGAGGGCCACGCTACAGTGGGGATGGTGAAAGCCTACTACCCTGTTTTGATGATGCCCCCACTACCTGCTGACCTGGCCCAGTAGTGCCTACTGCTCTGTCCCCAGGGCCCCCCCTAGGTCCCTGAAGCTGCCGGGACCTTGCGCCACGCAAGCGCTGCGCCAAGAAGCGCCTAGAAGGGAAGGAGCATCGTGGACTGGACCTCCCAGGAGGTGAGAAGAGCTACCCTGGGACACCTGGGCTTGCTGTTGGGATTGTCCGCCCCCCTTGCGCGGAGTGCCACTGGAAACTGCTGTGCTGTTAAGGAACTGAACTGCTGTATAGCCCGGAATGAGTGCTGCCTGCTAAGCGCCATACTGCTTGTGTCCCCAGAGGGCTGTGGCCCTAGGAGAAGCACTGGATCACTAAACACTGTTGCCTGGTGAAGCGCTATGCCCTGTGACTGTTGTGGCCCCCGAGGCGCTATAGCTGACCCCCGCCGGTCTGCCCGCGTTTTGGCGCGATTATGCCGTGTTTGGAATAATTAATAAGAGGGTGCCTACCCCGCATTTTGGCGCTGCTGTGTGAATCTAATTTAAGGCGGGAGCCTACCCCGCGCTGTGCCCGCAGTCACCGCCGCAGCCCGGTACCTGTAAAGCGCTGTGGGGAAGAGAGCACTGGCTGGGCAATTCACCGCCGCTGCCCCGGGTCTTCTGGTTGTGTGGGGCCCGAAAGACTGTTGCCGCCTCAACGCGCTGCTGTGCCTTCGCAGCGCTACCCAAATCATCGCCGCTGCCCGGCGCCCAGGTCGAGGAGTACCCACGGCGGCCCCCGGAAGCCTTGAGGAGGCCGTCGCGATCTTGCAGTGGGCCGCGCTAGGCCCCTAAGCCAAAAGTGCCCGCATCACGTAACGGGGTGCCCGGCCGCGTCACTGGCTGCTCCCCCGCCTTTCCTGCATTGCTGTTAGTCTTTGCGGCCGCGCCCCTAGCCGGCCGCGCTGTGATTGGCGGCCGGCTTCACACCCACCAGGGGCCGCGACCGGATTGGTCCCAGGCCCGGGACCAGGAAGAGGACCCGTACGGGTGCTCAGGAGGAGCCCGAGAGCCCCCACCTGCCAGCGGAAGCCCCAGAAGGCCGTGTGAGGCCTACCGGAGGGCCGGAGCTCTCCCCAGCAGACAGAGGCCCACGGACGACCAAGGAGGCCAGAGAAGAGTTCCGGAGCAGCCAGTGAGTGGGGCTGCTGCGGGGGAGACTGACTGGGCTGGCGAGAAAGTGAGGACTTCGACCCCACCCCTGCAATTCTTACCCAGTGAGTGGGAGCTCGAGCGGAGCCACCCCGGGAGGGACCTGAGTGATTTCCGAGTCCCAGAGGGGACTCCAACATTAAAAGACATTTCCGCCTTTGTGTAGCTGCCCTTGCAGACAGGTTGGAACCCAGCAGGTTGCCCTTAGTAAATGTCTTCGTGGTGGGCATGATCCCCCTATTGTGATTATGGTGCCCCTGTGTGAGGAGGATGCCCAGAGGTCCCTCTACTGATGTTGAGGTCCCTTGTTAAAGGTGTTTTAGGCCTGACAGGTTTCAGATTTACCTCCAAGGTTCGATGTCATGCTGATGCAAGTTATGCTATGCCTTCATACCTAATGTGTATTTTATGTCTAATGCTTTAGTTATGCTTACAGCTTACTTCTAGGTGATGCCAAGGATTAATGCCTGAGTTTGCCCTGCAATATTGACCTTGGGTTTCATGCCTAGTATGTCTTTCCCTCACGTTATACTGCTAATGTTTTATGCATTGCTAACATTCTTTCTATTTCAGCTGGACACTAATGGACTTTCTTACCTTTTATACTTTTTCCCATCTTCCTTGTAAATAATCCCCCTTGCATTCATTGCCCTGGCGCCAGTTGGCGCCCTTCTGTGCATTACTGTGTTGCCTTTACAGGTTGGAGACAATACATGAGTTATTCTTTTACTTCCAACCCAGTGGCGTGTCTCTTTTGTAGTGTGCCTGGTGTGCCGTCTGTGGGTACTGCGTGGATGCTTCACACATGTCCTCAGGAGTTTGGCCTGCCCGCTCTGCTCCCTATTACCCCCCTGTAGAATTGGTAACCCCATTTCTAACAGAATAATACAGGGGCGTGTCCTGGCCCGATACTTTATCCTTTATTTATAGCTGGTTTGTCATCAATCTTGGGGGAAGCCAAGGGTGCCTGTCCCAAAATGGATGGCAAACATGTTGCTTGTCCCCTTTACGCAGATGATCTTTAAGTATAGACCAGACAGAGATAGGATTACAAAGGAAATCCGATAGGTTTATGGAATATTGTAAGCAAAAAGAATTGGTTGTGAATATGGAAAAAATAAAAGTTTTGTGCTTTGGCAATAAAACAACAAAGTTCAGCTGGTATCTAGGTGCCACTAAACTGGGGACAGTAAGGGAATATAAGTATTTAGGGGTCTGGTTCAGAAAGTCACTAAAATTGGATGTCCATCTGAAATCATTGAGAGGACAGGTTTTTACTTCAGTCAGAGGTCTGAAGAAGTTTAACAAATATGATGGGGAGGTGTCAGATAGGCCCACCCTGAAGCCTTTGTAGCCATGATACCATCACAATTCCAATATGGAAGCGAACTGCTATATTTAAGCGGTAAAAGCAAATGGGATGTAGAAGAGGGTAAATTCCTAAAAAACATTTACTGTCACTGCGTAGATCGTCCATGCTCCAGGCATTAAGAAAAGAGATGGAAATGGTATCTTGGAATATAATGGTCTATATGGCGCTGATAAGATATTGGATGCACCTATGCTAGGGGGAAGAGCAAAAGATCTCTTTGTGGTGTAAAATGGAAATACAGAATAGTGAATTAAAATGGGCCAGAGATGTTAAGAAAACCATGGTAAAAGTTTGCAGGGAGATGAGAATCAAGCTGCACATGTAAGACCTACAAATTGAGACTACAAAGAGTGAGCTAAGGGTTATAGGTTGGGAATTATCCTGAGATTACGATAAAAAGTACCTTGAGCAGAAAAAATCAATTCATTTCATGTCTGGACCATGGGGAAAATGAAGTAGGATACCCAGACGTAGATACACTTACAGATAGCTGCCTTAGAAGAGAAGTGTTAAGAATAAGAATCTGAATCAACCCTTGCTATGCTTATGAAAAGATGAAACCAGTCATGATGGATCATGAAGGGAATTGTACATGTGGACTAAGCACTAAATGCGACATATTGCACATTTTACTGGACTGCCTTAAAGTATTAACTGAGCGCGAAAAGTTTTTATGTCCAATCTTTCTAAGGTATTAGAAAAAGACCCCAAGCTATGGAACTTATAACTGAAATGCATTATAGCGTGCGCCATAGGGAGGTTTATGATTGCTGTTAAAAAGGTTTACATGGGTGTATAGATTTTACTGTAGAGAAAAAATAATAGGTATACATGGGTGTATAGATTTTACTACAGAGAAAGGTACTCGAGGTGTTTTTACTGATGTCCATAAACCTTTTATAAATTGTGTTAATTGGTTTCTAATTCTTGTATTAACAAATGTATTCAGTTATGGTATTTTGAACTGTGCGTATTAATTGCTATAATAATAGTACACATCAATTGGAACGTTCTATTTAATGTGTGAACTGTAAGTATTTATTCAGGTTTTTTGAACTTTTATGATCAAATGAAGACCGAATAAAGTACCGTTACTGACTAAGTACATGGAGGTAATGCCCAAGTGAGCAACTGACAGTAGGATGCTAGAAGGAGGTGCACAACTAGTAAGACACGATGCGGACTCCACAAATGTAGGCCAGCCCACACCAAGATATAGTTCAGTCCCAGCTGAGCATAGGAATCCCGGTGAGTGCAGCCCTGCTATTACTCTAAAAAGTGTAAGAACGACAGCTAAGCCAACAGGGTAACTGTAGAATCCTAAATGAGAAAGAGGCTGCTTCTCTGCCCTCTAGTGAGGTAGAGGACAAGAGTTCTTCTTTGCTAGCCCTGAACACGCTTCTGCCCTGTAGTATCTTGCTTTTCATGAAATAGTTGCATTTCCCCTTTAACTTGCATGTTGCATTTCCCCTTTAACTTGCATGTATCCATTTGATTATTGCATTCTAAGTTCCATGATGTAATCGATGTTAGGAGTTAGTCACTGTGAATGCTGGCAGCTGATCTTCATGGATGTGCTCTTTTCCTTGGAATAAACCTATCTTTATTTTACTACGATTCTTCTTCAATTCATTACAAAGATACTACATTCCCTTGAGGGACTAACCCTGCCCCAGGGGACGAATTACTGTTTATGTTCGCTGGACCTTTCCTGACCAGATGTGCATTAAGCAATTTCCTAAAATATTAGGGATAGCCCCACGCACTTGAGTGAAGAATTGCAAAGTGTTTTCAAAGTATACAAACCTAACTGGTCTGATGTGTATTCAAAGTGTTCCAACCGAACTGGACTGATGTGAATCAATTATTGCATTTGGTTGTGCCAAGTGAAGTAAGGGACTGACCAATTGATTGAAAAGGGAGGGTGGCCGAACAGGAAACGGGGAATGAAGACACCGTGAATGCAGTCAAGGATACTTTATTCAATACAGTTGCAGAAGTCTGCTGAGTGGAAACTGAATGGGCTAAAATCTCAAATTGTACACAAATTGTGAACAAATGAGAGTTGAAAGCAGATTACTTAGACAGGTTTAAGGATGTATTTGTTTATTCCCTGTTCCGCAGAGATGCCTCAGGAGCTGATGGTTAGGTGCTGCTTTTGTGCAGGAGTGCCGTCAAATGTATGAAATTCATTGATGATTTTCTGTATTGGATATCAAACTAACGTTGGCTGAATTAGTGACTGGCAAACCTTTGTCTGGATACAGAGGGGTTTCAGACATCTGCAGGCACCCCAATTAGAAACGGATTGTACGAAAGAACATTGGTTCTGTTACTGAAAATTGAGGTTTTCAAATAGGCTACCCACTAAAGTACTCATTTGTTTAAAACCTTTTTATTGGATTTTGCATCTTCCATACAGCTCGATCAGTAGCTTTATCGTTGCTTAACATTCATTATGCATATTATCATTGCAGAAAATTCAAGTCCACAGGAAAACTACTCGTCTTAGTGCATGTGGTGCGCAGAGATGTGTGCCTGTTCGGGGATAGTGGGTGTTGTATTACAGTGTCTAGTTCTTGGGTGTGACTGATGTACCCTTACAGTCACACTCAGGGAAAGGGGGCAGGGGATAAGGGCATTGATCTTCGCTGGTCTAATAACACCGGGAGGTGATCTCTCATCAGGACGAGTACAACATTCCGCTTGGGGCAGTGAGGGGATGGCCCGCTCAGGAGATTCTTGTGGGGTTTGGGGCCTACCTGGGCCTGGCACCGTCTGGGTGGCAATAGGGGTTTCTGTGGGGGTGTCTTGTGCTTGTGGGAAGCCAAGGAGGAGCATCGACCACTTCATGGATATGGTGCGTCGCCGCGTGCCACGCATTTCCTCCTGTCTGATGGCATCTTCCTCAGCAGCGCCCCATTTCTTGACCACCCCCCACCACGCTGCTATTGGGGGACCGTCCGATGACCGCCAGTGCGGTGTGATACTTCGCTAGGAGTATGGCTAGTATCGCTAAACGGGTCTCCACCTTTTTCTGCTTGTGTCGCTTAAATATCCAGAGGGCACTAGCCTCCCATGTGGTAAGTCCAGTCAGCCCCTGACTGTCAGTAGTGTAGCATGGACTCTCGCCCAAAAGGCTTGCAGTGTGGGGCAGGTCCATAACATATGGATGAATGTGGCATCAAGTGTGTGGCAACGGGGGCAGTCAAACTGCGTCGCAGTGAAGAAGCGCTTCCGCCGCTCCGGCGTGAGATATGTGCATAGTATGTTTAATTGGATATTTTTGAATCGCTGATTACGTGACACATTTTTGTGATGTTCCAGTGCTGTGAGCCATTCTTTGTTGTGTAGTGCTCGACTGAAGTCCTCCTCCCACTTAAGTCGAAGCCGCGTTAGCGGCGTACATGTGAGTTCCGTAACCAATTTTTATATCCAAGTGATAAGGTGTTTCCCTACTCCCATGTTTAAGATCGTGTGCAATACCAGGTGTGTTTTGGGTTCTCCATTCGTTAGATCCCACGTCTTCCTGCAGTCGGCTATCAGTTGCCTGTGTAATAGGAACTGTCCGTCGGGGAGCCCGCTCTCTTCCGTCAAGCCCTTGAATGAGATCAAGTGGCCTTCAGTGAACAAGGCTTCTATCCCAGTAAGCGCGAGATCCTTCCACACTCGCAATTCTCCAGTTGTGTAGTGCCCACGTCCTTTAGGGAGACCTGCTAGTAGTAACAATGGGGAGTACATAGGTGCCGCTCTAGAGAGGCGATGGATTTGCAGCACACAAGGTCTGGCCACCTTCACAGCAGGAGGTATGCCGGGTTGGGCTTGGTCCCTGGAAGGAGCATCCGGGTTATCTCAGGGATTGTCAGAGTCTCCGCCTGTGCTGCAGTCTCCTCTAGGTGCCGTCCAGCTGCCCAGCGCGAGAGCCATTGTAGCTGCGCTGCGAGGAAGTAGGCCTCGAAGGACGGGGCGCCCAGTCCTTCCCTGTCCCATGGAAGCTGCAGTGTCATCAAAGCCACTCTGCAGCGACCCTTCCCCCAGATCAGCGAGAACAGTAAGGAGTCTAGCTCTCAAAAGAAGGGTCTAGGAGGGACCACCGGGACATTTACAAAATAAATATAGAAGCCGGGGCACCATTATCATTTTAGAGAAGGGTACCATCCCTATTGGGGCCAGTGGCAGCATTCGCTAGAAGTTGATTTGTGTTTTTAACCCTCGCAAGGCCCTGTAATGGTTACCCTTCAGGAGATCTCTAGGGGTGTGATAAAATCTAATCCCCAAATAATTTGGGACATTCCCCTTCCACGACAGTGTGGCATACCACACACTAATCTTCCAGCGAGGTGCATCGGGTGGAAGGGATAGATAGTGGATTTGGCCCAATTCACTCTTAATCCTGCTGCCTTCCCAAAGTAATTGAGTGTGGCCCAGAGAGAAGTGAGGTCTGCTGTGACGTCCCTGACGTAAATTAGGAGGTCATCTGCTTATAGGGACACGCTGTGCATATGTCCCTGAAGCGGTATACCCCATAGGTCGCCCTCTTCCCTCAGTCTGATCACCAGCGGCTCCTTTTCGAGGGCGAATAATAACGGGGAAAGAGTACATTCCTGGCTCGTTGCGGGCGTTATCGGGATGGAGGGCAAGATATGCCTGCCTATTCGGACCTGAGTGGTCAACCCGGTGTACAGCAACTTGATGTATGCCATGAGTTGGCGACCTATTCCCACCCACCTCAGAAGCTCAAATAAGTATTGCCATGCTAGGGTATCAAAGGTCTTTTCAAGGTCTAGTATAAGGAATGCGGCACGCGGGAATCATCCCCGCACTCAGTCCTGTACCTGAAACAGCCTACATATATTTTGGGAGGGGTACCTCCCAGGTACGAAACCGCATTGGTCAGAGTGTACCATTCGGGGGAGTACCTCTGTGATTCTGTCCGCTAGGATTTTTCAGAGTATTTTGCAGTCCGCGGTCAGCAGGGTGAAAGGGCGGTACGATGACCTGAGTAGTGGATCCCGGTCTGGTTTAGGAAACGTCACTAGCGTGGATTCTTGCATGGTCTTGGGGAGCATCTTCACCTCTAGCGCTGCCTGTAGACTATGTCTATCTGTGGGAATAGTTGCTGGGAGAACGTAGTGTAGAATTCTATGGGGAAGCCGTCGTGGCTGGGGGCCCTGTTTTTGGCCAGGTGTCGGATCGCGTGCTTGATCTCTATTGTTGTGAGTTACTCGCCCAGGGAGGTCCGGTCCTCGTTCATCAGCTGTGTCAGAGCATCAGTTTCTAGCATTTTGTGGATATATTCCCCTCTGTCCGGAGTCGGTTCCCTGTATAAGTTCTCGTAGTATTCATGAAAGGCTGACAGAATGTCTGCTTTCGCGTACATAATCTTACCTGCGGCGTTTCTGATACTGGTGATCGGTTGTGCTTGTAGGTCCTGTCTAATAAGCCATGCAAGCAAGGTACCGGCTAGGTTTCCCTCTTTATGAGTTCTAGTGGCGCATGCACGAAAGTTATACCTGCGTAAGTCTGCGCAGGCTTCTGCGTATTTAGTCTTGGCTTCTGCCACTTGTGTAGGTGGGAACTGCTGTGTGTCAGCTTCCTTAGACAGTTGCACTACTTGCTGTTCTGTGACTTGTACCGCCTGCTCTAGCGTTTTCCGTACCCCCACGATTTGCCTAATGCATGCTCCCCGCAGGACCACTTTGAAAGCGTCCCACTCAAGTGTTCTAGAATTTGTGGGTGTGTGCGTTCTCTGAAAAGTAGTTTTGAATGTTCTCTTTTTGTTCATGTTGAAACACCGGGTCCTCCAGGCAATCTCTGGGGAGCTGCCACGTGGGGACCGGGGTTGTGGGTGGGCGCCATGGTCCGATATCACCCTGCCTAGGTAGTCTGAATGTTGGATTAAGGGAAGGATCATCTGCTCGCCCTTTCGTTGGAGAAATAGGGTGTACGTTTTTCACACAGCTTGAAAGACCAGAGCCAGTACTCTGTGTATACAACGAGCTTCCTGCCCTCCACGCCTTCTGGCAGATTCAATATTTGCAGGTTGCTCCTCCTAGAGCGCCCCCCCCCCCCATCGTCTGCTTGTTCCTCCAGAGTTGTGACTCAGGCTTGTGGGTCTTTTATGGAGTCTTGTTGCGCTTTGATTTGAGGTTGCATTGTAGCCAGTGCTTTTTCTCCATCCGCCACCTTATCCACTAACTTCTGATGATCATCCCACAGCAGGCTGAGGTTCGTGGCCAAGGACCCGAAGTGCTCTTCCATAGTGACACACGAGTGCTCTATTGCTGCCAGACCTCTATTTAATTTGTCGGACATGATAGTGTTAGAGTCTGTGCCCATCTTTGAGCCTGCTGGAATCAGGGAGGTCGATCTGGCTTGGTGCGAGGCTGGTGGGGTTACGGTTGTCTTGAGGCGTCCCATGGCCACAGGTAGTGTAGGAAGCGCTGGGCCGCCCGATTATGTAGCACTGTGTACGTCCGTACCAGTCCTCAAGTTCCTGTCCCCCTTTCTTTTTCCCTCTCCGCTGTTGTGCTAGGAGCCGGCAGCGAGCGCACTGTGGTCCTGTCTCATCCAGTGGTCCGCAGCCCAATATCTTCCCTAGTGAGGCCTTCAGGCTCCTCCGATCTATACCTGCTTAGGTCACGGCCACCATCTTGTCTAGCCTGTAGACCAGTCCTCCTTTGTCTGCCCCGGGCTCCCGCCTCAGTAAGGGGAACGATCTGGAAGGCCCCCACAGCCGCTTGTGCTCCATTCTCACCTGCACTTTCTTCTGCGCTGGCTCTTTGTTGTTCTAGCCTCCCCAATTTACCGCCAGCACAGGTGTGATCGTGCCCTCTTTCCTGAACGATACAGAAAAGGGGGTGGTGATGAACAGATGCACTGGGCCAGGGACAGACTAATTTGCATACAGCCAGGTTCTGAAACTGGGATGGTGCAATGAACTAAAAAACGGTGTTGGATCTAGCCCTGATCTCTTGACTGGGTGAGAGTATTCTGCTTAATTCAGAGACTCTGTCCATCACCACCCCTTGTTGTAAAAATTTTTGTCCACCCTAAGCGTGGAAGGGTATACTCAGATGTGAGTCCCTTGCTCATTGCACCATCAGGATTCAAGCAAGCCGGGCCGAAGACGGCTGAAATGCCAGAAACCGGTCCCCGGAAGCTTGTTTTCTTCCCAGTGTAAGAATTGGCTTTTGTAGTCTGGTCTGCCCTGTTCCCATGATGCACTGGGTCAGGGACAGACTAATTTGCATACAGCCAGGTTCTGAAACTGGGATGGTGCAATGAACTAAAAAACGGTGTTGGATCTAGCCCTGATCTCTTGACTGGGTGAGTGTATTCTGCTTAATTCAGAGACTCTGTCCATCACCACCCCTTGTTGTAAAAAAAACTCTTTCCTGAACAGCCTCACCGCCTCTGTCGCACCTCTCCGATTAGTTAGAGGGTCCCCGGAAGATGAGGCGAGCGCCTGTTTCAGCCCCTCCTGTTGTTGCTGGCCTCCGTGTCTGTGGTCCCTGTCCTCCCCCAGCTCCCAGCTGTTGAATGTCTTGTGCCAGAAGCGGTATCCCGGTCACTAGCAACGGTGTCGTTCTTGGGGGCCGCGGGGGAGTGGGTCGGAACACCTGGGTAAGAAGCTCCGCTTCTGTTTCCTCTCCCCATCTGCCCCCTCTCGCCCGTTACTGTCAGGATGCACTCGTGGAGCTGCCAAGTGCCCGCAGTTAGTTAGAGCGTCGGAGGGTCGCTGGAGCCGTTGATAAGACAGGCCAGTGGGATGGGAGAGGGGAGCGTAGGCCCGCCGTTTGATCCCTGCTGTCCTGGGTTGCTGCTCTCTCATTCTGTCTTTCTTTGCGCGGGCCGGGCCCCTGGATTACTGAACTCTGTCCAGAGGGGCTCCAACCTCATCTCCCTTGGGGGTGCCTGTCGTCTCCTCCCCTCACTCACGGTTTACGGGCAGACTCAAGTCCGGGAGATCGCGATGAGCCGGGGCCTTTCACCTTTGCGCTCTTTCCCCCCCCTCCTCCGTTTTGGTCTCAGGCCTCCTGGTGAAGCCGCAGCACCGGGCTCCGCTATAGCCCACTCTGCAGCGTTTTGCAGTCAGCACTGCACGCTCTGTGCAAGTCTGCTCCCTCCACCCAGGCCGTTCACTCCAGGGCACCCAGTTTCAGACCTTGGAGGTGCTGGCTGAAACTCCGGGAATGACTCGGCAGGCGCCATTTTCTGGTCACGCGCCCTGCCTCGCCACAGTCCCCGAGTGGCCACTTCTAGCTCTCACCTCCGTTCTAGAGGTATTTCTCCGATGCCACCAATGTTTAGGGGCTCGTCTTAAGCCTTTCTGACTTCCCTTTGATCCCTGCCAACACAGATGGTTGCCGCTTGTCGGGGCCTGCACTCGGAGCCTTAGCAGAGCGCGTCCGCCATTGCGGCCAGTCAAGCCACGCCACCCTCACTAAAGTACTCATGATGAAGTTTCTCAAGAAAATTCCCTTGCCGGTTCTGTTGCTAAAGAAGCTGTATGTTTTGCCGACTGGTTTGTTTCTTATGTCCTGTCAAGACTGGGCAAAGTAAAATTGTACAAGAGACCTGGAGGAAATGTGCAGGAACTTCGCTAGTTGGGAGGTTATACATACCGTTCTGCTCCCCAACCGTGCCTGGTTTTATGATGGAGCTGCCCATGTTGTAGTGTAGTTCCTATTATCCCAATAGGCTCTGCGCATTGGAATAATATCTTCAATAGTATAGACGTAGGACAGAGGTTAACTAGGTCTTCTACTGACGATATTAGACTTAAAGTTTAGTGTTTGCCAGCTAGCTCAGAGTTCACTAGAAACTTTCTCGAATAGACAAGGAGGAGTTTAACCTCCCTGGATAGACAAGAAGGGATTTAGTTTCTGACAACCATAGAACATGACAACTTTGCTCTCCCCTAATCAAGAGTATATCTCTAGAGTCGTGTGAAAACAAAAGACAACTTATTTTACTCAGTCAGTTCAGTGCATTCTTAGTTTCACCAGTTTGTAGAGAAAAGGAAGAGACGGGCGTGTTCAATAAAAAGATGTTATTTATTGATCAGTCTCTTTTCTCATACAAGAGAAATGAATCGCTATTATTGCAATACTTAGAGTTAAGTAAAGTGCATACAGTAATAACAGAATTATAAAATAATACTGTAAAAGCATTGATATGGTTTCTTAGCCATATGATACTTAAAATGGATAAAATAGATACATACATATATACATTGACTAATCGTACTCAACTGGTGCTTCTAACTACGCCTACCCCAATGTACCTGACCTAAGCCTAATACGTGGGCGGGAGTAGATAAGTAGCAGTTTAAGTTACGTTTGTTTTGCCAAGGGTCTGCTTCAAGAATTCTCTACAAAGGATGATTCAGTTCAGTACCTGGGAGTTTAGAAGACTGGAGGGCTGGTATCTCTATCTCAGGTCTTGATATTCCAGCTGCCTGCGAGGGCTGCTTGGAAGCGCCGGAGCTGGATTTCTCGGCAGGAGAAAAGGCAGCGTCTCTCTCTCTCAGCACGTCAGAAAGGAGGGGCAGCGTCTGTGGGCTTCGCTGTCAGCTGGGCTCCTCGGCAAGTCTCGCTGCTCCAATCTTGTCACCACCTCGTGTGTTTGCTTAAGGCAATGTCGGTATTATTTATACCTGAAAGGTGCCGGGATTGACGTAAGGATGGACATAAATACGTCAATAAGGATGTCATACGAACTTGATCGTTCGCACATTCTTTACTGAAGTTCTCGGCTAAATCAAAACAATGGCTGTGGGGATTTCCCAGATCGTGGTAGGTTTGATTTGTTTTGAGAACACCGTATGCCTATTAGGGGGCTGGAGGAATAGTGCTTGCCTAATGAGATGGCATGCGCTATGACCTAATCAGATAACGGGCTTCTGTGCCGTTGTGTGGTTAATCAGATAACGGATTTCTGTGCAGTTGAATGGCTGCTAGTTAATTATTAACCAGACAAGGGTCAGAAACAGGGGGATCGATACAGTACCCATAATAAATACACCACAATGTTTCAAGGGATGGTGTGATTTTTTTCTGCAGCAACGCACCTCCATTCTATCACCTGACTGCTGCAACTCCTGTGCCATCTGACAAGCTAAAGTTAAAGAATCAAGATCACCCCCACTGCCCATCCAGATGGCTTTATACAAATGTCAAAATGTGCTTTGTACTCTTATGTGCTTGTATATTTTCCAGGTGGATAGAAGCACATCCATATGCAAGAGAAGGAGCTAAAACATTGGCTATGTGCCCTCCAAGAATTAATTCCATGATTTGGCATTCCACATTTAGGAGTGAAGAAGCACTTCCACTGTGCCTATCACCCTAAATCAGCAGGGAACGTTGAGTGCAATAATAGCACATGTAAGAAAACAATAGCTAAAGTGTGTCCACAGACTCAGATGATGTGGCCTGATGCCTTACCCATGGCTTTGTGGTCAGTCAGGGCCATTCCAATTCAAAGAACTAAACAGAGGGTGCACACGACTGTCATGGCATCCCTTATGATGTTGCCTTCAAATGCACCTATTCCTGCTGCTAAGATAGACTTACAGTTGGATGATGCAGTTTCTATAGTAGTGCAGGAAGCTTATTTTTAGTCTGTAGAGTGGTTTCCATCCTTAGGTTAAAACTTTGCCTGGTTGCCTATTTGATATCTGCAACACTTTGCAACCTGGTGACTGGGTCTTCCTCAATGTGCACCAGAGGCAATCTGCCCTACAGCCCGATGGAGAGGGCCGCATCAAGTCCAACTCATCACAGACACAACTGTGAAGTGTTGCAGATTCCTGACGTGGGTCCAATCCTTACAGTGGAAGCTTATAGCACCGACGTCGTACATCATCCCATCTCTGGACCTTTACTTGGATACATCTGTGGGTCTGGCATTTCCTTTCTGTCTTTGGATTTATCACCTGTTTCTCCTTTTTTAACAGATCCTGGTCAGGTTGCATCCAGTTGACCACTCATAACGGGACGGTACACTCAGTCCAGCCACTCTTTGTTCTGCCAAGGCGACACCTATTCATAACTCCTTGAAAAATACTGTCAGACTACATTTTATCTTGGTGGATCTGCACTCACTTGACGGTTGATGGAAAAGGGGGACCTCCCCTGTTCTCTGTGCTTCTCAGTAGGGAAGCTATGTGTGCTGTATTATCATGGAGATCACTTGCAGGAATGTACTATTCTTCTCACCACCTTGCCCTCTGTGCCCACTGACATTGTTGTAAGAAGGTCTCCAGAGGGAGATACTATGCATGAACCAATCCAGCCTACTCAGTCACGGATAGATTTTGTGAGACACAAAATGGAACTGTATGTGGGTGAATGAATGTGACACTGTACTAAATACCATTCCGGGTGTGGAGAAGCCCATCATCCCGCCTGTTGCTAGTGGTGTACGTTACCACAGATGCCAACCTGAGAATAAATTTGACCCTTACATTGTGTGTGGTGAGAAGGCTTATCCTTGTGTACACTTGTATTGGTCTGGAATTTGCTAGGTAGCTTACGTGGCCCCAGCAATTTTGCACATCCCTAAACAATTTCCAGAGCATCTAAGGAGCTGCAAAGATGTTTCTTCTTCATTCTTTTCCTTATGTATGAGATTGGACAGGTCATTCATGAAAACAATGCATGTGTCTTAGGAGGGGTTGCAAATGCCCCAGTTCACTAACCAGGGGGAGGGCATAATTTTATCATAATGTAGTGCTTACATACTTAAGACTTCACTCAGCGTTCATGCAAATAGATCAAATCAAGAGTATTGTGAGAAAACTACATGGGATTAACGTGCGCTTGAAATGAACATTAGTACTATTTGTGTAGGATATCTACTGTATAGTATTGCAAATGCATTTATATAGCACTTACTACCCCTGATGAGGCATCAAAGCGCTTTTTCAGCGAGTAGCATGCTACTCTGGAATCCGTAATGGATTAGGAGTGAATTAGTATAGTGGAATATGAAAGTAATTTGAGTGGTGGATATGTTAGTCAGTTATTTGGATTGAGAAGGATAATGGAGGGATAGAAGAAGGAAAAGGTTTAAATTTATATAGCGTTTGCTACCCCTGATGAGGTATTGAAGCAATTTTTCAGCGAGTCGCACACTACTCCGGAACCCATAAAGGATTAGTGGTGAATTAGTATGGTGAAATATGAAGTAATTTGAGCAGTGGATAGGTTAATCTGTTATTTTGATTGAGAACGATAGTGGAGGAATGGAAGAGTGAAAAAGTTTTGCATTTATATAGCAATTGCTAGCGCTACTCCGGAACCCAAACAGGATTAGTGGGAATTAGTATAGAAAATTGGAGTGATGGACATGTTAGTCTGTTATTTGGATTGAAAACGAATAGTGGGGGCATAAAAGAGAGATGGGTCTAGGTGTTTTTTTTATTGAGAGTTTATAGCCGTAGGGGAGGATTTGGGTTGAGTAAAGGGGAAGTGGACGGGAGTTAGTATAGGGAATTATGAATTATTGTGAGTGGTGGACATGTTAGACTGTTATTTGGATTGAAAAGGAGTAGTGGAGGGATAGAAGAGGGAAGGAGGGATAGAAGAGGAAAGTGTCTAGAATGTTTGTTTTGGAGTTCATAGTAGTAGGAGGGGGTTTGGAATGAGTAAAGGGGAGGTGGGGAAAGGGTCAGAGGTAAGGGTTTATAAAGGCTTATTTTGGAGATCTGAATAATAAAAAAGGTATTATATGATACAAGGAGGGGTAGAGGAGGGAAGAGTCCAGAAAGGGTTATTTTAGGGTTCATGTCAGAACTGGTAAAATTCTGTTGGGTTCCTCAGAAGCAGTACCCTCAAGAAGCCCACCTTCCAGCAGCCTTGACTCAAGCTTAACTGCACTGAGTATCAAAGTGGCTAGACAGAGGGAAGGGAATTAGGGAGGGTACTGCGGGGAGGCAGACCTGGAACGAGACGTTGTCCTTGATTAGCTTTCCTTTCGTGCTTAGTAAAGTCTTTGACTATATTTAACATGGGTTAAACAATGACAACATACCTGTAAAAGAAAAGTAGTTTATGTATAGAACAGTCGTTGTGTGCCTCTTCTCAGGCTTCACTGGCAATTTCTGTTCCTATAATTCTCAAGGATACAATGTTATGGGTAAACAACTATGGTTCAAAACAAAGCACCCATTCATATTAAGAGCCACTTGGCTTTAGACACAATGTTTCCATAATTAAGTGCTTTAACCACTGTTAAATATCACAGTGGTACTTCCAACAACCTTTTTGCAATACACAACACATTACATATGCTAATGAGGCAGATTCATATTCAAATGCCCAAGGGAGCGCTTCAGCGCTATGTATCAGAGTTCAAATATGCAAATGTCCAGGAAGCGCATCAGCGCGATGCACTGAGTCCAAATATGAAAATGTTCAAACAGCGCTTCAGCGCGATGTGACACAATGCCAAAGTCATCAGGTATGCAAATTTCCCCAAGAGCACTTCAGCGTGATGTGCCCAAAATGCCAGATCCATCAATATGTAAATGCCCAAAGAGCGCTTCAGCGCGATGTGCCAAGTTGCCAAAATCATCAAACATGTAAATGACCAGAGAGCGCTTCAGTGCGATGTATAGAGTGCCAAAATCACCAAACATGTAAATGCTCAAACAGCGCTTCAGTGCGATATGCGACTTTCTTTCAAAATGCAAAAACAGCAAATGAAAACAGCACGTAGTGCCTTTCACGATGCTGTTGGTTAAAAAAGGAACAATTCTACCTGATTGTAGCTGAGAGAGGATCTACAACCTGGGAAACAAAACAGAAGTCTCCCTGCTGCAACCGCCATCTTCTTTCATCAACCGGAGAACAGGAACAGCTTCTGCTCAAGCTCAGGGTTCTCAATAACCAGCAATGAGAACATGGTGTAGCCCCTATTTAAAGGGCTCAGGAAGAAGCTTCCAGATTCCAGTTCACAGGTAAACTGCTGGAGCTGAGAAGGGACAATAGGCCTTGATAACATCATAGTCTGCAAAAAGCACTGGCACAGACAAATGGCAACGTGACAACAAGCATTAGTAAAAAACAATAGAAAACAGTAAACAGGTGCCAGACAAGGTGCACCAGGAAACTGGTGTGGCAGAATCATGACAGACCATAGTAGTGGTATGGGGTTTGGGATGAATGAAAGAGTGGAGGTAGAGGCTATATTGATAGAGGTATAGGGTTAGAAATAGGGCAGTGCAGTTCAAAGAATAGGAGAATGAGGTTTGAGATGAGTCAGAGTTGAGGTAGAGGACGATTGAGAGCGGTATAGGATGAGAAATAGGGTAGTACATTGGATGTGCTCCATTAGAAGAAAAGTAATATATAGATACACAAGTGCATGGAAGGTATATATATGTATAAGGAAGGAAATCTATGTAGATTAAAGATGCATTTAATAAACTCTGGCTTTCAAGTATTGTTGTACTTACCATTTGTAAGTCTGATAGTATGGCATTATTTTCAATGATTTGTGACATCTGAGCGAAAACTGCTCATTCTATCAGTATGCGTAGGAATGGTCCATTTGTAATCAGTATGTAGTTGTCGGGGTTCAGCAGGTCCAAGTTTGTTTTCTCCAGTAATGGGCGTATGTATGACTTTTTGAGTTCTCTAGAAATATTCCCGTAGTTAAGTAATTATTGATGATTTTTCTTACTGATGTGTCAACAGAGGTTGTTAGATTTGTCTCGACATGGGGCAGAAGGGCTGCCTGCAAGCCTGCTTGTTTTTGAACCAGGTCCATAAATTAATTGTGTGAAATGTTTTGGACGGAATGGAGAGACTGGGTTAGAGTATTCTTGGATTGTTGTTTTGGAAAAGGGTTGGTGCTGGTCTGATTTGCCAGTTTGTCTGTGAAATCTTGAGTAACGGGATGAGCTCCTTCTAGGCAATTTGGTTTACGAAATTAAGTGAGAATTTTATGGAATTCTTTATTTGCTAATTTTGAATTCTGTCTGAATAGTACCTGGTCTTAGTTTTTTTTTTTATAGCTGACTTCTATAATCTGTTAAGTTTCTGTAGGTGAAGTTTGTCTTGATTGGTGTTTGTTCTGAGCCAGGCACATTGCAGATTTCAAATTTGTTGTTTTAGCTCTTTTATCTCTGTATTTCTCCTAGGTGCCTGTTTTCTTTTGTTCTGATGTGTAGTTTTTAGTGGTATCAGGATATCAAAAGCTTCCTATAACCACTCCAATTGTCTTTGAACAGAATGTATTGTTTCTAGATCTGTACTGGATGTTAGTTGTGTTTCTAAGTGTTCCAAATTGAGTTTGTTCAACGGTCGATAGGTGGATACACATAAGGTGGTTTTGGGTGCTTTACTTTGTGTTGTTTTATGTTGGAAAGCAAGCAAATGGTGATCTGACCATGTGACTGGAGTCACTGTCTGAAATGTAATTAGTTTTGTATTTGCAAAAATGACATCTAGGATGTGTCCAGTGATGTGTGTGGGTTTGTGGATGATCTGATGTAGGTTCAGTGCGTCTATTCCAGTGATGATTGTTTTTGGATGGGGCAGATTGGGTTTGCGGGATACTTGGATATTGGGAAATGAAAATTGTTGAATGAATATTAGCAATAATTTTTGCTGTGATATCTATATATGTTTTGGTACAGCTGTGGATATAGACTATTCACCACATCAGCAGAAATAAAGGCTTTGTCCCTACTTATCCACTTGGGTTAGGGGAAGATACTAACATTTATGTAGAAAGTGCAAAATGTAATGATGTTGATTTTCATGCTGAAATGTTTAGACTGAAGTCTTCTGATTCCTTTTAGGTTTTCATTTCACAGTAAAAAAGGAATTGTGAAATTGTTCTTATACCTGTTTAAAGGACTATAAAAGACTTTGTATTTATCTTAGATTAACACACATTTTATACATATTTCTATCTTTTGGATGTGGAAAGACATGTCCTGCTGATCAAGCACCACCATCCCGTCTCCAGCGCGGACAGACCTTGAGCCAAAGTGAGCATCTTGAATTTCTCTTTTCTCAGAAAGTAGTTGAGAGGGAGCAGATCTAGTATAAGGCAGAGTCCTCCATAACAACCAGCCCTATTTGTGGTGCAGGCACCCTTGTGATGGCCAGAAGAGCCTGTGCTTCATGACTGAGCAAGGGGAGATGGTCCACCTGACGCTGTTCCTGGGAATGTGTCATGGGTGGACGGGTTTCCACAAATGGGAGGATGTACTCCTTCCATGCAATCTGAAGCACTTTTCAGAGGTTATTGCAGACCATTGGGGCAGGTGGCGCCTGACCCTCCCATCAACAGGATAGCTGTACTGGATAGGGGGTGTACTAAAGAGGCTTAGCATCTGCAGCAGCCAGAGGGGTGGGTATTTTGGTCAGCTCACTGGATCTGCCTCCTGAATTATTTTTGGGATCTGCGATCCTTCAACCACAAAAAGACTAGACAGATTGCTGTACCTGCAGTTACAGTTGGTATTGCGGATGCCTATACATACACCAACTTATACTGAAATGGCAAAAAGACTGCTGCTGGGACTAACCAGAGAGGGAAAATCCAAGAGATCTGGTGGTCACCCGGCTCTCCCAAAAGCACTCAACCACCTTGTCAGCTTTGTCACCAAATAGGCGGAAGCCATCGAAGGGCATGCCAACCAGTGATGCTTGGACATCGCCCGAGAACCCAGTGGACTGCAACCAGGCATTGCAATGCAGCACCTTTGTAGAAGCCATGGCTCTACCTATAGAGTAGGTGGTATCCAGCCAACACCTGATGGCGAACTTCACTGCAACCCAACCATCCCCTAAGGCTTGGTTGAAGATAACTTGGCTCTCTTCAAAAAGCTTGGGTAGCAGCTATGTGACCAAGTTCCACAGTGCATGGGAATATCGGCCTAAGAGGCATGCAGTGTTCATCGACCACAAAGCTAGGCTGCTTGAAGAGGAAATGCGGTCCCCAAAGGTGTTTACCCTCCTGGATTCCCTGTCCAGTGGAGAGGACCATTTGGGTTGAACTACCATGTTCTCAGGGGAGGGGTGCTGGGAGAGGAAGGCTGGGTCTACTGGAGCAGGACAATGGCATCAGCTATTCATGAGGTGTACAGGAGCCCCTGTGCCAGATTTGGTCCAGGCCAACTGCAGAACTTCGGTGACAGCCTTGTTGAAGGGGAGCAGTGGGTCAGCCAGACTGCCTACTGGGTAAAGGAAGTTAATCTTGACCTCGACAGCAGGCAGATGAAGGTCAAGGACCACTGCAAGAGCCTGGAGAGAAAAACATGACAGAGTCTGGTGAGGGGACCACACCCTTCTTCCTCATCTCCCCCTTCAGGGTCGATCTAAGTTCAGTAAGTCCAGGGGTCGGTAGAACCTGAACGGCGTCGGCAATGATGTCAAACGAAACTGGGCAACGGCGAGCGGGGAATGATGATGGGCTCGTCGTTGAGCAGCGCTAACATAGAAGGAGCCAGGGTGTAGGAGGGCACCCATGACAGTGTCATCTGGATCCAGGGGTGGATTCGGAGGGCTCGGCTGGCATCAGGGTGAAGCGGCTGGCCGTAAACCAGCAGGGACACCTCTCAGTCCATGGGGCCCGAAGGAATGCTGGAGGGAGTCAAAGGTCCAAAGATGGCATGCATGATGTTGTACAATTCTGCAAGTTGGGTGGGCATCGCTCTGGCTCAAGGGAACTTGGGGTAGCACAGAGTGGGCCTGGATGCCAGCTCCGCTGGAAGTGTGTGGGAGCAGGGCCTTGAAGCATGGTGGTCGGACAGTAAAGTTGAAGAATGCTTCGACTTCTTCTTGTGCTTCTGAACTTACTGACTTGGAGGAAGAGGTCTTGAAAAGCATAGACGATTGTCTGTGGGAACAGTCCCAAGATCTACCCTGGTACAGAGAATGTTGTGGAGTCATCTTCTACTGTGCCACCTTGAGCTTCAAACCCTGCTCGTGAATAACCTTAGGGTGCATTGATTTGCACTCTAGGCAGGCCTTGGGATCATGGCCTGACCCCAGGCACCAAAGACAGACCAAGTGGAGATCAGACACAGACGTTTGTCTGGGGCATTGTAGGCTTTTAAGGGGCACATCCCTAGCATGCTGGGAGAAATAGCTCAAAAAGAGTCGACAAAAAGATTGAAAAAGTTGGTCAAAAATATGGCCGAGGTAGCTCTCTGAATCCACGCAGTTGGCGCAGGAAGAGAAAAACTGATGTCAGTACACTGGGGTGGTTGTTATATGGATACTACAAGTTCACTCCATGGTCACTTCCGATACAGACGTGGAGCCGGTTGACGCCACTTTCTGTCGCACAGAGGTACTGCTCAAAATTTTCTGGATCCAGTCTGACACCTGAGGAATATGTGGTTAGAAGTCTGTATCAGAAATTGCAGATTAACAAACATTTTAGACATATTCCTATCTTGAATTTCGATGGTGCACACTACACATTTAACGTGGCAGTTCGGTTCGGTTAAGCAAAGCCTAATTTAAAGTTGACATAGAAAAGTGAGAACATAGAAAAGCAAGAACTACTGTAACTGCTGTATCAAGTCTTCAAGGTCTTTTGACATTCTTCCCAGAAGACGAGCTAGGCACCTGCTCGTTAGCTACTATCAAGAGTTTTGTAAAGCATCACCTGTCCTATCTTCTGCTTGCTACATTATAGAAAATGTATGAAAGAAATCAGTAATTGAAGATAATTTAGCATTTTATGCTCCAACACTTAAGCGCCGGTCCATTGCTTTGTGAATCTGCGCTTAGAATAACTACTTACTAGTTACTGAATGTTTTTGCCATATATTGGACTTTAGTGGGCCTCTTAAAGTTCTGTTTTTCTTCCACACATAGTCAATAACAGCAGCTCACACTTGCCCCCTTTACAGAATCACCAAAACCTGTCTCATTTTCATCAGGAACCTTTGCAGACAATTAGTAGTTGCCATTTTAATCTAGCGATTATTGCAGAGGCATTATCTGTGTTAATGTTGGTCGCTTTTAAGGCATTCCCTCTTTTACTCATCTGCAATCTTCTTTATCCAGGTTCAAGAGAACCCAAGAGCTGCCCCTGTGCCATCTAGGAACCACAAGCAGTAACAACATAAGGAACACAGTGGTTCACTGTGGATCAGAAATTAGTCCAGTTTATAGGTTGTGTGTTTTTTCGTTTTTTATCTAGTGGCGTGGTGCAGGGTGCTGAACAATTTCTGACATCTGTGAGCCATGGTTGATATAACAGAGTAAATTTCAGTTTGATTTAACAGACATGCAGATAAAGTATGTGGTGCTTAGTGTTTTCTCCCACCATGCTATACTACTGTGGAAAATGTAACTCTTCTCCAGAAGTCGAAGTTCTTCCCATATAGGATTCAAAATCTGACTAAAATGAATAGTTCTCCAGGACCTCTTCTTGAAATCCTAAAGAAAGCAGGATTTCTTTCCTTCGCTGCAATCCGCAAACTGAAATTATTTGCAGCCATTACCTTTAGGGAGTGATAAAGCCCTATGTTTCGGTATGGTTTTTAGGCTTCTGTCTTACGGGGTAAAGAAGTCAACCTACTCCGATGGGCATTTGGCATCTTGATCTTCTGGGGTGTCAGCGTTGTGACCATCTGCATGACTATAATTGCCCTTAGAGTCACTACCTGGTGCATCAGAATCTTCATCTTCATACATTTACTGCTGAACATGGTACTTTACATCCACTGCCACTTGTAGCTGCTTTGATATCATAGACACATTGGTTTGTTTGACACATTTGATTAATCACTTACAGGATCTTTAGAAACAGAATTGCCCGCAATTGGCTGTATAGGCAGATTAACAAACATTTGCAGAGTATAATGAGCAGAAATATTGCAATTATTTGTCGGAGAGATGTTAGTAAGCCTATAAGTATCTGCAAAATCAGAGGAATAGAGTAATAATTTGAGACCATTTAAACTCCTAATTTCTGTTGGGTGGGATGTGCATATAGCAACTCTGCTACTCAAGCTTTCGCTGTCTTCTGTTCTGTCCTTGAATATGGCAAAAGCTCAATATATAACTGGCCTGTTGGCTTTTTTCCTCTTCAACAGAACTGAAAAAGTATTCTATCTACTGTTTTCGTTCTTCTTGACCTTCTCCATCATCTCTAAAAACGAGTCTTGTAACAACAAATAAAGATACTGGAGAGATGCTTCTGATGGTGAAATCACCATAAATTGTATAGGCAATTGTATGGCGGTAAATGAGAAACTGTCAATGATGATAAAGTTCGCTGCACAACTGATGAGACTTTCTTTATTGACACTTGCATATTCATCATCCTCGCGATCTGATGCTGTTGCAAGTCTACAGGAGTATTAATCTACTCTGTAATTTCTATTGTCCACTGCCGTTTGAAAGCGGGCCATTTTCCATGACAGTTTCCGGCAATCGAGGCACTCGTCTGATGGGTGGTTAAAGATTGCGTAGTAGGTAAAAGCTTGGCAGTTACTTCCTTTGTCTTAGTCGGTGTTAAAATGATGTGGAAGACAAGACTATATGTAATCCATGGAGGTGTCTAGTGTTAGTTGATGCAGTAGAAGCACTGCTACTTAACATAACTGTACGGATTGTTCCCAGACTGACAATAGGGAAATGTTCAAGCATGTGAATCTATGAAAGATCTAATGCTGTAGAACTGAGCAGTTCGGCATGACAGCTTTACACAATGACAGGCAGCCCCTGTGGCTTTAGGACTTCTTGACTGCTATGAGTACAGATCTATCAGTTTAGAGGCAGTTCATTTCCTAATGGCAGATACCTGGATTCTCTTCTAGTACTGACCACCAATATTTTTCAACTTGGTTTCTAATGGGGAAATCTTTGTAATTCAGTGGAGATTCCCAATATGTTACTCCTCTCTGTCGTAGATTTTAGTGATCCCCATACTGCTAAAATTCAGCTGGTGCACATAGTGGTAACCCAGGCTACACTGAGGGATGGAGACTGCTTGTCGGTATTACCCCTGTAATACAACGGGCAGTGCTGCTGGAGGGGGCCACAAACCTTGCTATTTGTCATTTTAGATTTTTTTCTGCAGTCTTCTCTGTTTAAGTACAAATAAGTGCTCTCTATCAAAGGGCAGGGGCAAAAGATGTTGCCTGTTGGACATTACCATCTTTTGTGTGTAGCCACACCATACATTTACCTTAATTGTTTTTATTGGCTTTAGAACACTGTGAACTTTACCCCTTCAAACCATTGGTAAAGTGCCTGTGCTTTCCCTTTCAACATGAGAAAATTGGCATAGCCCTGATTGGCATATTTAATATACATATAGGTACATAGTATATGGCACAGAAGTGTACCCAGGGCCTGTAGTTAAATGCCATAAGTGGACTGCAGCATCTGTTGTGCCATCCACTACAGTGACAGTGTAAACATGACTGAAGGTTTGCCAACTGTAGCCTGGCTGAGCAAGTTTAACCTTCGAATTCGACCGGTCAAAATAACCCTTTTTGACAGACCTATCGCTTCTGCTTGAATATTAATAGGCCAACCCTAAGTAGCCCTTACTGCGCATTAGGCAAGGTGCATGGTACTTAAAAGTAGGGCATGTAAAGGTTTAGTGTTGAACATGACTTAATAGTGAAAAGGCCCTAAAAGTTATCACTGTAGGAAGGTTGGCAGTTTTATAGTAATGCATTTGAGATACCGCATTAAATTGAATATTGCTGTCTTCAGCTAGGAAGCAGATATAAAGTTAATTTTTGGACATTTTGATATATGTAATACAAGCCTAATTAATTGCTAAACTTGGATTCATAATACATATTTTGGAAGTGGTACTTTCAGAGCTGAGTCAAAGGCCTTTGCTGTGGGGAGGCGTTCTGTTCCCCTATCAGGAGGCCCACCTGGGCTATGCCTAGAGGTACTTAATTAATTTCAAAGAGCCCTACCCTGTCACAAGCAGATGCAGCCACCACCAGAGCCTGCCCCCTACTTTGTCCCCATAGTCTGCTAAGCCCTAATTCCAGTGGGAGAGAAGTAAAGTAAAGTAAAGTAAAGTCCACATTTGTAAAGCGCACAATCACCCGTAAGGGTCTCCAGGCGCTGGGGGCCGTCGGGAAGATTAAGCGAGCTATTGCCCAGAGTCACATGGTGCTGGGCTGACCTGCCGCCGGAGCCGGGGATCGAACCGTGGTCCCCAGATTCCAGCGTCAGTCGCCCTGGCCGCGGCGCAGAAGCAGTCCCCAGAACTGGTTTTGAGTGACCACAGAGGAGAGGGTTGTTAATTTCTGTGGTCACGCCTCTAGGGTAGGCACAGGAGCCCTGTACAGGGGAGGAAAGGTTCTGCCATCTTGTTTTTAGATAGAGAGTGGCACTGTGGGATTGTTGCAGTAAAGCACACAAAAAATGCTGCATAACATGTTGGATCACCCCTGGGAACTTTTACCCCATTGGTTAGGGAGTAGCCAGAGGTTCCTCCCACCACAGACTGGCCACAATACACTCCTCAGAAAACCTTTTGGACCTGTGAAGAACAGAAAAAAAACTGGATCTGCTGTCTGTGACCCGAGAAGAACCCAGAAGATCAGAATTTCTCCCCCTCATGTATAAAAGACAAAGAAGGGGGCTCCAAGGGTCATAAGGCTGACCTCCTGTTCAAGTTACCAGAGGCCTTTTTTGCATCTGCCCAGCTGATCAGTTCCAACTGGAACTGCCCTGCACCCTCTCCTCTTTCCTACCCCAAGATCCTGGACCCGTGGCTGGTTCAAAGTGTACTCCTCCTAACAAATCCTGGGACTACGAAATGTTTTGGTGCCAAAGACCTCTAGAGGAGCAAGACCCACCTGCCAAACCAATCTAAAGGAACAATATCACTGGGCAAAAGATTCAGGTTGCTCCCACTCAGAGCTTTGCTGAAAATCTGATTCAGTGGAATGTCACAGAGAAGATATCCGGCTTTGTGTAGCTCTCTTTGTATGCAGTCTGCAGCTTTACCCGGCGGGAAGAATATGAGCATGCAAGTACGATGGTAGACATTCTTCACAAAGGCGCAAGAAGTATCAAGCCAGCAAGGGATCTGCTCTGGCTATCAAATTAACAGTTCTCCTGCTCAAAGGTTTTTCGCCAAAAGTTAGCGGCTTCACCAAGATCTCATCCAGCAGCTATCTGATGACATGAAATCCTTTTTTGGCCACAGCATCACAAATATTCTTACATACAGACTGTAATCCCCTACTGCTGTCACACTGCTTTTGGTGTTTTAGTTGCCTTTTTGTACTGTCTCCTATGATCAGATAGTCACTAATTATAACTGAATAACAAATAGGAGCAGCAACAAAGAATTATACACTATATGAATGTGAAAATATAACAATTACGTCAACAAATTCAGCAACTCACTGATTCTCTTGTAGTGTGGCGCAACTACCCTTAGATAGGGTAAGGTTCTTGAAACTAATCAATGAGAAACATTAAAAAAAAGAGGGGTTGCATGGGTGTCTCATGTGAGTGTAGTGGTGCACTAAGGGTGAGTTGCCAAACAACAAGATTACTGCAAGTGATTAAAGACCCATTACAACTACAGTGCTAAATCTGACTGTTATTTTATTGATATTTTTCTTTACAGGTTATCTGGAGATGATGAATACTCACCCACCCTCACACTGTGGCACAGACTGTGTCTTCGGGTTCCCCAAAGGACCCTCTTCCTCACAAATTCTGGAAACTTTTTCAGGAGGAACTCTTTCGCCCATTGTATTCCATCTGTCTCCAGTCCTTTGAAACCGCTATGGTTCCTGAATGTTGGAAGCTGGCGGTGGTGTCCCCCCTCCTGAAGAAGTCTACACTAGATCCCACCTGCTTGGCGAACTATAGGCCTATTTCATTGCTCCCTTTTCCGGTCAAGATCATGGAGAAGTTGGCTACCCAGTCTCTGTCCAGATTTCTGGAAGATAACACCTGTTTGGACATGGCCCAGTTGGGCTTCCGGCCAGCGCATGGTACGGAGTCCGCACTGGTGGTCGTGCTGCACAAACTTCGCTCGCGGGTCGACTCTGGTCGGGCAGCCTTTTTAGTGCTGCTCGACATGTCGGCCGCGTTCGACACGGTCAGCCACTCGATCCTCATTAGGAGACTGGAGGAGGCTGGGGTAACAGGGTTGGCACGGGACTGGTTAGTCTCGTACCTTCACAATAGGCAGCAGGTGGTGGCACTGCCGCCTTTTAGATCAGGTGTTCGGAAAGTAGGGCAGGGGGTGCCCCAGGGCCCGGCCATCAGCCCAATACTATTCAATCTGTACCTCCGCCCCCTGATCCAATTGATAAGCTCTTTTGGTATCTCGGTATTTAATTATGCCGATGATACTCAATTAGCCTTCTCTTTGGAAGGTAAAGAGGCCGTTTCTCTAGAGACCTTTCACCACTGTATGACAGCAACAGCGGACTGGCTGTGTTCCAACTCGCTCCAGTTTAATGGGTCTAAAACGGAGGTGTTGTACTGCTCTAACGATCGCGTCCCACGCTCCCTGCCAGAGGGCTTTTGGCCGCCCTCCTTCTCAGGGGCCGTAACGGCAGCAGAGTCTGCCCGCAACTTGGGGGTCATGTTTGTCCCCAATTTACAACTGGATGCCTTCGCCAATAAGACCGTAGCTACTTGTATGATGCTGCTTCGTATGCTACGCAAAGTCCTCCTTCCTATGCTCCCAGTACAGGCTAGACCTGAGGTCGTGCGGGAGATTATTTTAAGCAGGTTGGATTACTGCAACGCACTGCTTCTGGGAGTGCCTAAAAATCTGGTTGGTAAGTTGCAACGCATACAAAATATGGCAGCCAAGCTGGCGCTCTCTTGTCCGCGCACTGCCTCCTCTACCTCAGCGCTGCTTGATCTTCATTGGCTGCCTGTCCAGCAACGGATTCTTTTTAAGGCATCATGTTTGGTTTTTAAAGCCTTGCATGGACAGGGACCTGCCATGCTGCAGAATCTTTTCTCTTGGTATTCTACTTCCTGAACCCTGCACTCTTCCTTTGCGTGCCTGGTAACGGTTCCCAGGTTTCAGAGGTCAAGGATGGGAGGTCGCTCCTTCAGCTTTGCTGATGCTAAACTCTGGAATTCTCTCCCGCTACCATTGAGGAGCCAGAGCGAATTTCCATCCTTTAAGAGAAGTTTGAAGACCTATTTATTTCCAAGAGTAGTGTGATCCCTGTGAGTGTGTGTCAGCAATGTTCAGTCAAAGCGCCAGGATACCCTATGGGTGACAGTGTTGCGCTATATAAGAATGCAATACATACATACATACAAACATACTAATCGTGTCTAGTATGTCTTTATTTACTAATACTCACACTTAGCTAATGATGATAAGATGTTATGCAGTTCACAAAGAGAGGGCCATGGTCCTGATAAAAGGCTGTAGACCTAACAGTGAGCTGACTTTTTAGGCAGAAAGATGGTGACCTCTTAACAGGGTCACATTATTCCAGCAATGGCACCAAAGCACACACTTGTATTCTCACTAAGATCCTTGATAAGATAGAATACACAGTTGTTTTTCAGTTGTACACAGTCTCTCCTTTAATTATTCGGTATGACAAAATGTGGACAGTTTGATCAGCAGAGTCAGCGGACTAGTGTTTTGTCCACAGGAGTTCAAGGAAAAAACGATAGTCCGTAATACACCACACAATAGTGTCCGTTTGTAGCATGGTGTAAGTTCCTTCTATCTGCAACAGCAGACAAACTGTAAGAAGCTGTGTGTCCTCCAAAATTCACCTTATTGAGCCTGAGTCTGTTGGCCCCAATTGGCCAAGTATGTGCGTTGCCTACAGTAGTCACCATGTAGTTGTAAGCCCCAGTGTTGGAAAGTGGTTTATTGGTAGGGGCAAATGTAGGTCGGCCACTGGCAATAATGCCATTTACACATGATAGGACTCAGCATAGGTCTTGGACAAGTAGTCCTATGCTCAACCCTTGGTAACGTGGCTGCGAGCAGACAGGCTTAATTTCAAAGACAGGTATGTAAAGCATTTAAAAACACCATTTCAGTAAATAATTAAGACCACACAAAATAAAAAGCCCATACCAATTTATAATAATAGGTAATATTTTTATATTTTAAATGACACCAAATCAAAACAAATCCACTATAGGGAACCAGAGATATGAATGTTTAAAGATTAGTCACTTTCTAGTGCTTAGAAAACAACAGTGCCCCTTTTAGTCATTTCGTTTTATCTGTCAGGGACACACCTTCATAAATTGTTTAAACAGGATGACTTTGCAACACCCAGTTATACAGATTTCAGCAGGACCATGATAAGCCTGTGCTACCCCTCGTACCAGCTCACAGGACACCCAAAACAGGGTAAAACATTTGCCCTGCAATTGTTATTCCATAGAGTTGAGAGAAGAATAAAAACTTTAGGATACAAGTAGGTAGTTGTAACTATTTTTTTCCCTTTCTATTCCCTCAGTAGGACGCCAAACATAAAAGTAAGGTCAAACATACAAATAAGGGTAGTAGCTTACTTTGGTACACAACCGCATCAATATTAGGAGAAGCCCTGTGCAGCATGCTACCCCTTGGGAGAAGGCTTTTGTCCTGTTAAAAGGAAAATGTCACCCTATAACCATCTGTTCGTACTGTGTAGTGCTGCAGATTCACATGCTCTGCATTCACCTTTCCTCTAAAGTTGGACCCGGATGTTTGTAACTTTTCTTCAAGATCACAAGACCTACTGTGCCTCGTGTAGGAAAGTGCCCCTTTTTGCATGGTTGCCCCCCACTTTTTGTCTATTGTTGATGTACTTTCACTGAGTGTGCCCTGGGTTCCTGCCTACCAGGTAACTAGTGGTACAAAAGGGGGTGGTGTTGGACGGAGCATCTGAACCAATCAAACACTCACACCCAGTCAAAAGATCTGGGTTTAATCCATCACCGTTCTTTAGCCCACTCTGCCACCCCAGTTCAGACATGGCCATATGCAAATCAGTCTGACCCTGTGCCTCATGGGAACAGTCCAGCCCGAACTGCCAAGCCATGCCTTCCCTGGACCGGAAACAAGCTTCCGAGGACCGGTTTCTGGCATTTCAGCCGTCTTCAGCATGGCTTGCTTGAATCCAGTGGCAAAGTGAGCAAGGGACTCACGTCTGAGCATACCCTGCCAACTTATGGCGAACAAAATGGTACAAAAGGGGGTGGTGTTGGACGGAACATCTGAACCAATCAAACACTCACACCCAGTCAACAGATCTGGGTTTAATCCATCACCGTTCTTTAGCCCACTCTGCCACCCCAGTTCAGACAAGGCCATATGCAAATCAGTCTGACCCTGTGCCTCATGGGAACAGTCCAGCCCGAACTGCCAAGCCATGCCTTCCCTGGACCGGAAACAAGCTTCCGAGGACCGATTTCTGGCATTTCAGCCGTCTTCAGCATGGCTTGCTTGAATCCAGTGGCAAAGTGAGCAAGGGACTCACGTCTGAGCATACCCTGCCAACTTATGGCGAACAAAATGGTACAAAAGGGGGTGGTGTTGGACGGAGCATCTGAATCAATCAAACACTCACACCCAGTCAACAGATCTGGGTCTAATCCATCACTGTTCTTTAGCCCACTCTGCCACCCCAGTTCAGACATGGCCATATGCAAATCAGTCTGACCCTGTGCCTCATGGGAACAGTCCAGCCCAAACTGCCAAGCCATGCCTTCCCTGGACTGGAAACAAGCTTCAGAGGACCGGTTTCTGGCATTTCAACCGTCTTCAGCATGGCTTGCTTGAATCCAGTGGCAAAGTGAGCAAGGGACTCACGTCTGAGCATACCCTGCCAACTTATGGCGAACAAAATGGTACAAAAGGGGGTGGTGTTGGACGGAGCATCTGAACCAATCAAACACTCACACCCAGTCAACAGATCTGGGTTTAATCCATCACCGTTCTTTAGCCCACTCTGCCACCCCAGTTCAGACATGGCCATATGCAAATCAGTCTGACCCTGTGCCTCATGGGAACAGTCCAGCCCGAACTGCCAAGCCATGCTTTCCCTGGACTGGAAACAAGCTTCCGAGGACCGGTTTCTGGCATTTCCGCCGTCTTCAGCATGGCTTGCTTGAATCCAGTGGCAAAGTGAGCAAGGGACTCACGTCTGAGCATACCCTTCCAACTTATGGCGAACAAAATGGTACAAAAGGGGGTGGTGTTGGACGGAGCATCTGAACCAATCAAACACTCACACCCAGTCAACAGATCTGGGTTTAATCCATCACCGTTCTTTAGCCCACTCTGCCACCCCAGTTCAGACATGGCCATATGCAAATCAGTCTGACCCTGTGCCTCATGGGAACAGTCCAGCCCGAACTGCCAAGCCATGCCTTCCCTGGACCGGAAACAAGCTTCCGAGGACCGGTTTCTGGCATTTCAGCCGTCTTCAGCATGGCTTGCTTGAATCCAGTGGCAAAGTGAGTAAGGGACTCACGTCTGAGCATACCCTGCCAACTTATGGCGAACAAAATGGTACAAAAGGGGGTGGTGTTGGACGGAGCATCTGAACCAATCAAACACTCACACCCAGTCAACAGATCTGGGTTTAATCCATCCCCGTTCTTTAGCCCACTCTGCCACCCCAGTTCAGACATGGCCATATGCAAATCAGTCTGACCCTGTGCCTCATGGGAACAGTCCAGCCCGAACTGCCAAGCCATGTCTTCCCTGGACCGGAATCAAGCTTCCCAGGACCGGTTTCTGGCATTACAGCCGCCTTCAGCCGGGCTTGCTTGACTCCACTGGCAAAGTGAGCAAGGTACTCACGTCTGAGCATACCCTGCCAACTTAGGGCGAACAAAGAAAAAACAAAGGTGATGATGGACGGAGCGTTGACAATACAAACACTCACCCCCAGTCAACTGATCTGCGTTTAATCCATCACCGTTCTTTAGCTCACTCCGCCACCCCAGTTCAGACATGGCCATATGTGTCTAACCCAGGGTGGTGTGGAGTGCAAAAAAACGATGGATTTAGGCCCAGATCCTTGTACTGGGGTGAATGTATGACATTGTTCTACATTCTGTCCATCAACTGTGTTTTTTGCAATTACCAGATAACTAGGGCCTATGTTCTTTCCCTAAACTGTACTGTTGCAAAACCCAATTGGCAACTCTCTGGCCTCATTTAAGTCCCTTGTAAAAGGTACAATACGTACCAAGAGCACTATGAACAGGGAAGGCCTCTAAGGGCCGCAGACCTTATTGTATCACCCTTAGAGGCCCTGTATCTTTAAACACAGACACTCTCATTGTAGGCTGTATTTTTTGGTGCAGAACAAAGTGAAGAGTCGACATGGCACTTATCCCTATGTGCCATGTCTACAATCCACTGCCCTTGGCATAGGTAAGCCATCCCTCTAGCTGGATGCACTATACCAGTGGTGAGGGTACAGGTGCATGAGCCCTGTACCCCTACAGTGTCTAGGTCAATTCTTAGACATTGTAAGTGCAGTGATGCCATAAAGAGTATATGGTCTAGGAGTTTGGTATTACAAACTCCACAGCACCAAACTGGCTTTCCAAAAACTAGGAAGTTTGGTATCAAACTTCTGAGCCCATTAAACCCACACTGATGCCAGTGTGGGATTTAATGAAAAATGCACTCAGAGGGTATCTTAGAGATGCCCCCTGAAAAATGCACTAAGTCTAGTGTACTGGCTGTGTGGCTGCTCGCCAGCTGCCACTTCCAGACATGTTTCTGCACCCCTTGGTCAGGAGCCTGACGCTCTCGGGTCCTGAAACAAAGCACAACCTGGGACGAGGTCCCAAGCCTCCTTCCCAAAGATGGGCAGGCTCCACGAAAGGGAAGCTTTAAAGGCTTACTGCCTTTATGAGCTACCCCAGCCATTTGCTGCTCTCAGCAACTGGCCACCACCGGTTCTGACCCCACTTTGGGCAGGAGTATCAGCGGGGAAACCAAGTTAGGAGGAGAGGGGTGCCCACCTTTGCCAACCCCACCCCTCAGGTGAGGGAGGCGAGATGAAGCACAACTATGAGTCCCCGCCATCTTGCAGATGGGGGGACCCAGTCAACCAGAGAGAGGCTTATGACCCCTACCCACTGGAGGGTGGCATAATAGGGGGTGTACCTACCCCATGGAAGGGACCCATTGGTCACAACCTTTACCTGCTGTAACACCCCTAAATGCAGTATTTGTGGGCAACCCTATACGTTGCTTACTCAGACAAGAAACAAGAAGGACAGAGGAGCCGTGCTGAAGAAGAGGAGGAGGACACCAACTGACTTGGCCCCAGCCCCACCAGCCTGTCCCAACCTCAACTGACTACAGCAAAATTCCGGTATGTCCTGCAGCCCCCAAGAACTCGGAGGACCTGCCCTGCCTTCCCAAACCAGACTTAGGGGCCGATTAGGATGGCGGACGGATCGCCACCGCCATGCAGGCGATGGCGATCCGTCCGCCATCCGTGCCCGTCCGCCACCTATTTCCCCTCCGGCATATTACAATGGCGGGGGGGACCGCGATGGACGGGAAGGCCGGAAAAGGTCTAATATGGTGGCGGTGTCTATCAGACACCGCCAGCCATATTATGATGTGTTGTGGGCAATGCCTTTCCGTGGCGGCAATGCCGCCACGAAAAGGCATACGGTCTTTGCTTTGGGGGCCCGTTGCGGGCCCCCAGGGTGAAGGGGTGGGGTGGGGGGTGCACATTTTTCAAAATACAACATGACAGGCACCGCGCGGTGCCTGTCATGTTGTGCTTTGAAACGTACAACATGCATTTTTAGCACCGCCCGCCACAATGTTAAAAATGCGGGATGCACCCACCACTGTGACGGGTGCATCCTAATTTAAGGCACAGGACCTCCGCCCCTGTGGCGGACGGTCCCGTCCTCCGACAGGATGGCGGACGGACTTTGTCCGTCCGCCATCCTAATTGACCCCTTAGTCTCCCATGAGCACCGGATTTGCTCACCCACAGACTCTGGCCAAATCTGCGATTCTGCACCCGATGCCCATGGCCCACGTTCGAGTGGCCCAACACCATGAGGAGGTTCCCTGGCGATCCTGACTTGGATCTGGTGATCCCTAACCTGTCTCAAATATCTAACCGAAGCCTGCAGCCCCTTTCTGGAGGATTCCCCCAAACCACGACTGGAACCGGAAGTAAAAATCAGACATCAAAAAGACACCCCTGCACCCGATGTCCCACGGCAGTGGTTGCCCAATCGCCGGTGTCTCAGCTTCCCAACTTACCTCTCCAACCAGTGGTCATGTCCAGAACATCTTCGTCCCCAAGCCTGTAGTGTTTGTTGCAACAGGAGAATCCCCATTAAAAAGAAAAGGGCACAACGCCAAATCAGCACCCCGCGGAGGGCGTGGCTACGCGGGCGAAGATGGTGGACGCAGCTTGCTAAAGCTCCCACCGGCCCGTTCTTTATCCGAGTACTTATCCTTGCTTCCTGACCCGATTCCATCACCCACACCACCGGCAAGAAGAGCGGAAGGCAGGTGGAGTCGCCCGCTGTATCCTTTGGGGCTCCCGGATCGCTGCGGAGCCGTGCCCGGCGACATCACTCTGCGGCCTAGTCCCTGCAAAGGAAGCCGGGGCATCGAGTTTGGCGCACCCCGGCTGGGGGATCTTCGCGCCGACCCGTCATCATCCGCTTCCCCGGGGCTGGCGGAACTCCCCTTCCTGGCGGAACACTGCGCTGCTGAGGGGACCCTCCGGTAGTGAGGGGGGCCTGCTCTGACGTCTGGAGAAGGCTGGAGGGAGTCGCGGCCTACTTTGGGGCCGGGAGACCGGGACCTCGATTTTCGGAGGCCTCCGGAGATACCGGCGGTGGAGTGGCTGCCGGGGCTTGCCTGGGCTAGTGGATCGCTTGACTGGCGGACTGACCCTAGGTGGCGGTGGCTCCGTGGAACTGTGGCTGGGTGCCTGCCGACCTTGCTGCACTTGTGGAACAGGCTTGGAGGTCCTGGGAGGAGCAGAGGCCTACATCCTGGTCGGTAAGCCGAGACCGGGGCCGGGTGCACGCGAGATTGATGCTGACCAAAGGAGATATATCTATACCTCCGTGACGGTGGTGATTGCGGTCGGCTGAGTGGTACACCGCTGCGCTGCTCTCTGGTGCGGACCCCCCCCTGGCCATTTCACGACCAGTGGCACAGAGCTTGATTGGGGTGGCCGACGGGCTCCTTGGTTCCCCCCTGGGTCGTCCTTGCAGAGGGCAGAGGTGGTGCAGGCGGGACGCCCGAGGCCTTAAGGACCCTGTGGAATCGGAGGCGGACCACTGAGTGACCCACGGTTGCCCAGCCGGGGGGGAGTCGGGGAAGCTGCCTGGCGATTTATTTACGCTGACCCGTCGGCGCTGCCCAGACCTGGTGGGGAGCTGCTTTGTCTCCGGGGGCTGCGGGTCCACGGACAGATCCACGTGTTGGTGTGGGAGGGGGCCCCCCCCGCCCCCTCTGTGGACCCTCTTGATCCTGTGCTTCACAGTTCCACGCAACTATGACCAGGGGAGGTGGTGGCCCGGCCAAGCAAGGGCCCATTGACAAGTTTACAGGGCCCAGTGGGGGCACTGGAGCACCCGGCGGTGGCGGAGGAACTGGGCCGGATAATGCGGCACTTATGGCGGCGATCACCCAGTCCAGAGATATGCTGGACGCGAAGATTGGTGCAGTGGGTGCAGACGTGACTCTGCTGCGACAAGATCTGCGGAATGCTGTGGAGCGGATTACAGAAACTGAGTCGAGGATATCGGTAGTGGAAGACGATGTGGGGACCCTGAAACGGAAAATGGCGGCGATGGAACATGCCCAAAAGAACCTCGCGACCAGGGTGGAAGATGCTGAAGGTCGCGCACGTAGGAACAACCTACGCTTCATTGGATTTCCGGAGCGATGCGAGAAGGACAATATGGAGCTGTTTCTGACCCAATGGCTGGAGAGCTGGCTCCCCACAGGGGCCCTTTCCACTTGCTTTGTGATTGAACGTGCACATCGCGCCTTGACTCAGCGGCCGCCGGAGGGGGAGCGACCCCGGGCAGTCATCGCCAGATTGTTGAACTATCATGATCGGGATGTGATTCTCCGAGAGGCGAGAGCCAGAGGCACCATCATGTACGAAAATCGGAAGATCATGATCTTTCCTGACTATACCAAGTTGGTGCAGCAGCAGCGTCGCTCCTTCCTAGACGCTAAGGCCAAATTGCGAGGATTGAAGATTCAATATTCCTTGTTGTACCCGGCCCGCCTGCGGGTTATCTATCAGTCCCGAACCCACTTCTTCGATTCCCCGGAGGAGGTCTTCCAGTGGACCGACGAGTCGGTGCCGATCAGGCCACATGCGCAGCCGGGTCTGAATCCTGGTGCCCCTGGAGGTTCGACGCAGGATGGACAGGGTAAGCCGGCCCGACATGGCCGTCAGCGGAGGTCCCGGTCGAGGAAGAGGTCCGCCTCTGCCGGCGCGACCCAAGATAAGGGGACTGTTGCATCCGACCAATCTGACGATAATATTTGAGTCCATGGGTGAGATTGCACTGCTGCGGCTACCTCGAGTGACTGGGAGGCCCACGGTTGGGCTTCATCCCTAGAAGTGTGGGCACTGTTTTTGATGCTAACTCTCGGGAGGTTTTGTTGTAATTTGGGTGGTGGTGAAGGGTTTGGAAGGGACTTACTAGGGCCTTCGACTACCACGCGCAGTGGTTGTTGGCTGAGGGAGGGGTGGGTATTGCTGTTCTTAAGGGGTGTTGGGATCCATTGGTATGGTTAGTCTTGGGCCCTCTGTTTTGGACCCGGGGCGGCCCATGCCGCGACAGGTACTTCAATGTTCTATGGAGTATGGGGATGGGGGGTGTTGGCAGCAGGGTTTGGGGACAGGACATGTGGGCGCAGTGATGACTGGGAAAAGTAGACCTATTGGGGTAGTTTCTGTTGATGTTGGGAGGGTCTGGGAAGGGCGGGGGGGGGGGTAATGCACGTGCTGATTGTTATTGACCTGAAGACAATGCGAGGTGGGTGGAAGTGGCACAGGAGGCATACTTATTGGACCTCGATTGACTATGGCTGATTTGACTCATAGACTCCCCGGCGAGTCCCTACGGATCATCACTTGGAATGTCAGGGGGATGCTGGATGCCGTTAAAAGGGGGGCTGTTTTGCGTTGGGGGAAGAGGGAGGCAGCGGATGTACTCTTGCTCCAAGAAACTCACATGTTGGGCACTAAAGTACTTAGTTTACAGAGGTTTGGATACCATCAAGTCTTTCATGCTGGGTTCGCCAGGGGCTCTAGAGGTGTTGCTATTCTGGTGCACCGCAGGGTGGCCTACGTCCATGAGAAGCAGTGGGTGGACCCTCAAGGCCGCTATGTCTTTATTAGAGGGATGTTGGGCACAGAGCCGATAGTTTTTGGAAGTGTGTATGCTCCCCCCCCCCTGCAGTGGGCCCTGTCCGAGAAATTGTTTAAGGTGTGGGAGGATATCCCGGAGTCCTTGGCGGTGATTGGAGGGGACTGGAATGAGGTGATGGATGTGTGTGTGGACCGTCAGAGGCGACAGGGGGTGCTTGCTGGCCCTTCCCCTAATTCCCCTACCCGGCTACAGGCCACGGCTGAGGGACTGGGATGGGTGGATGTGTGGCGACATTTGCATCCAACGGTGCGCGAATACACATATGTCTCTGCGGTGTACGGCTCGTTCTCGAGACTGGACTATATGTTTGTGCCTGGAATGTATCTGCATAGGGTGCGCGAGGCTGCGATACGTCCGAGGGGGCTCTCAGACCACTCCCCAGTGTCAGTCACGATAGAACTGCTAACGAAGCGACAACCCTTCAGGTGGAGGATGTCGGCGTGGCACCTACAGCAGCCCACCTATGTCCAACATCTACGAGAAGCCCTTGCACACTACTGGCGGGGAAATCTAGTGGGTGATATGGATGTGGAGGTGGTTTGGGAGGGCATGAAACCTACTATACGGGGGGTGGATATTGCATGGTGTGCCGAGGCCCGCCGTAGACGACGAGAATCGACCGCTACAGCTGCCAGACTTGTAGAAGACCTAGAACACAGTAGTAGGGGAAGGGGGGATGAGGTGGCGCTACGGTTGCTCCTCCAAGCACAACAGTCGTACGCCTCTATCATGATGGAGGAGGCTAAACTGGCGTGGCTGGCCACGCGGAGCAGAATATACCAATGGGGAGATAAATCCAGTACCATGCTCCATAGGCTATGTCAGCGCCGTCTCCAACCGGTTACGTTGCCGGGCCTCACTGATGACAGCGGAGTGACGATTACGGACCCAGCTGTGCTTGCAGCGAGTTTTGCTGGTTATTTCCAGTCACAATATGCCCCACAAGATAATCTCCACGCAGACGATATAGCTAAATTTATTGACGACTTGCCGCCCCGGGCGGTGTCTGACGAGGCCGGGAAGGAACTTGAAGCTCCCCTTACGGCCGAGGAACTTGGGGAGGCACTGGGTCAACTTAATGCGGGGAAGGCGCCGGGTCCAAATGGCTACCCCTGTGAGTTCTTTAAGAAATTCCAGCTCCTCCTGGGGTCCCATTATCGAAGTACACTGGAGGTTGCACGAGAGCGGGGCAGATTGCCTCCGGACTGGCGGCACGCCGAGATCGTGGTCTTCCAGAAACCTGGTAAACCCCCAGACAGGCACGACTCGTATCGCCCCATCTCATTGCTTAATGTGGAAGCCAAAATACTGGCAAAGGCACTAGCGAACCGCTTACTCCCATATATGGTGGAGTTGGTTCATCCGGACCAGGCAGGTTTCATGCCACACCGTGCGACACGACACAACATCCGACGTGCGCAGGCGGCGGTTGACGCGATGGGGACACTGGGGGACAGAGCGGCTTTGCTCTTAGCAGACATCCATAAGGCGTTTGACTCTGTTAGCTGGGCGTACCTTTTTGCACTCCTGTCCCGCCTCAACCTAGGCCCAGTGTATCTGTCTTATATTTCATTGCTCTATACTGATATCACGGCGGCTGTCAGGATTGCCGGGGCCACTTCGGAGGTGTTCTCCATTGGACGGGGGACCCGTCAGGGGTGCCCCTTGTCCCCGTACCTGTTTGCTCTGGCCATGGAGCCTCTGGCTTCCTGGGTGCGCATAGATGCCCAGCTTCGGGGTTTTGTCTGGTCCGAGACCCTTTTAGACAGGATTGCCTTGTACGCGGACGACGTCCTCTTCTTTCTCACGGATTTGCAACGCTCTGGGCCACGAGTGTTAGAAATCATGCGCATATTTGGAGAGGTCTCGGGTCTCTGCTTGAATTTAGGCAAGTCCACCCTTTGGGTACTGGGAGGCGCGGCGGAAATAGACCCCTGGGCGATGGACTTGCAGCATGCCACTGAAGGTCTGAAATATTTAGGGGTGTTCCTTTCCGAATCCACCCATGTTACGTGGGAGCGCAATATTGTACCCGTGTGGGACAAAGTTCAAGAGGATGTCAAGACCTGGTCCCGAATGCCCCTCACCATCTTTGGTAGGTCAGCGATATTTAAGATGGTAGCTCTTCCGCGTCTTTTGTACCAACTACAGAATTACCCTCATCCTATTCCTCCCCAGTGGTTTCGGCAGGCTAATTCTGCCTTGAGTCGCTTTCTGTGGGTTGGAGGCGCGGCTCGAGTGGCACTAAAGACATGTTTCCTTTCCACGTATTGTGGTGGCTTGGCCACCCCGGATCTGTTATCTTATTATCAGGCCTCGCAGCTGCTCGTACTTAATGAGTGGTGGTATGGCGACAGAGGGGACCCAACATACGCCCTGGAGCGCTCCTTGATGGGTGATCATACATTACACACGATCCTCTACTCGGCCCGGCTGCGGCGGGGGTTGCCGTGCGTTACGAAAGTGGTCTTTGCGGTGTGGCGACAGGCATTACGTCGTATGGGTTGGTGGGGTAGGCTAACAGCTGAGACACCGCTATGGCACAATGGACGCCTACCCGAACTGATGACGCTCTCCGGGTTTGATGGCTAGGAAGCCATAGGTATCTCAATGTTGGGACATGTCATGTCCGGTACTACTCTTAAGTCCTTTCAGGAACTCAGCACGGAGTTCAATATGCCCCAAACTCAGTTCTTTCGTTACTTACAATTTCGGCATGCACTTACACCAAGCATTGCGGACCTGGACTCACTCCCGGAGTTTAGCCCCATTGAAGCGAAGGTGTTCATGGGAGACCTTGGTACTAAGAAGATCTCTCGCATCTACCAGTCGATGGTGACCCACTGCTCATCCACCCTGCTCCCTCTGAAAGCGGCCTGGGAGGTTGACGTTGGTCCTCTAGATGAGGATGACTGGAGGGAAGCCCTAGAGTCCCCGCGCGGAACTGCAATAGCGATGCGGCTTCGCCTGATTCAATTCAAATATCTCCATAGATCTTATTATACCCGAGAACGACTCTGGAGGGCGGGACTGATTAGCTCCCCGGAATGTCTGCGGTGCGGAGCGGCTGTGGGTACGCTGATACATACTGTGTGGTCATGCCCTCGACTGATTGGATTCTGGAGGGGCGTATGGAATTGCTTGTCTGAGGTTTTGGGTTGGGACCTCCCACGCACTCACCGTCTGGGCTTACTCCACGTACTCGAAGGAGTTGGTGGGAACATATACAAGCGCCACCTGTTGCTACTAGGACTGGTGGTGGCCAAGAGAGACCTGGCCAGAGCATGGAAAGGAGTCCGAGCCCCCCCCCTGTGTGCATGGAAGGCTGCCCTGGATTACTATATATGACTGGAGCGGCCGATTTTTGAAGCGAGAGGCTGCCCCCGTAAACATTTTAAGATCTGGAAGAGGTGGGCGGAATATAGGGGGTTGCCGCTTGATACCCCTGCGGCGAATGAGGAGGAGTTCTAGGCAGAGGTACTGAGAGGGCCTCATTACTGTGTCATACCTCACGACCGTTAACAACTGTGTTTTCATTCTACACGTGCATGGGGTTAGGGTGGGATAAGGGGTGGGTAGTGGGGTAGTTGGGCCTTTGGGGATGTTGGGAGGGATAGGGGTAAAGGGAAGGGTAGCCTACTTTGCTTTATTCTCAATTTACTTAGCATTACAATGACAAACATACAATGTGTTACAATGTTTGGTGGCACTCTCCTGATTGTGGGGAACCACGGCTCTTGCTCTGCCTCCCTTCAATTGAATAATAAAAATTTTGTTGTGAAAAAAATCAGCACCCCGCATCCCGCCGCCCCTGTGCTGCTTTGGGCACACCTTTTTGCTAAATCTGATCGCCCTTTGCCCTAAGCCTAACACCAGGAGCTTTGCTCCTACAGCCTTATGGCCCGCTCGTGAGCAGCTACCAACTGGAGGCCCCCTATATCCCATTGGATAACATTGGGCCTCAGCACTCTGCACCTGGCCGCCCTAGTACCTGCAAGGGTGCTGTAAGAGTGCATCCTTGACCCTGGGGGAACCCTGCTTCTAACCCCAGGAAACCAACTCCCAAGACCGAGTACTTACCCGTAAACCGATACCACTGTTGTCTTCCAAAGGACAGCATTGACTGCTTTTCTGTGAAAAATCTTCTAATTGTGGAGTTGGTTTGTATGAAAACCCTAAGAAACTGCATATGTGTAAAAACTGAATTACTTACCTTTTGTCTAGGAAATGTCACAGTGTGATATCTAGGCATATCACACTGAGCAGCAAAAGTAACTTAAAAAGTAATCCAAAAAGTAAGGCATCCTGTAATCTTCAAAGTAACTGAAGAGTAATTTTGAGTGTTGACTTACCTGTAAATCCACCAATTGCATTGAACCTGCTTTCAACTGTAAATGACTGCATAAATATTGCAAAGTATTACTATACTTATATGTACCAGACCTGGCTTGGTAATAGAAAATAAAACAAAACTCAATAATATTTTTATAGAAACAAAATTGCTCTGAGTTCTGAGTGTGTGACATCATTTCTTGCCTGAGTGTGTACACTAAGGGCCATATGTAGGTAATCTCTATTTACCTATTCTTAAATACCGAATTTTACCGATTCGGTATTTAAGAATAGGTAAATAGTATGTTGCCTAGAGGCCCATAGGAATGAATGAGAATTACCGAATCGGTTAATACCGATTCGGTAATAGGAGGAAGACTTACAAGGGTGGCAGGGTGTCACATTGACACCCTGTTGCACCCCTGAAGAGTGCATGGGTGCACATGTGGCACATGGCCCTTTTGGAAAAGCACAAATTTGCTTTTTCAAAGGTTTTCGATATTAACCACCAACTTTTAGTTGGTGGTAAATACCGAATCCTTAACTCAGAAATGCACTGACTTGAGTGCTCCCTACATTACGGATTCGGTAATTTACCGAATCGGTATTTTAGGGATTCGGTAATTTACAGATTCCTTAAATTACCGATTCGGTTAATTACCGAATCCTTCAATTTGGCCTCCTACATCTCAAATGCCTAATACTGGTCGGTAACGGCTGAAATTCGGTAATTTCGTCCATTACCGACCAGTATTAGGCTACCTACATCTGGCCCTAAATGCTTAACACTACCCTCTGATAAAGCCTTACTGCTTGCCCACACTACCAAACATAGAGAGTAAGGTATTATCTACTTTTACCTCTGTCTACATTTGGGGTTTCACTGGACTCTGTGTAAACCATACCTTACTTTGGTATAGTATATACAGAGCCAGCTTCTTACATTGGTGGATCTACAACTTTGCATTTGTTGGACTGACTTGGTCAACACCTGATCACACAACAGAACTCCTAAATTGTCTTTAGAAATTCGGGTTTTTGCATGGACAAATTTTTCCAAATGACTAAAAGTCTTGTTAGAGCCTTGGTTAAGTTCCTGTAGAATTTTAGACAAATAAAAGCTCACTGTAGTTAGGGGTAAGAGGGTTAGAAACTTTTTTTGTAAAATGTCTCGGGCGTGGCCAAGAGCGTCAAGATGGCCGTTGCACCTTGGGAGTGCTCCGGACCCCTCCGTCATCCGCTCTGCAATCCGCCACCATTGGGGCCCCTGTGACCCTCACACTGAGTGCCTTGTTACCTGGGATCCCTGAGGGCCCTCCGGGAACAATGTGTGGTGATTCCGGGCGACGCGGGCGGCCTTTGACTCCTGGGCCCGCCGTGCGTCATATCTAAGATAGCGGCCGCCGAGGAGATCTTCCGATCCCCGCCTGGCCTGCCATCCTGATCGGTCCTGACTGAAGGTGTCAGCCCTGGTAGGCATGTGGTGCTGCCGACGGACCCTTATTTATTTATTTTTTTAAACTTTTTTTATTGCAGATCAAGTACACAGTATACATATCATTATTGGATCATGTCAGTACAGACTTTTCCTCTATTCAACTCCGCACCGGATTAGTACAAATAGCCATTCAGCCCACATCCCGTAGGCCGGGCGGCATCCCCCGCTTCCTCGGTGCATGTTACAATAACTTCTGCACATGGTCGAAATATGAGGTAATCTGGAGTCTGCTTTTTAGTCAATACTCCCCGTCCCTTCGGTAGCGTCAGGCAATAGTTCCCCTGATCTTCAATTTGTACCCCTGAACCCGCACTGCCTCCCCCCCTGCCCCCCTCCCCCAGTGTCCTCGCCTGCGCCTAGCTCTGTGCCGACGGACCCTTATGCCGGCCCTTACTGGTGACAACCTGCTTTGTTCAACCTGCGATGCCCCGGGCGGCTTGGGAGGGCCACCTGTCCCGCACTCGAGTGACGATCCTGCGGCCTGAGTGTGTCTGAGGCCGTGTTTGACCACTGATCGGAGGGAGAGGAGCAGAAGTCCATGTCTCCTGCCCTGATACTTTGCAGCGCTTCCCCATCTGTGGCCTGCCTGCTGCCCTGTGGAGAGACTGGCCCTGTTTGCTGGCTTCGCTGCGCTGATCCTGCGGAGCTGTCCTGAGCACCGGCGGGGTGCAGGGGACTGGGAACTACCAGAGAGACAGTCTGACCGGGGGCGGCGAGGACTGTGTGCCCCCTTGGCCTCCTCCGGCCTGCCGTGCAGGTGCCGGGGCCCGTTGTGAGGCCTCCCCCTGCCAGAGGCCTATCCATGAGCCGTGGAGGTCTGAAGAACCAGTGACGATCCGATGTGGAGGTGAGGAGTGGGGGTGCCTGCCTGCTGAAACTGACCTAATGCTGTGCCTGGCCCTGGGTGGTGGAGATTCGGTTGTCGATCGGGCAGTGGGGGTGACCTGTTAACTGCTGTTGCCTTCCTCCCTCCCCCCACCACTGAGGAGAGCTGAGGCCCTGTAATGGGGAGCACCCAACGCCCTGCTTGGTCCTGGGTTATGACGACTTGGTGAGGTGGTCCGGCCCACAGCAGAAACAGCCCCATGTGCTCTGGTGGGGTGCGGGGTACCTCGACTGCCATTTCGGACAGTTGTGGCCCCATCTGTGATGGCATCCCCTCCCAGGCAGATCTGTGCCGGGCGGGGAAGGTTGATTTAAGCCCCCACTGGAAAGTTTTGGCCACTGCATCGGGTGGCAGTGCGCAGTTGGTCCCTGTCTCATCTCTATCCCTTCCCGTGACTCTGGCCTCATCCCTCGCCTCGCCGGCTGGAGGTTGCTTTCTATCACTCTGCATACGCTGGCCCTGGAGCCCTGGCCTGATGCCAACTTTGGCCCCTTGCAGACCTGCGCGCCTGGGGCTCTCACCCGCTGACCCGCGTGGGTCCACTGCTGGAGGACATCGGCGGTGGATCGAGGGGTGGTGTGGAGTGGCCGGGCTTTTCTCCCTTCCCCACCCCCCTGGCCGCTTTCCTTTATTCCTCCTCTTGCCTTCCTGGACACCCGGAGCCCGAGCTGCATCTCTCCCCCTGCTGTGGGTAGGGACAGGGCACCCAAGACTCCTGCCACCCAAACTAAAATGGAATGGTTCACCACCACGGTCTCCGGGGTGACTGGAGTGTCCGCGGACAAGGAGGCCCCTGCCGCGGCAGACCTTTCCACCATCCTCCAGGCTATACGCGCATCGCAATCTTCGATTGAAAGTAAGATTGCGGAAGTCCTGGTTGATATGATTCTTATCCCGCAGGATCTCCGCAACGCCACATCCCGGATTAAAGAAACTGAATTCTGCATTTCCACCGTGGAAGACAATGTCAGACAACTCATGATCCAGGTTACCCAACTCCAGTCTCATACCCAGAAGCTGCATCGGCGGGCCGAGGATACCGAAAATAGGTCCAGCCGAAGCAACCTTCGCCTGGTCGGATTTTTGGAGGGTGTGGAGCAGGGTCGGACGGTGGACTTTGTCGAACGCTGGTGGCACTCGTTGATGCCCAAGGGCTCCCTCTCCGCAGGCGCCCTCCAGACCGATCATCCTGCAGATCCTCAACTTCAAAGATCATGACGCTATCCTGGCCGAGTCCCGTAAAACGCAACATCTTAAGTAAAAGAATGAGTCAATAATGATCTTTCCCGTATACACCCTCGAGGTCCAGAGCTAGCACCGTTCATTTGGAGAAGTTACGCAGAAACTACACTCCCTCAACATACAGTACAGGCTCCTTTTCCCGGCCCGTCTGCAAGTGGTGTTTCATGACAAGACTCTCTTCTTCGATACCCCTGATGAAGTATGGACATGGGCGACAGAGGACCGCCCAATGAGACTTGGCGCCCCGAATCCGCCCGTCAAGCGGCACTGGAGGTGCCCGGCAAAACATGCTGGCTCTCTGACTGAGACATAGGCGCTCTGGTAGGCGCAGGGGCCAGAGGCGCACCCGCTCAAACTCTCCGTTTGGGCCCTTCTCGGCAGCTTACGCCTGAGCCACCTGCCGGGGCTCTCTCTGCGAGGCGGCAATCCGGCTCCTCATGCCGCTCCTATCCAGGGACTGCATCGCCTCGTCCATCATCGCTGGACCTACCAGACACTGACCTTTCCCGCAGCCTGACACTTCTTCCAGGCCCTGCTTGTACCTACTTGTCTCCTCAGATGGTGACCGGTTTTGCCCAGAGCCTGCACTCTGCCTAGTCACTAACTTTATTCTTCGATGGACACAGATCGGAACATCCTAATGTGAGGAGGGGACCTCCTCGATTCCCTGTTCCCAAGCATTTTAGTTTGTTTTTTTCTTAATTGTTTATTGCTCGGGCGACAGATGCTTCCATTCCTGAAGGATAGGGTGGGGGGAGGTTGGGGGGGAATGGGGCTATGGCCTCGATTTGTTTTGTTTCTTGTTTTTCTTGTCTTTTGCACCAGCATGCCTTTTCTGCACCAAGGCAGGCGCGCATCACTCAACACCAAGGCAACATGTTCGCCACCTTGGGTCATGGCCTCACTCCGGCCGCCTCTGACATCCATGCCTGGTGATCGTATTTGGGCGGCACCGCTCCATATAATGTCCAGAAATGTTAATGGCCTCTTAGATAAGGTTAAGCGCGCAGGGGTCCTGCGATATGCCCAGCGTCACACCGCAGACATACTCCTGCTTCAGGAGACTCACCTGATAGGTAACCACTGCCCCTTCCTGGGGAGTTTTTTTCAATATCTGACACTCGGATGATGAATGTATTTTAGGGCAAAAGACACGGTCTCAGGAAAGCTCATTAAAGAGTGTTGATAAACTGGGACATTGATAGTGCTGATGTGTCTACAGTTCGTAAGAAGCTAGCTAAGGAGGGAAATCCGTTAGTTGAAGCAGCAAATAATCTCATGTGGGATACCTCATCCTCAATGGAGATAACCTCTGAGTGATTGAAAACTGATGGGCAAAGTCTAGAAGGGATTGAAGAAAGACAAGATGGAGCAGTATCATTGGAATCAATTTATCAGAGCATACTAGAACAGAGACCCGGGCAGAAAATTCAAAAACGCATACGGCATGTAAAAAATTGCAGAATACAGGGAGTAGGATTGCCAAGGTCTGTAATGAGTTTAAGGACTGGATGAATTAAGCGGAGGCAAGGATATCCACATTAGAGGACGAAGTGCTGGCTCAAAAGGAGACACTAGAGGCTATGAGTTACCATAAATATGACCCACAACTTAAGCTAGTGGATTTGGAAAATGGACTACGAAGAAATAATTTAAAGATCTTTGGAATACCGGAGGAAGTTGAGGGACGTGACTTCCGGAACTTTGTGGTTGAACTGTTTACAGAGGCTTTTCCCGAACTTTCAATGTGGAATTGGGCCAGTGTGATTCAAAGGGCGCATATGTTTCCTTTTAAACTAAGGAGGCCAAAAACTGGTCAATCTGATGTTAGGCCAAGGGCAATATTGATTTGTTTAAATAATTTCTTGGCGCTACAGGCGGTCTATGATCTTGCAAGGCCTGATAAAAAGGGTCAACAGTTCTTTATTAGACCTGACTATTGCCACCATACTGTGGAAAAAAGACGGCAGCTGCGGCAATTGATAACAACGTACCAGGATAAGGGGGCACAAGTGTTTCAGTTAAACCCTGCTATGTTCAAAATAATATACAAGGGACAAACATGTTTTTTTATATCAGAGGTGCAAGCGAAGGAATACCTTCAAACTATCTAAAAGTAGAGCAAGAGTAGGGGAATAACCTCTGTTTTTCCTGAAATGCCTTCTAGTTAAATTGTATGCTTTGGATTATTTTCTCTTTTTTGTGATGAAAGGTATTGAGAGGGAAGGGGGCTATTGGGCAGCAAACTACTCACCATCGCAAGGGCTATTAGCCCAATTGTCCGTGTTTTTGGGAGCGGGTTTGAAGGGAAGAAAAGGGGTTGGGGTGTGTGGGGGGATGGGAGAGGGGCACTGGGGGGGGTGTGAGGGTTGGGAGGGGCAGGGGGGAGTAAATAAAAAATCAATCCAGAACAAAAAAGAAATGAGTATGTGTATGCAAAGATTGATTTGCAAAGTATCAGGTTGGGCTTTTAGTTATGGCTAGTAGGGAGGTAGTCTTAGGGATACGGATTTGCTCATTTAACGTATGTGGCCTGAACAATGCTATTAAAAGAAAGTGGGTATCGACCGATTTGCGGGTGATGAAACCGGATATTCTGTGTGTGCAGGAAACACATATACCCTGGGCAAAACGTATGGTTTTAAAAGAGCTCGGATTCTCATTAATTACTGCTTCCCGACAATCTACTATGAGTAGAGGGGTGGCTATACTTGCTCGACAAGGGATTTCTGGGACGGGCGGGTGTTATCAGATAATTATGGTCGGTGGGCCATTGCAGAGTGTCAAATAGGGGGCAGTAAGTTAGTAGTATGTGCAATTTATGGATCAAACCTGGATGAAGAATCAGTTTTAAAAGCGTTGAATGTGGAGCTGGCCCAATGGGATACTCCTGTACTTGTATGTGGGGATCTCAATATACATTTGGAGTGCCAGGCAAGGGAGCTAGAGAATAATAAATATAGTGGGCGTAAACCCAAGGTATTTAAAGCATTAAGGCAACTTATTGAGGACCACGGGTTAGTTGATGGCTGGCAGACCTTGAAGTATCCAGATCCGAGATATACGTACTATTCATATCCCCATCAGAAACTAGTTGGACTAGATTATGTTTTTACATCTAGACTATTCATGGTGGGGGCCCGAATACAGGTGTGGCCTAGGATTACGGCGGATCATGGACCATTACTACTAGATGTTTTTTCAGTAGTTCGGGAGAGAGTAGGGAGATCTTTCTCCTTCGATAGGAAGCCCCTATTGGATAGTTCCTTTGTAAAGCATATGGATTAAGAATTTCTTGAACTTAATAGAGGGTCGACCAGTAATAAGATGGTATGGGACGCCTTGAAAGCCAGACTGAGGGGTGAAATACTTCGTTATGGATAGAGGTGACAGAAGATACAGGAAAACACTGTGAAAACCCGGCTGGATGAATTAAGAGTTGGGGAGGTGGAATTTATGGTGGGAATAAGGAGGGGAGGAGATTTGAAGGAGATACAAACAAGGCTAGCCTACTGTAAAGCTAAAATTATTAGGATATGGAGTAGGGAGATTACCATCCGGTATATAACTTTTAAAGAGGAAAGATATGAATATGGGGAATCTACAAGGCTTTGCTTGGCACAATGAATACGGGCTAAGCAATCAGCACAAAGGATCGCATCAATGACTGATAATGAGGGGAGGAAGGGTGAACCCTTGGAGGGCATACTGAAAATATTTAATGATTTTTTCAAGGAATTGTATACACAAGGTGAATGGAGCGAACAAGCCATTAGACAATTTGTTAAGCAAGTAGAGATAGTTGGTGGCAGACAGAAAGGTCTTGCAGCACTTGAAGATCTGATTACAATGGAAGAGCTTGAGGTGGCAACAGGGTCACTAGCAATGGGGATAGCTGCAGGACCAGATAAACTACCGCTCGAGTTGTATCAAACATTCTTTTCAGTTTTAAGGAGGGACATGTTGGCTACATTTCGGGAGGCTCAAGTAGGAAACCCTCCATTGTCATGGTCAGAGGCTTATATAGTCATATTTAAAAAGAAAGGTAAGCCTGCAGAGATTCCAGGGTCTTACCGACCAAATTCGATTTTAAATGTGGATGGCAAGGTATATGCTAAAATAATGGTTACTAGGCTTGCACAAGTAATTACTACTTCAGTATCAAAACAGCAGCATGGATTTATACCAGGCAGGAGCACGGTCAACCACATAAGCAAAGTTTGCTTTGATAGATGCAGCTAAAGTACAGCAAAGTAGATTAGGGTTGATATTCTTAGATGCTGAAAAGGCGTTTGACTGTGTCTCCTGGCCTTTTTTATGGGCCATTTTGCGCAGGATGGGGTTTGGACCGGACTTTATTAGGGCCCTTCAGTTTATGTATCAAAACCCTACAGCTCGGATTTGCACTATGGGTAAAGAAACACATTTAGTTTATATAACTTGTGGGACAAGGCAGGGGTGTCCCTGCTCACCGCTTTTGTTTGCCCTGTACATTAAACCGTTTTTGATAATGTGGGAAAAGAGCAATGTGATTAGCCCCATGATATGTGGGCAATATCAGACACAGGTTTTGGCTTACGCAGACGATATTGTGGTAGCAACTTCAGATCCAATATCTGCAATTGTAGAAATAGATTGGTTGGCCCTGAGGTTTGGAGCGGTGTCTGGATATAAGCTAAACTTAGTAAAAACACAAATAGTGTGCACTAAAATGGCCTGCCCTAGGGAGAGTCGGGTAACCAAAGAAGCCATGTATCTAGGTATAAAGATTAGGATGAGTTTGCAAGATCTAATAGAGGTAAATTGGGCAGGGCCGCTGGATGGGATTAAAAGGCAGCTGGACCTCCTAGAATGTTTGCACCTCACACTAGTGGGAAGGTGCAATGTATTGAAGATGAATGTACTCCTGCGAGTATTGTATTTTTTTAGGACAGTACCGCTAGAATTGACAACTACAGAAATTACAGTGTATGTGTGATAGGTTTCTCTGGGGACAAAGGAAATCATGGAGGGCATTTAAATATATGATACTACTGCATAAATCTTTGCTTAAGGATTATAAGAATGAGGTTATTAGGGCGAAACAAGAACATTTCGCTCATCTTACTACCTCTCTTACCTCCCCGCGTGATCTTTTTAAGATCGTCGACTCCCTCTGCACACTGCAGATGCCAGATCCCACTATAAGTTCCCAGGTCCTCTGTGATCAAATTGCAGGATTTTTTCACACGAAGATCTCAGACATCCATGAGGCCCTTGATTTACAAAAGGCTGTAACTCTTACTGTTTCTCTGGATGTCGTCCCTCTCTCTCCCGAAGTGGATGTTCCTGCCACCACCACTAGCTTATCTGTGTTCCCTCCTCTCTCGCCCCAGGACATTGATCTGCTCTTAAGCAATCTGAGGTCAGGGTCCCCTTGTCATGTATTCCTATAGGTTCTGAATCGATCCCCCTATTCCTGACCCTATTCTAGTTAAACAAACCAACAAGTTAACTAGCAGTCAGCCCATGAGGCAGAAAACCCCCATGATGCAGATACCGTTATCTGACGCAGTCACACTACGGCACAGGAACGTGTTATCTGATTAGGTCATAACACTTGCGATCTAATTAGACAAGCGATATTCCTCCAGCCCCTGATAAGGCATACGGAGTTCTCATAACAAATCAAACCTATGACAACCTGGGCAAAACCCTGCGGCCATTGTTTTGATTTCACCGAGAACTTTAGTAAAAGAATGTGCTAACGAGCAAGTCGTATGACATCCTTATTGACGTATCTATGTCCATCCTTACGTCAATCTCGGCACCTTAAAGGTATAAATATTACCGATCTTGCCATATGCAAACACACGCGTGGTGACGAGACGGAGCAGCCATACTTGCCGAAGCGAAGAGCAGAGCAGACCCCGCTGGCAGCAGCCCCGCCTTTCTGACGCGCCGAGAGACGCGCTGCTTTCTCCTGCCGAGAATCCAGCACCGGCGTTTCTGGGCAGCCCTCGCAGGCAGCCTGGAATATCGAGACCAGAGAGAGAGATACCATTCCTCATTCATCCTAACTTCCAGGTACAGAACTGAATAACCCCTCCCAGAGAATTCTTTAGTTATTCACTTGGCAAAAACAAACTTAACTTAAACTGTAACTATCTATTCCCGCCCACGTATTAGACTTAGGTCAGGTACACGGGGTAGGCGTATCTAGAAACACCAGTTGAGTACGTTTAGTCAAATGTATATGGGTATGTAATATATTTTATTCATTTTAAAACATCTTATGGCTTAGAAACCATATCAATGTTTTTACAGTATTATTTTATACTATTGCTTTTAATGTATGCACTTTACTTAACTCTAAGTATTGCAATAATATCGATCCATTTCTCTTGTATGAGAAAAGAGACTGATCAATAAATAACACCTTTTTATTGAACACGCCCGTCTCTTCCTTTTCTCTACATTCTGATGAGACTAAGAATGCACGTACTGACTGAGTAAAATAATTTGCCTTTTGTTCACACGACTCTCGAGATTGACTCTTGATTAGGGGAGAGCAAAGTTGTCATGTTCTATGGTTGTCAGAAACTAAATCCCTTCTTGTCTAATCAGGGAAGTTAATTCCTCCTTGAACATTCGAGAAAGTTTCTAGTGAACTCTGAGCTAAGCTGGCAAACCCAAAACTTTAAGTCTAGTATCGACAGTAGTAGACCTAGTTAACGTCTGGCCTAGGCCTTTACTGCTGTAGGTATTATTCCAATGCGCAGAGCCTATTGGGAAGATAGGAACTACACTACATGGCGCCCAACGCGTTTGGAAAGGGCGATAAAACTAACGTAAGACATTTAGAGTAACTCAGTCGTGCTTTCTCACTCAGACCCCTTTTCCCAAATACTCCAAAGACGTCTGGAGTGGGTGAAAGGTTATATCCGCCAGACCTCGCAGGAGGGAACTCCTATGTATGGTTCTTGGTATAGTCAACGTTGAAGGATAAACAGTTCCAAAATATTGTGCATCTAATCTTTGTTTCCATAAGAAACCTGATCTGCAAACAAACAAAATAACCTTCAGGACAGTAAAATGTCAGAAAATGAAGAAGAAAGAGAGGCAGTTAGATTAGCAGCTGAACTCGCAGCGGCTGATGCTGCAGCACTAGATGCAGACGGGGATATAATACTCATCCCAGTCATCAAAAGGAGATCTATAACCCTTAAACTTATAGAAAATGGACTGACACCTAGAGGTGGCACAGTCATATTCGTAATTGAGGCACACGAATATCGGCAGACAGAGGTATACTATTCATGGATACATTTTCCAGCAGCAAATGCTGTAACAAAGTACTTCCACTATTACAAAATAGAGGAACCTCCTAATGAGTACACTCCTTTCGAGGAGGTGGAAGTACCACTCAAATTCCAAGAGCATTTGCTCTTATTTGATGGCGCCCTAAAACATAATAATCACATCACCAGGCTCGGTCCTTTAGGTAGACCAGGAGCAACGTGGCCGGTCCTAGCCGGATACACACCACATCCAGACATCAATGGGATGTCTGCAGCAGAGCTGTTAACACAGCTAAAACAATTAATAAAAATTCATAGACAATTAGTTCAGTATGTGATGCGGACATCAACAATTCAGCCAGCGATTAAACTTCCACAGCTGACCCCTCACCAGGGGAACACAAATAAAATTACACCACAAAACATCCAATCCTGCCTAGGTAAAGTACCGGCTAAACGGGAACAAATACCATTCTGGTTGGCACAGAAAATTACCCAAATTGAGGCGGTGTTTCCTGACACCACCCCGCTAGAAAAGCACAGGATTCTGACTATCTGTCTCCCAATGGGAATCGCACCACACATAGAGGACTGTGACACTTGGGGTACAGTCTTTGCTTCCATCTACACAAAAACGCACGGTGTTCCATCCATTTCGGTAATACCAGATGTGCTAAAACAAATTCAAGATGAATATGGTCCTGAACCCGCTTTAACTCTTGGTATGAAATTACTGAAAGACTTCAAGCAGGTCTCGGCTATATTATTAGCCAACATAAAAGGTGAAGCAGCAAACGTGGCGATCCGCCAGAGGTTAAAAGAGACAGATATAGCAGACCAACCAGCTGAAATTGCCAGAATCATAGAAAAATCCTATGAGGAACTAGGTAGAGACAGTTTAGGTGGAATACCAGTAAAACCACAACTGACTGAAAGTCCAGAAAAAATATTTTTTAATAATAATTCACCAAAAAAGAACTGGGATGGAAACAAACAATCCAATCCCAAAGAAAAGAAATTCCAGTCCCGAGGAAGGTCTCCTAGGCGAAGAGAAAAATCTCCGAACCAAAGACACAGGTCACCTCAAAGTGACCCCTCTGGGAAAAGATATAACCTTAGAAATAGGGATAATATAAAAAAGCCTGATAGATATCAAGACATTGATACGCGTTCCTCTCAATCTTTTCAGACTTCCTCGCAGAAATCGGAAAGAAGAGGACGATCAGAACAAAGAGAAGAGCACGCCAAGTCCAAAGACAAGGAACCTGCTCAACCAAAAAAGAAATTACAATTTCCAAAAAAGAAGGTAGCCAGTATCAAGGTAGTTAACAATGCCGAGAATACTGAGGACACAACTGAAAAACGGAGAGTGGGCTCAGACAATGCTAGACAGCGCAGCAGAAGTGAGCATAGCTCGCAAAGTCCTTATGAATCATCTGGAGACAGTGGACACGAATGAATATCTTCAAGTGGAAACTGCGGACACCAGAGTTAGCAAACCTCACAAAATATACGAAATAACATTGCGTATAGAGGGGGATAAGACTAGGAAAATAAGGGGACTATTTTGGGATAATCTCTCCAAGGGCTATGACATCCTTCTAGCTGAAAAAGACTGGCCACCAGAGTTTGTCAGGGAGTGCCCTCATGGCGAAGAAGTAATTATGCCTGCCTTCTCAAATCAAATTCCAATTCATAAAAAATACACACTTGCTAGAAAGTGGGCAGTGGCTCTAGCACCTGCTTTATATAAAAATCACGTGGGATGGGATGAGGATTCTCCTCCTCACAAAATCCAGTTAAAATCACAACCTACTGCACAAAGGCAGTACCCAATTAAGCAAGAAGCTAAAAAACAGGTAAATGAAATACTAGATCAGCTAGAATACCAGGGGGTGATTGAAACTTGCACCTCACAAATGAACAATCCTTTGTTTCCGGTCTCCAAACCAGACAATTCATATCGTCTAGTTTTGGATTACCGACACCTTAACACATGTTGCAAAACTTTTGCAGTGCAAAACTCACACAGTACTGCACTAATGAATAACATAGTTCGCAAAAAATACAAAACAACCTTAGACATCTCTAATGGATTCTTTTGTCAAAACATAGCACCAGAGAGCAGATATTTAACTGCATTCTCAGTAAATGGCACTCAAAAACAATTCTGTCGGTTAGCCCAGGGGTACAAGAACAGCCCGGGGGTATTCTCAGCGAGAGTAACAGAATTACTTCAACTATATGATGATGAAGCATTATCTTATGTCGATGACATTTACTTAACAGATGATGACTTGGAGACTCACTTGAAAAGAGTGAACACCATAATACTTGGGTTTGCTGCAGAGGGTTACAAATTCAACTTTAAAAAATCCAGAATTGCCCATCTGACAGTCCTGTTCTTAGGATATGAATTATCAAGCGAAGGCAAAAGCCTGGCTGACAATTTCCTAGAGAAATGTGCCGTACTCCAAGCACCTAGAACACTAAAAAACCTACAGTCGATTCTAGGCTTCCTAAATTTCGGAAGAACATACATTGCAAATTACGCAGAAAGGGTCAAACCCCTTTATGATCTAATTAAACCAGATTTTAAAAGATCCAATTGGACTCAAATACACACAGAAATTTTGAGATCCTTACAAACAGACATGCTAATTAAAACAAAATTAGAAACACATGATAACACCCGCAATCTTGTGATTCGAGTCATCCCAGGGAGATGCGGATTCACATACCTGACCTCTAATGAGGGAGAAAAGGTACCAATTGCATTCAAATCACACTTGTACACAGAAGCTGAACAGAAATTCAGCAACAAAGAAAAAATTGTTCATGCAGTTCAAACCGCAATAGCTAGAGAAAAAGATCAAGCGGACGGTAGACATATCACAGTCAGAACAGCAAAATCAGCCTTTGAGGCACTAACAACACCGTGTAATTTACCAACAACAGCATTGAATCCGGAATGGATACAATGGGTGAATTCAATCACAACGGACAAAGTGTACTACTACTTTGATCCAGAACTAGAAGAATTAAAAAATCTAGAATATGAAGAAACATATCCTCTGCCAATCGACATTCTGCCTTTACGACATTACGCCTGTGTAATCTATACAGACGGACATGCTCAACCGTCCGTTTGGGGAGAACAAGCATACAACCCCACATGTGAGATTACAAAAGAAGTGTGGCGCGGAGGTAAACTAAAACCTCTATTAACAAAATCACACTCAGTAGAAACTAATTCAGAAAAACAAACTGAAATATTAGCTTTGAAAATGGCGCTAGATAATGCGGATCGCGAATTCCCGACACTTATAGTGTCAGATTCATATTACTGCGTCAAATCATATAACAGCGATTTGCAGACATGGATTCAAAACGGTTACAAAGATGACACAGATGCACCAATAAAGCAAAAACTGCTCTGGGAACAAATAGCTCTTTTACAGAAAGAGCTACCAAAGACTCACGTGACACACTCACTGAGTCATCAGCGTGATGGCGTTCACGTTGCAGGGAATTCATTGGCCGAAACAGCCACAGCGGCAGCCACTAAATCGGCTCCCGTAGTTCGAAAAAAGCGTACATTAAAATACATTGACGGTGAAACAGTGCTGGCAGTGAAAACGTCATCAAAAGGCGACTGCTCAGCGTTACCGATCAACTATCCACTCAATTATACATACATAATCGATGCAAACTCCGTCCCTTTTGCTCGAATCCCTGGAGTGGGGGATAGGGTGATTCCAAACATGGACAGGAGAAACTTGTTAATCGCAGACGCACATATGGGCGAGGGTCTCAGACACCTTAAACTAAAAGATTCTCTGGAAGAATTACAATCACGGTACTGGTGGCCAGGCATGAGCCTGCGTCACACCATGTTTGTAAAAAACTGCCCAAACTGCAACAGAGATCGCAGTGGGGAGAGAAACAGTTTAATACCTCGTCGTTCTACTCCAGAAAAAATCAGGAGTAAAAAGGAAGGGTTGCGATTAACTTATACAGGCTAGTTCCACTTATAATGTAGATCACCAGCACTCGGCTGACGTTCGGACTGTTATACAAAGATTTGCGGGTCTAAATGGCATATACGCTAAGAGCATGCTATGTTTGACCATTGTCTCCACTCTAGCCCTCAAGCCTGGGGGGAAACATGGCCAAATGAGCATAGTCCAGCGGGAATCTTCTCACTTCCTTCCTGAGGGTACGGGACGGTGTAAAGAAAAAACCAAGGCATAAAGCAATCTATAACGGAAAGGATATTAGGTTCGGGAGCTGGGTGGGTCAAACATCTAATAAGTGTCCAACGTAGTCTCAATAACTTGCCAAGAAATTCTCTGAAGGGATTCAGTGCGTACGAATTATTATTTGGAACTAGGATGATGATCTCTGACATTGATAGTCAGACTTCAGTGGTGAAAGAAAAAAGCTTTGATATCAAAGACCGTTTGGCTATTTTGCAGGACTTAAACAAAACAAGAAAAGACCTGAGCAACATAAAGTTGAAACAACAGCCAACAACCACTGAAGAACCACCACCTGTCCCAGCAAGACCTGTCTGGATTCCAAAAGTCGGGGATCTAGTCAGGGAAAAGATCGCGGTAAAGAAGGAATTTGGGCCTTCTTACAGAAAAGCAGTTCCTGTCTTGTCTGTCAACGGGACAAGATCAGTTGTACTACCGCCACTTGCTGGAAAAAAGGAGAACCGAGTTGTATCAATCGACCTGGTAAAACCACAACATGTGGCCGATAACAAACAGTAGGCCAAGTGGACTCCCAATAAGTAGCAGAACACCAAGGTTTGCTACCAGTACAGAGGTCCTAACGAAGAGGCTCATCACATTCGAAACGCCTACAGAAGAACAACAAGGACTATGCAACAATGCAATAGAACTAAGACCTCTGAAAACCCAAATAAAAACATTTAGCAGAGACACACCAATCTATAATGAAGTACCAAGTGAAAATGCAAGAAACAGAAATCCTGAACCAATTGGAACAATTGACAGAACTGCATCCGGCTACTTCATAAACTTCGATGATTCCTCTGAGGGCTTCAGCGAATCAAAGACACAGCCATCATCAAAAACCTTTAAAGACAAAGCTAAGGAACTTTTGAGACAACTGAAAGAAACATATCTGATTTCCCCATGGATTGAATTTTGGGTGGGTTTTGGTGCATTTATTCTCATACTTTGGCTCATCATGGTACTTACTTTGGGACGCTTCATTGAGGGAAAATATGCTAAAATGGACACAGCAAGTCAGAAAATCAACTTGATCCTCAAACCACACACATCTTCACACGTCGAGAAAAGAGAACTTTCTTCAGCCAACTTCACAGCCAATCCGATACCTGGTGGGGTAGCCTGGGACAACACTGACTATGAAATTTATGGTCCGGTCGAGATCCTGAAATATCCACACCAAATTAAGATCTCATTGAGTGACTTTGCAAAACCAAACTCATTTGCTGATGATTGGGACTTCGAAAGCATTAATAATATGATGTCTGACTTAGTAATGTCTGCTAAATTTACCAAACATGATTATTTGCAGGGTTCTACAAATTATGACAGTATGTATTGCTATAACCACTATGGTAACCACTTTTTACATAGATCTGCACAACCTAGAAATGTTTTAAATTATAATCAATGGGAACATTGTGCAACACCTCCAAAAGGGAGCTCAAGAACCGTTTACGACAAATATTCATATTTTTCAGGTTTTAACACAAGTAATGCTGAAGCATTTTATTTTAAATTGTCGAACAAGACAGGAACCAAAACCATGATAACCAACACAAAATTGTTATATTCAGACTCATTTTTTGAACAAATGAATACTTTTGGATTTGATTATTGGGACAAAAATGTTGAATTGAAAAGTTTTTGGGGTACAAAAGAATGGCAAGTACAGGGTATAGAAGCTTTGTTTAGAGCCTGCATGATCCCAGAACAAATGATATTTTTAAATGACACTGTTCAACAGACCACCTGTCTTGGCTTAGCCAAAATCAAAGATTTAAATAAACCGTCTATTCCAAAGCCAACAATGTTTAGCAATAACTCTGATACAGATGAAGAGATAGACGTAAACCATATATTAAACCAGAACAGAACACATCCTGATTGGAAACAGTGGTTGATCTGGCCCACAGATACTAATAACTGTCAAGACAGATTCCTGAACAAAACACAGGGGTTCAAAATGACCAGGCCAGACCCTAGATATCCTCAAAGACATCACCCAGGGATAATAACCACCTACAGTGTGGGCAAATTATGCCTTCAATGGCTACAAACTTCCACACTGGCAGAAATTAAGCAACACCTAACTTTACTTACTGATGGTGCTGACTTGCGTGATTTCACTTTGGGACCACGCAAACAGCGTCAAAAGCGTTTCATAGCAGCCTCTGTATATGCAGCATACAATGAGGCCTGGAAGGTTACTCAAATTGAAACAGCAGAGAGAATACGGGAAATTGACCGTATTAATTTGGAAAAATCACTTTCTGTAGTGGACAATGGGTTAATGACTCTGTCCTCCAGAATTTTTTCTTTGGACAGCATTGTGTCGTCAGCAATCGATATATTATCGCAAGACTTACTGTTATTACAACACGGTCAGTCACAATTGCGTTCTATTGTACAGCTTGGCTGGACGTTACAAAATCTGCGTTCAGGCTATGTGCCTTGGCGTTTAATCAACACAACGTCACTATTCCAAATCTTTAACCTTACTGATAGACAAATCAGTATGGCGCAAAAGGGTGCTGATTATACAATCTTGAGCATTGAAAAACTAGAAAGATTACCAATGACAATGTCAGAACGACCTGTCAGTGAATGGATAATACATGGGATAATAAATATTCCAATCTCAACCTTCAGGTTTCAATACTGCCAAAAATATATACAGGCTGGCATGTACGAGAAATTAGGAAAGGGGTACCTTAAAACAACATGGAACCTGCCCTATTCACATGCATGTGTCAGTAATAAAGGACAGAAAGTGTTTCTTAGTGGCAACAATTGTGCGATGTCACTGAGTGGCACACTTCTGTGTAACGGAATTAGTTTGCATGGAGCCTGTGAAGGGAATTCATACAACCTTTCATGTCACCAGCAAGGCGCACCTGCAACAGAAATAGAACCATTCTTTCAAAGACTCTATAATGGGAGTTACATTCTTATTGTAGACCGTAGATGTTGTAGTCTTATGCCCGGGACTCCTTATCTAGTAACTACTACTGCGAAGGTCAAGTGCTGTGGACGCTCATTGTTCCCCAGCTCCTTCCCAGACAGGGAGGCAAGGGCATGGCCCGATTTGAAAATTACTTCTATTCGAATAGATACTTTAAGCAGAATGAAAACAGTCCTTCTTCAGACGCCTACCAGGCTCTCGTCATCAAAAGAAACGTATGATCTACAAGTCGCAAGGACGACTGCAGAGATACATACATTATTATCAACTAATTCCCCCGTACATTTCGCGGAAATCCTGAATGAAATCTTAAATATTTCTGATACCAATGGGGTCTCAAAGGTATTTAAGACAGTATTTTCGATGGCATTAACACCATTCAAAGCCATACTGGGTATTTTTCCAGATTTCGTCCATTCGATTTTTGGCGGACTTCCCCTGATCCTGGGACTAATTGCAGGAATCCTATTCTTAGTCCTTATTTTTCGTTATGGCAACCCATGTCACAGACAAAACTCTTGCGACAAGGGAAGAAACAATCCTAGCCATTGGATACCGGGACCGGATATCAAAAATCCTGGGACTCTCCCGGCTTAGAGACCTGAACATGACTTGGTTTCTATCATTTCGACCAATGTGGCAAAGATGTGTTTTACCTGTATTGAGGTGTCTGCTATGCGGAGAAGAATGCGTGTTAGACACCTGTCTGACGCTACAATCGGATGCGCCGATGGATGCAGAAACATTGTTGAGCCCGATCAAGGTTCATGCTTTGTGCTGCCCTCAAAGGCTACCAATCCTGATGACGGCATTCGTGGAAGCTTCACCACTACGATTGATGGGTAGTGAAGTTCAAGATGAAAGCAGCATCGAACAGGTACGACCTTCTGTCAGTAATGCAAATCAGAATGTCAATGGAGACAATCATGCGCAAGAATGCATGATTACACCTATTTCCGAGTTAGTGGAACTTTCCCAGGAAGCTGTTGACAGTTTCTTCGAAAGCCTAAATGATATGATGTTCTCACCCGAACAGAAATAGAGACTTTTGAGCAAGCTCGCACACGGCGTTCCCTGAATTCGGCCTTCAACTTTAAAAATAAAGTCACATGAACATTTTCGCTCCAGTTCACGGACAGCAGTTTTTCCAGCAGCCCCAAATATTTTTGCATATTTTTCGGGACACTATCTTCTGCTTAAAGTAAGAACTATTCTTAGAGAACTAAGGTTTCTAAATTTTAGATAACTTATAGACATTAGCTGCCCGCTGGCATGTTCATAGATATTTTATTCTGTGATGGAATGGTCTCGAAACTTTTTTCTGTATTTAAGAAACCATTTCATGTGTAATTCTCATATACCAAATAAGCAATAATGTATACAAATGCGATTACTTTGGCATTTTTCTACAGCTTTAGTGCATACCATATATATATGTCTGCAATTTTTCAGTATATTTGAAAATTTCAAAATGCATTTATGTATTTTGGGGTGGTAAGGTATACACACTACTCTATAGTATGTTGTACTATGTTATACTATGCCTAGATTAGTAAATATGTCCATAGTTAGCGTGGAGTGGGTGTCATGTATTCCTATAGGTTCTGAATCGATCCCCCTATTCCTGACCCTATTCTAGTTAAACAAACCAACAAGTTAACTAGCAGTCAGCCCATGAGGCAGAAAACCCCCATGATGCAGATACCGTTATCTGACGCAGTCACACTACGGCACAGGGACGTGTTATCTGATTAGGTCATAACACTTGCGATCTAATTAGACAAGCGATATTCCTCCAGCCCCTGATAAGGCATACGGAGTTCTCATAACAAATCAAACCTATGACAACCTGGGCAAAACCCTGCGGCCATTGTTTTGATTTCACCGAGAACTTTAGTAAAAGAATGTGCTAACGAGCAAGTCGTATGACATCCTTATTGACGTATCTATGTCCATCCTTACGTCAATCTCGGCACCTTAAAGGTATAAATATTACCGATCTTGCCATATGCAAACACACGCGTGGTGACGAGACGGAGCAGCCATACTTGCCGAAGCGAAGAGCAGAGCAGACCCCGCTGGCAGCAGCCCCGCCTTTCTGACGCGCTGAGAGACGCGCTGCTTTCTCCTGCCGAGAATCCAGCACCGGCGTTTCTGGGCAGCCCTCGCAGGCAGCCTGGAATATCGAGACCAGAGAGAGAGATACCATTCCTCATTCATCCTAACTTCCAGGTACAGAACTGAATAACCCCTCCCAGAGAATTCTTTAGTTATTCACTTGGCAAAAACAAACTTAACTTAAACTGTAACTATCTATTCCCGCCCACGTATTAGACTTAGGTCAGGTACACGGGGTAGGCGTATCTAGAAACACCAGTTGAGTACGTTTAGTCAAATGTATATGTGTATGTAATATATTTTATTCATTTTAAAACATCTTATGGCTTAGAAACCATATCAATGTTTTTACAGTATTATTTTATACTATTGCTTTTAATGTATGCACTTTACTTAACTCTAAGTATTGCAATAATATCGATCCATTTCTCTTGTATGAGAAAAGAGACTGATCAATAAATAACACCTTTTTATTGAACACGCCCGTCTCTTCCTTTTCTCTACATTCTGATGAGACTAAGAATGCACGTACTGACTGAGTAAAATAATTTGCCTTTTGTTCACACGACTCTCGAGATTGACTCTTGATTAGGGGAGAGCAAAGTTGTCATGTTCTATGGTTGTCAGAAACTAAATCCCTTCTTGTCTAATCAGGGAAGTTAATTCCTCCTTGAACATTCGAGAAAGTTTCTAGTGAACTCTGAGCTAAGCTGGCAAACCCAAAACTTTAAGTCTAGTATCGACAGTAGTAGACCTAGTTAACGTCTGGCCTAGGCCTTTACTGCTGTAGGTATTATTCCAATGCGCAGAGCCTACTGGGAAGATAGGAACTACACTACACCCTCTAGATCCCTGTCCTCTAAAAGTCCTGAAGGAGTGTAGAGATACCCTATTGCCCCCGTTCTTAGACATCATGAACAGAGCAATGAGGGATGGTATTTTTTCTGATCAATGGAAGATTGCGGTAGTCAAGCCCCTCCTTAAGAAGCCCTCCATGGACCCAGATGTGCTCAAGAATTTCCGCCCTATTTCCTTGCTCCCTGCCCCTGCCAAGATGCTGGAGTCCCATCTAAATAAGCATCTGGCGGCGTTCTTGGACCTCTCGGGACAGTTAGATCAATCCCAACATGGCTTCAGGAGGGCCCATAGCACGGAGACGGCCCTGACGACTGTGCTTGATGACATCCACACTGAGGTCGATCGCGGCCATACCTCCCTGCTGATTCTTTTAGATTTGACAGCCGCCTTCGATACCCTGTCTCCCTCTGTTCTAACATCTCGTTTGAGGGAGATAGGGGTAGAGGGTTCAGCCTTGAGCCTTTTGGCTTCATTTCTGAATCAGAGGGAGCAAAGGGTTAAGCTAGGAGACTTTTTATCTCCTCCCACTCCTGTGCAATGTGGGGTCCCCCAAGGGTCGGCATTAAGTCCGACCCTGTTTAACATTTATGTGGCCCCACTTGCCAGGTTGGTGAGATCATACAGGATGGAGATAGTCTCCTATGCGGATGACACATAGATCTTGGTGTCTCTCCCCCGTTCGGCGCCCCCCCCCCATGCATCACTTCAGAAGTTGTATGGAGGCGGTGGCTGGGTGGATGATTAACAACTCACTCAAACTGAACGGGGAGAAGACAGAAGTGCTGGTGTTTGGTGGCAATGTTAACATCTGGACCACTGAATGGTGGCCTCCATCATTGGGAACCTGTCCTACTCCTAGAGATTCTGCTAAGAACCTGGGAGTAATTATGGACCGGGACCTTTCAATGGTACAGCAGGTAAATAGAACAGTAGCTACCTGTTGGGGCATCATCAAAGTACTCCGTAAAATCAAGCATTACTTGTCTCCGCAGGCCCGTAAGCAGGTCGTTGTTGCACTAGTGGCATCACGGCTTGATTATTGTAATGCTTTGTACGTAGGAGCTAACAAGGGTCTTTTGCAGCGTCTTCAGACAGTACAGAATGCGGCGGCTAAATTCGTGCTGGACGCTCCTAGACTATTTTCCACCACGGCGGCCAGGAAAACTTTACACTGGCTCCCGATTTAGTCTAGGATTGTCTTCAAGACCCTCTGCCTGACCTACGGGGCACTCACTGGTAAGGGGGCTGAGGGCGTGAGTAAGTTGCTTCATCTTTACACTCCGGAGAGAGCCCTCCGATCGTCGTCTAAGAATTTGTTGGTAGTCCCCCGTGTCCGCCGATCTAAATGGGGCGGGAGGGCTTTTTCAGTAGTAGCCCCCAAACTGTGGAATAGTCTCCCGCATGAAATTAAAACACAACCATCGGTCCAGAACTTTCGGAAGGCCCTGAAAACGTGGCTTTTCTCCAAGGCCTACCCGTAGTGATTGTTATCTGACCACTTTATGATTTATTTTAGGCGCCTTGATGCCTCTGGGCTGAGTAGCGCAATATAAGACTTTTATCATTCATTCATTCATTCAGGTTGGGCTGTACCGATTTTTACTTTTTATTATTACGCTTGTCTTCTGCAAAATATGAGGATATTGCTCACTAGAGAGGAGGTGGCTACAGCAGCTGGGGCCCCCTCAATATAACAGCTTTTGCTTGGCTCGGTAGCGAGAAATTGTATGTTTAATCACTGGGAACAAAGCTACTACAAGCGAACATGATTTAAGGTAGTCTGGTCAGCTTATAAAGTATGGGAGACGATGCGTAAAATGCTAGGAATATAGGTGATATATTTTTACAACCCTATGAATTCTGTGGCGATTTTACCCGCTATCTTTGGCGATCGCAAAATTAAGCAGTGGGGGGCTAAGGGGATTAGGCTAGTTGGAGATGTATTTGTGAATGAGTAGATAGTGCTGTTTGTATATTTAATGGATAGGTTTAATCCGCAACAGATGGATTTTTTTTAAATAACTCCAAATAAGAGATATCTATGCAAATATCAGTAGCAGAAATGTATGAAGACAAATTTACTGGTTGAAGCTGTAAAAAAGGGAGCAAAAATAGGAGTTTTGTATGATTTAATTATGGAAATGCAGCCGGATGATCTTGAACTACAAGACAGCAAATAGAGTCTAAGAGGGGGAATTTGTTCAGTGGTCGATTTATGTTGCGGGCAAGATTTTGTTATCAGCTAATTTGAAAGCCCAGCATTGTAAATCATTATTCAATCTGTACCACACTCCAGATAGGATGACGAAATGGGAGGGGGGGGAGGTGATGATGGGAAGTGCTTTAGATGTGCAATGGAGGAGGCTAATATTACACATATATTTTATGCTTGCACTAATCTACAGCAATTGAGAGGGCAGATTGAGAGATTTTTGTCTGAGATCACGGAGGGGGGGAATAAATAGAACTATGGACGTTATGTTAACTGGAGTTGGAGATATTCTCTAGCAGGGACAAGCTGGATATTCATATAGATATTTGATATTTATGGCCGTAGCGGTAGCACGATTATGCGTGGCATCAGTGTGGCTACAGCAACAAGCTCCCTCATTTGAAGTGTGGCGGGCTAAATTTTATACTATATTTAATCTGGAGTATAGTCTCTATTCAGTGAAATCTGTAAGGCGACAGAAATTAGGAGCTCAAACATGGGGGCCTATGTTAGAGCATATGAAATTATTGTAGTGGCAGGAAATTATTGTTATGTTAGAGGGGAAAGCCAACCTTAAAATGTATTGTTTGGATAAAATGTCTGTTTTCTATTTCTCTACTAAAGCCACAATGTACCATGTGTACTAAAGTTATGTATTTAATATATATGGTTTGTTATTTTTTCTGGATTGAGCAATAAAATATATACATAAAAAAAAAGTAACTGCACACACTGTGTCTGTCTAATATTCCGGGGATACTATACGGAAACATTGTTTCCCAAGCTCTCCCGTAGGTCACATGCGGAGTGCTCTTGGCCTGGCGGGCCTCCTTGCGCCATGTACGCTGGTCGGACAAATTGACCAGTATACTCCCTTGTGGTGCGGCACCAGACTCCGGGAGATTGTAACTCTTTCGGGATTCTGACCATGGGATCTCATTGGGATTTCCCAATTGGGTGATGTCTGGAGTGGAACCCACATACGCTCCTTCCAGGACTTACAGGCCTGGTACTCTCTCCACTCTTCCCAGTTCTTCAGATTTCTGCAGCTACGCCATGCCCTCCGCTCTCATATCTCAGAGGGCACTTCCTTACCTGAATATAGCCCACCTGAGGATCAGGTCATAACTGGTAATCTTGGGAAGGGAGAAATCTCCCGCATCTATCGTTCTCTTACAAACAATACCCCCAACTCACTATCTCGACTCTGGGACAAGTGGGAGGGTTGGCTTGGGGCCCTAGAGGACCATGACTGAGGGACACATTGATGGCTCCCAAAATAATTGCAGTCTCCGCAAGACTTCGACTAGTCCAAACATACTTCCTTCACGCTGCCTATTTTACACCGCTGCGCCTCCACTGCACGGGGCTTCGGCCCAATGCTTCCTGTCCCTGCTTCCCTCACCCCCAGACAGATTTGTATGACATGGTATGGCTTTGTTCTGTGATCAAGATCAAGAGGTATTGGAAATCCGTGACCGGAGAGCTCGCTGAGGTCCTTGGCTGGGAGGTTCGCCTTGACCCTCTGAACGTACTTTTGGGCATCACCGAGGGTCTGGATGGTACCAGGGCTGAGAAGCTCTTTCTTAACACAGCGCTGGCGGTGGCCAAGAGGGACATAGCAACTCACTGTCTGAACGCAACTACACCTACATTGGCATGGTGGCGCAGGGTAGTGGACTGGTGTGCCGCCAGGAACGGCTCTATATGCGGCCAGACGTTTCCCCAAGAAGTTTTGTCGAATGTGGGGCAAATGGGTCAGGGTGATAGAGGACTAAAGGGGTTTAATGAGCAGTCCAGGGCTGGAGTGGGAATGCAGATATCTTCCCTATTTATGTCTGCCTTCATATGCCACTGTGATGTGCTTTCGTCCTTGCCTTGTCTTACACATCGTAATCCTGATTGGTGCTGTTATCTTTGTAGCGATTTAAAATCAATAAAATTGGTTATCAAAAAAAAAGTCTCTTAACAAGAACCCAGCTAGTAGTGAAAATCTCACCAATGACGGAGAACCTGGTTGAGGACCTTGACCTCACTCCTTATCTCCACTTAGCATTTAGGGAGTTACGGTCTCTATGGAAAATTAAAAACATTTCCATGTGTTCCCATCCCTAGAAACAAAAGCTCCAGGAGCAGTTGGCTGGGTATGCTAAGGACGATCCCTCTGAGCAAGGTGAAGACCTCTCAGATGGGGAAGAATAAGGAGGGGATGAGCCCCCCCCTTTCTTCCTAGGGAGAACGGGGCATCTGTGCCCCTAACTCCAAGAATAAAACTCACAGTACCTAGACCTCACCCAGGTGGGTCAGGTACTTCTGAGTCCATTGAGAACAGCCTCAATGAGGAGACCAACCTTAGTGAGGTTGACGTAGAGGTTAGATTTAGAGACCAGACTCCTGGCACTAGAAAAAGAAAGAGCAGAGATGGGTTTAGCGCCCATCAATGGTGGCAGTAACATACCAAATATGGACAGAGAGCAACCTTATGATCCCAAAATCCCCAAAGGGATTGTCCCCAAATTTGACAAAGGTGGGGAAGTCACACTGAGGGGCACTCCTTTGGGAACTGTTCACTGGTAACTGCAGGGACAGACTCCTGACCCTTACAGGGGCAGATGCTGGGCCTTGTGACCTCATGAAGAACACTCTGATTACGGGTTTTGTACTCACAACTGAGGAATATAGAATTAGATTCAGGGGGGCTCACAAAACCCAGAGCCAGTCTTGGGTTGACTTTGACTACTCGGGTAAGACACTAGATGGATGGTTAACTGGAAATAGTGTGCATGATTTTAATGTACTTCACAATCTTTTTATGAAAGAACCTATTTTAAGTAATTGCACTAATGAAAAGTTACATCAATATTTGGAAGACCTAGGTCTAATTTCTCCCCAAGAATTGGGAAAGAAGACAGACCACTGGGTCAAGACTGGGGTAACAAAACCAGCCACCGGAGGTTAGCAAAAGAAAGGGGTTACCAAACATCCCAGGGGAAAGGGGGTTAGAACCCCAAAGACAAAATGCCAGAGTCTTCTAAAGGGCCCCCAAAACCTGCTCATGGGGGTGGGTCTCAAAACTCCTCCCAGTCCAATGGTAGATACAATGGGAATTCATTTGATCCTCTGAAAGCCTGGGGATTCAACTGTAAGAAGTTGGGACACTTAACTGGAGATGCTACATGTCCTAGCAAGAAGCCCCCTAGTCCTTCTCCAGTTATTACTGGTGTAGCCAATCTCCAGATGGGATTAACAGTGTGTCCAGAGCAAATGAGGTTTTACACTGAAGCAGTTCTAGTCACTGAGAGTGAAGTTGAGTTTGCCGCTTTAACTGTGTGGCCACCCAATTTAAAGAAGTATTTACAATACCCCTGGATAAATTGGACTAGGTTAGAAACCCTGAGGGATACGGGTGCCAGTGTCAACATGGTGAGAGACAGACTGGTTTCCCCAGAGCAATACTTGAGAAAATCTTATCCTGTCACCAACACTGACAGTGTTACTACTAACCATGCCATGTCTATTGTAACATTAGCCGGGGAGAGGGTTTACTGGCCTGAATCAGGTAGTGGTCTCTCCAAAGCTTCAGCAGCCTGTCTGCTTGGAAATGCCCTGGAGACCTCAGCATGGTCTGAGGTAGAATTGAAAACCCATGCAGCAATGCTGGACATCCCTGAGATTGTGTGTGTTAAGACTAGAGCATAGAGCTGAAAACAGAGTGAAAAAGAAGTGTTGGAGCCTGAAAGAGTGGTCCAACCTTCCACGAGGAATGGTAGGAAGTCTGGGAAACCAGATTCTTAACAGCTAAAGACTCAGGACACCTCTCATCAGGGAGAGGACTTAGAAGCCCCAGAGGGAACTGAGCCCATGGAACTTGACCCTTACCAGGTTGAGCTCTTAGGCCCAGGGGGGCCCACTAGGGAAGAGCTGTGCCTTGGACAGCATAAATGTCCATCTCTTGTAAGCCTGAGGCAGCAAGCCGCTGCAGAGGGAAAGGGAGATGTCAGCAATACCCACAGAGCCTATTGGGAGGAGGGACTCCTGTACAGTGAGGACTGAGACTCCAACCCTGGTGCCACTAGGAGAGTGGTAGTAACTCAAATGTACAGAGAGTTTGTATTCACTTTGGCTCATGGCATCCCACTAGCTGGGCATCTTGGCCAAACCAAGACTTGGGAAAGGCTAGTCAGCCACTTTTACTTGCCCTAGGTGTCCCAAAAAGTAAAGGAGTTTGTCAGCTCCTGTGTCACCTTTCTAGCCAGTGGCAAAACAGGTGGACACCCAAAGGCCCCCTTAGTTCCACTACCAGTGGTTGGGTTCCCTTTGAAAGGATAGGTGTAGAGATAGTTGGTCCACTTGAACTTCCCACAGCATCAGGAAACAAATTCATACTGGTGGTAGTGGATCATGCCACCAGGTATCCTGAAGCAATTCCCCTTAAGACTACTACAGTTCCTGCAGTATCCAAGGGCCTCATCAGTGTCTTCACCAGGGGAGGGTTTCGTAAGGAGGTGGTTTCAGACATAGGGTCAAATGTCATGTCTGCATACCTCAAACTTATGTGGAAAGAGTTTGGAGTGCAGTACAAGTTTACTACACCCTATCACCCACAATCTTACGGTCTTGTTGAAAGGGTTGTAGGATAGTAGGGTCTGCTTTCCTATGGTCACCCCACTTTTTGCCTTTTGCTTCACTGGTTTTCAACTTAGATGTGGCTGTGGGCCTGCTAATCAGACCCACAGCCCTGCTTTTCTCTCTCTAAATTCACAACATGTACTTTAGGTACATCATCAATTGGGAATTGGGTCACTCTTATGAGTCCCTGTACAGTGTACCATAGGTACCCAGGGCATAGGTGCACCCAAGGCCTACCAGGGGCTGCAGCATATCTTTTGCCACCCCTGGCTGGCCATCCAAACTGACACAACTGGCTGATCACTCAGCTGGGGCAAGGTCGTGTAATCACTCCTTGCTTAGATATAGTATTCCTATATCTAACCTTATATCTAGACACGTATACACCTATAGGTCACTCCTATGGCAGGCCTTAACAATCCTGGAGGCAGAGTGCTTGGTTTTATGTGAGATGAGGCTCTAGCATGAGCTGAGCCTGTCTGCACTTTTCGGAACCATGTCCTTATAGCTGTTCTAGGATATTGCCATACCATATACTCTTAAGTGCATTATGAACCTCGCGGTTAAATGCTTACTCTGGTTTGGCTTTATCAAAACATGTCGTGTAAGGTGTCATATGCTTTGGAATACTACCCCCTCGCCAGTTCTGGCGACGGGGGTAGCATTCCACCCTGCTAAGGGAGAAGACATGTTGTTCCTACTAATCCCGGTTAAAGTTAACCAGAGCCTCAGCATCACAAAATGGATGCTGCTGCCACAGACACAAGTCTGACCTCCTGCTTCTGGGAGTTCTTCCAGCGAGGGAGGCTTGGACAATAGGTTTCCTGTCTTGGGAGGTGCTTGCACCACCCCAGACAGGCTATAGTGTACTGGGGCAGGGAGGGCTGAATGAAATGAGACACTGCCTGGGGCACACAAGGTGTCCCATGCATAGTCCAGTTAACCGGTGCTGGGGCACTCCAGCCCCAGCTCTGGCGCAAAACTGGAGAAAGGGAAAGGGGTGTAACCACCCCCTTCCTGGGTCCCACCCATAGGAGGGACCAAGCAGGTAATCCAGCTCCTAAATTTGGTATATAGGTAGGAGCTGAGTCCCAGGACTTTAGATTGTATCCTGACTGAAACTTGAAACGAAACTCTGGACCTTCGATATTCTACTCGACATAGAAGACTGAAGAATCTCCCTTGTGGTCAAGGAGTGACCACCCTGTGCAAGCAGGCACCATCAAGCGATCAACGGTTTGCTTTGTCGACACTCCCGCCGGAGCCCGAGCAGAGAGCCTGACAAGACCCAGACTTCCAGACTTCCAACAGCCCGATCCACAGTCACAGCAGAGCTGAGACCCGTGGAAGCGACGAGAGACGTGGGACCGGCCATCTTGGAAAGCCAGCGAATTGCTTTCCGTGCAACTTCTGAGGCACCCTTGAAGTTGTGCATTGGAGATTGAGAAGCCCCAGCCCCGAGCACCAACTGCACCGAAGATCAGCCCTCCACACTCCACGAGTTCTGCGTGGGGCCCTTCTGCATTTTCTGCTCGACGCGTCTGTCCGGTCACTTGCCCATTGGCTAGTGGCCTCTGTGACAACAAAACCTTGAATCTACACCACTGGTATGGTTGCTTCAGACTGGCCCTTGCTTCCCTGAAAAGGAGAAGTCCATCAGACCTTGCTGGTCTGACCAAGAAGCCATCTTCGATTACTGCATGGGTTGCCTTTGCCAAGGCTTGTTGACTCCAATCTGGAAGCCGACACCGCCGACAGCGAGAGCCTTCGTGGGACAGTCCGTATCCAGCTCCTGGTCATCGTTGACGCCTCCTGGTCCACGTGGCTGCAGAGACAAGCTTCACAACATCACTTGATCGCATCCCGACATCGCCTGGTTCCTTCCTGGTTCCATCCTGGTCACTGGCTAGTGACCCAGACTCTGTCCCATCTGCTTTCAGGTACTCTTCATCCTCGATCCGCCCTTGGGTCCAACCGGACACTTCTCTCCTGGTCACCTGCAGCATCTTTCTCCAAGGCTCCATAGGAATCAGCGACGAAACCCGACACACTTTGACACCTAGGCACCCGCTTCCTGTGGGTGAAGTAACGCGAGTACTTCGGTGCTCCTGTGGGTATTGACTATCCTAGTGTCTAAGTTTTGATTAGCGTTTCCCTAATCCAGTCGGAAGTGACCTAACAGAACTAGTTTCCATTTCTTTCGTTCCCATTCTAACTCTATGGTAACTCGCGTGTGTGTAAAGACACTGCACATGCATCCCGTGGGCCTCCTGCTCTCTAACCTTTGATAGTACAGCGTAGCCCCAGCGATTCTCTAGACCCTAGGCCTATCCTTTGTTCGTGACGTGGTTCTTATACCACTATTTTAGTATATGGTTCGAAGTGCCCCTAGGGCATTACTATATTTTGTGCAACTTATTGTATGTTGATTAAGTCTCTTGTTATGTGCTTGGGCCTCTGACCTCAAAGAGTTCAGAGGAGTAATTTAGTAATAAATACATATATATTTTCCATATATAACCTGCGTGGTGTCCTTCCATTTGGTATTAAAAGGATTGCATATGGTAAAACAGCTGGCTTCACATGCCCTCTTGAGTTTACCCTAAGACTGCTTTGTCCATGCTACCACTAGGATAGCTGATCTATAAGGTTGACTTTACAACCATCACCATAAGGGTTGTTTGGACTGGTGCAAGGTGCTCACTAGAATAGTGAACATCATATACCAGGCCAATTTCTCACAAGGGTCAACAAGACATTGAAGGGGATGATAATGGAGCTCCTTGAAAAACTCAAAAGGAGATGGTATGTCCTCTTGCCATGCTTGCTTTTGCCCACAGAAAGGTGCCTCAAAAGGGAGATGTTTGCCCATTCTGTTAGGGGACCACTCTGTCTTGTTAAAGAGGATTGGGAGACACCTCTCAAAGAACCCAAACAGGATATTCTGGACTATGTACTAGGCCTAAGGTACAGGATGGTAAAGTACATGGAAAAAGCTTCCATAAATCTTGAGGCCAGTTGCTCCAGAACCACTGGTATGACCAAAAGGCTGCACTGGTGGAATTCCAAACAGGGCAAAAGTTGTGGGTTTTGGAGCCTGTGGCACCAAGGGTCCTCCAGGACAAATGGAGTGGCCTTTACCCCATCTTAGAAAATAAAAGTGAGGTTACCTACTTGGTAGATCTGGGCACAAGCAGGATCTCCAAAAGGGTGATCCATGTGAACCGCCTAAAGCTTTTCCATGACCGGGCTGACATAACCATGCTGATAGTTACTGTGAGGATCAGGAGACAGAGAGTGAACCTCTCCCTGACCTCCTCGCTTACAGCCCCAAAGATGGGTCAGTGGATGGGGCTGTCTATTCAGACACTCTCACTGCCCAGCAGGAGGCTGACGGCAAGCAAGTCTTGCAGCAGTATGCTAAGCTCTTTTCCTTAACCCCATGTCAGACAAACTGTTGTAACCATGATGTGGACACTGGGGACAGTGTACCTGTCAAAAACAAAATCTGTCGACAGTCTGATCAAGTTAAGGAGAGCTGAAATCAGCAAGATGCTAGAATTAGGGGTTACTGTACCCTCTGAGAGCCTGTTGGCCAGCCCAGTGGTTTTAGTCCCCAAACCTCATCCACAGGGTGGGAACAGAGAAATGAGGTACTGTGTGGACTATAGAGGGCTCAACTCTGTTACCAAGACTGATGCTCACCCTACACCAAGAGCTGATGAGTTGATAGAAAATTGGGTGCAGCCACATTTCTAAGTACCTTTCACTTAACTGCGGCTACTGGCAGATTGGCATGGCACGAGGAGCCAAAGAAAAAATAGCATTCCCCACACCTGGTGGGCATTATCAGTTTACTGTTATGCCTTTTGGTTTAAAGAATGCCCCAGCCACCTTCCAGAGGTTGTGAACCAAGTCCTTGCTGGACTGGAGGCCTTTTGTGCAGCATATCTTGATGATATTTCTGTCTTTTGCTCCACCTGGCAGGATTACCTAGGGAAGGGTTTAAAAGCCCTGCAAACTGCAGGCCTAACTATCAAGGCAGGCATCCAAATGCCAGATAGGGTAGGGAACAGTTGTATACTTGGACAACATTGTGGGTGGAGGCCGAGTGCAACCCTTAAAACTCAAGATCCAGGTGATCCTGGACTGGGAAGCTCCAACAGCTCATAAGTTGAGACCATACTTGCTTGATACTCACTTCACAGTTCAAACTGACAACAGACCTCTCAAATGGCTAATGCAAATGAAAGGTGAAAACACTAAGCTTTTGAGGTGGTACATTTCCCAACAGGGAATGGACTTTACAGTGGAACATAGACCTGGGACTGCCCATGCCAATGCAGATGAACTTTCCAGGTTCTTCCACTTAGACAATGAAGACTCTCTAGGGAAAAGATAGTCTCATCCTCTTTCATTTGGGGTGTGTGTGTAGGAAAGTGCCCCTTTTTGCATGGTTGCCCCCCACTTTTTGCCTTATGTTGATGTACTTTGACTGAATGTGCCCTGGGTTCCTGCTAACCAGTAACCCAGGGCCTATGTTCTTTGCATAAACTATACTGTTGAAAAACCCAATTGGCAACTCTCTGGCCAAATGTAAGTCCCTTGTAAAAGGTACCTAGGGCACTGTGACCAGGGAAGGCCTCTAAGGACTGCAGACCTTATTGTACCACCCTTAGAGGCCCTGTATCTTTAAACACAGACACTCTCATTGTAGGCTGTCTTTTTTTGGTGCAGAACAAAGTGAAGCACGATGCACGCACACACACAAAGTGAAGAGTTGACGTGGCCATGCCTTACTTCCACTGCCCTGGCATAGGTAATCCACCCTTCTAGCTGGGTGCACTATACCAGTGGTGAGGGTACATCTCTCAGGGATCCTAGTTTACCGTCCCCCAGGGCAGCAGAAACTTTTCTGCAACTCCCTTTTGGAATCAACCTCCTCTCTTTCATGCTTGTTTCCGAATTTTACGATCCTAGGAGATCTAAACCTCCACTTCGACGACCCCTTAGAGAATACTGCCGCAGATTTAAAAAAAGACCTAGCCTCCCTCGACCTCCACTTGATAGGTAATCTGCCCACCCACTCCAAGGGTCACCTACTAGACCCAATCTTTACCAACTTGTCGAGCCTAGTAGCGAGTACCCCCTCCCGGTCCCTTGATCAGACCACATCGTAATCCCGTTTAAGATCCTACTTCCATCCGAAGTACTGGCTAAAGTTCCTCCCCAAGAACCAGCCTGCCCGTGGCAAAAACTGGACACAACTTCTTGGACTCAAGCACTCATCTCTACTACTCCGAGTCTTGACCCAGACCCTTCCAGAGCTGATACCCAACTCTGCGGTTGGATCAGTCAATCCCTTGATAACATCCTCCCAGTCAAACCCCTCCCCAGTAAAAAGAGAACTCCTAAGTCCCCCTGGTACACGCAGGAACTGCGCGGACTAAGGAAACGATGTAAAAGGCTCGAACGCCTCTGTAGAAGAGACTGGGCTACTGAAAGCAAGAACGAGTACAGGACTGCTCTCAGACAATATAAAACCTGCATAAAAAATACCCAGGCATCCTTCTTCGAGAAAAAAATTCTAGCTGCTGCCAACTCGGCCAAAGAAACGTACCACATAGTACGCCTCCTGACCAAAACCCCAGTCCCCCCACCTATGCCAGACCCGTCCGGCACGAGATGTAACCAGCTAGCTGAGTTCTTCTCCACAAAAATTCTTAACATCCTCAATTCCCTTCCCCCACCCATCCCCCCCATGCCTCCCATCACCCCCCTCCCCGGTTCAGATGCCCCTTGCCTCCAAACTTTCGGTCAGATTACCATCGAACTTTGCTTGTCCACTCTGCAATCAGTTAAGAGTGGGGCTCCATCTGACCCAGCCCCTATGAGTAAACTTAAACTGATCGCTCCTACGATTGCCCCTCCCGTCACCAGTCTCATCAACGCCTCCCTGGCACTGGGCATAGTCCCAGACAACTGGAAAAAAGCCACAGTCAGGGCACTCTTAAAAAAACCTCACCTTGACCCCTTGGAACCATCAAACTTCAGACCCATCTCCCTCCTCCCCGCCATCAGGCCGAGCGCATTGTTAACCACCAACTGTCTCTCTTCCTGGAGTCCAACAAACTTCTGCGCCCCTCTCAGACGGGGTTCAGACCAGGACAGGGAACAGACACTGCCTTACTTGCCGTGGTCGAGGAGGCAAGAACCATCATAGATCGAGGAGGATCAGTGGCAGTGATCCTCCTCGATCTGAGTGCCGCCTTCGACACAGTAGACCATGCGATCCTTATCCATCGGCTCAGCATGGTAGGTATGTCTGGCACTGCCCTGTCCTGGATCAAGTCCTTCCTGGAAGGGAGAACATTCCAAGTGTCTGACGGCACGGTCCAATCGAAAGCAGTCCCGCTTCAGTGTGGGGTCCCCCAGGGCTCATCCCTGAGCCCCACACTTTTTAACGTGTACATGTCCCCGCTAGAAGATATCACATCACCATTTGGCATAAAAACAGTTATGTATGCCGATGATACACAACTAGTGGTGTCCATCAACCAATCCAATAAATGCCTAGACAACCTGGCAGCCTGCCTGGAAAACATCTTCCAGTGGATGTGCGAATCACGCCTTAAACTGAACGGCGAGAAGTCCGAGATCCTCTTCCTGGGTAACCCTCGCAGCCTACCGCCATCCCTCAAATGGCCAGACTGCATGGGCCCTCCTCCCACCCCCAAAACAGAAGTCAAGAGTCTTGGTATCTGGCTAGACCAAGACCTTAACTTCAAATCTCAGGCCAGAAAAACTGCAGGTACCTGCATTGGCCTCATCAAATCAGCGAGGAAGGTCCTCCATCTAATCCCCTTCCAATCTAGGAAGTTGCTCATGCAGGGCCTAGTAAACTCCATATTGGACTATGGGAACGCCCTTTACTTGGGAGCCCCCGCCTCGGTCATTTATAGACTACAATGTGCCCAAAATGCTGCAGCCAGAATCTTAACAGGGACCGAGTCAAAATGCTCAGCGAAACCAGCCCTCAAAAGCCTGCACTGGCTTCCAGTGCAACAAAGGATTACCTTTAAGACCCGCTGCATCTCACACAAGATAATGCACGGCAGAGGTCCACCGATTCTGAGCACTCTTTTCAAACCCCATCAGTCCAATAGGCAACTGAGATCAGACGCCCTCTCCCTGGCCAGCACCCCCAGAATCTACAAGACCCGTTCTGGAGGAAGATTGTTTTCATACAACGCCCCAAAGCTATGGAATTCCCTGCCAATCTCCATCCGTAGAGAACCCAACCTCCTGGCCTTCCGTAGACAACTCAAAACATGGCTCTTCCCTTAGTCTTCCTCCCCCTTTGGATACATAGATCGATCAACAGCGCTGGGACGCCCTAGGGTAGCTACGCGCTCTACAAATCCGCTTCCAAATTCCAAATTCCATGTGCATGCGCCCTGTTCCCCATTAGTGTCTAAGTCAATTCTTATGCAAAACAACAGTTGATGGACAGAATGCAGAACATTGTCATATATTCACCCCAGTACAGAAATCTGGGCCTAAATCCATCGTTTTTTTCCTGGCTATCCTGGCTGAAGACGGCTGATAGCCAGAAACCGGTCCTAGGATGCTTGATTCCGGTCCAGGGAAGACATGGCTTGGCAGTTCGGTCTGGAATGTTCCCATGAGGCACAGGGTCAAGACTGATTTGCATATGGCCATGTCTGAACTGGGGTGGCTTGGTGAGCAAAATAATGATGGATTAAACCCAGATCTGTGACTGGGGGTGAATCTTTTGCCATTGTGCAACATTCCGTCCATCATCTTGTGTGTTTTGCTGTTCACCCTATGTGGGAATGGTATGCCCAGACGTGGGTCCCTTGCTCACTAGGCCACTGGAGTCAAGCTATCCTGGCTGAAGACGGCTGATAGTCAAAAACCGGTCCTAGGATGCTTGATTCCGGTCCAGGGAAGACATGGCTTGGCAGTTCGGTCTGGACTGTTCCCATGAGGCACAGGGTCAAGACTGATTTGCATATGGCCATGTCTGAACTGGGGTGGCTTGGTGAGCAAAATAACGATGGATTAAACCCAGATCTGTGACTGGGGGTGAATGTTTTGCCATTGTGCAACATTCCGTCCATCATCTTGTGTGTTTTGCTGTTCACCCTATGTGGGAAGTGTATGCCCAGACGTGGGTCCCTTGCTCACTAGGCCACTGGAGTCAAGCTATCCTGGCTGAAGACGGCTGATAGCCGGAAACCGGTCCTAGGATGCTTGATTCCGGTCCAGGGAAGACATGGCTTGGCAGTTCGTTCTGGACTGTTCCCATGAGGCACAGGGTCAAGACTGATTTGCACATGGCCATGTCTGAACTGGGGTGGCTTGGTGAGTAAAATAACGATGGATTAAACACAGATCTGTGACTGGGGGTGAATGTTTTGCCATTGTGCAACATTCCGTCCATCATCTTGTGTGTTTTGCTGTTCTCCCTATGTGGGAAGGGTATGCCCAGACGTGGGTCCCTTGCTCACTAGGCCACTGGAGTCAATCTATCCTGGCTGAAGACGGCTGATAGCCAGAAACCGGTCCTAGGATGCTTGATTCCGGTCCAGGGAAGACATGGCTTGGCAGTTCGGTCTGGACTGATCCCATGAGGCACAGGGTCAAGACTGATTTGCAAATGGCCATGTCTGAACTGGGGTGGCTTGGTGAGCAAAATAACGATGGATTAAACCCAGATCTGTGACTGGGGGTGAATGTTTTGCCATTGTGCAACATTCCGTCCATCATCTTGTGTGTTTTGCTGTTCACCCTATGTGGGAAGGGTATGCCCAGACGTGGGTCCCTTGCTCACTAGGCCACTGGAGTCAAGCTATCCTGGCTGAAGACGGCTGATAGCCAGAAACCGGTCCTAGGATGCTTGATTCCCATCCAGGGAAGACATGGCTTGGCAGTTCGGTCTGGACTGTTCCCATGAGGCACAGGGTCAAGACTGATTTGCATATGGCCATGTCTGAACTGGGGTGGCTTGGTGAGCAAAATAACGATGGATTAAACCTGGATCTGTGACTGGGGGTGAATGTTTTGCCATTGTGCAACATTCCGTCCATCATCTTGTGTGTTTTGCTGTTCACCCTATGTGGGAAGGGTATGCCCAGACGTGGGTCCCTTGCTCACTAGGCCACTGGAGTCAAGCTATCCTGGCTGAAGACGGCTGATAGCCAGAAACCGGTCCTAGGATGCTTGATTCCGGTCCAGGGAAGACATGGCTTGGCAGTTCGGTCTGGACTGTTCCCATGAGGCACAGGGTCAAGACTGATTTGCATATGGCCATGTCTGAACTGGGGTGGCTTGGTGAGCAAAATAACAATGGATTAAACCCAGATCTGTGACTAGGGGTGAATGTTTTGCCATTGTGCAACATTCCGTCCATCATCTTGTGTGTTTTGCTGTTCACCCTATGTGGGAAGGGTATGCCCAGACGTGGGTTCCTTGCTCACTAGGCCACTGGAGTCAAGCTATCCTGGCTGAAGACGGCTGATAGCCAGAAACCGGTCCTAGGATGCTTGATTCCGGTCCAGGGAAGACATGGCTTGGCAGTTCGGTCTGGACTGTTCCCATGAGGCACAGGGTCAAGACTGATTTGCATATGGCCATGTCTGAACTGGGGTGGCTTGGTGAGCAAAATAATGATGGATTAAACCCAGATCTGTGACTGGGGGTGAATGTTTTGCCATTGTGCAACATTCCGTCCATCATCTTGTGTGTTTTGCTGTTCACCCTATGTGGGAAGGGTATGCCCAGACGTGGGTCCCTTGCTCACTAGGCCACTGGAGTCAAGCTATCCTGGCTGAAGACGGCTGATAGCCAGAAACCGGTCCTAGGATGCTTGATTCCGGTCCAGGGAAGACATGGCTTGGCAGTTCGGTCTGGACTGTTCCCATGAGGCACAGGGTCAAGACTGATTTGCATATGGCCATGTCTGAACTGGGGTGGCTTGGTGAGCAAAATAACGATGGATTAAACCCGGATCTGTGACTGGGGGTGAATGTTTTGCCATTGTGCAACATTCCGTCCATCATCTTGTGTGTTTTGCTGTTCACCCTATGTGGGAAGGGTATGCCCAGACGTGGGTCCCTTGCTCACTAGGCCACTGGAGTCAAGCTATCCTGGCTGAAGATGGCTGATAGCCAGAAACCGGTCCTAGGATGCTTGATTCCGGTCCAGGGAAGACATGGCTTGGCAGTTCGGTCTGGACTGTTCCCATGAGGCACAGGGTCAAGACTGATTTGCATATGGCCATGTCTGAACTGGGGTGGCTTGGTGAGCAAAATAACAATAGATTAAACCCAGATTTTTGACTAGGGGTGAATGTTTTGCCATTGTGCAACATTCCGTCCATCATCTTGTGTGTTTTGCTGTTCACCCTATGTGGGAAGGGTATGCCCAGACGTGGGTTCCTTGCTCACTAGGCCACTGGAGTCAAGCTATCCTGGCTGAAGACGGCTGATAGCCAGAAACCGGTCCTAGGATGCTTGATTCCGGTCCAGGGAAGACATGGCTTGGCAGTTCGGTCTGGACTGTTCCCATGAGGCACAGGGTCAAGACTGATTTGCATATGGCCATGTCTGAACTGGGGTGGCTTGGTGAGCAAAATAACGATGGATTAAACCCGGATCTGTGACTGGGGGTGAATGTTTTGCCATTGTGCAACATTCCGTCCATCATCTTGTGTGTTTTGCTGTTCACCCTATGTGGGAAGGGTATGCCCAGACGTGGGTCCCTTGCTCACTAGGCCACTGGAGTCAAGCTATCCTGGCTGAAGACGGCTGATAGCCAGAAACTGGTCCTAGGATGCTTGATTCCGGTCCAGGGAAGACATGGCTTGGCAGTTCGGTCTGGACTGTTCCCATGAGGCACAGGGTCAAGACTGATTTGCATATGGCCATGTCTGAACTGGGGTGGCTTGGTGAGCAAAATAACGATGGATTAAACCCGGATCTGTGACTGGGGGTGAATGTTTTGCCATTGTGCAACATTCCGTCCATCATCTTGTGTGTTTTGCTGTTCACCCTATGTGGGAAGGGTATGCCCAGACGTGGGTCCCTTGCTCACTAGGCCACTGGAGTCAAGCTATCCTGGCTGAAGACGGCTGATAGCCAGAAACCGGTCCTAGGATGCTTGATTCCGGTCCAGGGAAGACATGGCTTGGCAGTTCGGTCTGGACTGTTCCCATGAGGCACAGGGTCAAGACTGATTTGCATATGGCCATGTCTGAACTGGGGTGGCTTGGTGAGCAAAATAACAATGGATTAAACCCAGATCTGTGACTAGGGGTGAATGTTTTGCCATTGTGCAACATTCCGTCCATCATCTTGTGTGTTTTGCTGTTCACCCTATGTGGGAAGGGTATGCCCAGACGTGGGTTCCTTGCTCACTAGGCCACTGGAGTCAAGCTATCCTGGCTGAAGACGGCTGATAGCCAGAAACCGGTCCTAGGATGCTTGATTCCGGTCCAGGGAAGACATGGCTTGGCAGTTCGGTCTGGACTGTTCCCATGAGGCACAGGGTCAAGACTGATTTGCATATGGCCATGTCTGAACTGGGGTGGCTTGGTGAGCAAAATAACGATGGATTAAACCCGGATCTGTGACTGGGGGTGAATGTTTTGCCATTGTGCAACATTCCGTCCATCATCTTGTGTGTTTTGCTGTTCACCCTATGTGGGAAGGGTATGCCCAGACGTGGGTCCCTTGCTCACTAGGCCACTGGAGTCAAGCTATCCTGGCTGAAGACGGCTGATAGCCAGAAACCGGTCCTAGGATGCTTGATTCCGGTCCAGGGAAGACATGGCTTGGCAGTTCGGTCTGGACTGTTCCCATGAGGCACAGGGTCAAGACTGATTTGCATATGGCCATGTCTGAACTGGGGTGGCTTGGTGAGCAAAATAACAATGGATTAAACCCAGATCTGTGACTAGGGGTGAATGTTTTGCCATTGTGCAACATTCCGTCCATCATCTTGTGTGTTTTGCTGTTCACCCTATGTGGGAAGGGTATGCCCAGACGTGGGTTCCTTGCTCACTAGGCCACTGGAGTCAAGCTATCCTGGCTGAAGACGGCTGATAGCCAGAAACCGGTCCTAGGATGCTTGATTCCGGTCCAGGGAAGACATGGCTTGGCAGTTCGGTCTGGACTGTTCCCATGAGGCACAGGGTCAAGACTGATTTGCATATGGCCATGTCTGAACTGGGGCGGCTTGGTGAGCAAAATAATGATGGATTAAACCCAGATCTGTGACTGGGGGTGAATGTTTTGCCATTGTGCAACATTCCGTCCATCATCTTGTGTGTTTTGCTGTTCACCCTATGTGGGAAGGGTATGCCCAGACGTGGGTCCCTTGCTCACTAGGCCACTGGAGTCAAGCTATCCTGGCTGAAGACGGCTGATAGCCAGAAACCGGTCCTAGGATGCTTGATTCCGGTCCAGGGAAGACATGGCTTGGGAGCTCGGTCTGGACTGTTCCCATGAGGCACAGGGTCAAGACTGATTTGCATATGGCCATGTCTGAACTGGGGTGGCTTGGTGAGCAAAATAACGATGGATTAAACCCAGATCTGTGACTGGGGGTGAATGTTTTGCCATTGTGCAACATTCCGTCCATCATCTTGTGTGTTTTGCTAAGTCAATTCTTAGACATTGTAAGTGCAGTAATACCATAAAGATGCTGGCATGAATCCTGTGACTCCTCCCAGACAAGTGACGATGACGCTTTGAACGCCGAACAAAAGATGCTGGATCTGACCGAGTAGGCGGTCTCAGCTTTAGCGCGGCGCAAAGAGCCCATTCCCACTCTTGTTCCTGGGTTTTTGCCCCTGGTCCTGTGGTCTTGCAGTTTGCCAGTGCCCATGCCAGTGCGGCTGGTCCTGCAGTTTCCCAAGTCCCCCCTCCCTTCATCCACCTCTTCTGTTGGGCTGCAGCCGCCTCGTGTCTGCGATCGGCCCCCAGAGGCCAGCATACTGAGATGGAGGCAGAGGCTGAACGCGGGGTACGTGGTGGTTTTCGGGCCAAGCCGAGCACAGAGGTGACAAAAGACGTCTGCAGGACCAATCAAGTACAGGTGTGACTTTAATGAGGCCTGAAGGCAGGTGGGGGAGAACCAGTCAGACCCAGGTAGCTGTTAGAGGGTAAACCCTGCTGAGCTCTGCTGTTACGTCTGGCTTTAAACGTCGCTGGCCTGATTCTCACTTCACCCACTTCTCATCCACTCACCCACCCTCCCTTCCAATTCTGCGTGTAAGGGGCCAGACCCAAAACAGCACTCTCTAATATCGGAATAGGAGGTGTTGAGGAAGAGGGCCGCTCTAGTTCATCTTCAAACCTCCACCAGTAACCTACAACTCCTCAAGCCAGCTGCTTGGCGAACAAGTGACACAACTGCGGTGGTAGTAGCTACTGACCACCAAGAGTGAGCTCAGGCCCCCGCGGAAGCGGTCCAGCTAGGTCTGGGTGTGGCTTGCGGGCGGCCTGGTGTGCTCCCACTCAGCCCCTTTCACCAAATTCGTCCTAACACAGATCGCAGGTGGCCTGGCACTAGCACGCTCCTACGTGTTAAACAGCAGTATCCATCCTGCGCAATAGAAGACAAGTAAAGATAAACCTAACTTACTGGAGGATGTTGAACACCAAGCAGGCAGTCTCTGTTAGACCTCACTCACCATCACCCCCTCAGTGTAAAACCAGCTACTGGGGCTGACAACTTACTGCAAGGTGTGGAACGCCTAAACTCCTAAGAGTTATCCAGAAGAACAGGTGCGTACACGCACAGCCGATCCCACCCCAAAAAAGGAATAAATAAACAGAGGTGAAAGTCTGATTCAACAAAATTGATCATATATCAGCAGTAAAATGAGATCTGGAAAAATTAGAAAACAAACAACACAAAAAAACTCAAACCAAACAAAAAGGTCAAGTAGGGCTAAAACCCTCCAGGAAAGCATGACAAAACCAATTCAAACCTCTGGTACAACTCTAATTTCACCTATACCATCAATATTTGTGTCAATGTACCAGAGCGGAAAATTCACCTCCTTAAAGGATCCAACGGCGGTCATTTATGCAACAACAGATACAGTCACGGGCCTACCCAAACCACTTACGCCGCAAAAGCTTGGAACTTTACCAGAAGAGGACTTAATATTAAGGGCAGAGCAGAGTCTAATAGCACAAGAAACGGTCCCAAATCGCATTTTAAATAAAGCTTAACAGCAGCAGCCACCCAGCAAGAGGAACTAAAAACAAATTACATTGGCAGTAAAAGGACAGTCACCTACGACCAAGTGCATAGTAGAAATCTAGTTCTATTCCAAGGCAGGAGAAATCTAGTAAGGACATACGGGGGGGGCACAACGAAGAACCCAGACAATATGCGAGATAGTACTCCAATAACACACCAACTCGACAGCGAACAATAATCGAAATTTCAAGCTCGCTGGAGCAGACAAATAGCGATGACCTGAAACACACACATAGAAACAAAGCAAATAAACAACAGCAAAGTAAACTAGCCCAAATATACAGCCACAATGGTATGCCAGATTACGCTGGGGGTATCAATGGTGATAAATGACCTAAAGGAACCTACAACTGCCTAACAGACGAAGGGAAATGAGGGTAAACCAAACATAAAAGCTGAAGCCTTCTAAACCTGCACACTATACTAATAAACATCTCGCTGTCTTCAACCAGGGATCTTAATATGCAATTGGATAAGCTTGACATCCAGATTAATTTTAATGAACATCATAGCGGCACATATCACTGGCATAAATTCAAAGGTTGAAACATTGACGGGTTTCAGAACGCAGAAAAACAACACACCCACGTTTATGCCAACAATTCAATGTGCTTGTGGACCAATAGTTGATAAATTAAGCTGAGTACCAAGCATTCTAAAGAGCATACTGAACGAGGGTAAACAGAGTAATCAACTACCAGTACCAAACAGTATAGCTCCGAAGGAACTACCAAATGGGAAAAAAACAAAATCACTAGAACTACTAAAAACTTCAATCACAAACACCTCAGAGACTGGCAATCGAATGCCAGAATCGGACAAAAATGATAAAATGACAAACATAGGAGTACTACCTTTCCCATATTTTGCCCCAGGGGACATCAACCCAGATTTAACTGAGCAACCAACAACCAACACAATTCATTCATTCATTAGCAAACAAAAAGACAGAGGAAATGTGCCAGGAAGGCCAGAAAGCATTCACAGCACAATAAAAAGAAAGACGAACAGGAGAACAGATTTTATCCAATCTTCAAAATTCAATCACTCCTGCAATAAATCAAGAAGCTAAAGATGAACAAAAAATACTTACAAGGATCCTTCGATGTCAGTCTCATCAGATTACCTACCATAGAATCCATGGGAAAAACAGCGTAATTAAACAAAAAGAGAAGCGCTTGAGCAGAGGGCTTTTTTCTAAGAAAATGCACAAAAAAAACAAAGAACCTCATACACTGCAGGATGCGGCCCTCTGTGAGCAATGTGGACACAATCAGGGACAATACGAGCAAAAGCTATTTCTTAAGAAACAGTTCAGAACATAAAAGATAAAACAGTTAATCACAAAAGAACAGATACAGTTCCATTAATCGTTACGGAAAGTATTAATTAACACAAAAGACAACGGGAAGTGGTTTTGCAGAGAAATACCCAAACGAATAGTAAGCATAATGAGCAGATATTGATTAATGAAATTGACATCTCAGCAATACACAGTCTCAAGTTCTAAAACAACTATCTGAAAATTCAATACCTCGCTCGTTCCCTCCATCACAACGCAGAATCGAGGAGCAAATAAAAAAACAAAATAACCATTATTAACACTGCAGTATACATCACAAGGTCCTCAAGATTATCTGAATATGGGTAATGTTCTGAGTTTAATGGCAGCTATTCCAAAGTTAAACCATCTAACTTCGTCGGATCTGCTATCCATCGAGTTCTTTAGTCAGGAAGACACCAACCGAAACGAAAAAAGACTCTTGACTTGGAAGACTGTGGAGACCGTCTCATTAATCTTAAACGCAGCCCCAGAGTTCTAGCAGGGGTGGCTCTAGGCTCATGGCGGCCCTGGGCAGGGAGCGAAGGTAGGGGGCCCCGGAAGAGGGGGGCGGGGCGGGGCGGACCGCGGAGGCCAGTGAAGAGAGGGGGTCATGGTGTTGGGAAGTGGAACAGAGCCAGAGGCCGCCAAATCCCTTCCAGGGGCCGCCACGCAAATATGTATCCATCCTCAGAGGATTATTATATTAAGGATATCTATTGGCGTGGGGGCCCCGGGGATTTGGGGGCCCTGTGCAGGTGCATAGCTTGCACATGCCTAAGGCCGCCCCTGGTTCTAGGCCTGGGGCATAAGTCAAAACCTGTAAAGCAACGTTACCCTTTACCCCTGCAATGTCTGCACAACAATGGATCTGACAACCATGGTGCAACTCCTGTATACTCCGTATTACAAAGCGCAAGAGGCAAAATAGGAGATAAGGCAATATCGAAAATACAAGGGAACAACCAATTAGTAAACGGCGAGCCCTGGATGGCTCCACAACGAGAATGACTCACTAATAACAGAATACTCCAGCAGGAATCACTCAATCTCTTGTCATGGAATATCACAGGTGCAAAGCATAAACTGCAGAACTCACCACCCGATTACTGGCAAACATTTGAACTAGAAGCTCTTCAAGAAACATGGCTGATCACCCCGGTCCAAGTAGCAGGTTACGTGTTGCACCACGTGAAAGCAACAAGATCCCAGCGATACGGTAGACCAAAGGGTGGTCTTTCGGTTTACATCTCCACTGCATTGAACGTCCCATCTGCTCAAATGCTTACCAAAACATCAGACATGCAAATTATTAAAATAGACCTTGGACCTAACAAATTAGCAAGCACAATAATTCTTATTAATGTTTATGTGCATCCAAAGCAGGAGAACAAGAAAGCCATATTCAACAAATTAACAATTGCAATAACGGAAATAAGGTGCGAGCATCCAACATGTGAAATAAATGTAACAAGTGATTTCAACTCAAACCTAATATATACAGCAGAGGAGGATGATAATTTAACAGCAAAAACAATCTGGTCCCATGATGCTTGTTTTTGGTCCAGGGAGGACCTGGCTTGGCAGTTCAGGCTGGACTGTTCCCATGAGGCACAGGGTCAAGACTGATTTGCATATGGCTGGTTCTAAACTGGGGTGGCATGGTGAGCAAAAGAACGATGGATTTAACCCAGATCTATTGACTGGGAGTGAATGTTTCATTTGCTCTGTATTCCCTCCATCATCTTTGTGCCTTTTGCTTTCTCGATAATATAACAGCAGCAAATGCGATATGTGCCGTTCAACCTCGAGAATGCACAATCCTGAAGCGACATGACTTAAGTGGACAGAAACTAGTAACAGACCTAGAACATCTTGATATGAGAGTGTTAAATGGAAGAACTCAGCAGGACAGATCCCCGTCCTGCACATATCATGACCCGTATGCCCGGTCAATCATAGATTATACAGTCCTTACATTACCACTGCTTGCCCAAACAAAGGAATTCTCGATCAAATACACCACCAAAAGCGACCACTCGTGTCAACATCTTGAACTGATAACTTCCAGACCAAGACACACAACAGCACCACCAGAGGCAGGGTTAACAACAACGATAAATCTTAAATGCCTAAAATGGTTGAGTAATTCACTTCCTGAAATAGCTACCAGGGCAAAGGAATTGATAATAAATTAGACTTCAGTAGAGGGCTTGTTAACAGAAGCTTGGGCTGCCTTTCTAAGAAATTTACTAAAGGATGCCCCCATAATAAATTACTCTGGAGGTCAAGGTACAGCCAGCATGAACAACTGGGGGGAAAAGCACAAAGCCTAGAAAAGATTTAAGAGGCGCAATAAGATCTATTAGTGGCACTGCTGTATCTAAAGCAACATGGGGAAAAAAATACATCTTAAAAAGCAGTACAAAAACAAATATGTGAAGGCAAAAGAACTCTATCAGATAACTTTTAGTCCAACCTTCTATTTAATGTATAACAGTCAGATGTGAGAGCCTTCTGGGAGTTAGTAAATGGCATTACAAGATTACCAAAGGTAATTAATGCCGCCTGTGTCACGGAACCAGCCTCGGCACTTTATTTAACTTCCACCTTCACCAAAGTGGCCAAAAAAAGTGAAGAAGCCTTGGTAACATTCAAATATTCATCAACTATGGATCACAGTATAATAATCCAGTCAACCCCAATAAAGTAAAATGATCATATACCAGCTTCAGAACCCCCTGCTTCAATGGAGCTGGCTACATCTCCGTACAGAACAGTCATCATACTTAAGGAATCACGATACTCCCTGAAGAGCACAACCCCAGTAGAGCAATCCCCAAATCAATATACAGAAGAAGGAATAACCAAGGTAATAAGATCGGGCCGAACGGATGGAGCTCCAGGTCCAAATGATATACCGCAAGCGATCTACAAATTGGACCCTGACTTTTGTGGGTACTGCTGTCTCATTTGTTTCGTGAGGTGAGCAGCTCATATGCACTCCCCGTGAGTTGGAGAGATGTGGAAGCAAAATATTATGCTTCACTGATCCTCAGTGACTTAGTAGACTGGTCAGAGACGAATAACAAAATCCACATTAAGCAGTCCGGATTCCGCAGTGGCGCCAGCACCACCACAAACATCCTTGCCCTAGGACTAATGGCTGACAAGAGTCTACGGCAGCGAAAAAAACAATTTTTATGTTTCATAGATTTTAAAGCGGCATTTGAAAGAATTAACAGAGGTCTTATATGGAACAAATTAAAACACTGGGGCCTCATGTAATCAACTCTCTGAGCCATAATGCAACTGTACACAAACACATGGATGCAAGTTAAAATAGCTGGCAGCGGGAGGCTGATGAGGAAAATTGGTGTGGAGATAGGATTAAAATAAGGCTGCGTTCTAGCACCACACCTCTTCAACCTTTTTATGTATGAACTCTCGCCAGAGCTAGATCAGGTTAACTTGCATCCCCCGTGCCTGGGTACACTGCCCATCACACATCTATCCTATGCTGATGACATAGTACTATTAAGCTATACAAAAGAAGGCCTCCAAAGAGCGTTTAATGTATTGGGACACTTTGCCAAGGCAAATATGCTAGAAATAAACACAAAAAAAACAAAAGTGAAGACCATAATTCGTCGCACCCAGAAACAACAACCATTCAAACTCAGCAATATAAATCTGGAAGCAGTCTGCTATTACAAGTATCTAGGTATACATATAAGTAATCGACTCGGCTTTCAAATACACGAGTACCTATTAAAAAAGGATAATGCATAATATTTGCCTTCTGTTCAATATCAAAGAGCCTGAAAGGCCCTCGTTTTCCCCATTACTAGTAGTCATCAAATCAAAACATATGTCGACCGTGGCCTATGCAAGTGAAGTTCAGCATGGGAAAGATGCAGCAACCTTAAAAAGTCTACAAACACGGGTATACAAAACAGTATTCACCCTACCTCAGAAATCCTCAGCGACGCAGGTCTGGTTGGAGTTTAGACTGCTACAGCAGCACATACAAAGAAGATGTGTATCAATAAAAACATGGTACAAAATATGGATTAATCGACAAAGCGCACTCACCAACACTGTCTGAAAGGCACAAGAAGATGACCCCCAATCCGCTTACACCAAGTACCTACAGTCATCTTTAAAGGTAACGAACATGACAGACCTCTGGCAACAGAACTTACTGGTCTCGTCTTTTCAGCAAATACTGAAGAAAGGAGCAATAATGCACTCACTACTGGATGACAAAATCATTTTAAACATGTGTGCTCATGCATGGATGGTCTTGCAATCATACACGAAACTGAAACCTGCAACATACTTGGGCTTGCCATACTCCCCCTTTTTAAAAACAAAGCTGCTAGCTATACAGTTCAGCTCACTACCGTCTAATGCAGATCAACCAAGCTCGAAATATAATGTACCAAAGTCATGTGGCCTCTGTGGAGCATCAAAGCAGGACTTCATCCATCTAATATGCATCTGTCCAGGTGTAAAACCATACCGACGTTTACTATTAAAAAAACTTTTAACATTAGCGGTATCTGCACCTGCAGATCTGCAATATTACGATGTCTCGACCCGAATTACCCACAGCTTAATTGTAACCTGGTAAAAGTCTTAATTTAGTGCTAAAAATGACTCTGAAACAGACAGTTGGGGAAAGTACAATAGCACTTTTAAGCCAATGCTGCACAAAACGGACCGTGTACCATTTTTAAATGTATGTACTTTTGGAAACACACCCTTTTTTAACATGTATATTTTATTTGGTCCAACTAATTTAGTTTTACTGATATATTGTTATGGTTTTAACAATAAAGAATGAATATGAAATCCGAATGCCATAAAAATTATATGATCTGGGAGTTTGTCATTACGAACTCCACAGCACCATAATGGTTTTACTGAAAACTGGGAAGTTTGGTATCAAACTTATGAGCCCATTAAACCCACATGATTTAATAAAAAATGCACTCAGAGGGTATCTTAGAGATGCCCCCTGAAAAAAGACCTAAGTCTAGGGCTGCTTGCAGGCTGCCACCACCAGACATGTTTCTGGACACCTGGTTAGAGAGCTTTCTGCTCTCAGGGTCCCGAAACAAAGCACATCCTGGGACAAGGTGCCAAGCCTCCTCCCCCAGTATAGGCAGGGTCCACAAAGCTTCAAAGGCTTGCCTCCTTTGTGAGCTGCCCCAGCCATTTGCTGCTCCCAGCAACTGGCCCCCACCGGTTCTGACCCCCACTTTGCGTGGGAGAATCGGTAGGAAAACCAAGTGAGGAGAGGTGTGCCCACCTTTGCCAACCCCACCCCTCTGGTGGGGGAGGCAAGGTGAAGCACAACTCTCAGTCCCCGCCATCTTGCAGATGGGGGTAACCCAGCCAACCAGAGTGAGGCTTATGACCCCCTCCCACTGGACGGTGGTATAATTGTGGGTGTATTTTTAAAACGAACGGGGCCCCTGAAAAAAACGGATGAACCCTGACAGGGAATACAACTTATTGGAAAAAGGGGGGAGGGTTTTTTGGTTACACCAGACTAGGTGTTAATCTCAAAGCACATTGTTCATGAAAAAACTATAGACCTACAAATATACCACATACTGAGAGAAACATTAGTTTAGAACAATAAACTATTTTATTATTTTTTCTTTTTGTTTTTAGAGAAAAAAGATTTTTTATAGGATATAAATATTTGAGTAAAACGGCATCATATCACATGTATTTACATGCACAATATTCTACAATCAGAATACATGTTTGTAATTAATCATCAACATATATAAATGAAAAACCACCACTATATTTTTATCAAAAACTGTCCTGACTAATATCGACGTGTCTAATGCGGATTTTATACTATGGCAACAGCCACTATTCTGAAAACATTATAACACAAAATATGAGTTTGTAACTGTCATCACTGGTAATGATGTTTGTTGACTACCACCAACGCATTTCGGCAGGTTGTCTTCCTCAGGGTTTTCTGTACCAGTGGTTTTAATTTGGGTATATTTGGTCTTGACTGGAAAAGGGCTGTATGCAACTCGGTGTGTAAGGGTAACACATCGACCACAATTCCCTGTTTCTCTGAATCTTTTAATGACCCAGCTAGTCCTCTCAAGATGATCGGTACAGGTGTTTTTAAATATTATACAAGCTCAGTAGTCCTGCAAAGTTGTTAGCGTCATGTCCATCTATCTTTTGATGAGGCCTGCTCACAGTTTATGCTATCATGTTGGTAAGATGATCTTACTCAATGTTTTAGATCTATTTGTCCTTGAATGGGTAGTTTGTTGACTGATACTCGATTTTCTGTAAATAACCAGTTGTTTCCGGTGGCTCTATGTTTCTTAATCTTCAATAGACTGGCCTTTTCTGCTCCTGAAGACTGGCAGTTATTTGATTATCAGGTAAATTGCTCTGATGGTTAGGAGATCTGGATATACTTCTTTCTTGCTGATCAACTGCAATCCCTCCCGTCGAACTAGCTCACCGGCAACCACTCCCGAGGAAGGGACCCATTGGTCCTGACTTATACCTACCTTTAACACCCCTAAACGTAGTATTTAGGGGCAACCCTGAACCGTACCTCCTCAAACAAGAAGAAGCAGGACCTAAGAACTGTTCTAAAGAAGAGGAGGACACCAACTGACTTGACCCAGCCCTACCGGCCTATCATGACCTCGACCGACTAGAGCAAAATCTCTATGTGTCCTGCAGCCAGCAGCCCCCAAGAACCCGGAGGACCTGCCCCGCTTAACACTATCCGTTGATAAAGCCTTACTGCTCACCCACACTACCACAAATAGAGAGTAAGGTATTATCTACTTTTACATCTGCCTACCTTCGTGATTCCACTGGACTCTGTGCACACTATACCTTACTTTGATATAGTATATACAGAGCCAACTTCCTACAGCTCTACCCTCAGTCTACAATGCACCAAGAAAAAGGCTCCACCGCTGATTGTTTTCTGCCCAGTGGGCAAATGGTGTTAGTGAACTATAGTGCAGAAGACACAGATAATGTGGCTTGTTAATTGTAGAACCTGCTGAAGTTCAAAGAAAAGAAACTTTGATCAGGGGCAGGGTTAGGGTGGAGAACGACTCCTAGGGGTAGAAGGCAGTTCTGGTGCTCCTGTTCCTAACCTTTTTACAGTAGCTCAAAGCAGGGCTCTTCTTTGAAGGCTAACCTCCTTTTATCAAGGACCCTCAAGAGGGTGTGAGGCAGATCATGTGAAGAAAGATGTGTAGGATCTTTTTATGTTTGAGTACAGGATCTTACGCATAAGCAGACCCCTGCTAGACTCCGATCTCAGAGTCGCGGGTTCTTTAGGGCACCCACCTCTGGTCTGGTTTGCCTGGAACTTTTGGCAGCAATTTCACTTTAGAGTCCAACTTTTCAGTGTCTTGGTGCCAAAGAGGCAGCAATGGGTAGCCTGGGTTGGTGTCGAAGTTGGCTCGCAGGGTGAAGCGGTTTCCACTGGGTGAACTGGACCCCAGGGTAGGTGCAACTTAAGTATGGGCTTTGAACTCAATGCCCAACTCCCTCAGGAGTGGTGCTCGGCCTCAGCCTAGGAACACTTTGGTGTTAACGCAGCTGTGATTGACTCCCTTTGCTTCGAGGAAGAAAGAGGGCAATGGACATGTTCTCGTCTTTAGTCCAGAAGACGTTGAGGCTGGATGCTCGTCTTCCTCATTCTCATATTCACATTCAGAAGTCTCGGAGGACAAAACCTCCCTCTTGTGTGCCTTGAAAGCTCCAAGTGGCCTCCTTTGGTGGGTAGATGTCTTCGAATTCATGCAACAGTTGGTGATGCATCTTGTGATGTACCCCTCTCCTTTCGGTACCGAAGGGTTTTCTTACACCAGAACGCTTTGCAGACATAATCTAACCAGAAGGTCTTCAATGTCCTATAGATGCTAGTCAAAGATATGGTTCTCTTGTCGTGCTCCAGTGAGTAGCCGCCTGATGTGGTACTTGCTTGTATATGAAAGACCTGTATACAGCTGGCACTGGACAAGTGAAGTCAGCAATTGTTTTCCTCGTCGCTGGAGTCAAAGTTCCAACGGCTGATGCAGTGAAAGACTCAACGGTCATAAAGAGGCTACTTGAATATTCGAACCCCATGGCAGAAAAAAATGTAAGGTGGAGTCTGTCTTGGTGCATTGCAACTCGAGGTTGGAGTCACAGGAGGTCTTGTGGAAAGAAAACAGTTTTGAAGAAAAAAACAAACAAACGTCTGGACCCAAAACTAGATGGCAGGAATATGCAGAACATATCTACAGTTTCACGTGTTATGAACACAAGATTCCTTTCATGCTTGAACAGACAGAACGTAATTGTTACTTACCCTATAAGCATCTGTTTGTAGTGCTGCAGATTCATATGCTCTGCATACTCCTGTCCTCTAGTGGTGGCCTGAATATTTGAATTTGGGCTCAGACATTACAACATCTTTTTTCTTCAAAGAAGCTTTGAAATATATGTGCCCCAACTCCTCTCTTCGACTACAACGCATGGGCACCAACTCCACATTAAATGGTTTTCCACTCAGCAGGAGAGAGTGAAGATAAAGACAAATAAGTTGTGCCGCGCGCGTTGTTAAAAAGTGAAAAAGTGCCACAGTTGCCAGCTTCTTAGGAGGAGGGTGGGCACATATGAATCTTCAGCACTACACTCTAGATACAGACGTTTACAAGATAACATTTTCAGTTTGTAGCATTTGTGGCTGTAGACCTACATTCGTTGCAACCACGCTAAAGCAGTTTCGACCCAAGCTAATGCTAGCGGGCGTTTGATGCACATGTTTGGAAAAGGGCTCTTAACACTGTCTGGCCGGTCATAGCCTATTGGCAGGTTCATATGTTCACACAGTAATGCTTTGTAAAGGTGTGGTGGTGCTACTGCCTTGCAGATATCTGCTAATCAGATGTTGCCTCTGAAGGCCATGGTGATTCCCTTAAGTGTACAGTGTGCTCTGGGAGGTACGGTGAGTTTAGCCAAGGTGGGGCCACCAGGATGAGGGTCATGGAGTCCTGCCTCATATCCTCAACACAAATAGGTGAGAGAGGCAGAAAAGGCAAATATCCCCGACTAGTTCATCTAAGGTGCATTGCCCATGGACTGTGGGTGTGGATACCTGAAGGCAAAGCAAAGGTATATTTTGCATCGTCTTGGGTGGCATAAGGTCGCCGACTAGGGCTCCCGACCACTGGAAGTACATGTGGACAACTTGAGGGTGGAGTTCCTACCGTGGACATGAAGTGTCTTGCTTAGCAGGTCCTCAAAGTTATTCTTCACCCCTGGAAGTTGCCCCGCTAGAAGACGAGTCTTGCTGGAGACAGACTAGTGTCAGCTGTTTTGTGCTTGTGCAGGCAGCTGGGGTAGAGCGGGTGTGCCCTGTTTCTAAATCTAAAGCGTGGCTGTAATGTCAGTCTTTAAGAGGACTGCCTTGCCATGGAAAATACCTTGAGGGCTAGACAGATAGCCATCTGCTCTAGGTAGTGGATATGTCAACCCTGGTGGTGACTGTTTCAGGTACGTTGAAGAGTCATGTTGCAGAGGTATGGGCTCCATCTAATAAGCAATGCATCTGTGGACGAGTGTCTAAGAATCGTCTGTAAAACAACAGGCTGTTGCTGTTCTACCATTGCAAAGAGTGCTTGCCTTCATCAACACTAGATCTTCCTCCTGGTCCTTCACATGTAGATGTATAACCTGGCATGCAGCACAATTGCTATGCAATTGCTATTCTTTAACTTAAGAACTTTACTGCAGTTCTTACTGTTAGCAGATGAGAAGAATGAAAAAGGCACAGGAGCTGTTGAAATACCATTGTCCTCTGCTGGTTCGGATATGCTTTACCTTCAACAGCATTTAATATTGAGCGCAGGAAAGGCTAGATCTGTTGGGCTTCAGAGGCGAGACTTCCTTGCATTTACGGTGTAGCCTAGGCCGTGGAGCCTGGATTAGAGCTGCCAGTTGTTGAGGCATGGTTGTCTGCTCTGCATAGATGAGTGGCCGGACAGTTGGTAAAGACCCTTTAAGCAGTGGTGACCGCAAAGGATAGTACAGGCAGTGTTGTCCATTTACCACAAACTGAAGGTACTGGTAATGGGTGGAGTTGATGAGGATGTGTAAGTAGCCATCCTTGAGGTCTAATACCATCAATGTCCCCTTGGTAGAGCTTCGGAAGGACATCCTGCAAATGTTGTCATATGGAAATTTAAGGAAGATGGATTTGTATACACTATACCAAAAAGCGGTATAGTCCAGGGAGTCCAAGATACAGCAGAGGATAGAGTAGATAATACCTTACTCTCAATTTAGTGGTAGCTGGGATGACCGGTTAGGCTTATAAGAGGGTAGTGCGAATGCATTTGGTGTACATATTCATACAATGCAGGGACACATTCAATGACTAACTCTAGGTCAATGTTTTGTAAAAAAAAATATTACTTTAGTTACTTTTTGTGAGAATCTGGCTTAGTATATGGTGCTCACTTATGTAAGTGTAGCAGCCTATACTAATCCAGACAACCCTTATGGTGAGTTTAGTGGTCTTAAAAAGCTCTCTAAGTGGTAGTTGTGGAGAGCAGCCTTTAACCGCATGCGTGCGGGCGGAATTCCGCCCGTACGCTGGGTTTTTTAAAATCGCACTTTACGTGACGAGCTGGGCTCGTCATGAGCGTGCGAGGAGGCTACGCCATGACGAGCCCAGCTCGTCATGAGCGTCGAAGGGGTTAAGCTTAGTCCAGAAGGAGTGTAAAGCAGCTTGTTTTACCAGTACTTAATCTTATGGTATAGGTTAAGTGAAAAAGAAGCACACACTGTAGTTATAAAAATATGTATTTATTATAAACACTCACTAACACATTGCAATATCACCTACCCGGAGATATAACCATAATACACACAATACAATGATCATAGAATACATAAGTAGCACAATTACACAATGGTCTCCAGGGGGAGACAAAACCATACACTGAAATAGTGGAATGCAAACCACGGCCTATGTCGAGAATGGACCCAGAAGACATAGAAGAGCCGGGGACCCAAGGAACCACTCAAGGTGAATATCTAGGAACTCCACGGAGGTTGTGTGCAAAGTGGGGACATGACCGCATGCTCAATACACTTCAGCAGGTAAGTTGTGGTTGCTGTTTAAAAGAAAGAGGTCCCTTCCAGAGGACCCTGAAGAAACCCAGTGGAAGATGGAAGGTTGGAAAGTCACCCCACCCGTGGATACCCCAGGAACCAGGATACCTACACCAGGGAAGCCAGGTGCATAGATGCGAAGTGATGTTGGAAACCGCCGTAGACCACAATGTAGGACTTCAATGAAGATGCAGCCGGCGAAATATGTGAGGGAGTTCGGTAGAACCCAAAGGTGAATTCAAGATGAGAGGTACCTGCAAGCAGAGGGGACAGAGTCCATGCCACTCATGAGTGACCAGGAGGCACGGAAGACGAATGCCCGCCGATATCGGGATGCAGGAGAGTTGACGGTGCCCTTGAAGATGCAGCTGTATGGACCAGGTGACGCAAAGGAGGACCAAGAGCCGTGCACGAGCAGTCCCACGTCGGATGTCAAGAGCGACCCTTGACCCTGTTGTAGGCAGGTTGCTCCCCAAGCCGCACAGCTCCACCTGTTGTGCCTGTGTCCCGTGCCCCTAACTCTCGGCGCTGCTGCGAGTTCGAGGCCCTCCTCCACCCGCAGGCTCCCGCCTGCGCCTCATCCCTGGTGGCCCAGTGGTGAGCCATAAGTATCTGTCTGCTCACTCTGTCCTGTGTTTGTATTCTCTATTCCTTTTGTATTTCTGAGCTGCAATTGTACTGTAGTTGTATTGTAATTGTATGGTAATTGCGCTGTAGTCTGTTTTTCTTCTGCCCCTGTATTTGTCTTTGTCCATTTCTCCCCCTCAGCCTTTCCTAGTGCTCTCAGCCTCTCCCGCCGCTGCATCCCTGCGGCCCACCCCCCTCGCTCGCCCGATCACTCCCACCTCCCAGCTGCTCCTCCCTCCCACCTCCCCTTGTTATGGCGCCCGCTGCGCAGTGAAGAGAGCGACCCTTGACCCAGTTGTAGGCAGGTCGCTCCCCACGCCGCACAGCTCCACCTGTTGTGCCCATGTCCCTAACTCTTGCTGCTGCTGCGAGTTTGAGGCCCCCCTCCACCCGCAGGCTTCTGCCTGCTCCTCATCCCTGGTGGCCCAGTGGTGATCCGTAAGCATCTGTCTGCTCGCTCTGTCCCTTGTCTGTATTCTCTATTCCTTTTGTATTTCTTAGCTGTAATTGAATTGTAGATGTATTATAATTGTATGGTAACTGCGCTGCAGACTGTTTTTCCTCTGCCCCTATATTCGTTCTCTGTCCGTTTCTCCCCCTCAGTCCTTCCTAGTGCTCTCAGCCTCTCCCACTGCTGCGTTCCCTGCGGCCCCGCCCCCCCCCTCTTTCGCCCAATCGCTCCCGCCTCCCAGCTGCCCCTCTCTCCCACCTCCCCTTCTTATGGCGGCTGCGCCGCTGGCACGCCAAAAGCGTGCCTAAGCGAAGCCCGTCTGCGCCTGTCCGCGCCTGGACCGCACCCAGCGCCCTACCCCGTGGCACCCGCGAACGCCACAGCACCCGACGCCGCTACAATGCCAGCACCCTCCACGCAATCAACGCGGGCCGATCACACACCTGCTTCCGGGCCACCCAGAAGCAGACCCATGGACCCTTCTTCTGCCGGATCTGCAGCTACACCAGCCTCCAAACCACCACCGCACCCACCGGGGTAGGACGCAACAGTCTCCGATGCCTTCTACTCAACATCCGCTCTGCCTGCAAACACGCCATCAAACTCTGGGACCTACTCGACTCCCCCTCCCCAGACGTCGCCTTCCTGACGGACACCTGGATGAATCCCTCCTCGGCACCCAGCATCGCCATAGCCATCCCTGACGGCTACAAGATCACCCGCAGGGACCGCACCAACCGTACAGGGGGAAGAATCGCCATCGTCCACAGAAACACTCTCAAGATCTCGACCAGAACCGACGACAAGCTTATCGCCGCTGAACACCTGCACTTCCAGATCCACACCAACCCCAACACCACCCTCACAGTAACCCTCATCTACACCACCCAGCCCCCGGCCGCAGTTCAGCGACTCCATCGCTGACTTCGTCAGCACGAACGCCCTTGCATCCACGGACTACACCCTTCTCGGAGACCTGAACTTCCACCTCGAGAACGACACCGACAGCAACTCCACCACCCTGCTCGCCAACCTCGCCAACCTCGGACTCAAACAGCTCATCACAAGTACCACCCACTCCGCTGGGCACACGCTCTACCTCATCTTCTCCGCCAGCAACCACGTAAACTTCAGCTGTACCACTAAACTCCACTGGACAGTCCACTGCTGTGTCCACTTCACCTTCGAGATGCCTACCACGCACCACCGTGCACAACGGGCCCCCCACCGCAGCTGGAGCAAAGTCACCAAAGACCAGCTAGTCACCACCCTTGCCCGAAACCCACCAACGGACACTACCAACACCGACTCCGCCACCCTCAACCTCAGGCAATGGCTCAACGACTGTGGCAACACTCTCGCCCTGATCAAGAAACCCTCGAACAGATACACCGACAGAAAAGCCACCTGGTTCACCGCCGACCTCCAGTCATCCAAGCAGGCCTGCCACAGGCTTGAGAAGAAGTGGCACCACAAACAGACACTGGACAGCAACACAGCTTACAAGAGCGCCATCCGCAGCACCACCAACACAGCGGAACCGCCAAAAGGACCTCCTTCAAAGAGCGCATTGTAAACAGCGCACACAACAGCAAAGAGCTCTTCAATATCGTGAAGGAACTCTCCAAACCCAGCTCCAACTACAAAGACATTCCGCCATCACAAGACCTCTGAGACTCCCTTGGCACCTTCTTCCACCACAAGATCGCAGACATCCACGACAGCTTCAGCAATCAGGCCCCTCCTGACAGACACAGACACCTCAGACTCACTGCCCCACAGCCACATCGATCCCCTGCTTTCCTGGACCCACATCAACGACGAAGACACCATCAAAATCATGAACATCATCCACTCCGGCTCACCATCCAACCCCTGCCCACACCACATCTTTAGCAAAGCAAGCTCCACCATCGCACCCCATCTCCGCATGATCATCAACAGTTCCTTCGAGACCGCCACCTTCCCGGAGAGCTGGAAGCACGCCGAGATCAACGCCCTACTCAAGGAACCCAAAGCAGACCCCAAGGACCTCAAGAACTTCCGGCCCATCTCCCTCTTCCCGTTCCCAGAAAAAGTAATCGAGAAGATTGTCAACAAGCAACTTTCCTCCTTCCTCGAAAAGAACAACATCCTGGACCAGTCCCAATCTGGATTCCGCAGCAACCACAGCACCAAAACAGCCCTCATTGCCCCCAGAGACTACATCAGGACCATAATGGACAACGGAGAAACCGCGGCCCTCATCCTCCTGGACCTTTCGGCTGCCTTCGACACTGTCTGCCACCACACCCTCCGCACACGCCTCCACAACATAGGGATCCGCGAAAAAGCACTGGACTGGACCACCTCATTCCTCACCGGCAGAACCCAGAGTGTCCGCCTTCCCCATTCCGCTCAAAAGACACCAAGATCATCTGCGCGTACCCCAAGGATCGTCCCTCAGCCCGACACTCTTCAACGTCTATATGGCACCGCTCGCCAACATCGCCTGATCACATGACTGCAACATCATCTCATATGCCGACGACACCCAGCTGATCCTCTCCCTCACCAAGAACCCCACCACCGCCAAATCCAACCTCCACGAAGGAATGAAGGCCATCGTCAAATGGATGATGAACAGCCGCCTGAAACTGAACTCGGACAAGACGGAGGTCCTCATCATCGGATCCACCCCATCCGCCTGGGAGGACTCGTGGTGGCGGCCGCACTGGGAGCTGCACCGATGCCCACTAATCACGCACACAACCTGGAAGTCATCCTGGACTCCACACTGTCAATGGCCCAGCAAGTGAACGCCGTCTCCTCCTTCTGCTTCAACACCCTTCGCATGCTCTGCAAGATCTACAGATGAATCCCCACCGGTACCAGAAGGAAAGTCACCCAGGCCCTCGTCATCAGCAGACTGGACTACGGTAATGCTCTCTATGCAGGAACCTAAGCCAAACTTCTGAAACGACTACAACGCATACAGAACGCCTCTGCACGCCTCATCCTCAACATCCCCCGCCACAGCCACATCACAGCTCACCTAAGAGACCTGCACTGGCTCCCCATCAACAAGAGGATCACCTTCAAGCTCCTCACCCACGCTCACAAAGCTCTCAACAACACCGGACCAGCGCACCTCAATGAACGACTCACCTTCTACACCCCGAACCGCCAGCTTTGCTCCGCCGACCTCGCCACCATCCCCCACATCCGTCGAGCGACCACCAGCGGCAGATCATTCTTCCACCTTGCTGCAAAAACTAGTAACACCCTCCCCATCCGCCTACGACCGACCCACTAACTGCTGGCCTTCAGGAGATTCCTCAAGACCTGGCTGTTTGAGCATTAGCAGCACCCCTGCCACCCCCCGCCCCCCCCCCGCGGTTGGGAGACCCTCATGGGTAAGTAGTGCGCTCTACAAATCTACTGATTGATCGATTGAGCTAAGGAGTCAGTGTCCAGCTGAGGCCCCAGCATGCCTTGGCAACAGCAACCAAAATAGTTGAAGAAAAAGGTGCAGTTTCAGATCCAGCAAGGTCCAAGTGACTCACCTTGAGCAGGTAAGTGAGAGCAGGCCACCGAGCAAGCAGGGGATCCCACTGGAGCCAAAGAAGACCCTCAAGAGGACCCACGGGCCGAAGGCACCGGAGTTGCAAGAGGACCTCGAGCAGCTCACCAAAGGATGAAGGCCCACAGTGCAAAGGATGCGATGCAGGCGAAGATCTTGGTTGCAGGAGATGCTTGAGGATGGAGCTTCTTGGAGCCCGAAGATCTATGGAGGAGAGATTCAAAAAGCCTTGGCAACTGCAAGTCGACGCAATGCTCAGGGGTGCTGTTCTAGAGGTTCAGATGAGGGATACTGGCCTCAAACACGGTGGGAAGACAGTGCAGGCTCAAGGGAGTTGCAGAACCACCACCTGTGTTGCTGAGCCTTTTGGAGTCCGTGGGAGCCCAGGATTAGCAGACCGGTCAGCTGTGTTGCGGTGCCTGCAGATACAGGGGAGAGACTCCTTCACTCCAAGGGAGATTACTTCGGGTATCTTGGATGTCCACGGGCCTTGTGCAGAACCTATATGGAGCACAGATGTTGCAGCAGACTTGCAGAACAACAAGACCAGCTGTGTTACGGTGCCTGCAGACACCTGGGAGAGACTCCTTCACTCCAAGGGAGATTACTTTGGGTATCTTGGATGTCCATAGGCCTTGTGCAGAAGCTGTATGGAGCACAGATGTTACAGCAGACTTACAGGACAACAGAACCACGAGCAGCAGGAGTCTTCCCAATTGCAGTCTCAGTTCACAAGGCGAAGTCCAGCGAGGTCCAGAGTGCCCAGATGGTCGAAGTTGAAGTGGTCTTTGATCTGAATCTTGTCCCACGACGAATCTAGGGAGCCACCCACAGGTAAGCCCTTAAGTACCCTAAAGAAAGTGTTGGGATGATTCAGGGGTCCCTCACAGAGGAGGGGTTGGACAGTGGGGAGGATACTCCCATATCCTTTGTCCAGTTTTGCGTCAGAGTGGGTGCCAATGGCTCCCTAAACTGATTTGAACTGGAGTTTGCAAGGGCACCAAATGTGCCCTTCAAGCAGTCTCAGTGGTGATGGCAGGCACCCCACCCTGTCCCAATACACTAAGTCCTGTCTGGGAGGTGGTCACACCTCACTGTGACAGGAAACGTATTGTACTGCCTTCCCTGTTCGAGCTTGGCTCAGCTGCAGAAAGGCAGAATCAGCTCTCTGGTCGGCAGCAGCCATAGTTTGCTGTCCAGGTCTAGAAGAATGGTACCAGGAGCACTGTGGGCCTCCTAGAGTAGCTTTATGGTGCATGGAATCATACATCCCACAACGTTTATGGTGTGGGGGTATGATTCCAATATGTTTGATACCAAACACGACAGGGTTTGTTACAGCCAGTTTAGAGATAGCCATCGCGTAATGACTCATGGCCACTCTACGTATCTTAATGGCTGATGCACTTACAACCTGGGAGAATGGACTCCGAAAGCTGTAGGGGTTTCCTGCTCATGAAGGGGCACCCTTATACTTTGAACCGAGCACCCTGCCTTCAGGATTGAAAGGCCTGCCCTAGGGGTGACTTATAGGTTTTAAGTGCAGTGACAAATGCAAAACAACAGTTGATGGACAGAATGCAGAACAATGTCATACATTCACCCCAGTACAGAGATCTGGGCCTAAATCCATCGTTTTTTTGCACTCCACACCACCCCAGTTCAGACATAGCCATATGCAAATCAGCCTTGACCCTGTGCCTCATGGGAACAGTCCAGCCCGAACTGCCAAGCCATGTCTTTCCTGGACTGGAATCAAGCATCCTAGGACCGGTTAAGTGCAGTGACCTCAGATATAAGGAAACTTATATCTGTCATGATTGGTGTTGGCATCAGGCTGCAATATCAGGTCTCTAGTCTCAATTTGAATTGTCTCTCATGGGTAGCATAATGCATGCTTCAGCCCATGGGAGACCCCTGGTGTACCTATGCCCTGGGTACCTTAGTACCATATACTAGGGACTTACAAGGGTACACCAGTAGCAAATGTGGAGTGTACCTAAGTACTCACCATGTCCAATTTAGAGAAGAAGCACAGAGACTGGGGTCCTGATTAGGAGCCAGACTATGCAGTAAAACAAAATGACACCAGCAAAAAGTGGGGGTGGCCATGAAAGCAGATCCTACTTTCCTACACTTTTATTTTAGGAACCAAGTTGAACATAGTTACGGGTAAATAGACTTTTCAATTATGCAATACTTTCAAGTTATTACTGGCAAAAGGTTTGTATAGCATCAATACAATACTTTACATGTGCATGTAATACTTTTTAATGTACAAAAAGGTACTTTGTGTTCAGGATCAACACTGCAATACAGTGAGAGACCAATGTAATCCTATGGGAGGAAAGACAGGTGAGTAACTTACAGGTAAATAAACGGTTTTCAGACTCAGTCTCCAGGGATTTTGGTCAACACTGGGCAAGGTTCAGACCAAGGTAGGTACTGCACCACCAGTGGCACTGGGGTGGCTGAGTGCAGAGGTCCCTGGGCTTAATGTTATCCTATGGAGGCTGGGGGCAAGTCGAAGAGGTACCAGTTCCAGGTAAGTACCTGTGGTGCAGGAACATAGGCTCTGGGGGTTGAGGTCAACACTGGAGGGGCCACCAAATAGCACTGACTGCACTACCAGCTGCACAGGGGCGGCCAGGGTGCAGAGTGCAAAGCAGGCATCCGTTGGCCTGTAGAGACCAGTAGAGATCACTGGTAGGAGAAAACGCTGCAGGCTCGGTTGAGGAAAATGGTTGAAGGAATCAAACAACTGGAGAGGTGAGTTGGATAGTGTGGGGATGCTGTGACACCATCAGTTGGGCACTCCTAGGCCTGGGGGCTGCGGTTGCAGGAATGTCTTTAGGCGTAGGGTTTCTCTCACTGGATCCGATCGCGGTCGAGAGGACCTCTCAGGTTGAGGCGGCAGGCATTGTGGAGAAGTTCAGGAGAGGTCGTCCAAAGCTGGATCCCATGTCAGGATAGCTGGAGAGACTTCACTAGGTCAGTGGGCCATCTGGACACGGGCAGTGAGCGTTGGGTGCAGAGTGGTGCAAGTGTTACAGATCCGCCTGGATTCGGAGTCCTTGGGTATGTTTCTTGCTGGACAAATCCTGTGTCCACAGAAGAAAAGAGTCGTTGTTAAAGACAGCACAGGTCCCCAGGGTTCTTGAAAGTTGCTGGTTGCAGGCCATGCCAGTTTCTTGGAGCAGGGTTGCTGAAGGAGGAGGCAGGCCGGTATGGTTGAGGCCAAACTTCTTCTCCACTGCTGTACAGCTCTTTGGTCCTTCTTCATAGGTCCTTTAATCTCAGAAACAAGTTTCAGGGAAGCCTAAAACACTAAATTTAAGGGTGTTACTTGGGTCAGGGGGCAGTAGCCATTGGCTACTGTCCCCTAGTGTGACTACACACTTAGGGTGCCTCCTCCCTTTGGGTAGAGGGGCACATCCCTCATCCTATTGGGCCTAATTCTCCAAACTAAGATGGAGAATTTTCAAGAGAGAGTTTTCACCTCCGCTCCTGGTGACCCTAGGAGTGTGCCAGGCCAAGGTGGACTATCCTACTCTGCTTACTAGTTTCCCCGCCTGTCCTGCTGCCAAAAAGGGGGTCTAGGACAGGGGGGGTGGGAATCTTCACTAGTTGGAGCCATCCAAATCAGCATAACACAAGGGGAGACCCTTTGAGGCTCACCGCCAAGTGTTGCAGTTCCTGCTAGGGGGTAGTGAGAATCACCTCAACCCTGAGCAGGCATTTTTCTGACCTCCAAGAGCACATAGGCTCTCACCCCCATGAGGTTAGAAACCTGCATGGCAGGAACCAGTCAGCCAGTACACTAGAAGGCGGTCGTTTTTCAGGGGACATCTGTAAGATACCCTCTGAGTGCATTTTATAATAAACCCAACACTGGCATCAGTGTGGGTTTATTATATAGAGAAGTTTGATACCAAACTCTGACAAACTCCCAGCCTATGTACTCAAAATGGCTTCACTGCACTTACAGTGTCCAAGAATGCACTCAGACACTTTATGGGGCATACCATACATGCAGCTATGCCCTCATCTGTGGTATAGTGCACCCTGCCTTAGGGTTGTAAGGCCTGCCAGAGGGGTGGCACCTATGCCACAGGCAGTGTTGGGTAGGCATGGCACCCAGGTACGTATGCCATGTCGACTCTTAGTTTAGTCACACTACAACACACAGCCTGTAATGGAAGTGTGTATGTGTTTGGTGTGGAGCTCTTTAGGGTGGCACAATACATGCTGCAGCCCCAATCGACCCTTTCTGGTCACAAGGTCCTTGGTACCACTGGTACCTTTTACAAGGGACTTATATGTGGCCCAGAGGTGTGCCAATTGTGGGAGCAATGGTACAGTTTTGGGAAAAGAACACAGGTGCTGGGGCCTGTTTAGCAGTGTCCTAGTACACACACAGTCAAGTTAGCATCAGGTATCTGACAAAAAGGTGGGGCATAACCATGCAAACAGGTGCATGTTCCTACAGAAATGCTTTGACAGGATGCACCAATATAATGACCTCAGGTCCAATATGGGCCAGTAGGAGCCATCCTTGTTTGGAATGAGGAGGAACCGCAAGTTCAAGCCTTTTCCATATAGGTGTGGGTGCATGAGCTGTATTGTGCTCTTTTGGGGAAAATCTTGGACCTTTTGCTCTGGGAGAGTGAGATAGTCTTGATTGAGGATGGCTGCCTGGTGGTCTGTGGGGGTTGGAATTCTAAACAGTAGCCCAGCTGAATATACACTAACACCCTCAGATCTGTGGTGATTTCTTCCCAGCGATACTGGAAACTCTAAGCTCCACTCCAAACAGGTGTGGATGAAGCAGTGCTGGGGCACAGAGCCTCCTTTACCAGAGCAACATTTGCCCCTTTCATTGTTGGCTCTGTTGCTGCCCCTTGAGTATCCTCTGCTTACAACTCATGAAAGGTCAGTTGTTGATGCTTGTAGGTTTTTATCGGGCTAGAGGGTGTGTCCTTGTTACCACCCCCGGACAGCGGTCTACAAAAGTATTCCTCGAAGTAGCAGATGCAGAGCAACCATGGACTGCAATCTCAGTGTTCTCTGTTTTCTTTAACATCTCATATACTTGGGTTTCAAAGAGATGTTCCCAGTCGATTGGGAAATTAAGGTGCTATGGTTGGACCTCTGTTTTGAACCCCGAAAAGCAACGCCTTGCGTTGTGCAAGAGCAGGATACTGGCACTTACACTGTAGGAAGCAGTATCTGCAGTGATAAATGTGCAGCAGATGTTCCTCTTTAGAAGGAATATGCTACTCTGTAAGCATCTGTTCATACTTGTAGTGCTGTAGATTCACATGCTCTACATACTCCTGACATCTAGTGTTGGGCTTGGACGTTGCAAGTTGTTTTTGTTCTAAGACACTTCTGCCAGTCACCTGGAATATAAATGGTCTAGGAGATGATGTGAAACAAAAAAACATAAGGGAACTTGGAGAAAACACAGAGATTATTGGTATCCAGGAGACTAGGCTATGTGGCAAGACCCCAATTTTTGATGGCTTCTACCAGCTAAACCGACTAGCTAAGAAATATAGATTTGGTCGCCCAGCTGGTGGAATAATGACTCTGGTGTCAACAAAAATTATGAAGAAAGTAACCGAAATAACTGTGAAATGTAAATGGTTGCTGGTCTTTAGAATACTGTTATCAGGGTTCATAAAAATGGATACGATTTTGATTATAAATGTGTACATGCAGTAGGGCTCTACAGAGCAATATGCGGAGGAAATGGTTCTTTTTAAAGATGATATGGATTATCTTTGTGAAAAGTATTGCACGGATGTGATTATATTAATGGGCGATTTTAATCATAAACTACACCCTAAGAATGTAGACTGCTGGTTTCAAGAGGCCTATGAGATACCACAAGCTACCTTTCCTGAATGTATAACAAGTGCTAAGGACACGCAGTTGGGACATTTTTTGGGAGCCAAAAATCTCTTTTGCCTAAATGGAAGATGCCACTTAGACTGTCCTGCGAAAAAAACATTCAAGCTGGGTACTCAAATCTGCCCTATTGATTATGTCTTTATGGCACCCTGGAACTTCCAACTAACTACTGGGTTTGTGATCTTGAATAGAGAAGGAAGCGACCATAATGTGGTAGTCTTGGAGATCCCCGATGTACAACTAGAACTCCGTCTACAAGTGATGGAACAACAGATGGATTATCCTAGACGTTGTACAACTAGGTTAACGGAAGAATATGTCTCCAGATTAATAAAGCTCCAACAGAATCTAGATCTGGAGACAGTAAGTGGCCAGAGCCTAGATTGGTACGTAAGAAAAATTGAGGAGGTGGTCCTAACACTCAGTAAGGGACTGAAAAATGGAAATAGTGGCAAAAATAAAACAAAAGTGAGCAGTCTAAAGACGGAGAAACTAACTGGCTGGTTCACAAGGGAATGTCAGGAGAAAAAAAGAGAAGTGAAGAGAATGGCACGCTGTAAATCCCTAAAGGGGGATCAGGGTAGTGGAAACGCCCTAGTGGCCTTAAAAAGAGAATACAACATGCTAATTAGGAGGACAAAAAGAGAATTTAAAGAAGGTTGTTGGTTAAAGTTACTTGAGGCAATTGAAACAAGGAACCTACGCCAGTTCTGGAAGCTAGTGCACTCAGCAGCAGACCACCAGCCAGGGGCAATGAATTGTATAGTGGAAGAAGCAGCTTGGGAGGAATATTTACAGTACTTTTATAGCCCCGGGACTAACCGGGAAGAGAATCTGTACACAGACTCGAGCGGTCTGGTAGCAGATATAAAACTAGATTTCTCAGTCACTGAAGTTAAAAAAACGATAAAGGGCTTGAATCTTACAAGAGCGGCAAGCCGAGATAACCTCCCGGCACAGATAATTAAAACTCAATCAGACTGGTGGGCGGAATTTTTTGCAAATATGTTCCGAGCTATTTTAGACTCTGGGAGGCTCCCCGATAACTGGAAAGGGGCTATAATAAGGCCCATACATTAGAAAGGGGATATGTATAACCCGAAAAAACTATAGACTAATCAATCTACTTGATATTGGGGAGAAGATATTCGCAAAAATAGTGCTAGGCAAACAAAAAAACTGGGTAGAAGCTAACTCAATCATCCCGGTGGAACAGGGGGGATTTAAAGAAGGGCACTCCACAGTGGACCACTGTTATGCCCTTTGGGCACTTGCCCGGAAATAGATAGAACAAAAGGGGAATATGTTCTGTTGTTTTGTCGACTTCCAGGCAGCCTTTGACTCGGTGGACCGCGGGAAATTATGGGAGTGCCTGATCAAATATGATATCCCAGTTTGCTTACTAGAAATCCTAAAAGAACTACATAGAGGGAACTGGGCCCAAGTAATAAAAGACACTCATGGGGCACTGACAAGTAAAATAGATATAGGGAATGGGCTAAGACAGGGCTGCGTCTTAGCCCCCCTCCTCTTTTCAATTTTTTTAGCAGACCTGCCAGCAGCATTGGTGGTAGAAAAAAGTGCCAGCCCCAGAATGAGTGGAAGAAAGGTCTCAAGCCTGTTGTACGCAGATGACCTAGTGATTACTGACCAGACAGAGCTAGGGTTACAGAGAAAACTAAACGCTTTTAATGACTACCGTAAGGCTAAATTGATAGTAGTAAATATGGACAAGACAAAGATCTTGTGTTTCGGAAAAAGGTCCAAGAGCTTTAGCTGGTATCTAGATAAAACGAAATTAGAAACGGTAAAAGAATATAAATACCTAGGCCTATGGTTCGAATCCTCTTTAAAATGGGATAAACATTTGGAAAATAAAAATGCAAAAGCATCTTCCTCCATTTGTGGTTTGAAAAAAATTAATAAAATTTATGGGGACTTGTCACACAAACCCCTGCTAAAGGCTTATGCAGCCATGATCCCACCCCCAAGTACTGTATGGTGTAGAGATGCTCCTCTTTAGTGGCAAAGGGGGGTGGGATCGGGAGGAAGGTAAGGCTTTAAAAATGCTACTGTCCCTGCCAAAGTCAGCAATGATACAGGCAATCAGACTAGAGACAGGAATGATAGGATGGAATACCCAGGCCAAAATGGCTGTGGCAAGATTTTGGAAACGCCAATCCCAAGAGCAAGCCCAAAAGGTGTCACATTGGTGCAGTGATGAAATCCGCCATAGCAGCCTAAGATGGGCAATAGAGGCAAAAAGGAAAATAAAGGAGATAATCTGGAGTATAAACGTGGGTGTAAATCAAAATTCCCTAGAAGTAGACTTCACGAAGAGTGCACTCAGAGCACAAGGAAGGGAGCATTCAAGAATGCAGGACTTAGGATACCTGAGAAATAAAAAATCAGTCCAATACATGATAGAAGCATGGGAAAATGATGCATGGTATCCTTATTTAGAAACCCTGCCGAACTATGGATTTAGGTGGGATATTTTTAAAATCCGAATTGGTACCATCCCTTGGCTAATGGAGGGGAGAGTTAAGGCAGAAATGTTATACCCTGATGGTATATGCAAGTGTGGACTGGGGACCAAGTGTGAAATGTTGGACATATTATTAGATTGTCTGACGTGTGTAGAAGTGAGAAAACGGTTCTTACGACCCTTATTTATAAAATATGGCATAAGACTACGAGCCCAAGCAATTAATTTACTGATAGGAATGGAACATTTGGATATAGCAATTGCACTTGGTAACTATCTGAGAGGGGTTAACCAACTGGCGAGGGAAAAGTTTAAGAAAGTACAGTGAGGAATTTACTCTTACACCATCTCCCGCAAAAGTCAAAGGCTAAAAACCGAGGTGAAGCAAGCTCAAATGGTCCTAATATTTTATTGTAAACTAATTAGGCTAAATGTAAAGAACTTGCTTTTATCTTAAAAAATTGGTAACGACCAGTTTTATTATGTATAGAGGGTTTTACAAATTAGAATATTGATGAAATTGATTTTAGCATAGAAGTAGTCATGTGGAGTTGCACAGAAAGTGATTGTGTGATTTTATAAATCTTTGTATTGTCCCGCTATTGATTGGTTTTTGTACAGTGTTCTGAATTTTATATGATCTTGAAGTTGAAAGACTACGGTCTAAATAAACAGAGTTCTCTCTCTCTCAGTCATGAGGTATCCTCCAACTCTTTCATTAGTAGGGAATGTCCATTGGCACCGACTCCATGGTTAGATTGTCTTCCACACAGCAGGTGAGGGTAAGAATAGAGTGGTTAGGGGTACTATGGTGGCCGTGCATATAATGTACGTACTTAACGTTATAAAGATTTGCAAACGCCTCACCGACTCTGGGGATGAGGGTGGGCGCATGTGAATCTACAGCACTGCGAATAGATGCTTACAAGATATGTAACCTCTTCCATTTGTAGCATGTGTATTTGTGGATACACATGCTCTGAAGTAGTACTCCCCAAAGCAGTAGTTAGTCAGTGGATGGTATAGCTGTTTGAAGCAGTTCTTAAAACTGTTTGGCCAAAAGTAAAGGGCAAAAATATCCCCGCAATAATGTGTAGTAAAAGTGTGTGGAGTTGACCAGGTAACTGCTTTTCTAATGTCAGCTATGGGAATATTCCTTGGAATGCCATGGTTGCTCCCTTCTTCCTAGTAAGGTGTGGTGAGAACACTTGGCGTTGAGGTAGCATTTCTAGATACCCTTAATGCACAAGTTACTTACCTTCGGTAACAATATATCTGTAAGAAACATTAGTTAGTGATAAATTTCTTACCTTAGAATTACCCGCAGGCGTCAGACTGGATCCGGAAAGTTTTCGTCAGCAGTACCCCTGCGCGTCGGAAGGCGGCGTCGTGCGGCTCCGCATCCGTCGTAGGCGTCATGATTGCTGGGATGACATCACAGCAGCTAGTTAGACGCCGCCCTTGCTCATTGACGTCAGTTCTGTACACGACTTCCCACGGCAGGAACGCAGAGCCATGCAAGATACTGACCACTGGTTCATTGAAACTAGGGCCCTGAAAGGGATGACCTTAACACTAGATATCAGTTTGCAGAACGGGGAGGATGGGTGGGGCGGTAAGGAATCTATCCAAACTAATGTCTCTTACAGATATATTGTTACCGAAGGTAAGTAACTTGTGCATCTGAAAGAGACACATTAGTGATAGATTCCTTATCTTAGAATAGATACCACAGCAATACCAACCCCGGTGGTAGGTCTGCGAACCAAAATCACACCAGAAAGTCACGAAGAACAGAACAGCCGAAGAACCCGTCTCTCCGGACTTGACTGTCAAGGCAATAATGCTTAGTAAAAGTGTGCAGCGAAGCCCACGTGGTCGCCCGACAGATGTCTTGCAGGGGGACACCACGTCCCAATGCAGTAGTAGCTGCTGTCGCCCTGGTAGAATGGGCGCGCAACCCCACCGGAGGTTCCTTTTTAGCCAGAGAATAACAGGCTTTTATACACAAGACGACCCAGTGGGAGATAGTTTTCTTGTGTACCGCTCAGCCTTTCTTGGCGCCTACGTAGCCAACAAAGAGTTGGTCATCCACCCGGAACTGTTTTGTGCGCTTCAGGTAAAATGAGAGTGCCTGTTTTGGGTCCAGACGGTGGAGCCTCTCTTCCTCTCTGGAAGGATGCGGAGGTGGAAAGAAGGTGGGCATGGTGATAGTTTGCCCGAGGTGGAAGGCAGTAAAAGCCTTTGGCAAGAAGGAAGGACGAGTGCGATGCACAACCTTGTCCGGATGAACAGACAGAAAGGGAGGTTTACAGATAAGAGCCTGGAGCTCACTCACGTGCCTGGCGGAGGTGATGGCAACCAGGAAAGCAGTTTTCAACGTTAATAAATGAAGAGCACAGTTGTGCAGCAGCTCAAAGGGAGCACACATTAAACAGGTAAGAACCAGATTCAAGTCCCACTGCAGCATCACAAAAGGAATAGGAGGGAAAAGGTGAGTAATACCTTTGAGAAATCTACCTACAACAGGGGACTTGAAAAGTGAGGGCTGATCAGGGAGCCTGAGAAAGGCCGAAATTGCTGAAAGGGCGCCCTTAATAGTGCCCAGAGCAGAGCCCTGCCGGGCTAAAGAAAGAAGGAACAAAAGGACTTCTGAAAGAGGGACAGAAAGGGGATCCACAGCCCTTGCTGTGCACCATGCCATAAATTTGTTCCACCTGCAGGCGTATACTGCAGTCTAGTGGAGGGACGCCTGGCTGCCAGAATGATATCACTGACTTCAGGAGGTAAGTCAAATGGAATCAACTGTCACCGATCAATCTCCACGCAAGGAGGTGGAAGCTGGACAAGTTCGCGTGGAGGACCGTCCCCTGCTGCTGTGACGGAAGATCCTCCCAAAGAGGCAGTCGGATCGGGGATCCACATTCATATTGAGTTGCTCGGAATACCAAACTCTTCGAGCCCAGTCCGGGGCCACAAGAATGACTTGGGCCCGGTCGCGCCTGTTCTTCTTCAGCACTCTGGGTAGAAGTAGTATAGGCGGAAAGGCGTACAATAGACCGCAACTCGACTCATGACGAAAATCGTCGCAGAGCGAGTGCCGCCTTGGAAATTCCAACGCACAGAACTGTTGACATTGCGCATTCTCTTCGGTGTCAAATAGATCTAACCAAGGCTCTCCCCACTGCTGAAAGAGATCTTGTGCCACCTTCGAGTGAAGATGCCACTTGTGATCCATCATGCACCTGCGGCTGAGTTCATCCGCTCTGGCATTCAAAGAACCTGCCAAGTGTTGAACCACCAAGGAAATGCCTTGATGTTCCAGCCATGTCCAGAGACGCAGAGCCTCCTGACACAGGGTCCACGACCCCACTCACCTTGCTTGTTGCAGTACCAAATGGCGGTGGTGTTTTCTGTGAACACCTGCACTACTCTCCCCTTGACAGAGGGAAGGAATGCTTTCAGTGCAAGTAGGATTGCCTGGAGCTCTAGAAGATTGATATGAAGCGTGGACTCCGCCAGAGACCATAGGTCTCTGATCTCCGCCTCTCCCATATGGCTGCCCCATCCCAGGAGGGACGCATCTGTCACCACTGTGTGCTCTGGTTGGGGAAGGAAGAGGGATCTGCCGCTGACCCAATGTTGGTTCATGAGCCACCACTGCAACTGTTGTACAGTGCCCTCCGAGATCTGGACGTACTCAGACAGGTCCCCTTGATGCTGTGCCCACTGGAACTTTAGGTCCCACTGCAGAGCCTGCATATGCCATCTGGCATGATTGGTCAGCAGGATGCAGGAGGCCATGAGGCCCAGCAGCCTCAAGGTCATCCTGACCGAAACCCAGGACAAGGGCCTAAAGATCCGAATCATATCCCGAATGTCCCGGATTCGCTGTTCGAGAGGATAAACCAGAAACTGCGCCGTGTCCAGAACCGCTCTGAAAAGAGGAGCTTCTGAAAGGGAACCAGGTGTGACTTTGGCACGTTCATGGAGAACCCCAGCAAATGCAGGAGGTCGGCCGTAGTCTGGAGGTGGGAGACGACTGCCTGGGGCTAGCCCTCCTTCAGCAGCCAGTAGTCAAGATAGGGGAAGACTGAAACCCCTGATATGCGCAGATGAGCTGTGACCACCACCATCACTTTCGTGAACACCCTAGGGGTGCTGGTAAGGCCAAAGGGGAGCACGGTGAACTGAAAGTGTTCGTGGCCTACCATGAACTGCAGGTAATGCTGGTGGGCCGGCAGGATGCTGATATGAAAATAAGCATCCTGCAAGTCCAACGCTACCATCCAGTCTTGCGGGTCTAGGGCAGACAAGACCTGAGCAAGTGTGAGCATCTTGAACTCCTCCTTCCGGAGGAAGCGATTGGTGTTCTGCAGGTCTAAGATAGGACGCAGGCCCTTGTCCTTATTTGGAACCAGGAAGTAGTGGGAGTAACAACCATAACCTACTTCTGGCGTCAGAACGCGCTTTATGGCCACCTTGGCCAAGAGGGCCATAACTTCCTGTTGGAGAAGAGTCAAGTGATCCCCCGACATGCGGTGGTACTGAGGTGGCATGGCTGGAGGGATAGTCTTGAAGGAGAGGGAGTAGCCCCTTCGGACTATCTGTAAAACCCACCTGTCCAAATTGATGGTGCGCCAGTGGGGTAGGTGATGGTGAATCCTGCCGCCCACTGGCATTTAGTGGGCCTGAAAACACCGTACTAGGAAGGTTTGGAGGCAGGGGCGGCTGGGGAGGTGGTGGACTGACCTGCCCGCTGGCCCCGTGACCCACCTTGGCGGGTCCCACGTCCACAGCTGCGCTGAGACTGTTGCTGCGCAGGCCTGTGGCTCTGAAACAAACGTGTTTGGGCGCCCCTTCCTTGGCCACGAAAGGAGCGAAAAGCAGATGCCGAAGGAGTGCGCGTGGCCGAAAGGCCCAAGGACTTGGCCGTAGCCCACAAGTCCTAAAAATGCTCCAACGCACTGTCTGCCTTGGTGCCAAAAAGGTGAGTGCCATCAAAGGGCATGTCCATCAGAGTGTTCTGGACATCCCCAGATAAGCCAGTCGTCCTCAGCCAGGCATGACGGCGCAGCACCACTGTCGTGGAAATCGCTCTGCCCAGCAAGTCGGCAGTGTCAAGGCCACAACCAATTGTGAACTTGGCTGCATCTCTCCCCCCAGCAATAGCTTTGGAGAGCAATGTCCGGGTCTTCTCCGGACACTAAGGCTGCACCTGCGCCACCGTATCCCACACAGAGTTTTGAATAACGGCCCAGGAGGCATGCAGTGTTCACAGACCGTAGCCCTGAACTGGTGGAAGAGAAAATCTTCCTCCCAAACTGCTCCTGTATCTTGGATTCCCTGTCCGGAGATGCGGAAGGGAATGCGCTTGGGGACGCAGAGGCTTGGACAACCAAGCTCTCAGGGGTAGGGTGTTGAGAGAATAAAATGGGGTCGCCCGGGGCCGGGCGATGGCGTCGGGCCACGTTCCTATCCACAAAAGCCCCTGTGTTGGGCTTGGACCTGACTGCAAAGACTGCGAACAATGGTGGCGGCTCCGCGACCGGTCCCTCTATCTCCCATGAGACCGTGACCTTGAACGGCACGGAGCCATGTTATGCACCCCGGACATTCACGCTATAGTAGGACACAGTGAATATCTTGTGAGGACGATCTCAGATCATAACCCGTTATTACTGGCACTACACTGGGTTCGGGAGAGGCCTGTGATTCCTATCTGGCGGTTACGACCGGAAGCTTTGGTAGACCCTGTCTTCCGCGCGGAGGTGCAAGCAGGCATAGAGCACTATTTCCTCGAGAATGAGGGTAAAGCGTCAAACTTGGCACTGGAGTGGGATGCCTTTAAAGTGGTGGTGCGGGGCTTATGCAGAACTCAAATGGTGGGAGTGCGGAAGACGCTTTTGCAAGATGTAGAGAAGAACAGCGGTTGCGGCAGGCGGAGAGATCCCGCCCTGAGAACCCGGGTGCGCAGGAGGAAGTCTTGGCCGCTAGGGAGGGAGTAGCAACTCAAATAGAGAGGTTGCGCTGTTTTGACCATAGGGCATACTTGGTGCGGATGCATGCGGAACGGGACAAAGCGAGCACACTGCTGGCCTGCTTGGCCAACCCGGCCCCTAGGGGCACGCCCATATTGGCTTTGGCTTCATCCACAGGAGCAACAGTGTATACCCAGCGAGGGATCAATGGGCTGTTTTTAGATTATTATGCCGACCTGTACAGGAACAAGCTTGAGGCTACGGGAGACGCGCTGGAGGAGTTCTTGGCTGAGGTACAATTGCTGCAGCTCGAAAAGGAGCAGGCGGATTTACTAGAACATGAGATTACCTTGGGGGAGATTCGAGGTGCAGTTAAACATATGGCGCGAATAAAACACCGGCCACAGACAGGCTGCCGATAGAGTTTTATTCAACTTATATCGATATATTGGCCCCTAAGCTGCTGGCAGTTTTTCAGGAAGCCAGGAGGTTGGGCGGGCTGCCAGTCTCCACTTGCGAGACTATAATTGCCCTCTGCTGAAGCCCGGAAAAGATCCCCTGGATAGGTCGGCATATCGCCCTTTATCTATGTTAACATCTGATTATAAAATACTTAGTAGGATCCTTGCAACTCAGCTTCTTCCATATATGGTGCAGTTGGTCCATGGAGATCAGGCCGGATTTATCCCGAAACGCACCACAGCAACTAACTTGAGACGCATTCTCCGCATCTTGGGAGAGGATGACAGCATGGTCCCCACCGCAGCAGTCCTCTCGGTAGACATTGAAAAGGCGTCCAACAGCCTAGAATGGCCATACCTGTTCCGGGTTCTGCATGCGCTTGGTCTTGGGGAGGGTTTTGTGGGATGGATGGAGATCCTTTACAGGTCAGCGACAGCTCGCATACGGACGGGTGCAACGATTTCTCTCTCCTGTCTAGTAGTGCGGGGAATGCGGCAGGGATGTCCTCTATCCCCGTTGTTGTTTGCCTTGGCCATTGAGCCTTTGGCTGCACACGCCAGGTTGGGGCGGCATTATGCAGGGTTAGATCTGCACTGGGCTATGCAGTATATTTCCTTGTATGCCGATGATTTACTTATTTTCCTGGCAAACACTGAGACGGTCTTGGAGAGAGGGAGGCAGTTACTCCATGCCTTTGGCACGATCTCCGGGCTGGGGATGAATTGGGTGAAGACATGTCTGTTCCCGGTGGTTCCGTCAAAGGGGGGCCCCTCTCAGGTTGAAGGCATTCGTTGGGAGCCTAGATGCTTGCCCTATCTTGGAATACACATTTATCATAAACCTGAGGACTTGTTGGAGGGCAATGTGGGTAGGACCATTCGAGGCCTCAGGAGCAGTATGGTGTTTTGGAGCACTTTACCACTCTCGGTCGCAGGCCGAGTGGCGCTTCTGAAGATGATAGCGCTCCCCCGGTTGCTGTATTACTTTAGGACACTGCCGATCTTGGTGCCGGGTTCCACTTTCAGGCAGCTCCTCTCCATGGCTGGGGGATTTCTGTGGAGGCTAATAGATGGCGGGATGCACTGACCACAATGATGCACCCGAGAGCTGACAGGGTATGGCAGTGCTGGACTTTGAGTTATATTATTTTGCAGCTCAGTTACAATGGCTCACTCAAGTGGTAGCTAGGGAGTTCCGGGGCCTGGATGATCGTGAAGGCCGGTGGGTTCCACGCCATGTACTGTCCTTTATAGTACTTCAGCAGCGGCTGCGCCTTGAGCAGCTCACCAACGAGGAACGGACACTTAGACTGTGCTTGAATGGGAGCCAGCGGAGAGCTGCGTTCGCCCGCTCTTATGCCAAAGACATTCCGTTGGGGATGTGTACTGCTCTCCCGCATGGCGGGGACTGGACGGCATTGGCTGAATGGGAGGTGCTCGGTGTGCAGGTGCTGGGAGATTTCTATGAAGACGGAGCTTTATTACCGTTTCAGGGCCTGCAAGATAGATATGGCCTCCCTCAGGGAGATTACCTGTTACACTCAGCCCTAGTCTCGGCAATACAACACCATTGGAAAGCAGGGCTATCGGAACCTCAGACATCAATGGCTTGCCAGTATGTAGTGATGACGGCTGGCACCTTCAAGGACATTACGTGTCTTAATAGGCGCATGCTGACTGAGGGGCTGGAGCCCTTGTGGGAGCTGCAGAGGAAGTGGGAGGAGGAATTAGGCAAAGAGATCCCCGAGAAGACGTGGGCCCAATTAGTTCGGAGAGCCTGGAAAAGCACTCAGAATGCCAGGTTTCAATTGGTTCATTTTTTTATTTGCATAGGGCATATTTAACCCCTACTAAGATAAATCAATATTTTAAGACGGATACTGCACAGTGCCCCCGTTGCAAGTTGGGAGGGGCAAATTTTCATCACATGATGTGGGGCTGTCCGGAGCTGGGAACATATTGGGAGGAGGTGGAATCACAGAACGCTATATAGAATCTGACCTGGAAATCTGTATGCTACACTGGTTTCCGCATACCTCTAAAACGAAGGTGACGAGTAAGTTTATAGATCTAGGCCTGCTATTGGCTAAGAGAGAGATCAAAGTGTTGGCAGCTAAACTTTGGAATTCTCTCCCACCCGCAATTCAAGGACTCCAAAATCACCAGGAGTTCCGTAAAGCTATAAAGACATGGCTCCTTCTGGGAAAATAACTCTTTTACTCACTCTTCTTTTTATTTTTTTTTGGGGCGTTTTCACTGTCAGCTTTGATCATGGTTACTTCGTAGCGCTGAGATGCCCCGTCGCTGGGGCAGCCATGCACTGTATACATTTCTGTAAATAAATAAACTGCGCATTGGAAATCAGCGAGAGGGCCCAATCACAGGAGGTGGAAGGCAGAATTACTCAAATGAGCACTGAGTGAAGATACAATCAGGCTGCAGCAGGCCATGCGGACTGATAGTGATAAAGCGATGGAGGCAACAAGGGCCTGGGAAGCTTTGGTTGTTGCGCTGCAGACGCCCAAAGCGGACTCGGAAGTTAGTTCGGCCTTGGAGGCCTTGACTGGTTGGCCATGCTCCAAGGGAGCAATAGAGTAACACCGGACACACCCAGTCTCCAAAGCTGGGCTCGAGTGGTAGCGGGATCGCTTGTACTGTTCTGCTCTTACTAAGTTAATCCCAACAGAGGGACTAGATGAACTCACATTTATGCACTGCAAGTAGGTAAGGCACACCAGTGGTATGGGGGCAGGGAGGGGGTAGGATGTGGACTGGCTTTAATTTTTCTTGTTATTCTATTACTCAGTTACCATGGCATTATTGGTTTCCGATCAATGGCGGAGCCGGATCTGCATCAGAGTGGAGGATACAAAGCAATGAAAGGGATGGAGAACCCATAACCCTTATAGTATAGAACACCACTGTTTTGCCCTCCCTTTTGATGCCGGAACTGGAATGCTCAGACACGATGGGATGACAATGTTATACAATGAGTATCAATAATGTTGTCTTATTTGCCAGATGTTATTTGAAAATTAATAAAAATATATTTAAAAAAAAAAGACTTGAAACCGGGCATCCCTATACACCAGGAGTCAATGACTCAAAAGAACAGAGACATAAGTCCCAAAAAACTCAGTCAAAAATTAAGTGGGGGTACCGCTCTCTCCAGATCTGCGGTTGCTGGCGCGGATAAAGAAAAATCTGAAGTCAGCGCGCGAAGGTGTCGTCTAAGTAGCTGCTGTGACATCATCCCGGCGATCATGATGCCTACGACGGACGCAGAGCCGCACAACGCCACCTTCCGACGTGCAGATGTACTGCTGACGAAAACTTTCCGGATCCAGTCTGACGCCTGAGGTTAATTCTAAGGTACAATCAGGCTGCAGCAGGCCACGGACTGATAGTGATAAAGCGATGGAGGCAACAAGGGCCTGGGAAGCTTTGGTTGTTGCGCTGCAGACGCCCAAAGCGGACTCGGAAGTCAGTTCGGCCTTGGAGGCCTTGACTGGTTGGCCATGCTCCAAGGGAGCAATAGAGTAACACCGGACACACCCAGTCTCCAAAGCTGGGCTCGAGTGGTAGCGGGATCGCTTGTACTGTTCTGCTCTTACTAAGTTAATCCCAACAGAGGGACTAGATGAACTCACATTTATGCACTGCAAGTAGGTAAGGCACACCAGTGGTATGGGGGCAGGGAGGGGGTAGGGTGTGGACTGGCTTTAATTTTCCTTGTTATTCTATTACTCAGTTACCATGGCATTATTGGTTTCCGATCAATGGCGGAGCCGGATCTGCATCAGAGTGGAGGATACAAAGCAATGAAAGGGATGGAGAACCCATAACCCTTATAGTATAGAACACCACTGTTTTGCCCTCCCTTTTGATGCCGGAACTGGAATGCTCAGACACGATGGGATGACGATGTTATACAATGAGTATCAATAATGTTGTCTTATTTGCCAGATGTTATTTGAAAATTAATAAAAATATATTTTTTTTAAAAAGACTTGAAACCGGGCATCCCTATACACCAGGAGTCAATGACCCAAAAGAACAGAGACATAAGTCCCAAAAAACTCAATCAAAAATTAAGTGGGGGTGCCGCTCTCTCCAGATCTGCAGTTGCTGGCGCGGAAAAAGAAAGATCTGATGTCAGCGCGCCAAGCTAGCGTCTAAGTAGCTGCTGTGACATCTTCCCGGTGATCATGATGCCTACGACGGATGCAGAGCCGCACAACGCCACCTTCCGACGTGCAGGAGTACTGCTGACGAAAACTTTCCGGATCCAGTCTGACGCCTGGGGTTAATTCTAAGGTAAGGAATCTATCACTAACGTATCTCTTTCAGATCCATCTAGCTATGCTAGCCTTTGATATAGGGTCACCTTTACAAGGTTTGGTAACAAACAGACACATTGTCAGTGGGGGTTGGTTTGGACATTGTAATACATTAAAGTTATTTTTAATATCTAAAGAATGTAGAGACATTTCTGTTAGTCTGGGCGAGGAAAGAAGACTGATAGTTCAATTATCTACAGGTAAAGGAGAAACCACCTTATATGGGGAATTTAGGATCTGTTATAAGAACAATATTAGTAAGATCTTGCATAAAAGGTTCTTGCAAAGTAATGACTTAAAACCACTTATCCGTATTAGTGAGGTGGTGGCTATAAGGAAAGTCACTTTCCTAGAGTGAAATTGCAAAGGGAAGGAATGGAATAGCTTTAATGGGGGAATCATGAATCTTTTGAGTACTATACTGCAATTGCAGTAGAATAGGTGGCCCTCAAGGTTGAATGAATCTTAAAGCCTTCCATAAAGGATTTAGTAACGAGAATTCTGAAGAGAGAAGAACGCTATATTTTGCATATATGCTGCAATGGCTGCGAAATGTTGTATGAAAGTATATGCTTGCCATCAGTTTTACAGGCTCAGCAAATAGACAGCGTCTTAGACCACTGATTAAGGGGGGGGGGGCTTGTATTCTTTGAGTTACAATAGTCAACAGATCGTTTTCACTTTAACATGTAGGAGGCCCTAGTAGCAGGTCTTCGAGCTTCCTTAAGAATGTTCATGCATTCTTTTGGGAGACATGTGAACAAATTATAAGACTTCAGATGACAAAATGCTAGATTGAGGTGCATGGGGTCTGGATGCCAGATTTTGCTTTGTTTCGGAGTGAGATGGTCAAGCCGGTTGGGGATGCTCTTGTGTGGGGGGGAACATTTTAAGGAGGGTTGAGAAGCACCGTTGTCTGGTCCACCTAGGGGCTATGAGGATGAGTGTGAGAGAAGTCTGCTGTAGCTTCCTTACCACATTTGGGAGGGGTGTTAGAGAAGGAAAAGCATAGGCAAATCCCCCTGACCAGTTCATCTATAATCCATCAACCAATGTCTGTGGATATGGGAACATGGAGGCAAAATTTTGGCACTGTACATTTTCATGGGTAGCAAATAATTCTATTTGCGTAAACCCCCAGCACTGAACTTGCGTGTGGAGTACCCATTCGTGGACTTGATGGGTCTTGTGTGCAGGTCCATGAAGTTATCTCCTCCTGAGAGGTACTTTTCTAGGAGGTGTATCTGATGGTGTATTGCTCAATGGCAAATCTTCTGTGCAAGTGCCGACAGCTGTGGCGAGTGCCTCCCTGTTTCTCTAAGTAATATATTGTTGCCATGCCAGTTTCTAACAATACCGCCCTGCCCTGACTGTCCTGAAAGGCTCTGAGGGAGAGGTAGCTGGCTCTAGGGAGTTGATGTAAAACCCTTGTTAGGGGGACCCGAGACCCTGAACTGTTATGGTATGGGGATGTACCGCAGCCAGAAAAAGAAACATTCATAGACCTTACCTGCAGAATGTCGTCAGCAAAGGGTCCGCTTTGCAGCAGATTGTTGTTGCTGTGCCACTACTGCAGAGAACAATGAGTAATGGCCCTTACCAATACCAGATTCTGTAGATGATCCTCTGCTTGTGACCATTGTGTCAAGAGGCACTTTTTCAATAGATGCATGTGCAATCTGGGTTGGTGAACAATTTCTATGCAAAAAGACATCAATCCTAGTAGATGCCCCTCTGTTCTGACTGGAAAGGGATGATTTAGCTGAAAAAGAGGCAGCAACTGCTGGAAGGCTAGTTCTCAGAGGACTCGGGTAAGCCTAGCCTGTGACGGCATTGAGGATTCACCCCAAAATGGGCTGAATCTGTAGATTCGGAAAGTGGGACATGGTAGCGTTTATCACAAATCACAATCTGTGAAGTAGAGAGATGGCAGGTTGGATGTTCCCTAGGCATTGCTGTCTGCCCACACTATTGATCAGCCAATCATAGATAGGGGACGACATGTATGCCTTCCCTCCTAAGGTTGTCAGCTTGGACCGCTAGGCATTTTGTAAACACCCTTGGGGCTGTAGTAATCCCAAAGGGTATCACATTGAATTGGTAGTGTTGGCCACTTACCACAAACTGAAGATAGCGATAAGGAGTCAGATGTATTTGAATGTAAAAGTAGGCGTCCTTTATATCTAGAGTGGTCATGAAGTCACCTGTCTGCACTAGAGGGATAACACCTCACAGGGTTGCCATGTGGAAGTGTTCTTAGAAGATGTATTTGCTGAGGAGTCTGAGATCAGTCTTTTTTGGGGGAATTAAGGAGTACATCCCATTGCCAAGTTCTTGTAAGGGCATCTGCTCTATGGCCCCTTTGAGCAGGAGCCCCTGCACCTCTTGAACAAGGTGGAAATTGTCTGCACTTAAGGTGTGTGCACAAGATGGAATTTTTGGTGGGGTAGTAAAGAATGCTATACAATATCCTTGTTGATCTATACGTAGAACCCAGCAGTCTGATATTTCTTCCCAATGAGGAAGAATTATAGTCTTCTTTCGACAGGTATGATGTGATTTGAGGGGTGGCATGGCTAGTTAATGTTCTGAGCTGGAGGCTCTATTAGTGAGAGTGTCTCTACCTTTGCCTCTGTTGGAATTGCCCCTGTATGAATCACACATGTATCCAGACTACTTGCTGGTGATATGATTGCTGCTGGCATTGAAATAATGTAGACTGTTCTGGTGAAGTGGCACTATTGTCTACAAAAGGAGCCCCTGGTGGATGGTATTTGAAGGGCCCATTGCTTTTGGCTATCTTAGTATTTTGTCCAGAATTTGGTCAACCTATACATCAAAGAGGTACTCTCCATCAAGGGTTAGCTTTTGCTCCTCTGGCTTGAAGCCACAGATGCAACACCAGAAATGTCACCATAGGATTTGAGTTGTTAACCTCCTTGGCAACTGTAGCGACGGCTTTAAAGGCACACTATAATGCAGCATAGGAGATGATCTTGCCCTCCAATACGTTTTCCTCCCTTCCCTTCCTGAATTGCACTCTTAGCAATTTCTACGAGTGGTAATTAGCAGACTCTCCCTAGCCTCCCACCTGGCCCAAATTTATTGTGAGAGCAGGCCCAGGGAGTTAGCAATCTGAAGGTGCATAGCTGTCCCCACAGAGACCCTCTCGCTTACAGCTTCAATTCACTTTCCTTATGCAGTGGGGGGCATCCCCTGTGGTGTGCGCAGAGGCTCGTTTACGGGGTGGTGTGCACCACCAAAGAGTCCAGAATAATGTGTCCACCAATGTAAGTAGGGATCCGAGGTGAGGGAGGAGGCTTACATTACTTTTCCACACTGCTAGTAACCACAAAGGTCCTGGCCAGTCACTTAAAGATGTCCGGGGAGGGCTTGGACATCCCTTGCAACATTGAAGGAACCACATGGAGTGCTGACTCAGTGTTTCCAGGATGAAATCTTCCACCTCAGGCATGGTGTGCATGCCCACCTCCTGTTATAGTGAAGTCCTTTATAGGACCCCCCAACCCCCCACCCCCTGAAGTTGCTTTCACTCTCACACACAGACTTTTGACCAAAACCGTGTGGATTAGTTTCCATGAAAACTACACTTGCTTACAAAATCAACTTCGCAAGAAAACTATCATCATACCTTGACCATCACGTACAAGGTCTATAAATACATTAAACGAAGGCAAGGGTGCATTCTGTTATAAATAAACATTTCCAGGTTTAGACAGAGGAGCACTTTGAAAGGTAACTACATGCTGAAAACTCTGCCCAGCTGTTCCCTCAACGATGTATATTCAACTTGAGACCACAATGGGGACCTACATTCTTTCCATCAGGTAATGGGATTGGATTATCAAATGGAGGATTCTTGGCAGAACACATACATACACCCTAGGCATTTAGGTTAGGGAATGCATAGTAGGAGTATGCTAGATATGTACATGCATATATGGATTATGTTACTTACCCAGTAAGCATCTATTCTTGGCATGTAGAGCTGTAGATTCACATGCTTTGCATACTCCTGCCTTCTAGTGTTGGGTCCGGATGTTCGCAAGTTGGTTTTCTTTTAACGTGTCTTTTCCAGTCACGAGGTAAGGTGACTTCTCCTTTCAGTGATAGTGCGCATGGGCTTCCACTCCATTGTTAGATTGTTTTACCGCAAGAGGGTGAGAATGGAGTAGGCAAGTGTACTATATAGATGTCCATACCTATGTAATGTAAGTAATAGGAACTGCAACAACCACAACTGTTCGGGGAGGAGGATGTGCGCACGTGAATCTACAGCTCTACATGCCAAGATCAGATGCTTACAGGGTAACATAATCCGTTCGAGGCATGTGTGCTGTAGATACACATGCTTTGCATAGACTATATAGCAGAATCCTCCTAAGCAGTAGTTAACCATTGGGTGTTGCAGTTGTCTGAAAAAGTGTTCTTAGCAATGCCTGTCCTACATTAGCTTGTTGGCATGCTAATACATCCACACAATAATGTTTGGTAAATTTGTGTGGCGTGGACTATGTAGCTGCTTTACATATGTCAGCTATGGGAATGTTACTTAAAAAGGCCATTGAAGCTCCTATTTTATGAGTAGAGTGTGCTTTAGGAGGTATTGTTAAAGTTCTTTTAGCTTCAACATAACATATACATGAATACTTGAATACATATAACAATCCATCTAGAATTACTGGATTCGGAGATAGGATTTCCTTAATGAGGTGAAGCAAAGGCAACTAAAAGTTGTTTTACGAAAATCTTTTGTTCCATCAATGTAATATAACGGTGCTCTTTTGACATCAAGTATATGTAGAGCTCTTTCTGCTACTGAATCAGGTTGAAGGAAGAACACAGGTGACTCAACTGATTGAGTAATATGAAATGCTGAGACTACTTTTTGGTTTGTACAAAGAACCATTATCTTTATGAAGTTGAAAAAACGGTTCTTCTAAAGTTAATACCTGTAGCTCACCAACACGTTTTAGTGAAGTGATAGCAATTAGAAAGGCAACCTTCCAAGAAAGAAACTGCAATGAACAATTGTGTTATGGTTCAAATGGTGGAAAAGTCTTGTGAGAACAATATTAAGGTTCCAGACAGGTGCAGGTGGTACTCTGGGTGGTATTATTCTTTTAAGACCTTCCATAAATGCTTTAATTACTGGGATTTTAAATAAGGATAAATGTTATCTGTTTTGAAGATATGCAGCTACTGCCGCCAGATGTAGTTGAATAGATGTGTAGGCTAAGCCTGCCTGTTGTAGGTGCAAAAATAACAAATAATTTGTTATATAGATGCATCTAGTGGATCAAGTGCATTTTTATGACAATACATAACAAACCTTTTCCACTTTGCTGCATAACATGCCCTAGTGGTTGGTTTTCTGGCTTCCTTAAGAATTGTCATACAATCTGGTGGTAGGTTTAGGTATCAGAATTCTATGATATCAGGAGCCAGATCGCTAGGGTGAGCCCCTTGGGATTTGGATACCTGATTTCTCCATGGTTCTGTGTGAGAAGGTTGGTGTGGAACCACTGATAGTTCTAGTAGTGTGGTGAGCCATGGTTGACGAGCCCATGTGGGAGCTACTAGAATTAGCGTGAGGGATGTTTGTCTAAGTTTCTTAACTACAAATGGAAGGAGAGGGAGGGGCAGAAAAGCATAAGCAAATATCCCTGATCAGTTCATCCATAAGACACAGCCTTTGGATAGATGATGTGGGAATCTGGAGGTGAAGTTTGGGCCTTTTGAGTTATCTGCTGTGGCAAAAAGGTCTAACTGTGGAAACCTCCATTTTGTATAAGTATAGAAGGAGAACCTGGGAATTAAGTTCCCATTCATGTATTTGTTGCTACATCCTGCTGAGGAGGATAGTGCATCCCTGGGAGGTGTTCTGCCAGAAGGTGAATTTTGTGCGGTATTGCCCAACGCCAAATGGGCTGAGAGAGACATGTCAGCAGAAGAAAATGTGTGTCCCCATTTTTGTACATAGCTGTCACGTTCTCCATGTGGACTATGCCAACTTTCCCTATGAGGCGAGGTTGTAAAGCTTCTAGTGCTAGATAGACAGCTAGAAGCTACAGATAACTGATGTGGAGACTTTTGCATTTGTTATCCCATAGACCCAGAACTGTTAGATGTTGGAGATGGGCACCCCAGCCTGTGTGAGATGCGTCTGCTTATAGCACGAATTGAGGAATAGGGTTGATGAAGGGCCCTCATTTTGATAGGTTTTGTGTGTTCCACCACTGTAGAGAGCGATGAGTGCAGCTGTCTACCAACACTAGATCTGTTAATTGATGCATGTGTAATCTTGCGTGCGGTACTATCGCGACACATGATGCCATCATCCCTAGTAGTTGCATGAAAGTTTTGCTGTTAAGTATCGATTGTTTTGAAACTGTTGTAATACAGTTTGAAAGTTTTGGGTTCTGGCTGCATTGGGAGAGGCTAGAGCTGTGTAAGTGTTTAGCGTTGCTCCTAGCTATATTTGCAGTTGTGAGGGTTAAGATGGGATTTTTGCACATTGACTGTAAATCCCAATTGATGGGGAATATTTATGGTAGTTTGAGTGTGTTGCAAGCACTTTTGGTGTGTGTTGGCTTTGATGAGCCAATTGCCTAGCTATGGAAAGACATGCATTTGTTGTCTTAGATGAGCTGCTACTACTGCTGGACATTTTTTGAACACTCTGGGTGCAGTAGTCACTCCGAACTGGAGTACTTTAAATTGATAGTAGTTTCCTGCTATCACAACTCTGAAATATTTGTGATGTGTTGGGTGAACCGGAATGTGAAAGTATGCGTCCTTTAAAACTAGTCAGACCCCTCAGGATATTGCGGTGTAGATTTGCAATTTTAGAGGCAAACAAATTGAAATTTGGCGGCACAAAAATTTAAATTTTGCGGCATTATTGCGGAACTTTATTTTATTTGTAATTATTCCTTTTCAGTCTTAATTCAATGGAAACTATTTTAGCAAGCGTATTCCACTTTCAAATAGGCATGTTAAACCCCATCGCTGCGGCGGCTATTCCGCCGCAGCGCTTAGGGGGTGGGGGGGCCGCGCGGCGCTCACACGCTGGTGATGGAACCGCTCCGTCACCAGCCTCGGGTGAGCTGTGCTGATGACGGAGCGGTTCCGTCATGGCCCCGCCCGCTCAATAGAACGCGCCGCGCAGGCGCGAAATCAGCGTCGTGCAGGCACGTGGGGCGGGCCATGACGGAACCGCTCCGTCATCAGCACAGCCCCACCGCGGCTGGTGACGGAGCGGTTCCCCAGAACAGGGTGCAGGCAACCCCTGCCATGATCAGTGCCATCAACCCTTCCACTCTCCCGTCACTGACCTTGCTTACAAGTCTCCAGCATGAGTTGCTGTAATTCGATTCTCTACCGGCTGCTCATGCACTTAAAACTGTGCAGTAAACAACAAGTTGCACATGTGATTATACCGACTGACCCCCCCTTTGCCCCCACCTTACACCTACCACCACCCCCTCCTCCACGGCACAAGTCCTAAAAGAAAAAGAAGTGGGGGGACTAACCAAGGTAGGTAGATTGTAATTCACATCATGGCTTGTGCCACCATAGCACGTGACGCCACAACGCGTTGCATTGGACGTGGGATCACAGGAAGTGATCTTTCTGGAAGTGACATCACATATTAAGACCTCACAAATAGGTTTATCAGGTATATCATGAGTAGATTTTAGCGCATTATAAGATTTAACATATTAGATTTTGTTTTGGGAAAGGAAGGGCCCCAAGGGAAGGCTACCCAGGAATATATTGTTCATAAGTCTGTTAGGACTCAAAATGTCTCACTTCGTTATGAATGATACTTGAAAAGAGAGGGGGTAATGGATTAATCTAAGCATTCTTGTCCACCAGTGCTGTGTAATTAAATATAAATCAGCGTTAATAGAATGCAGTAGAATGCATGTTAGCCTTAGGTAAGGAGCTAATATCATTACCTGAATTCTCTCATGCAATGACTGCATCACACCAACATTTTTGTTCCGTTGGGAACTCTCCTTCATGCTCCTCGTTTGACTCACCCCGAAAAGATTGTCCCTCTTTACTCCCTGTATTAACCGTGACTCTTCTCCTCTCCCAAAGTCCATGTTCCTAGAAACTTAGCCACAGCTCCCACCCAGCGGGAGAAAACATGCTCTCAGTGATATCCAATCTAGCCAGAACAGCTCTCCAGTAGCGTGTCTTGTTTTGTTGAGTGGGATTTTACCACAGCAGCAAGGGTTTCTCCTTATACTTTCTGTAAGTATTATGCACTATACTTTGGCTCGAGTCCAGTTTGGCTGGCCTATGCTCAGAAGTAATTTTGGATTTCCAGTTGTTGTTTTCTGTGACAACTGTCTTCCTTACTACAGTGTTTTATGAAATACTTGCAGATCTTCCAAATTGTTTGGAAGAAACAGTGCTTGGGACATGAGAGTAAATGGAGGTCATTGATGTACTGAAGCTGTATATGCAGAACATTGGGACCCCCTCTGGAGGAAATAATTTGAGGCCAGGGAGAAGAGGGGAAGACCACAGCACAATATAGAGAGCTTCCTCATGACCTATATTACTTTCATAAATGTAGAACTTAATTCAGCATGGGCTAAACAACAATGTCATGACATCAACAAAATTCATAAGATAAAGTTGAGTTTATCATTTTTTAGTTGATTTCTTTTTTATATGTATCAACAATGTCTTTACTTTTTTTCTCCTTTTATTTATATAAAATTATTTTTGTATACATATGCATACAAATAAACAAAATTGTTACATGAAATTCAAGTTAAAATGCAATACACTGTTAAGCAAATAACCCCTGAGTGAGAAACCATGCCTAAGAGAAAAATTCATACATACTGCAACAGATCCACCTAACCTCATACAGACTCATACAACATTCACAAATACATATATCTGGAAACAAGGGAGAGAAAAGATTGCACAGTCTCCACACCCATGTAGGATAGATTTGTTCTGCAGAATCTGAACAATATTGGTCGAAGCGCCTTTCGGTGGTATATAAGGGGTAGTGCCGCCACCTTCCTCAGGACCTTGCCGGATACCAAAGAAAATACAATCACACCCAGGGGGTACTAGTCGTGTTGATGCAAGTGTTGTATCAAAGGGGATGGCCACTGACTGTAATCATAACATGTAGCATTGTCTTTTACTGATAGTACAAGTTCTAGAAACCTCACGTATCGTGTCCAGTAGGCTAAATAACATATCGAAACAGAAATTATTATTCTCATTACGTGTGGCCGGCCACTTATTCGGATATGTTTTTCTCATTGAGTTGATCTAAAACGGACAGCTTCTAATATGTTCCATGGTAGAGTATTCGCTCATAAGGGTAAATACCTGGCAGACTAAGAGCTCATGCAAGCAAAGTCATTTGTCGAGTCAGTCAAATATGGAAATACGTGTGGGCCATTGAAATACCCAGATGGAACATATTAGAAACCGTCCGTTTTAGATCAACTCAATGAGATACACATATCCGAATAAGTGCTTCCCAGTGGACCCTATCATATCTTGCTAATAGGTCTTGTGGGTTGGATCTGCGCCAATGGTTGGCGGATTGTGCAGCCACTCTTGTGCCTGATGCATCTATTAACTTAGACTCCTTGTGTGGAGGAGATACATCTGCTGAAGTCTGTGAATTTACTATTTTTCTAGCATTGGATACCACAAAGGAATCTAAAGGCAACTAAATGACCTTTAATACAAAATTGTGTCAGATAGTGGAGGTTTGTATTTTTTGTCAAACCTGGGTGTCCATATTCGAGCACATACGAGGTCTTTAAAAAAAATTGTTGGCATGTTGCAGCAAGCCTTTTAACATAGCTAAACTGTTGTTCTATGTGTAGAACCTAGTGTTTCAAATAAAACATCCTCTACTAAGAACCCTTGTATAGTGTAACTCCATGATATGATGCTGCCCTTGAAATTAACTCCTGGTATGATGTGTTGTCATCAGGAAGTGATAGTTTTGTAGGGTATAAATCAGGATCATTATCCATTGGTGGATCAATATTGTAACCATTCCATGGATCTATTCGTGGTGGACTATTGTCATCAATGTATGTGTGTGAAAATCGCACTCGCTTATGCTAGTTTAACTGATATTTCGATATGTGTGCTATGTCAGATTAATGCCTGCTGACATTCGTATAAGTATGAAAGTGGCCTAGCCCCTGATAGCTGCTAGGGCTCTGACATGCATCAACAAAAAGAGGTATTCCATTAAAACATTTTAATCATGTAGTATACAATTTCAATTTAGCAAATTCAATATCTGTTTATATCTGACAGTTCATATCACTTCATGTCCATGATATAGAAAATGCAAATAACATTTATAGCTGCAATACACTTCAATACATAACCCAATGCATTTCGGAACTAAATGTTCCTTCGTCGGGGGTTCTGTTGAAAAACAAAGGAAATGAATAAAGACAACATATTACTTTTGATGCCTTTCCTTACAAACAGGAGCTCAACTCATTTCTTAGTAAATTATTATAATTATTGAAATCAACATTCGAACATTTAATATGGTTTTTAGTCATTTTGAAAAGAGAACAATGATGTGTTCTTACCAAATTGAAAAGTATTGAGAATACTAGGGTACGCGAAATGCCATTGTTCAATAATGCGAGAAGTGTTCTGGATCAAAAAACTGCAAACTCTAGTACCATTTGGTCTTAATGATAAATTAGAGATGGCATGCTTTCTTTGAGGAAATTTCAAGGCACACACAAATACCCTAACACACTATCACACTCAGACACCATGTGAAACGTTTGTTGTCAATACTGTCTTGAACATTCCAAATTTCAACTACTGATTCAGATAAAACATGTGTTAGATTAATGCAATACGATGATGTTCATACGCTGTGATTGTATTTTGGCAAAAATAATGTGACATGCTTTTTACCTGCCTAATCCACGACACAGTATTTATAACACCATATTTACATTTTCTCTTTCAATCTAATTAAGCATGTGAAAACATTCACGCAACATGTGATATTTCTATGAATCCCATCGACAAACAACACCTAAATACCTATGTCCCTTTTCAGTTTCTATTTTTTGAGTTCACATACATCTTTTTTACGTTCGGATGTACTTAAATTCAACAATACAGAATCCTTTCAAAACACGAGCAGATAGACAACAACGTCGTTCTCGCGTTTATTATCTGAGCCTTTGTTTATAAAGTGTTCAGCAGCAACTTATTTTGTTGGTACACAAACTTAATTTTGCTGTACGCATTCTTAACTGGATTAAATGAGAATTATAGAATCGCATCTTTTGAGTCTATACGATAGACATTCTGATTAGTTAATCTTGTATACGGGCGATAGGCTTTCTATGAACAGTCCTCTTTCTTAGTTCTTTGACAAGCGTAAGGTTAAAACTAACTCCGAAGACGGACTCTCTATTCGTGTTACCACACGGAAATGAGAACGCCATTTGCCGGAGCTCGCCGTTTGTGCGGGTAAGTTGTTGTCTATGCCGACTTCTGGATCTTGATAATGCACCAAGTGATATAACGTACGCATTATTAAATACGTCCACCTTTTCATTGTTTACAGTTCATTACATCGAAGAGACCCAATCTTATAATACAAAAAAGCAGTCAGATTGAACTTCCCGCCACCGAGGGTAAGTTGTATCACAATCTATTTTTTCGGAACATCGATGCATTTTACCTGGAATGTACATGTTACTTAGAATCCCCCTCTTTTTATTTCGCAGTAATCGCCCTCACTGGCCTCACAATAGTTGCATCTCTCAAACGACTCCCGTTACACGCAAGTTAGTTACATTTCGCATAAGGTGTTGCTACGGTGTATTTCAACCCCGTATCTCTCGTATGATAGACTAAACAGTTCCCATTCATACTTTCAGGTTGCCATTGTATTTATCTAACCACCTGTGGACACAGGTCAGCCCAAAATCTTGGGTATATAATCCAGTTCCCATATATTACGCAACTGCCACCCAATATACAAAAACCACATCTCTGTTTCTTGTATACAGATCACAACATTATTGAACAATGGCATTTCGCGTACCCTAGTATTGTCAATACTTTTCAATTTGGTAAGAACACATCATTGTTCTCTTTTCAAAATGACTAAAAACCATATTAAATGTTTGAATGTTGATTTCAATAATTATAATCATTTACTAAGAAATGAGTTGAGCTCCTGTTTGTAAGGAAAGGCATCAAAAGTAATATGTTTTCTTTATTCATTTCCTTTGTTTTTCAACAGAACCCCCGACGAAGGAACATTTAGTTCTGAAATGCATTGGGTTATGTATTGAAGTGTATTGCCGCTATAAATGTTATTTGTATTTTCTATATCATGGACATGAAGTGATATGAACTGTCAGATATAAACAGATATTGAATTTGCTAAATTGAAATTGTATACTACACGATTAAAATGTTTTAATGGAATACCTCTTTTTGTTGATGCATGTCAGAGCCCTAGCAGCTATCAGGGGCCAGGACTATTGTCCTCACCATCCCCAATATCATGCTCTGTGTGCGGAGAACCCTGTGCTGTTATGTCCAAAGGGTTTGAGCATGGTAGTGGGGAGGGGTGGAGAGGACTTGTAGCCATGTCCTTTTTCTTCTTTAGAGGAATTTTGTAGCTTGCATCCTCTGAAAGAATGTTCCTTTTAGAAGGTGTTACATCCTTTGCCAATATATGTCCAGTGTCTGGATTAATGTACATTTTCTTTTGCTTAGCATCCATATTCCCCCTCATAATTTCCAGGATAGATTCTGGAGGTGTTTGAAGGGCATCTTATTTTCGGTGCCGAAATTTTCAGTGCCGAGCTGGACCTGTCTTTTTTTTATCCTTTGGAGCTGAAGGTTTCGGTTCCGAGGGTGTCTTTTCTTGGCTCGATCCCGAACTGGAAGGCTTGGAGTGCTGTTTCAGTGCTGAGCCCAAAGGCGAAGCATTAGAAGTAGTATTTTGGTGCTGACCATGGCCAGAAGGCAGAAGTGGCCCAGAAGCCTTCTATTTGGTGGGTGTTAGTTTGATGGACAAGGGGGCTTTGGTACTCACTGTACCCTGTCCCGCTGGAACGTCTTTGGACTCTAGGTCGATCTCCAGTTCTGAGTCCGATTCATGGACAGAGAAGGCCTCCTCCACGTCCGCTGCTGACGCTTCCATATCCTCCTGTTCGGTATTTTCTCAGAAGATATCTGGGGTCTGTTCAATGGTCTGCCACTGCATGTTCCTTCATCGAGCCAGATTGTCTGGCAAAGTCTTTTTCAACCATAATGATCGACAAGCGTCACAATTTTCTTCCTTGTGCTCCAGTGAGAGGAACAAGTTGCAGACTTTACGCAGGTCGGTGTACGAATATTTGGAGTGGCACGAAGGAGAGGATTGAAACGGAGTTCGGTCCATCGGTAGAAGACTTGATATTAGTGACAGAGTGGAACTAACCCACGACGCTCGGCCCGAAGGCTGCCAATAGTTATTCTTGATCAAAGATGAAGATTTTTTAACATTTTCAAAATGCAGAAGATGGTGGAATGCGTACGATACAATACCGACAAGGGTACAGTGGGTTGCGCATCAAGGGTATCACAAAGAAGGGTTTAGAACCAGAGCGCGGCAAACCACATCCGAATCCGATGGCGGAAAACAATCTAACAATGGAGTCGATACCCATGCGCACTATCACTGAAAGGAGTCACCTTACCTCATGACTGAAAAGACTTCTTCAAAGAAAACCAACTTGCAAACATCTGGACCCAACACTAAATGGCAGAAGTGTGCAAAGCATGTGTATCTACAGCACACATGCCTTGAACATAAATATATATGGCAAATGTTACCCTGTTATTATCTGTTTGTGGCATGTAGTGCTGTAGATTCACATGCTTAGCATATGTCCGCCATCTAGTGTTAGGCTCAGAAGTGTGCGAGTGTTTTTCTTCTAAGCAGTCTGGGATATTTCCTTATGCTTTTCCACCTCTCCCCTGCTTACATTTGTAATTCACAAATTACGGCAGACATCCACATGCTCATCCTTGTTGCTCCCACATGGGCCAGGCAACCTTAGTACACAGCATTACTGGAGTTATCAGTAGTCTCTCATCAACTACTACCCAACAGACAAGACCTACTCACTCAGAACCAGGGAGCAGTAAGACACCCAAATCCCAGATCACTCAGTCCTGCCATTTGGCTCTTGAGGATTTAGAATTTGGATATCTAAATCTACCACAAGAATGTATGGATATCTTAAAGGAAACAAGAAGGCTCACAAAACAGGCATGCTATGCAGCTAAGTGGAAGAGATTTGTTCATTACTGTCACGCTAAAGATATTGATTCACTAAATTTATCACCTCGAAACATTTTATGTTACCTGCTTCATTTACAAAATAAATGCAAGGTTAGCTTTTACTGCTTTTAAAAAATACATCTTAGAGCTTTAGCTGCATACCTTCAAAACAAAGTACAAGCCACTATATTCAGAATTCCTGTAATTAAAGCTTTTTTGTTTTACAAGGCCTTAAAAGAGTTATTTCACCTAGGGCTCCACCTACCCCAGTATGGAACCAGAATATTGTGCGAACAAGGTTAATGGGCCCACCATTTGAACCACCTCCGCGAACCCGCAAGTGGCAGGTGGCCCCGTTGCGACATTTCGGGGACTGTCGCGCTGGCTTTTGGTGATTTAGTGGGCTGCCACAGTAAGTGTGAGCCCTCAGCGGTTTTGCGGAGGTGGTCCAGCCAGGTCGGGCGCGGCCTGCAAAATCGCATTGTGAGCCCTGCTTGCCCCCCAGCTCTGCTTCCAGCACTTCCTCTCCAGCCATAATCATCCCTTAACAAGGGGCTCTTAACAAGGGTGGCACACAGTGAAAAAAAGGAAAAACAAACGGAGCATTGACCTTTTTAATACCCAAGCTCCTTTATTAACATCAGTTGACCCTCAGCTCCCACATACCCTCTCCCCCTGCCAACAGCACAAGAAGCCCAGCAGTAGGTAGGCAAAGGAAGGGGTGAGAGTTGGTCGGCCTTGGGCCCGAGAGGAGCCAGATAAACCAGCAAAAAGCGCATATGAAAAAAGATAAAAGACAAATAGCATAAAGGAGCTACAGCACAAGCGGTCCTGCCATGCGCAGGCAAAAGGGAAAAATCTCACAAAGGAGCAAGGTTTAGGAAGATCTGAGGAAAGAAAAAAAAACAAAGGAGCAAGGATCAAGCAAAGCTCAAGGAAAGAGCTAAGCGAAGTGAGGAAAAAGTATAAATCAAAAATCACTGGTATTCCACCCTGGCCCCATACCCTTCATCTTTTACCCAGGTCCTAACGACATCTCAAACTAGCTTTTGCAAAGGGCTCAGCAGCTGGAACAAGCCGGGCTCCCAGCCCAGCTCCAGGTAGTCTCTAGGTGGGTCCTAGTAGGGCAGGGCACCAGCCAACACTCACGCTTCAGGCAAACACCTGGTTTGGTCTAAATACACCCATCATGAGGTCAGGGAAAGCCAGAAGCGGGGAAAAAATTCAAGGCATTCCCAAGAAGGAAAAAAGGGGCTCACAAGGCATGGACCATACAATTAAATCACCTGAGATAGAGTAAGGGACCCAGCCAGTGATTGATACAACTAAAAATGGAGAGATGCCCAAGCCGACAACCACCATACCTGCTACAGTCGCCACGGATATCGCAAGTTGACAGGCCCCAGCTACAGAGTTAAACCAAGACACGGACAAAGAAGGAACCAAAGAAGGAAACAAAAAAAGGAGACAAAGAAACAGAGCTGTCAGCACCTGCCGCCACACCCGCCGTGTGCAGTGCACTCCCAGCCACCCTTTTGTGTTCACAAGCCAGTGAAACCAGCCCCCCTGCCTCCCCCCCAGCAACAGGGATTTTTTTCTACATCAGAGGGTGCTTCTGTGAGCTGTTTAAACTGTGCTTTACTAGGGCCTGTGCACTTCGTTTTTTGGCCAGCAGGGGGAGTAAAGTTTTATTCAAACAGTATTGTTAGATTTTAAGTTAGTGAGGCCCTTACCTGCTGAAGTCCAAAGTGTGGATTGAGCCTGTCTGTCTCCTGGGATATTCTGAACAGGAAAAGCAGCTTCCAACTCCCTGGCCAGCAAACCTTGTCTGAGGTCGCTCGGACCTTATATGGTCTGCTAGTGGTTGGTACATGTCTACACTGATTGGTGGTTGTATCTGGTGTTTCTATTGGATTAGGGTTAATGTCACCATAGGTTGGGTATTTGAGGGTTCTGATTGGTTTCTGGGTCTGTAATTCAATCATTGTAGGGTTGGGGCTAGGGTTAGGATTTCTATTGGAAGTAGGGACTAGGGCTTCCTATGTTATTGGTTGTTGGGAGTAGGGTGGGACTAGGGCTAGGGTTAGACCTTTAATTAGAAGTAGCGATTAGGGCTTCTGGTGTGATTGGTTGCTGGAATAGGTGTGGGACTTAGAGTAGGGTTAGGCTTTCTATTGGAAGTAAGGACTAGGGCTACCTGTGCCATTGGTTGCATGGACTACTGGTAGGGCTAGGGCCTTTATTGGACGTAGAGATCAGGGTTTTTGTACTGATTGGGTGCTTGGACTAGGGCTAAGATTGGCTGTAAGGTCCTGGTCTCCTATTGGTTCCAGAATTTAGGGCTAGTGTTGTGATTGGATAGTATTATGGCTAGGGTTCCCATTGGCTGAAGGGGTTACCTGATTACTAGGGCTATAAAAAAGGCCAGGCTTAGGGTGTCCCAGGCCGGGCATCGAGGCTAAGAGCAGTTTCCTGTTTGAGCCTGTTAAGGGCAGAGAGGACAAGGGCAGTTTCCTGTTTGAGCCGGTTTGAGACTAGGGCCAGAAATGCTTCCCTTTTTCTCATTTAGCAATACCCAGCCCACACCATCCACATCCACAAACAGAGCAACACACTCACACCAAATGTACACCATGCACAACACTATGCACAGATTAATGTACCAGCATGCACTACAAACCCAACCAAACCACATCGACACACCCTACTATCACAACTACCACACATATCCACCCTCACCTACAAACAGTACACAACTCTATCCTATACCACTAACCAATACACTCATCGCTAACACAACGCCAATCAACACCATACATAACTACATCCCATTCAGACACATTCTCCCTGCTGTAATTACACCTAACAGACCACCTTTTATCACTAACAAACGTATAATCATCCTTCCATCAGTTGTCCAACAAACACCCTCCTCTCCCTTCTACCATAATAACACTAACGCACAACACACACACTGCACACCACCACACTTTGTAACTCTTGCAACAAACCAGTCTAAGATAAATACTCTCACCTCTACTTCATTCCCTCCTACACACAACATACACTCTACTCATAAACACATCACCGCCCCCTCTACGTCACATCCTCCTCTCACAAACAATACTGCACAACCAAATCCATTGCATGAAACATATACATCAGCACCCTTTTTCACTACTCCTCAAAAGCAAAACATATCACACACAACAGCACAACAAGATCTTCAAAGCGAAACACCTCATAATACTTACCATCACAAAATACAAACATATACCCACCTTTCAAACCACACAAAGGAACAAACTCCAATGCCAAGCTTTCACTCTTCCACCACACCTAACACAGATACAGCAATACAGCACCTCTCTTCTAACCGCCTCTCATCCATTGGACAATTTAGAACATTACTACATGACCCAAATGCTGCATCACCTCCCCTGACTCATACACCTTCCGCCTTAAACACACACAAAAAATATAAGCAACATGCCACATGTTACAACTTTGCTTCCCCATGTCTACTTCACAACAATGTTACACCACAAAAGCAACACAGCTCCAACTCACTCTCAAACACCTTCTCCAACACATACACATGCAGACCCATCAAAATGTCTTCTTAACATGCTGGAGGAGGAACACGATACGGAACAGCTACACGATTGCTATCCTAATACAGCTAATACCAGCACTAAAAACACACCTGCTACAAACCCACACAATACTGATCACTCTTCTACCAAACAAAGTCCCACTATCACCAAAGGCCACTCACTAAACTGTCTACTAATAAATGCTCAATCCCTCTCTAAAAACAAGCATCACATCTACGACCTTCTCACCGATGCAAAACCAGACATACTATTCATAACCGAATCATAGTTGGGAGAAGATATGGCTCTAGTCCTGCATGAAGCTATTCCTCTAGGCTATCAAATAATCACTCAAAATTGTATAGCCAAAAAAACGAGGTGATCTAGCTGTTTTATTCAGGCAAACAATACATATCACTAAAATTGACAACATCTCCATAAAGAATTGTGAGGCTCTTCTAACAAGATGCAATCCTACACCGTCTTCCTCCTGTAACTTCCTGCTCCTTTACAGACCTCCACCTAGCAAGGCAACATTCCCAGACGCACTTCTAGACACAGTTTCAAACCTGCTAACAATACACTTCAACCTATGCGTTCTGGGTGACCTTAACATTTGGTTTGATAAGCCCAATATGACCCATCCAAAAACTGTAATCACCGGCATAGACGCATTGAACCTGCATCAGATTGTCCACAATCCGACACACACCGCTGGACATATCCTAGATGTCATTTTTGCTAATACTGAACTAGTTACCTTTCAAACTATAACTCCAGTCACATGGTCAGACCACCACTTGCTTGCCTTCCAACATAAAACAACACTAAGCGACTCACCTAAAACTACCTTACATCCATCCACCTAACGGCCGTGGAACAAACTCAATTGGGAATACTTGGAAACCCAACTAACATCCAGTACAAATCTGGAAAGCATAAATTGTGTTCAAAATCTATATGAGTGGCTTCAGGAAGCTTTTGACATCCTGATACCACTCAAAACCACACAACAGAACAACAGAAAAAAGGGCCTTGGAGAAACATATAAATAAAATACATAAAACAACAAATTAGAAAGCTGCAACGTACCTGGCTCAAAACAAGACAAACTTCACCTACAGAAAATTAACAGATTATACAATTCTGCTATCAAAAAAGCTAAGAAAAGGTACTATTCAGACAGAATTCAAAACGCTAAATGTGCAAATAAAGAATTCTATAAAATACTCAATGAATTTTGCAAACCAAATTGCCTAGAAGGAACTCATCCTGTTACTCAAGATTTCACAGACAAACTGGCAAATCATTACACGGACAAAGCAGACACATTGGAATCGTACTTAAAACAGAAACAAAGCACCAGCACTAACCCTTGTACAAAACAACAATCCAAGAATGCTCTAATCAAGCCTCTTTGTTCCTTCCAACACATCTCACACAATGAATTTATGAACCTGGTCAAAGCAAGCAGGCCTGCCGGCAGCCCTTCTGACCCCTGTCCGCCACAAACTTTCAAGATAATTCTTTTAACAACCTCTGCTGCCACTCCAATAAGAAGAATCATCAACGATTCCTTAACTACTGGAATATTTCCAGAAGAACTCAAAAAGTCATACATACGCCCTTTACTGAAGAAAACAAACTTGGACCCGCTGAACCCTGACAACTACAGACCCAATAAAAATGGACCGTTCCTGGGCAAACTGATAGAAAGAGCAGCGTTCGCCCAGATGTCACAATTCATTGAAGAGAATGACATACTTTCAGACTTCCAAACAGGATTCCGTCCGGGAAGAGGCACTGAATCTGCCCTCCTTGCTATCTGGGATGACCTAAAGAGTACAGTTGACCGCAACAGGGTTGCTGCGCTACTCCTCTTGGACCGCTCAGCTGCCTTTGACACGGTTGACCATGACACTCTGAAACAAAGACTTCATGAAGCCGGCATAGAGGGAACTGCCCTAGACTGAATAGCGTCCTACCTTCGAAACAGAACTAATGTCATCCATACCCCACCTTTCTCGTCCAAACCATACTCCATGAAAGCAGGGATCCCTCAAGGTTCTTGCATCTCGCCCATGCTTTTCAACATCTACATGAAGTCATTACCAGTACTGTTCAATAAATTTCACCTCACGCGCTATAACTATGTAGATGACACACAAATACTCCTTCAACTGGAATGCCCCAAAGACATTGGAAAATCACCAATTTTCAGCTGTCTCAGGGCCGTGGATCAGTGGATGACCTGGAGCCATCTCAAATTGAATGCTTCAAAAACTGAAATACTCACGTGTGGCGATTGGAACCATTACAACCCGCTTGCCGCATGGCCTGATGAACTGGGATCACTGCCTAAAGTATCGAAGGAAGTAAGAAACCTCGGAATGACCATGGACTCCAAGCTGTCGATGAATGCCCAAGTGGATAAACTAGCAAGATCAAGTTTTACTACTATAAAAACGCTGCAACAAATTTTCCCTCATTTGGGATTTCCACACAAGGTCCAAGCTACCATCTCCCTTGTTCTGTCCAAACTCGATTACGCCAATAGCCTCTACCACGGATCACCTTTAATGACCATGAAAAGACTACAACGGATTCAAAACTTGGCTGCCAGACTACTCTTTCATATCAAACCGCGAGAACACATCTCCCCTGCCTTGAAAGCCCTGCATTGGTTACAGGTTGCCAGAAGATCCACGTTCAAGCTGCTTTGTATCACCCACAAATCAATACATGGAATGGGACCGCTCTACATCTGGAATAAAATCACCAAACACATTCAACAAAGGAACCTCCGCTCTAAAGGAGCATCTCGCCTCAAAATCCCACCATACAAGAAAAAAACCATGGGTGGCACATCCTTCTCTATTCAAGCAGCCAAACTATGGAACTCTTTACCCCCCAACATAAGGTCCACCGACAACCACCTTATCTTCAGAAAACTACTCAAGATTTGGCTCTTCCCCACATAAGCACTATACGCAAACAGAAATTTACAGCATATCCCTCTGTATACAAGCATTTTTTTCACTATAGATATGTACCTATCTTTGTGTATTACTTTGTATAAACATGTAAAATAATTATGTTGTTGAGAGAAAAACAAAAATAATAATAAATAAATAAAAATCATCTTTGGTCCACATGTACATACTTCCATTGTGCATCTATGTACCTTTCATGTACTTGGATATGTGTGTTACTTTTCTCCTGAAAAAGCATATCCAATGCACTACCCTATTTCTCATCCTGTGCCTCTAACAATATCTTTAATCTACATATACTTACCTCCTTTATGTATCTATATACTTTCAATGTAATTATAGATCTATACATTTATCACTTTCTTCTAATTTAGCATTTCCAATGCACTACCCTATTTTTCAGCCTATACTTCGCCCAATATATCTTCTAGCCCAACCTTCTGACTCATCTCAAACTTCTACTACTCCTTCCAATGCACTACCCTATCTCTCATCCTATACATCTATCAATATATCCTCTACATCCACTCTCTCATTTATCCCAAACCCCATACCACTACTATGATTGCCAAAATAACCCTTTCTGGACTCTCTCCTACTCTACCCCTCCATCATCTGACACCTCTTTTACTATACTCTGAGTAATCCCCTCCTAAACTCTTGTTTACTCATCCAAAAGCCTCCTCCTTTTGCTAAGACCTAAAAAAATTGTTTTTAAACTTTCACTCTTTTATCCCTCCACTATCCTTTTCAATCGAAATTAACAGACTAACATGTTCACTTCTCAAATTCCATATTTAACTATACTAATATACTACCCAAATAACTGAATAACATATCCACTACTCAAATTACTTCATATTTTTTTTAATTTTTACTATGCTAATTTTCAACAGTAATCCTTTATGGGTTCCGGAGTGGCGTGCTACTCACCAGAAAAGCGATTCCACACCCATCAGGGGTAACAAGTGCTATATGAATGCAAATCTTTCTTTCCCTTTTATCCCTCCGCTATCCTTCTCACTCCAAGTAACTGACTAATATCCACCACTGAAATAACTTCATATTTCACCATATTAATTCACCACTAATCCTTTGGGGGCTTCCTGAATAGCGTGCGTCAACAAGCGCTATATAAATACTAACCTTTGTCCTCCTCTATCCTTCTGCTATCATTCCAAATCCAAATAACTGACTAACCTATCCACCACTTAAAATGTACTTGCATGTTTCACTATACTAATTCAACACTATTCCTCTATGGGTCCCGGAGTAGCGTGCTACTCGCCGAAAAAGCGCTTCAACGCTTCGTCAGGGGTAGTAAGCGCTATATAAATGCAATTACAATACAATACAATACTCAGGTGCCAAAGTCAGCAAGCAGGCACTGATTACAAATTTCCTAAAAGTATGCCACAGACTTCCGCCCATGAGCCACATGGTCAATGTGGACCATAAGGACGTGCAGCAAAGAAATAACAACACTGATCCCCAACGCAAAGGCAAAGGGGACCTTTTACACAGCAGCTGTCATATCCCAAACAAAGAAAGTCAGGGCATGGGAACAAAAGATCACTTCTCCCCCTCAGTGAAAAGGCAAACACGCAAACTACTAACCAAGACCCTTTAGCATCTATGCCCTCAGCTCCACACGCCTTTCACCAAAGGCACCACCATCAGCTTGTCGAGGCTCTAGTCCACACCCAGTCGGACCTGAGCTGGGACCTATTAATCAGCCAAACGTCCGCTCTAGACCAACAGCAACTGCAAAAGACAACCCCAAAAAATCGAGGATGACTCAATGTATCCGCCAAACAACATTTTAAGCCCATTTGCATCATCTCATTCCTCCCTTTCTTTGGCTGCCCTATTAATCGCTGGAACAATCGGGGTCAGTCACAGCCCACACCCAAGACATCAAAACTCTCGCCCTGTCACCATTTCCACACAAAACAACACAGCAAACGGGACAGGAATCACTTCTAACCAAAGAAAGTGGGCACTTGCCAAGTGAAACGAAATGTCAACACCAGCCTCAGCAACTGCCCCCACAGCTCAACCCAAAAACGAACAACTATGTATGACCAAGAATCAATTGGACCAATCGGACCAACTAGAGCAATTGGACTGTTACCAGATAAAAATACAGACTGGCTCCTTATCATCTGCTGTATGGTCCCACCAGCTAAACACCATGGAAACCATCGGAAAGACAATGACATATCATGCAGACAAGCTAGACACCAAGGTCGAGCTCCTAAACATCTTAGCCATCCACGTTCAGGGGATAGAACAAAAGCTGCATGCTCTCAACACCATGATTGCGAATGGTCCAGTATGACCGGGACACTACATACCACAGGTATCACTGCCCCCACATTATTGACAAATTAGCAGAGGTACCAAACTTAATGGGAGATTTGCTAGGGGCAGTTAGGGACCCCCCAACCAGAGTCCAAATTGGTAAAAGTCTGTGAACACAAGGCATTCAGGAGAGAAGGTCGGGTGAGCCCCCAGACCTCAAGGAGCTATTGTCTCAGAGAAAAGGAGACAGACAATGCCAGTGTGCGGGCAAGCTCACCCATTCTCAATGCCCGAGCGAGCGCTGCCAAGCAGGCGCACTAGACGTGTCACTTAACCATCACTGTTTGCAACCGACAGCAAAGCCCCAATTAGATAAAATAAGTATCCTCCCTCTCAAAGAGGGAAAGAAAACGCTTGAGGATAGCAAGGAAAAGCAAACCAAATAAACAGGGGCCAAACGTAAGGTTATTACAATCCACAACGTTAGCGGAGAAGGACAACAAAACAGAGAAGGATAACTTTGAACAAAGCAACAGGAATGTTGTCTGCACCAAGGATCATTCCACCCGTTTCAAGCAGCCCCTAACAACAAAAACATGCAAAATCGCCAAGAAAGAAAACATACAGCATATTCAATCCTCTGGAAATACGGGAACCAAAGAAATCAGCACTCTTTGTCACCCAAAAAAACAATATCACACTAACACCCTGAGATAAAACGACCAAAGCCTGCACATCCAGCCCACAGGAGGCTGCTAGCAACAGGCTAGCTGTCTTGGAAGAGACGCGCAACAACGAAGAAGTCAAGATAAGAGCACACCCCCTGGGAGGCATGGAGGCCAACTCAGCCATAAACCTCCAAAGCACCCAACAAAACAGTGTACGACTTCACCCAAATGTAATCTCAAACTACTCAGAGCCTATTGAGGCAATAACAGAGACCCGCAAGTGACTGAGTAAACAAATCATACATTGATCTTCCCAGCAGAAGCCACAAAAAGATTGAGCTTGTTCCACATTACATCTCTAGGGGAGCTCATGACATCTTGAACAGGAGCGCTTTATTAAAACTACTTGAAGTCCTACCAGCCCTGAGCCACATCAAAACCAGTGACCTGGAAAGTATTGTGTTCAAATCGAACCCCAATCAAACTGGCCAAGAAATTACAATAGCAACCTGGACAGATTACTACGATGTTGAACAGATTTGGCGACACAGGGAGTCCTTTTCTAAATGGGGCATTGAGCTAAAAAAGGTGGAGCACCTCCTCTACCGAAGCCCGTTACAACAACCAAATCGAACAACGGGTGTTTTAAAAGGCGCAAACGGCCCTAAGGAGTTTGCTATAATGCACGGCGATGGCCATACAACAAGAAAAATTACGATCACAATACCTCACCCCGAGACCGCCAATCCCGTGGCTAACCCGCAGGTGATCGCCCCAACTAGGAACTACGGAGATGCATGAAAAAAAACACGAAAGGACTCTAAAAAAATCCAGTGCTGCAAGATCTGTTCTTGGAATGTGAACGGCTTAAACACAAAATTTGAAGAGGCTGACTTTGTACAGTTCATTTTACAGCATGACATACTCCTAGTACAAGAAACGTGGCAGACCAAAAACACCAATGGCAGGCTACAAAGAATACCTCAACCCAGCCATAAAAGATGCAAAGCACGGAAGGGCTAAAGGCGGCCTATCGACCTTCATTTCAACTGATATTTCTTGGAAAGTCACCGTTATTGGCCTGGATTCCCCCTGGATGCAATGTATCAAACTCGAAGCTTCGCCCTCGACCAGCTTGCTTACTCTGGACATCTACAGCCATCCCGCAGATAAGCAAAAGGGGCACAGAATCCAGCAACTGATCGCCCCTCTCGAAACTCTAAAACGTACCTACCCACAGGCCAACATAATATTGAAAGGGGATTTCATCATGAACTTACTGCAAGGAGAGGAAAAAAACGTATTGGGCGTTATACAGGCAAGACAGGGCAACAAAAGCAGACGGGACACCCTGGGCAAGAGACCTTTTCCTGGACACGCTAAACTGAAGAGGTCATCTGGACACTCCCACAGCATTCACAGGAGTGACAAATAAAACAGTCACAACCATCGAATTCACCTTGGCGGACCTTGACCTTTTTACTTTTATTTCCGACTTCCAAATAAAGGAAAGAGCAGAAAGCGACCACCATCCTCAAACCTTTACACTTACCAACATATTAATAAGGCCAAATAAAGTTGAGGCCCTATCATTTTCAACTCAATCCTATAATTTAAAACGACTTACCTTGAATGAGGGCAATTTAGATACCATCATGGGGACATGCCTCTCACTACTGGCATCATCGGAAGTCGAACCGCACTGTATAGAGGCCTGGGAATCGTTTATCAACAACTTAAATAAAAAAACATTCTAAAAAACAATAAAGCCCATAGAACTACCGGGGCAGCCTGGTACACAAACTATCTGAGGACAACAAAATACATCTGCACAAACACCTAAGATCACTGCGAACTCGGGGCTCAGATTTAACACAACAGACCCTCACATCAATAGCAAAAATGAAAAGAGATCTAAAAAAATAGAAGTCAAGGCGGCAAAGCAAGCATACAACGAACAATTCTGGATGAAACTACTCCACGCCAGTAAGCAAAGAAATTCCAAACTTTTCTGGCCAAACATCAACTTCTTATTATACGGCAAAAAACGACATTTCAACTCAGATATAACAGAACACACATGGACAGCCCACATCAAAGCCATTTACAATATGACCTCACTCTCAGGTGAGTGCAACACTCCTAAATTAGCCATAGCAAAGGGGATGGACGCCAGTGAGATAACAAGTTCTAAGGTTCACAGACCGAGAACCATCAAGAAAACAGACACCAAAATTGGCAAATCACCACCCAAAAACCCACTTCATTACCGACAAAATCTAACGGAGGACAATTTCCATCCAGAAGCCCGGGAATCAACAAGGTCAGAACCAACAGACCACTATCCACAGATTACACAAAAGCAGGTATTGAACACCATAAACACCTGAGACCGGATGGGTCACCGAGGCCAAATTGCCTGCCAACGCATTAATCAGAAACGATCCATCATTCTGATCCGGCCACCTAACTCGTGTGTTTACATACATCTTAGAGTCCAGTACCATTCCAGATTCCTGGCGAGGAAGCATCTTACAACCCATATATAAATCAGGGTCACGCTCCGACCCATATAATTACAGACTGATAGCACTCATCGATGTTGAGGCAAAAATCTATGCATCCAACTTGCTGGCAGATCTTGAGGACTGGATCAGTAGCATAATCGTCATTACGAAAACACAAACAGGTTTTCGGGCAGGGATGGGCAGTTTGACGAATAGATCCATAGTCACATTTATGGCCAATCAAATTATCACTAAATCAAACATCCTCTACGCGTGCAGTGTAGACCTGAAAGCAGCCTTTGACAAAGTGCCCAGACTCAAGCTTTGGGCAAAAATGAAATCTTGGGGAATTCCCACTAAACTACTAGAGGCAATTATTAATCTTTACTCTCAAACATGGTTCCAAATAAAAAAAGTGGACCGGCGAAGTCTAACCAATGAAATTCCAACCACCAATAGCTTAAAACAGGGGTGCTTGTTGGCACCTTGTTTATTCAACATCTACACAGCTGACTTGGAGGAAAATCTTCGTTCAACACAAGGTGACCCTCCAAAACTGGGTAATACCCCCATAGCAAGTCTTTAATATGCGGACAATAACGTCCTACTCTCTCAAACCCCGCGAGGCCTGCAGCAGCTGATTTCCCAACTAGCAGCATACACCATCTCTGCTGAATTAGCAATCAACCGTCAAAAAACGAAGGTTGGGGGGCGTGGCTAGCAGCCGGAGGGAATGGTCGCTTGTTAACGCGGCTCCCGGCCCTCGCCCGACTATCCGCCCCATAGATCCGCTGCCTGACTGGAGACACCCCTAAAATCGGGGAGTCCCCAGCGCAAACGTATGGTGCACATCTGTGCTGCAGCACTGACCGGACGGTGGACGCCGTGAGGGAGAGAGTCCTTGGGGAGAGGCGACCCCCGTTGCTGGCAAGATGGCGCCCACTGTGGAGGCTCGGCCTGGAGACGAGTCGGCCCCTGAGATCTGAGGCGTGACTGAGTGGCCCCGTAGGAGCGCGGCGCACCCCTCCAGCATACATCGGAGCGGGTTGGATGTCATCCGCGACTGCTGGAGACCCCCCCTCATCCACTGGAGGACCCCGCGCGGAACGAGCTGCTGGTCCCCGCCCACGCCCCGGGGAGACAATCACGCAACGTCCCGGCTTTGCGGCCTAGGTGGTTTGGTGGCCCGATTCAGGATCTCCCTACCCCTGGCACCAGCGGCAGTCATCTCCGCCCAGGCGCCCTGACGGCCATCCACTGCGCTGCAGAGATTGGATGCTGGCTCCCTGCTCTCACGGAGTGGACGGATTCCAGACAACGGCGAACAAGGCCTGGGGCGCCTCGAGGTGTTCGAGCGGCGGGTCCCGCCTACGTCACGGATCCGGCGGACGGGTCCTGTAACTCCCGTCGAGCCTGGAATCCCTGTTCGTGCTTTTGAAGGTACTGGCCCCTATTTACAGCGCTACTGCCCTGATGCTGGGAAACTTTTAGACCTCGGCTGGAGGAGTCCGTGCCTCTCCCTATTCCCTTACTCGAGGTGACCTGGGACTAGATGAACAGAGCCCCTGCTCACTACCCAGGCTGACTGGATACCGGATTCCCCGGAGTCCTCCGTACTGTAGGAGGCTGTCTTTACCTGGACGGGAGCCCACATTGCTAGCCCCAGGTAGAATCGGAGCAGCGGAGGCCGGCTTGCCGCTTACCTTGAACACTGTCGAGACCAAGTGGGACATCATTGACCCGCACAGGCCCTCTCCCGTGATCCCCCAGTGGTGGCCCGGCTGGGAAGACTGGTGACGGACGGCTGCGACCAGGGGTGGGGCCACCCCCCTGAATTGCGAACTGCCTCGAATCAAACCTACTGCTTTAACGGGCAGGTGTCGTAGTTCAAAATGGCATCCAACAAAGGGGCCAGGCCGCCCAATCAGAGGCAAATCAATAAGCTCTCCAGGGGCCCTAAAGGGGACGGTAAGGACGCGACTTCGTCCGGTGACCCAAACCCATGTCCCCCTCGTCGGGAGCGAAGTCTCTCACCCTAGAAGACGTCATGGAAGCGATAGCTGGGGTCCGGACCTCCCTGGAAACCCGTATTGCCTCTGTCAATATAGAAGTGACCCTCCTACGGGCTGACCTTCGTAAAATGGACACGAAGGTCAAGGATGTCAAAATCAAAACCGCGGCTCTCATGGACGACACCTCCACCCTCCAGCAACAGGTCGCCCTACTTCAACAACAGCAGAAACAAATGAGTGACCAACTGGACGATTATGAGGGAAGGGCTAGACGGAACAACATCCGTATCCTAGGCGTTCCGGAGCGGATGGAGGAGCCAGCGGCGGACCTCTTTGTCGAAGACCTAATCACTAAACACCTTCAACCAAAACATCTCTCGAATTATTTTTCAATCGAGCGAGCGCACAGAGTCCCGGGAGGGAAACCAAAGTCCGGGGCCCCTCCCCGCCCCATCATTGCGAGGGTCTTCAACTTCCGGGACCGTGACACCATCCTCCAGACGGCTAGATTGGGGCCGCCCTTACGCCTGGACAACGCTCGTATTACGATGTTTCTGGACTTTACGGTGAAGGTGCAGGCCCGAAGACGCAGCAGGCCCGAAGACGCAGCTTCCTGAAGGTTAAGAGGGCACTGCGTGATAAACAAATAAAGTACTCCATGCTCTTTCCTGCGAAGTTACGGGTGGAAATGGACGGTAAAGCGGGATTCTTTTTGTCGCCGGACGAAGTGTGGGACTGGATTGAGGGATGGCGTAGAGTCGAGAGGTCCCCAGGGACGCGTAACTCTCCAGACAAACGTTCACAGGATGGCCAGTTGCCGGAAAGCCAGGAACTTTTTACTGGGACTAACAACGTAGCGGAATATTCTGCCTTTGATATGCTGGGAATATTTGGGCGGCTTCCTGCTAGTTCTACCACATCAAACTTACTTCCTTGGTTTCGTTGCTGTTATGGACGGCGAGATGCGTCCTGCTGTATGACTTTGCTCCCGAGAGGCTTTTCCACAGGTCCAGTTCAGGCTGTCCATGTTGACTGTAAAGTATCTTTTCTAATATGTGAATGTTGCACCTAATCAGGTTCTGGCTTTGCTCCAGGTATTTCAATTACCACTCTACAGATATCGGGCGAGCGGCTTCACCGGCTCACCAGGTACCCCTGATATGGTTGGGAGGTCGACAGGCACTCTGCCTAGTTGGGGTGTGGATAGTTCTAAATCCGCGGGCAGGGAAGCAGGGAGGGGGGTAGGGTTGGGGGGTGGGGGGGCACGATTTTGGTTTTGTTGTTGTGTTTATGTTCCTTTGTATCCTTAGCAGAGTCCTTTTCTGTCACGTTGCACTGCTCCTCCTAGGTCCACTACAGATGTATAGGCCACCATGGGTGTTACCTTTTTCTAGTCCTGCTCCTATGCCTCGTTTGTTCCCGGCGTCCCGGTGGCCCGGGCGGCCTTTTTTCCACTTCTTCCATGTATTCCACCTGATCCACCACTATGACGCAGTTCCTCGCTAGAACCCTAACGGTCCTGTCCTGGAATGTTAATGGGTTGGGGCACAAGATTAAGAGAAGCGTAGTCCTCCAATTTCTACGGCGGTACTCCCCCGATATCATTCTGTTGCAGGAGACGCACCTGGTGGGTAATACCTGTCAAGCTCTCCAGAGAGGGGGTTACAAACTGCTGGCTCACGCGGGGTTCACTTCCGGATCCCGCGGCACTGGGATTCTGGTTAGGAAGAGCCTCGCACTCACTCACTCAAAGATATTGGCTGACCCATTGGGCCGCTTTGCTGTAGTTGAGGCCACTTGGGAGGGGCGTCCCCTGAACATAGGCTCTGCTTACCTTCCATCTACACTAGTCCGAGACTCCCTTAAAGAGCTGGGCGCTCTGCTGTTGAGCCTTCCCGTGGGCACACTCCTGATCGGGGGGGATTTTAATACCACAATGTGCGACGACCTAGACCGCAGACCTAAGCGTAGCTCCCACCGGCTGAGCTCGGACTTGTCCGACTTCGCGCACGCCATGGGGCTAGAGGACATGTGGCGCCATCACTACCCAGATACGCCGTATTTCACACATTACTCCAACGCACATAATAGTATGTCTCGGATTGATTATTTATTCTGTCCCACCGCAGATATTGGTAGCTTCATCCGCCCGAAAGGTCTTCCGCGAGGCATTTCCGACCACTCACCCCTTAGTGTGGAATTAACCTATAATCGCCAATACACGAGAGGTCCCATTGTCATAAACCCCTGGCTTATGCAGCCCCCTGATATTAAAGACGCCTTGACGGAGCGCACTGAACTTTATTTTGCTGAAAATGTCGGCTCTGTGGACTCGGCGGTCACACTCTGGGAGGCATACCTAGCGGTAGTAAAGGGCGAGGCACTGGCTCTTAAGATGGGTTACCTACGGAAGCATAGTGAACAGATCCTTCAGGCTGAATCTGACCTCCTCCGCCTTGAGGCGTCCCATAGCGCAGCCCCCTCGGATGACACCGCTTGCCGTCTCCGTACCCAGCAATTAGCTTACAAAGCGCTAGCACAGGAGAAGGCACAAGCGCGACTGCTTCACACGCGTCACCATATATACGAATTTGGGGACAGTGCCGGAAAAATACTCGCGTGGCAGAGCGGCATGAACAGGGATCCAGATAGGTGTCGTCCATCACTAGACCAGACGGATCCACAGTTGTGGATCCACGAGACATCGCGGAGGCTTTTGCCGACCATCTGGAGCAAGTTTATACTGCGGGCACATGCTACACGCCAGAGGAGTCCAGACAGCTTCTGGATGAGATGCGACTCCCCGTTATCTCGGACACCGATAGAGAGGCCCTGGACGCCGACCTCACGGCAGAGGAGCTCACCACGGCACTCCTTGCCGTTAACTCCGGCAAGGCTATGAGCCCCGATGAAGTCCCCATTGAATTCTTGAAGGGCATGGTCCCGGAAATTGTTCCCCATCTTCGAAATATGTTTACGGAATGCCGTGACAACGGCATTCTCCCGCTTGCTCAAAGGCTGGCCTCCATTGCGGTCATCCTCAAGCCAAATAAATCACCCACCGACTGCGGCTCTTACAGACCGATCTCCCTAATTAGTGCGGAGGCAAAGGTCCTGGCTAAACTGCTAGCGAATCGCCTCCTTCTGGTACTTCCCTCCCTAATACATGACGACCAGTCTGGTTTCGTCCCAGGTCGCAACACGGCCTTAAATCTACGCAGAGTTCATAATGTCATGAGTCGCCAATCCATTATACAGCAAGATGCGGCCATCTTGTCCCTTGATGCCACAATGGCATTTGACTCGATCGAATGGCCCTATCTTTTTGAGGTCCTGCTCCGCTTTGGTTTCGGACCCCACTTCATTGGCTGGGTGTGGCTCCTATACACAGACCTTTTGGGCCAAGTCCGGGTCAACAACCACACGTCTCGTCGATTTCGCCTCCACAGGGGGACCGGACAAGGCTGCCCCTTGTCCCCGCTGCTGTTCGCCCTCACTCTCGAACCCCTAGCCCATTGGGTCCGGACAGACGTCTCCATCAGAGGCCTATGCTGGAATGATATAACGGACAAAATTTCCATGTACGCTGACGACATCCTGATATACGTGTCCTCCCCCAATCCTCTATAAACAGTTTATTTCATGTCCTTACCAATTTTGGGAAGTACTCAGGATACTCGATTATCTGGACGAAATCCACATTGTACATGCTGCATGGCCCCCCACCCCGTTTACCCCGAGGGTTTTCCATTGCAGTGGCTACTGATGGCTTTACCTACCTCGGTATCTATGTTACGCCTGATCCTAAGGTATTCCATGATCGCAACTTGTTGGGCCCTCTGCGCAGACTTCACAGCGACGTTGCCCACTGGCGGTCCCTCCCGCTCTCCCTTCCAGGCAGGGCGGCATTGTTCAAAATGCTAGCACTCCCGCGCTTCCTGTATGTTTTGCATAATTGCCCCTTCTTGGTTCCGGACTACTATTTCCGTAACGGTAGAGAGTGAGCTCCGTCTTTTGTTGTGGGACGGTGGAGCTGCCCGTATTGCCCTTTGTAAACTTTTTCAGGGTTGGTACGATGGAGGCGTAGCCTTACCCAACCTCCGTCTCTATTATGGGCGTCGCAATTGGTGGCTGTTAATCATTGGATCCATGGGTCGCCCGTGAACCCGGCCTTCCTCCTAGATAGATGTCAGACTGGACAGGAAGGATACCTCTGAGCCCTCTACAGCAAACCGGCTAGGAATAGATATGTCGGACCCATGGCTCACACGGTTGCGGTGTGGCATAAGGCCAACAAACGCTCGGGCTGGACGGACACGATTACTAAAGCAACGCCCTTGTGGTCATCACAGCGTCTAAGCTCCCTCTGCTTCCTCCAGGGATTCGACAGGTGGGACGCTATAGGGATTTCGGAGGTGGGGGACCTTATTCATAAGGGTAAACTACTAACATTTAGTGACCTACGGGCCAAATACTCCCTCGCACTCACAGAATCTTTCCGTTATATGCAAATCAAACACGCCATTCTGGCCGCCATCCCGGATCTCACTTCCATACCTGCGACCTCCCCCTCAGAGGATAGGTTATTGTCCGAACCCCTCCCCGAGAAAGCCATCTCCTACACATACCGCAAGCTTTGTAATAATCTCCCTGATCCATTTCAATCACTGCGGACTAAGTGGGAAGCGGACCTGGGTCCCTTGGATGAGGAAGATTGGCGATCAGCCCTAATGTCCCCTAGAGAATCGGCTATCTGCCATAAGTTCAGACTGATCCAATTGAAGATTCTGCACAGGGCTTACATGTCCGCTCTTACCTTTTTTAATTGGAAGACGTCCTGATACCTTGTGCTTGCGGGGGTGTGGTCTACCTGGCACCTTCTATCACATCCTGTGGGACTGCCAGATAGTGCAACAGTTCTGGAGCGGTGCGATCCGAAAAATGAGTAGTTCCCTGGGTAAGCCACTCTTATCATCGCTTAGGGAATGTGTCCTCAATGTGTGGGGGGCTAATGACTTGAACAGCCAAGCCCAACCGGGTTTTTGATGGAACTGATTGGTCTAAGCAGCGATGGGCAATACTTCAAAGACCATGATGCCTTGCTTTGCTGACGCCCACGGAGGCGGGACTAATAATTAAATATAAGGTGTGTTCCACTCCAAAACCGCTGTTCTTGTATAATTTGAAGAGGGCCAGTGATCAAGAGCGTTACTCGCTCGAAACGCGTTTGGCAGTCACATACGTACCTTGGATGGAAATGACTGAGTGATTCTGCTGCTGGTGGCTGTGTGCAGTAACCCCTGCTGGTGCGATGTTCTCATTCGGGGCAACCTGTGTGTGTGTGTGTGTGTGTGTGTATATATATATATATATATATATATATATATATATATATATAGTTTTTATATGCATGTGTGTGTATATATATATTACCTACTGGCGGTCGCCAGTAGGTATATATAGTTAGGATTTTTTCCCTATGGGTTTTTTGAAAATTCTATGTCTAATAACTTTGGCGTTTGTGGACGGAATTGGCTGAAATTTTCAGGAAAATGGCACATTTTGTTTCTGAGCAGCCCCTGAAAATTTGGGGGGGTTTCGTCAAGGGGGGGCCGAGAAAAAAGGGGGGTCCCAAAACGTGTTTTTAACATTGATTTTTCCATAGGGCGGTTAGCCTCACTTTTAGCCCGAACGGCTGAATAGATTTGCACGAAACTTGGCAAAATTGTAGGGACTGGTAGCCCGATGTGCCTTTTGTAGGTCTCAATATATGTGCTCCAGTGGATTTTGAGAAATTAACGTTTAAAAAAAGATATATATCTGTAGCAGCGGACCGGGAAGCGCTCCAGGACGCGTACTTTTCGCGCAACGGAGCTTTGTGAAGCGAAGCTGATTGGTTCTCTGGCGTCTGTCAACATTCCAAAAAGTCCGTAGCTGCCGCCATCTTGTCTCTCGGTAGGATCGAGAGGCAAGAGGAGGCCAAAACAAAGGGGCAAATAACCATAAGGGGGCATAGTAGATCCTCCCTGACCCCCTAGGTTTAATGTGGAGGCTTTAAAACGGCCCCGCGGGGCAAAAAAAAATAATTTTTTTTTTGTTTGTTTGCGTGGGTAGCGCCCGGTCCGGGAACCGGGAAGCTTTCTGGGCAGCGTACTGCAATGAAAAATGAATGATAGACTTTTATTTTTTAAGGATTGTTTATTGTGTTTAATAATTTATTAAACTTTCTAACGCGGCGCGTCATATGACGCATTACGCGACAACGCAGGTCCAGAATATAGTGAAAATGTCTCCACCAACCAGCGGACGGCACACAACCCCTTTCAGCAGGCTAAATAGTTCTGTTAAATGACAACAGAAGGGACAGGCAACAAGAACCATCAGTCAAAGAGGGGAGGGCAAGTTCTTCTCTACCGGGTCACGTTGGAGCGCTACCGGAACTGATCGAATTGGTAGTCTACAGTGTTTCTGGATGTTTCAGACTGAAGCTGGCGTTAGCATGAGAGCACCACCATTTCGTAGCTCCGTCGTGGCCATTCCACGAGCAATCATGCTAGGCGCTCCCCACCAGAAGCCTGCGGGAGTCGGGGGCCCCCCAAGACTTTTGTAGAATCTTCAAGGATGAGGGGACGCTTTCGAGAATGGAGCCCAAGCTCTAGCAGACAAGCGTCCGAGTTCCAAGGTGTCGCAGGCCCATTTTAGTGGACCACGCCCAAATCTGAAGAGATGGCCGCCATTTTGAGAGTCCTGTGGCAGCCGCCTATCGCTGCGCCGCAAGAGCGGGAGCAACTCAAGTACATGGTGAGCGAGACGCTGTAGTCGAAAGAGCGGGCGGTAAACAGCTGAATAGCGGAAGAGGCACAGTGTAGCAAAAGCGGGCTGAATGGCAAATGAAACGGAAAAGGGGTGCCCCACTACAGCGTGTCTTTAGGTGAAACGGATTGTGGGACAAGGTGAAGAATGGAAGAGTCACCAAAAGGAAAAAAGTTCCGCTTGACCCCGGGAGCCGGCCACCTATGTCGGGGGCGATCTCAGGCCACACCAGGGCAACACGACTTGGGGAGGGGGCCGGAGCCAAGCGCCCCCTCCGAGTCCGCGACATGACACCGTCCCTCGGGGGCCTCCGTCAAGCGGTTCAGGGTGGCACCGCATCACAACAGCCCCCACTTACTTTAAGAATAGTGAAGATGAAGCAATTGCAAATAGGCTTCAGACAATGTTACAAGCACTCCTCAAAACTTTGAACTTTCAGAGTGCATGAGTTGGGACAGCGAGGGGTGATTTGGTTTCTCGGATTTGGTTTCTCGGACTGTTTTTCTGGTCTCTCACCACTGGCATAGTTTAACGTTTTCTTGTTTCTAGGACATTAATAGGTTTTATCATTACGTTATGTTATCGTTTCTTTGTTTGTTGTTTAATAAAAGTTCATGTTCATCAGTGGCCTACTGATTTTCGTTTTCCTATTTTTTTCTTTCCAGGTTGTTTCATGGTAAAGTTTCTGTTAACAGGATACAGTGATCACTTCGTTATTATTGCATATGTCCTTTTCACTAGGGGTGCTCTCTGGTCGGGCCAGATGACGTATCTCTAGTAAATGGTCCGGGTGAAAAAGGTGCATCAATCAGTGGGGAGTAGATAGGCATGACAGATTACAACGGGGGAGAAAGGTCCGCATTACGTACCCTTTCACTACTTGCAAAGATTTTCCTACGTTTATATGCAAACAGGGAATACCTCCAAAAATAACTAATTCCCAAACAGTCAATGTTCGGACAATCAATCAATCAATGAGGAATGAAATAGGTACGACGTGTTAAAGGCTTGCGTTACCTACCCTTCACTATCTGCAAAGGGAGAGAGAATATTCCTATTCTTCCTCGTTTGCAGGTAGAGAAGATCCTTAAGAGAATTAACTTCGAACAATTCAATGCTCGATTGAAACAATCAACAAGGGGTACTGTGAACACAAATGAACGCCGCTTATGTACATACGCATTGCTATTTTCAACAGGTTGTTCCTAATGTTTCTATTTTAGCGAGGTCAAAAAGAGATCCCATTAGTGGCCTACTGATTTTGCTCGATTCCTTTTGTTTTTTTACACGATTTTTCGCTATCTGCAAAGACTAAACAGAGTATTGCGACTCTGTGCTTGTTTGTAAATAGAGAATGAACCAAAGAGAACAATCAATCAAATGGAGAGAGAAGCAGGCACGACGTATTACAAAGGGGGCAAAGGGCTGCGTTAACTACCCTTCACTATCTGCAAAGAGAGAGTACTCCTAATAGAAATGAGGGGTGGGGGGCAGTATTCAAAGCAGATCAGTGTGCATAAACACGAAAATGTTTTTACTTACCACGTACTTGACATTCGACAGCTTATGATATTTGCTATTAAAAAACCATTGAAATTCACTGAAAAAACCATAGGTTATAGACTATATATAGTTAGGAATTAGCATTTACAAAACCTTGAAAATTCACTGAAAAAACCATAGGTTATACACCATATATAGTTAGGAATTAGCATTTAAAAAACCTTATTTTACTCACACAAAACCATTGAAATTCCATATATAGTTAGTTGCACTAACTATATATCGCGCACCCGCAATCCACTGCTGATCATGTCACATATTACATCATTCATGACATGGTCAGTGACATCACTGATGACATCACTGATGACATCTCAAATGACATCACTGATGACATCACTGATGACATCTCATTTGACATCATTCTTGTGCTAATACGATAAACCTCTTCAGACTCTAATATAACCTTAGATACACTCAGTGTAAACAGACACTCACACACTGCCACTCATCCATGGAGTTACTCACACACCCAGTCAGTCATGCAAAGAAACAATCTCACCTCCATTTCTTCAACTATACAGTTAAACACACCTTACTTATTGAAACATATACTAACACATATTTACTCTCTTATACAATCCCTGATACAAGTTGACAATGATCGATACAACCACTCACTCATTCAGTGGCTCTCATGCACAGTTATTTATATATGCCAACTCTCACATGTACTGTGTTTTACATATGTACTTACTATGACATGTAGCATTGAGATATCCATTCACTCATCAATACACTCATGCACACAGTCAACTGCCCATGTAGCTGTTTCCACATGCACTCTTGAACTCATACACCTAGTGAATAAACTGCTCACACATCTATGCATAGAGTCACACACCTTCCAGCCACCCCCACACAAACTCAATCTCCCATAGAAATACTTGGGCAACCAATTAATAACACATATAGCCTCTCGTATAGCTAATGATCAACACATGCAGCAGTTTACAGAACAACAGACATAATGATGCACAAATTAAGACAGTTTAGTCACTAACCCATGCATTCAGTGAGACACATTTAATCACTCACTCATACAGTCAGTCATGCACCTACTAAATCCTTCATCCAGACACTTATACATCCACTCAAGACATATTTTAACTTTACAGAAAAATACAGTCACTGGATGTTGTCATCAGTGATGTCATTTGAGATGTCATCAGTGATGTCATCAGTGATGTCACTGACCATGTCATGAATGATGTAATATGTGACATGATCAGCAGTGGATTGCGGGTGCGCGATATATAGTTAGTGCAACTAACTATATATGGAATTTCAATGGTTTTGTGTGAGTAAAATAAGGTTTTTTAAATGCTAATTCCTAACTATATATGGTGTATAACCTATGGTTTTTTCAGTGAATTTTCAAGGTTTTGTAAATGCTAATTCCTAACTATATATAGTCTATAACCTATGGTTTTTTCAGTGAATATATATATATATATATATATATATATACTGGCGGTCGCCAGTAGGTAGTTACAGTTAGGACCTTGTTTCTATTCAAATAGTGTTTTTTTTGCCAATATCTTTGGTGCGGTTTGATGAATGAAGCGGGGTCCAGAAATAAAGGGGTCCCAAACAATGTTCCCTCTAATTTTGCGCGGCAGTGGAGGGTCTCTGTGCGCTGCAACCATGGCTATGTGCTCCAGGAACCAAACCGCGTGTGTCTGCGGCGCCAAATGGCACTCAAAACGTTAACTTTAAAAAGTGAAAAGATGGTACATTTTCACACATACAGAGCCACAATAAGGGTCTTAAGGGCAGTTTGCAAATGTATTGTATTGCCTGTATTTTCATTGTTGTGTCTCTGCCTGCTGTTGTCTGTCTTCCCCGCTGCCTGTACGTGGTCCGTGTCCCTTTTTCTTCCCTCTGTTCCCCTTGCTGTCCCCGTGCTCTCTCTGCCCGGTCTTTCCTTCTGTACCCCTCGCTGCCCGTGTCTCTGCCCAGTTTTCCCTTCTGTTCCCCTCGCTGCCCGTGCCTCTCTGCCCGTTCTGCCTTCTGTTCTTAGCTGCCCCTTTATTTCTGTATTCTGTATTTTGCCTCTGTACCATTAGATTTTGTGCCCGTCTGCCCTCTGTGGCACTCGCTTTTGTGCCCCTTTTGCCTTCTGTTCCACTCGTATTTCCCTCATTTTTTTGTGCCTTTCTGCCTTCTGTTCCACTCGTTTTTTGTGCTTTTCTGCCCTCTGTTCCACTTGTTTTTTGTGCCTTTCTGCCCTCTGTGCCACTCTTTTTCCCCCTCGTTTTTTGTGCCTTTCTGCCCTCTGTTCCACTTCGTTTTCCCCTAGTTTTTTGTGCCCGTCTGCCCTCTGTTCCACTCGTTTTTTTGTGCCTTTCTGCCGTCTGTTCCACTCGTTTTTTGTGCCTTTCTGCCCTCTGTTCCACTCATTTTTTGTGCCTTTCTGCCCTCTGTTCCACTTCGTTTCCCCCTCGTTTTGTGTGCCCTTCTGCCCTCTGTTCCACTCGTTTGTTGTGCCTTTCTGCCCTCTGTTCCACTCGTTTTTTGTGCCCTTCTGCCCTCTGTTCCACTCGTTTTTGGTGCCTTTCTGCCCTCTGTTCCACTTGTTTTTTGTGCCTTTCTGCCCTCTGTGCCACTCGTTTTTCCCTCATTTTTTTGTGCCTTTCTGCCCTCTGTTCCACTTCGTTTTCCCCACGTTTTTTGTGCCCTTCTGCCCTCTGGTCCACTCGTTTTTTGTGCCCTTCTGCCCTCTGTTCCACTCGTTTTTTGTGCCCTTCTGCCCTCTGTTCCACTTCGTTTTCCCCTCATTTTTTGTGCCCTTCTGCCCTCTGTTCCACTCGTTTTTTGTGCCCTTCTGCCCTCTGTTCCACTCGGTTTTTGTGCCTTTCTGCCCTCTGTGACACTCATTTTTTCCCCTTGTTTTTGTGCCCCTTTTGCCTTCTGTTCCGCTCATTTCCCCAGCCGCTGTGCCCCCTGCGGCCCCGCCCCCCTGACTGCCCACTATGGCCTTTTGTTTAAGTATTGCTGTTAATCAGAGCCCCTTCATGGGCTCCGATTAACAGCAATACTTAAATAAAAGGCCACAGTCTGCCCCGCGCTTTACTAACAAAAGCGTAGTCAGTTTCCAAACACAGCGCGTACTTAAGCACACACTGTGTTTGGAATCTGTCTCTACGCTTTTGTTAGTAAAGTGCGGGCAGACTGTGGCCTTTTGTTTAAGTATTGCTGTTAATCGGAGCCCGTGAAGGGGCTCTGATTAACAGCAATACTTAAACAAAAGGCCACAGTATGCCCTGCGCTTCCACATAGCCACAAGCCCCACCAGCCCCGCCCGCCTCCTTACCTGCACTCCTCACGAGTCAGTGCCACATGTTCGAGCCGCTCGCTTCTTTAAAGCGGGCTGCGGCGTGACTCTCTCGCACGACGTCCTATGTGCGCGCTCCACGCCAGGCGGTGCGCGCTGACGTCAGGGGAGGTACGCGCGCGCCCTAGAGGGAACGGTGGTCCCAAAATACTTTTTCTCCATAGGAAACTTTTGTTGCAGCTACAGCCTGAACTGCTAAATGGAATTACTCCAAATATGGCAGAAAGGTAGCTCTTGGTCTATAGTGCACTCTTTGCTTTAAATGGTGTAAATGAGTTCTGTAGTTCATGAGAAATTCAAATATAAAAAAAATTAGTATCTGTTGTCCACAGTGGCTCCGCGAACCCTCCCAATCATAAGCTGACTTCTGATTGGCTGGCAACACTTCAAACCAAGAAGTGTTGGCAGCCATCTTGCGACTCGGTTGAACAGAGTAACAAGACAAAAGATTAAAAAAAGAAAAGAGGGCAGGTTAGAAACATTCTGACCCCCTAGGCCTGCTCCGAGGGCAAAAAAAGCATTTTAAAAAAAAAATTTCGGCAGGATTCGTATTGGGTGCGCGAATCCCCCCAAAAAAATGAAGCGCGGTCTCCCGCCCTTTATTTCTTTTAAGCCCTCCGGGTGGGCCAGGGGGCACTGCTTAATCATTACGTGGCGGTCCCTGCAGCCCCGGGGACTGCCACCTCCCCGGGACTTTGTTAATAATATGCAGGGGCATGCCCCCCCCCCCCACAGCCCTGGGGACTGTCACCTCCCTAGGGCTTTATTTTTATTAAAATGCGTGGGGGGCTCCTGCCCCCCACACAGCCCCAGAGTCCACCAACTCCCCAGGGCGTTAATTATTACATGCAGGCGGCACGGAGTCCCCCCGCAGCCTTGGGGACCACCACCTCCCTGGGGCTCTGCATTGAAAATAAAGTAGAGGTGGTCCCCCACACAGCCCCGGGGACCACCACCTCCCCGGGTCATACATAAATATTTATGTGCAGGGGTCCGTTGCGGGCCCCTGGCCCTTGGACCACCACCTCCCCGGGACTTTAAACACAAAGGGAGAGCCCAGAAGCCCAATGTGCCCAATGTTCCGGGATGCCCACCCCCGGGACATTGTAGTTTGCAATGGGATGGCAGGAGCACTGCTCCCGCCATCCCATAGAAAACAGTGTACTCGCTTTGAACAAGCGAGAGCACTTTGTACTCTGTACTTTTTACCCCCAGGAAACTGTCCCTTAGCAGCTCCCTGGGGGTAAAAAGCAATTCCGGCCCCCACAGAAGGCGGGAGCCGGCCGGGACCGCGGGGCCTTCAGGCTCCCATCGCAGTCCCTTTAAAGATGGCCATGCCCTGGGGATGGGGTCCCTGGGGCTACAAATGGCCCGGGAGGGCCCCCCCTTTGAAAATAAAAATGAAAAAGAAATAAAATATATTTTTTTAAATGGCCAAGCCCCGGAAGATGGGGTCTCCTGGGACCAAAAATTGCCTGGGAGAGAAGCCACTCTCCCAAAAAACTAAAATAATAATTGGGTGGGCCCGGTGCAAAAAGGAAGGCCCCCAACTCGCCGGAAGCCCCACCCCCTTTTACCACTACTCTGCAAACGGGTCTCCTGGTGTGTTCTAGGTTGGGGCATGAAGTCCCCTTCCCTATTGAGGGTCCTTATGGGCCAACTAGCCTACCTCTTACCTCCAGTAAGCCCCACACAGTAGGATTGCTGAAAGGTGGTTGGAGGCCATGCCCCTTTTCCCACCAGTCTGCAAACGCACCTCTTGGCGCACTGCTGGTGGGATGATGAGGTCCCCTTGCATCCTGAGGGCTTCAGGACTAAAGTGAACTTCTTCCCCCAGCAGAAATGCGCCAGAAGGTGAAATTGCAGATTGGTGTACAAAGGGGGCGTGGCCTCTGACTACCTCTCAGTAATCCTGCTGTGTGGATCTTACTGGAAGTAAGAGGAGGGCTAATTGGCCCCCAGGTACCCTCAAGCGGCAAGGGGACTTCATCCCCCCACCCAGAGCGTGCTAGTAAGCACGTTTGCAGAGTGGTGGGCAAAGGGGACGTGGCCTGCTATCAGAACTTAGAAATTCTGCAGTGTGAGACTTAGTGGCGGTAATAGTAAGGGTAGTTGGCCACCAAAGATTTCCTTGGGAGCCAAATTCCCCAATTGTTACCTCCAGTAAGTCACACACAGTGGGATTGCTAAGAGATCTTTGGAAGCCACACCCCAGTTTGTCCACCACTCTACAAACAAGCCTCCTGGCACATACTGGTTGGGAATGAAGTCCACTTTACTCCTGAGGGACTTTGGGGGCCAAGAAGGAGCAGGTCCTACACAGCAGAAATCAAGAGCGCTGGTTGGAGGCCCAGCCCCCTTTCTCCACCACTCTACAAACACGACTACTAGTTAAAGAAGCATTTACAATGCAATAGGTCTCGCATTTGTGAGAGTAGAGCTATAGGCGTTGTAAATGTAAAGGTTTTACTAATGCTTCTTGTTGTGCATCTTTTGCCTCTTTCTGAATTCCTCTTGCTTCTTTCTGCATCATTCTTCCTCTTTCTGCACTTTTCTTGCCTCTTTCTGCACATCTCTTCTGCTTTCTGCACCTCCCTTCTTTCTGCACCTCTCTGCTTCTATCTTCTGCACCTCTCTTTCCTCTTTCTGCACCTATGTTGCTTCTTTCTACACCTTACTTGCCTCTTTCTGCACTTCTCTTGCCTCTTTCAGTACCTCGCTTGCTTCTTGCTGCACTTCCCTTGCTTCTTTCTGCACTTCTCTTGCTTCTTTCTGCACCTCTATTGCTTTTTTCTGCACTATTTATTTTTTTATTTTTGAGATTTGTAAAGCGCGAACGTTTGCCCAAGGGCGTCTTGGCGCTGTTCCCTCTCACTGCACCCCTCTTGCCTCTTTCTGTACCTCTTACCTCTTCCTGCAGTTTTCTTGCCTTGTCCGCACCTCTGCTGCTCCCTTCTGCACTTCTCTTGCTTCTTTCTATACCCCTCTTGCCTCTGTCTGCACCTTTGTTGCTTCCTTCTGCACTTTTCTTGCCTCTTTCTACACCCATCTTGCGTCTTTCTGCACCTATGTTGGTTATTTCTGTACTTCTCTTGCTTTTTTCCACACCTCTGTTGCTTCTTTCTGCACCTCTCTTGCCAGTTTCTACAACTCTTACCTCTTTCTTCAGTTCTCAGGCCTCCTTCTGCACCTCTGTTGCTTCTTTCTGTACTTTTTTGTGCCTCTTTCTGCAATTCTCTTGCTGTTTATATACCGGTCTTGCCTCTTTTTGCATTTCTGTACTTCTCTTGCCTCTTTCTGCACCTCTGTTGCTTCTTTCTGCACTTCTCTTGACTCCTTCTGCATTTTTGTTGCTTCTTTCTGCACTTCTTTTGCCTCTTTCTGCATTTCTGTTTCTCTCTCTGTACCTCACTTGCTCCTTTCTGCACCGCTCTTGCCTCTTTCTACACCCCTCTTCCCGCACCTTGTTTGCCTCTTTTTGCACCCCGGTTTCCTGTTTCTGCACTTCTCTTGTCTCTTTCTGCACCGGTTGCTTCTTTCTGCATTTCTGTTGCTTCTTTCTGCACTTCTTTTGCCTCTTTCTACATTTCTGTTGCTTCTTTCTGCACCCCTCTTACCTGTTTCTGCACCTCTGTTGCTTCTTTCGGCACTTCTCTTGTATCTTCCTGTACCTCGCTTGCTTCTTTCTGTACCCCTCTTGCTTCTCTCTGTACCCCTCTACCCTCACCACTTTCTGCATCCCTGTGCTCTCTTTCTGCAACTCTCTTGCCTCCTTTTGCAGTTTTCTTGCCTCCTTGTGCATTTCTGTTGCTTCTTTGTGCACTACTCATACCTGTTTTTGCACCCTTCTTGCCTCTTTCTGCACCTGTTGATGCTTTCCGCAACTCTCTTGCTGTCATGGTCCCAACCAGGGGGTTCCCTGATGCGTGTGTGGTGGGCTCCGGTATCGGGAGCACAGCACCGCAGGTCAGCGGTCTAGTGCTCGGAACACGAAGAAGCACTTCCGGGTGAGGCCGCATATAGCCGCGGCGCTCATTCCCGTCAGTGCTTCTAGTACTGATTCCCAGCTGCTGCCTGTCGCTTTACCCGCACCTCGGATCTTCGCCAGTGCTGTTACGCGGGATCCTTTGACCTTGAGACCGACTCCCGCTGGAGCACCTCTGCAGGTTCCTGACCGTGACACGCTATAGGAAGCGTGGTCGCGGCTTTTTCCGATTTCCTTCTTGGCGCTGGAGCGCCGATACTTGCCATCTGCGACACGCCTTGAAGAGCGTGGTCGCGATCCCCTCCTGTTCTTTCTTGGCACAGGAGCGTCTAAAAGCCTGATGTTCCCCGTGACACGCATTAGAAGCGTGGTCACGGATATTCTTTGATCTTTCTTAGCGCAGGAGCGCCTAGAAACCTGGTTCTCCCCGTGACACACAAAGGGAAGCGTGATTACGGTTATTTCTTGTTCCTTTCTGGCCCAGGAGCGCCTGAACACCTTGTTCTTCATGACACGCAAAGGGAAGCGTGGTCACAGTATTCTTTATTATTTCTTTCTTGGCGCACGAGCGCCTAGAAGCCTGGTTCTCCCCGTGACACGCAAAGGGAAGCGTGATTACGGATATTTCTTGTTCCTTTCCGGCGCAGGAGCGCCTGAACACCTTGTTCTTCGTAACACGCAAAGGAAAGCGTGGTCACAGTATTCTTTATGATTTCTTTCTCAGCGCAGGAGCGCCTGTACATCATGTTCGTGACACGCACAGGCAAGCGTGTTCACGGATAGTTCTTGTCCTTCCCCAGCGCAGGAGCTCTCTTGTTTTTCTTCACTGCCTACTGCCGTCGGGAGTCCTGATAGGTCCCTCTTCTTGAGAGACTTCATATTGGAATATACCTCCATGTGCCAGGTGACTATTTATCAACTCTTCATGCTGTATGGTTGTTGCATATGTGTGTATGCTCCAGTAAGAAGGGAGGGCAGATGCACTAATTGCTTGTTGTTCCTCTGTTTAGTTGGCAACACCCAGGAGAGCGCCCCCAGTCTAGTGAGATTCCTCACCTGATCCTCGGACGACGTCCTTTCCCGACACCATTAGGAACCCTCCCCTGGTTCCATCCTTGCCTGGGTCTGTATATGCATCTTGATCAGGTTGTGAGGGGAACGGTGGAGGTTGTTCACGTCGTCCCTGCGAGATATCTCCACAAGTAAAACAGGTAAGACTTGTGGGGTCCTGACACTTACCTCTTTCTGCACCTGTTCCTTCAATCCGCACTTCTCTTGCCTCTTTCTGCACCTATGTTTGTTCTTTCTGCACTTCTTTAGCCTCTTTCTGCATTTCTGTTCCTTCTTGCTGCATTTCTTTGGCCTCTTTCTGCCTGCAACTCTGTTGCTTCTTTCAGATCTTCTCTTGCCTCTTTCTGCACCTTTGTTGGTTCTTTTTGCATTTCTCTCGCTTCTTTCTGCACCCCTCTTGCCTCTTTCTGTACCTCTTTTGCCTCTTTCAGTACTTCTCTCGCCTCTTTCTGTACTTAAATGGGAAGGGCAAACTGTCAAGTTTAAAGGTCTGCGTGCTCGGTTGATTGAGGTATATGTCTACTAGTACATGTAATCTCGGGATGTTATGCATCTGAAGATGGTAGATTAAAAAGAAGGTAGCGTCTCCTATAGGTGGTCAAATCTCCTCAGTTGTGCTCTGTCATTCGGTTGCATAGGCAGACATGTCTTAGGTATGTAAGTGTTATAGAGTCCCTCAAATATTCTATTCAATACCCATGTGCACTGTATTATGAGAAGAAATAAATACATACACCTTCTTGTACACGGATTTACAGAGTATGTTATTTGAAACACAGGTATTCAAGTATTTGTATGTTTATATAACATTTCAGTAGATGAAAGCACAGACACATGCATGCATACCTTCACAAACTTGGTGAGACTTACAACAGTGATTTGTTAAAAAGTATTTGTATTGGTTTTCAACACACACAAACAAATTCCCTCTTATATGACACATTTTCAAGGGGGGGCACATTTCTTGTTGTATTGCTGAAATTGTCACTGTCTGCTTTTGGGCTAGCATTCGTGTCTGAATCAGTACTACTTTTAGGTTCTAGCCTTCCCCTCCACCCATCGATTTCAGTTTCAGCATATACAGGCGATACCACCCCTCAACATAGTGTTCTCCAAGCTCGATGCCCCCCGCATACTCTTATCCCTCCCTCCCCTAACCCCTCCACCAGTGTGCTCCTTGTAATCTAAACAAGGATAACCAATCATCAGCGTTGTGCTAGGGTGGGCATGTCTCCAATAATATCTGGGCTGTTCCCCTACACACACTGTCTCCACTTCTACCCCCTTTCCCTCACATTTTCCCCAAGCTTATCTATCTACTCTGTGCTCCCTGACGTTTTACTATGGAGCCCCCAGAGAGTCAGTATCCGAGTCCTGCTCTGGAAGCTTCAGCACGGTTATCAATGCTTCCCATGCCTGTGCAGTTTCCATTGCTTTATCGTTGTTCACTCTCCTAGCCTGTTGGAGCCTAACCATACTCTCGCTAGCCGCCCAGTTCTCGATTTCCACCCTCCAGTGCGTCACGCAGGGCCCCTGCTGGGATTTCCATTTCCTTGTTAGTTCCCGTTTGGCTACCAATAGCCCCAAATCAATGAATTTGCTTGTGATCTTAGTTTGCGCTGTATGCGGAAACCAGTGCAGTATACATGCTCCCATGTCGGGTGTTATCTGCCTATCCGGCACTCCACACAGGACCCCAACTACCTCCTCCCAATAAGTCCCGAGCCGCCGGCAACTCCACATCATGTGCTGGAAGTCAGCTGCTTTTGTGTGGCACTTGGGGCAGCATGCCGAGTCCACATTGAAATATTTTGTTATCTGCTTGTGGAGAATATAGAAATGGATGAATTGGAATCTGGCATTCCAGGTCGTTTCAGGAATATCCTTACCCAAATCCACCTCCCACCGTTCCCGCAAATGACTCAATGGTTGCAGTCCCTCTTCCACCATTCGCCTACACAAGCACGTTACAGCCTTTACCGTCCCTGCTGCCATCACAACCTATTGGCATGTCAGGGATGTCTGGGATGTCTGTGGTTCCAATAAGCCTCCTCCCCAATGATTCTGGATCGCAGATACCAGGGCAGCATGCAACAAAAAATCTCCCCTAGGTAAACCATAACTATCCTGTGACACCTGAAAAGGCAAGAGGGTCCCTTCCCCATATAGGTTTCCAATCATTTGCAACCCCAGGTCCTCCCATTCTGCTAGCGCGGCCCAATCTCCTCCATGTGGGAGGGCTGTACACATGCCAAGGTGTATCTCCGGCGCATACGGTCGAGCGATGCCGCCCCTGCGCTTGTATCTATTCCAACATGCTCGAAGTGTTCTCTCCTCATTCGTCAATGAGCCAGCTGGCAAACGCTGGCCAAGGACAACAAATGACAAAACATGCAGCGGCAGCCATTGATCTTCTGGGCCTTCCGGTCCCCTAAACTCCTGAGTCACCGCCTGCGTAAGCCACTGTAACTGGGCCGCTAAATAATATACTTCAAAGTCCGGGGCCGCCCATCCTCCCTCCGCTCTAGGCCACATCATCGTAGTCGGTGCTACCCGCCGCCTACCATTCCCCCATAAACATCCCCCAATCAAGGACCCAAGCGTCTTAAACACCGATCCTGGAATCCAAATCTGCAGAGTCCTGAAGTAGTATAAGAGTCTAGGCAGTGCTACCATTTTCAGTAGTGCCTCTCTGCCTTCTACCGAGAGTAATAGATAGATAGATAGATAGATCTTTGTTTAATTAAAATCTTTACAAAAACGCAAATTCATACAATACTCCATTATATACATTTGAATAACAGTACATCTTTAAAAATGCATTTTAAATAGCAGTAAGTCTTTAAAATTGTATACATCCTATATTAAAAAACTGTTTATAATAAAAAATTAATGTGCTAAGGCTTGAAGGAAGGTATAATCATTAGTTTCCAATTTCATGCTGTTTTTTCCATACTTTTGTTAAAAATGTTGTCAAAGCAGAGTTAATGAGTACATCGTCTGAACAAAGACATCGGATCAAAGTCTGCCTACATGTCCTTATCCCTCTTTCATTAAATAGTCTTTTTAGTATTGTTAATCTTTCATTTTTTAGTTCTGGACAGAGACACAAGAGATGGATAATATTTTCCTCTCCAGATTTACACAGGCTACATAATATGTTGTTTTCAAGTTTTTTCCAAGGTGGTGCATGGGATTCGCCCGCCATACTCCAAATCGTGCTTTAATGAAAATCTGTTTGCTTTTCAATGACCATGCTGTGTCCAAATATTGCTGTACCCTCTTTTTTGTGTAGCCATTTATTATGGACCATGCATGAATCCTTTTGACTAAAGTAGCCTTGTCGCTTATCAATGATAGATAGTCTGTTGTTTTATTAACAACTTTTTTTAATGATTCCTGGGTTATGGCAGAGGCCCAAATCTCCCTAACCTCAAATTCGTCCAGAGCCATGTCCAGATATCTCCAGGCAGATGATTTATTATTTCCTTCAATTTCTTTCCACAATAGCTGCGACATTAAGTTCTCCTTATCATTTTTCACTCTATTCCATACTTTGATTACATGACCCTTTCGTGCGTACAGCTGATTATTCAAACCGAATTCCAGCCTAACTTGGGCTTGTGACGTATTTTTAGGAAGGTAGAAAAGAGATCTAAACGTTTTTGAGATAGCATTGTTAATGATAACTGCATCTTTTCAGTTTAAGGCCTCACTGCCATAAGTTAGGGAGGGTAGTAATTTGGCAGATATCACCTTAAGGAGAGGTTGATAAGTTAGGTCGCTCGTTGATTTTTGAATAATCCTAAATGCAGCTGCTTAAAGCACTTGCTTTCCTATTGATATCAAGTTTCTGAGGGGTAAAATTGCCATTGTCATTAAATATGACTCCCAGATATCTATAGGTTTCAACTTGTTCCAAGTTCTCCTTTCCCAGAAACCATTTGGAATTATATTTCTGTCTTGAGTTTTTTGTGATGACCGTAACTTTAGATTTAGTTTCATTTATTATCATCCTATTTTCTGTAGCTTACTCCAATGTGCGTGATATTAAACGTTGTAAGCCCACCTTTGTTTTGCTTAAAAGAATGACATCATCTGTATAGAGTTGATTTGATATGTGTTTATCGGCAAGCTTAGGTGGGTGAGCATTTGTGTCATTCAAGGCCTCCGTCAAATCAGCTAAAAACAGGTTAAATAATAAAGGAGCCAATACACACCCTTGCTTCAGTCCGCCTGTCGTTGGTATTTCATTGGTAAGTGACCGACCATTCCCGATACGTACTCTGACCCAAGTGTGTATATGCAGAAGACGAATCAGGTGTAATAACCAAGGTGGAATCCCTTGTATACGTAATTTTTCCCACAATCGTTCTCTATCCAAACAATCAAACGCTGATTTAAAATCAACAAAGCATAAATACAAAGGTTGTTTTTTTTTAAAATTGCCTTGTCGATTAAAACAGATAGAGCTAGGATGTTGGTAGCTGTTCCTAGGCCTTTAATGAAACTGGTTTGGTTAGGCGGGAGAATATAATTGTCCTTTGCCCAGTCAGATAAGATTGTCAACAAAATCCCTGCAAACAGTTTTGCATCAGTGTCCTGTAAGGTTATTAAACGATAGTTCTCAGGCAGGGCCCAATCTCCTTTTTTGAAGATGGGGGATATTAGGGACCCTCTCCATGGTTTAAGGTATAACCCCTATCCAGACTACTTCTTTGAAAACTTTGGTGAGATGTTCTGCCCATATATCTGGATCCTCCTTATACAGGGCAAAGGGAATACCGTTCGGACCTGGTGTTGAATCTTTTTGTTTTTTTATTAGCTTGGCAACCTGTTCTTGAGTAATTTCAAGCTCAGTTTCTTGTTTTGGGTTTGATGTTTCCTTCCATATATAGTTGCCTTCATTTTCAATTTTCCTGCAATCCGGGTTTAAATGGTGCACCAGAAATTTCACTCATTCAGTCTCAGTCAATACTGATGAAACTACAGCTTTATCTGATCTTGTTAAGCTGTTTATCATCTTCCAAAACTCCCTTGAATTTCCTTGATTACAGGCATAAAAAGTTATAGTCTAAAGGTCATTATTAGAATCGTTTTTTTACATTCGAGATTAATTTTCTCAGGTTTTGATTTAACGCCTTTATATTAGCTTTCGTTTCTTCTTTATTAGGAAACTTTGTCAGCTCTTTCCTCAGTTTATTTCAAGTCTGTTTCATTTTCTGTAACGCGTAAGTAAAGTTGATATTTGTTACCTTTTTATCTGTCCGCGTAACATATCTGTCTCTAGATTTGATGCGATTAACATGTTGGTTAAGTAACTTGCATATAAAGCTTGCCCATTGATCAATTACAGATATAGCCGGTGTTTCCTGGAAGCATTCAGTAACCAGTTTTTTTGCTAAATCACTGGTCAGTCTTTATTTGGTTTCCAGTTTTTCTTTTCCGGTAATTAATGGTTCCAATCTGACCTTGCGTTGTTAAATACAATTGATGTTTTGTATTCTTAGGCGATGTAGTGATTATTTGCTGACTGTGATCGCTCTCTGGGACCTTTTTTAGGTAATACGCGGTACAGTTATTAAAAATATTCAGCGATACCATTGTATAATCGATTTGAGATTTTGCATTGTGTGTGTAACAGGACCATGCTGGAGGAGAATCAGTTGGGAATCTACCGTTGAGTATTCGTAATCCCAAAGCTTCCATATCCTTCACTAGATTTAGGCCAGTTTTATTTTGTCTTGGTTTAGGTGTGGTCTCTATTACTTGTACGGGAATTAACCATTGCTGATCTTGTGACTGTGTCACATCATCTCTTGTAAAAGGTATTAACAGGTTTAAATTAAAGTCTCCTGTGATAATAAAATCCGTGAAGGGGTCCTCTATCCTTTGCTCTACTAGATAGGTGGAAAGAGTAGCACACATGGTCTTCCTTGAGGTAAATGTCGGGGATGTATATATTAACCAGCTTTAGCGATTTTTCTTGATGATGTATCTTGTATTTTAACATTACCGTCTGAACATTACAGTTGTTCGTAAGCAATTGCATGTGTTCTGCTTTAAAATCAATTGAAATGAATATTGCTAAGCCGCCACAAGGGCGACCATAGTTGCTTTGCTTAATAGCAGGTTCAAAATATCCTTTATATCCATGAATTCTAAACGGAGCCGTTGCCCAGGTCTCTTGTAATAAAATTATCTGATAACACTTAAGTAGTTGAGTTATATTATCCAGATTTTTGCCTACTCCATTTATGTTCCATGAGCAGATCGTTATAGGTTCATTGCCATTTTTTAAGTTTTTGAATGTTATTTTTTGATTTCCTTGTCATTGTTTATCATTTCTATGTAAAGCCATCGTAATCCATGTTTTATTTATCCCATTGACCTTCTCTGTCTTTTTGTCGCGGGTGGATTTGCGACACCTCTGTCTATTTTTTGTATCGGATTTTTTAATAGAGAAGGTTGGTGACCCCTTTTTTTCTTTGTCAAATGTTAACATTTTTTCTGCTTTTATTAATGGTGTGGGATATTCCTTTGGCACAACTTTACTAATCATTATTCCCCAACTACGAAAAATGTCTTGTTCCTTCATAATTTGTTCCACTACAGATGGGGATGTTACTGTTATTACGGTTAATGGCAGTGAACCCTCTGGGTTTTGTAAGAAGCTAACACATTCAATAACTTTAGTTGACACATTAGCTAGGGATGTAACCGATTTAAATAGGCACAAGAGATTGCCTCTATTTAACGTATCTTGTTGCCCTCTGGACTCATATACTGGTTTGAAAATTAGTTGTTCCGTCCTTTGACTTACCAGTTCCCTTTTGCTGCTCTTGTTTAATTCTTGCTGGACTATATTTATAAATCGTTTATTATTACCATTTCTTACTATTACTAGATGATCCCGTTTTATTGATTGGGTTGTATCCTCTATTAGATCTGTTGCATCTGATAGTTTCACTAATTCATTATTAGAAGAAACATAATGGGTGGGAAGTGATTTTGTATTTAGATCCTTATTAAGATTTTGCAATAATGATTGTTGTTCCGCAATGCCACTATTCAATAAACCTGGATCCTTTTTATCTACCACAATTGTAGTTATTTCTGGGTTTGACAAACTCATTGTTTGGTTGGTCTTTATTAGCATTCCACTTGGAAAGTCCTTCTTGGGCCTATTTTCCACGCAGCCAATTCCAGACTTATCATGCAGGTGCTCCTTCAATAGGAAATTTTTCCACACTTCAGGAGATTTATCAAGTGTGAGGTCTACTTAATCTCTTACGATTACTTTATCTATTGAGGTCTTCCATTTCAGGTCTTTTTGAGAATTCATATAGTTTCCAGGTTTTACAAAAATATCAAAATACTGAGTTTTTGTTGTGATGATTGGTATTGACGGGTCACTACCTGTATCCATTTTTATTCCAATTGTTTCCTTCGAGCGTAGTTTTCCCTTATAATTCTTATTTTGTTTCGTTCCCTCAAATGAATCGGAGTCTGTTCGATCCTGCGCCTTAGCTTTGTTTCTTGCTTTGCGTATTTTTTTTCTATGCCTTTTTGTCATTATAAAAGGTGTCGAAACCAGATCTATTTCATCTTCATCATCTTTATCATCCTTTAGCTTTTCCACAGCTTGATCAGACGATTTGCCATTTATAGATTTTTTGATATCCTGTTGAATGTTTGAGATTGTTGGAGGGCAAGATCGATCTTTAGCATCTAAATCGCTTTGAACTGTTAGATCATCCATCTTGGTGAGCTTACTTTCTGCTGTAAAACATGTACCTTCTTTATCAGCTATTTTCCTGTTTCCATTCCATTGGAGACTTGCCTTAACATCCTCCAATATAGTACTAATAACTTCAGGTATTGTTGTTAGTTTATTAATTATTGACACACAAGAACATTCTATATAAGTAGTTGATGGATCTGCTTGAGCTCTAGTTATCAAAAAATTAAGGTCAGCTAGTTTATGATCTATTCCTGCGACCGCTTTTGCCATTGTACCTAATATTTCAATCTGCATATCCATTTTGTTCGACTGAAGTGTCAATGCTTCAAGGGTAAGTGATGAAGTTTGATAAAAAAATATCCCAGGTAGAACCCAAATCCTGATCATCAACGGACTTAGTGTTTTTAACCAATCGAGGTTCCTGTTTGATAATAGGGGAATTTTTTTGATGGTTCATGTTGTAGCAGCCAGATTGTACTAGTTGTACTGAATCCGAATCCCGTCTTAGATTAGTTCTTATGAGTGGTGTTGTTTCTTCACCCAATCTTAATTTATCTGGTTGCCTGACTAGGGTACTAGACAATAGTTTGGATAGTTTGTTTCCCTGAATGCTCCGATCAGTACAATGTGTTAGCAGCGCTATAGCTTCGTCATTATTTGAGTTCATAGTTATCTCCAACATAGGAAAGGCATTTCCTATTTTCCTAAATTGACTTTCCTGGAGAGAGTCATCCATGTATTTATATATATATATTTTTTAATTCTTTTTATTACCAACAGTTAAACAGGTGGCAATCATCACATTCAAGTCAGTAGTTGGCTACATATAAGCGCAGGGAGATTCAGGACATATACAGTTATCACAGTATGGAGGCATACAAAGGTATATCCAATAACGTTCACAGTACCAGCGTTTCGTCATGCAAGGTGGTTTGGGGGGGTTCACAAATGTTCCCTCTATATTCGTTCCAGGTGTTCCATATTTTTAGCCACTTTCGAGGGCACCCCCGTGCCTCGTACACCGTCTTCTCTAGGAGCATGCACCAATCCATGTCGGTTTTCCATTGACCGACCTTAGGAGGTCGAACCGCTCCCCACAGCCTAGCAATGTTCCTTTTAGCGATCGTAAATCCTAGAGTGACCCATAACCTCCCACAGTGTGATAGGTCGGTAGGTTCCCAGATATTTAACAGGCACTTTTTAGCTTCGAGCCTGATCTCCACCTCCCACACTTCCTGCATACAGCGGGTCACTCGGGTCCAGTAGTGCTGCAACCGCGGGCAGTCCCACAGTATGTGGAAGAAGGTCTCCACCTCTCCACAACCCTGTCTACAAAGTCCATCTGTACTGCGGCCCATTCGCTGCAGTCTAGTCCCTGAAAGATAGACACGGTGTAGGATTTTTAATTGAATGAGCCGGAGTCTGGCCGATATGGCCACCTCCTTTGGGGAGGCTAGTGCGATTCTCCATTCCTCCTCCTCAATTTCAAGGCAATCGGCTTCCCATTTACCCTTTAGGGGGAGCAGTAGGTCAGGGGAATGATTAATGATCTTTTTGTACGTGAGTGATATGGCGTGTTCGGGGAGGTGACCATCGAGGAGCCTGTCCTCCAGCGGGAAGGAGGCAGGGGGCTGTGTTCCCGTGGGAATGTTGGCCTGTAAGGAGTGTCTGACTTGCGTGTATCGAAAGTATTCTGAGGGAGCTAGTTCATAGGTGTGCTGAAGGGAGGCACATGGTATCATCCCCTTCGGGCCCCATAGGTCCCGGACATGAGATATGCCCATGCGGTCCCAGTTACGGAACCCCTTGGTGCGGCCGAGCCTGCCGAGTCGCTCCGGGACCCACAGGGGTATTGCCATCGTGAGGGTGTCAGCCCAACCCAGTTTGCGCTGTACCAGATGCCACAGCTGCACCGAGTGCTGCGTGGGCCCCGTTAGCGGGTATCGTCCCGGTTTAAAGTAGAGCGCCGCTTCCAAGTTTCCGCCCTGTAGCAACCAGCGGTCCATTCCGTATGCCGGGCCATTCCCATCACTGTAGGTGCACTGGTTGATGGCAGAAAGGTGCACGGCCCAGTAGTATTTGCGGATGTCAGGAAGTGATATACCGCCATCAAACCATCCCAGGGTCAATTTCTGTATGGAGATGCGGGGCATTCCAGACCAAAGCAGTTCCCTCTGTGTGGCCTCAATAGAAGCGAAGTAGGCGTGCGGGGCCAGGTCTGGGTGATTTTGAGGGCGTATAGGAACCTAGGCAGCGCCATCATTTTGAAGAGTGCTGCCCGTCCGAGGAGGGACAGCGGGAGTCGCCTCCAGGAGGCAGCGTCCCTCTTGAATCTCTGAAGAGGCGGGAGGAGGTTACTCTCGTATCGTACAACCGGGTCTTTGGATATGAATACCCCCAGATAACGGAACCCCTCGGTGGCTACCGTGATAGGGCAGTTTCGTGGAAGCACGGGAACCTCTCCCTGCAGTACGTAGAGGACGGATTTGCCCCAGTTGATGCTGTAGCCTGAGTTTTTCCCGAAGGTGTTAATAATATCCATGACCACTATATGGGACTTGCGGGGTTTGGTGAGGTAAAGCAGGACGTCATCCGCATATAGCGAAATCCTGTCCTCCCATCCATCAGCCCAGCGGATCCCTTTCAGGGATAGGTCTTGCCTGATCCACGCGGCCAGGGGCTCCAGTGAGAGGGCAAAGAGGAGGGGCGAGAGGGGGCAGCCCTGTCGCGTTCCTCGTCCAAGTTCAAATATTGCGGAAATTTTGTTGTTAACAGTCTTGGGCTAAGGGTGCTGCGTGTAAGAGGCACACCCACCCTATGAAGCTCGGACCGAATCCCAATTTGCGGAGGACCGCCATCATGTATGACCACTCGAGCGTGTCAAACGCCATCGTAGCGTCAAGGGATAACACCACCGCATCCTCCTGTAGAGTATGGCATCGACCCAGAACTCTGTGCAACCTCCGAAGATTAAGTGCTGTGTTCTGGTGTGGCATAAAGCCAGACTGGTCCGGGTGGACCAGAGCGGGAAGGACAGGTTTTAGTCTGTTGGCGAGGACTTTGGCCAGAATTTTGGGCTCTGCGTTTAGAAGGGATATAGGCCTGTAGGAGGCACAGGAGTCCCTAGGTTTCCCTTCTTTGTGGATGGCCACTATTGTGGCTACACGCTGGTCGCGCGGCAGAATATGGACCAAGGCCAGAAGGTGCTAGCATATAAAGTTCTATTGGTAAGCCATTGGGCCCTAATGCTTTCCCAGACCGGAGGTCTCCGATTGCATGGGCCAGTTCCTCTACGGTAAGTGGCGCCTCCAAGTCCTCTCTCTCCAAAGCTGAGAGGGAGGGCATTCGAATATCAGTCAACAAGGAGACTGAGTCGTCCTCTGGCCTGTCAGAGCCTTTACTGTATACCTTCTGATAATGTGACGCGAATTCCCGAACGATATCACGGGGTTAAGTGATTGCGGCACCAGACTCTGTTTGGAGCTCAGCGACTATTCTATGTGCCGGTTGTTTTTTACCTAGCCAGGCTATGAGCTTGCCCGCCTTATCCCCTTGATCGTACAGTCTACCCTCTTTGTCCCTGGCAATGGTCTTGGCAGTATCGGTGACAAGGGCTCTGTATTCTGCTGCCTTAAGTTCCATAAGATGAACTGCCGCAGGCTCACCCTCTGCGTTAGCCTCTGCTTCTTGCCTTAAAAGGTCACTCTCCATGTTCACGATTTGTTCTGCACGCTCCTTTCGGCGACCGGAGATTGCCGAGAGGGCCTCTCCTCCGAGCACCATTTTAAAGGCTTCCCAAAGCACCGTGGACGAGGCCACCGTACCATCATTCTCTGCGAAGTAGCGGTCTATGGAAAGGAGGAGTGTTCGTCTAATTGGTTCACAGCGCAAATACCACGCGTTAATCGGTGCCGTGCAGCCCTCTTGTTTGTCGCCCATTGTGAGGTGGGCAAAGCAGCAAATGGTCTGAGATTCCTCTCGCCAAATGTGTAACCTCCTGGAGTGTTGTTTTGTGATATTGTGGCGCTAGTATGTAGTCGAGGCGGGAGAATGAACGATGTGGGCCCGAGAAGAAGGTGTACTGTGTGTCTTGTGGGTGGCGGGTTCGCCACAGGTCTAGAAGGCCGAAGGCATCTAAAAAGTCAGTAAGCCATCTGTGACCGTGTGGGATGTCTCTGGGTGGAAATCTATCTAGGGTCCCAGACACTACAGCGTTGAAGTCTCCCTCTATCAGGAGGCGCCCCTCTGGAAGCGAGAGGATCATCTTACCCAAATCATGGTATGATTGCGTTTGGAGACCAGGTGGTATGTAGACCGTGACTAGGTTAATCTTGTAGCCCTCCCAGGAACCTGACACCACTGCAAAGCGTCCCAGGGGGTCGGAGTCTGAATGCTCAATTACTAAGGGAAATTGGCGCCGGAGCAATATGGCTACCCCTCGTGATCCTGAGGTGAAACCAGAATGTGCCGCCATATAGTAACCCCAACGGTTCAGGGCATGGCATGTGTTGCCTAATAAGTGTGTCTCCTGCAGGAGTACTACGTCAGGGAGATGTCTTTTAACAGTTTGCAGAACAATGGTGCGTTTGAGCTTGTCCCCCAGCCCGTTGACGTTCCAGCTCAGTACTTTGATACTCTTATCCCACTTAATCAGGATGGGTTTCTACCGACGGAGTCTCCCTCCAAACCTTCTGCCAGTGTGCAGAACAGTATGTCTGACCTGATGCCCTGCCTAAAGTAGCGCAACTTTCGACAAAACAATAGCATAGTTGATATGACATTGCCAAACTCTCGTAACTGACCCTTACCACCCCCCACCCCCTTCCGCCCACATCCCCAACACCCTGTGCCCCACCCCCCCGCCCTGCTGCCCTGCTTCGCGGGTTTAGAACGACCCACATCCCCAATTAGCAGAGTGCCTTTCGCCCCACTTACACACCCCTGGACGGGAAGAAACTACAAAACTAAACAACCCGTCTTCCCTTCTTGATGGACCTTTCTCTTGGAGCGTGTGCTGGCCCCAGCCCCACCCACCGCCCGCATCCCTCCCCCCCCCAACTTCGATATGGAAATTGTTCATGAGTCCTGCAAATTGGAGTGTCCAGTGTCTACACTCAGTTATGATGCCAAATAGGTCCTTCCTCCCCTTAGTTCGGCCCTTCAGGGCCAGGAGCAACAAATCAATATGCAAAGTGACACTTATCAGTAGTATGGATCCCTCTATTGCCGCATCAGACGTCTCGCCTCTGTTTCTCTCATTTCGGACTTGCGGAGCGGGATCTCCAGGAGCGTTGACTTTGACAATCTTGCTTAGACCTCCCAGCCGTAGAACCCAGAGATGCAACCCGGGTGTCTCTCCAGTTTTGGCCCTCTGCTCCCTCACCAGCGGTGGGTGCCTCCTTATCGATCCAGTCCTGCACCTCCAACAGCGAAGTGAAGAAGAAGGATTTGTCTTCCATGAGGACCTTGAGTTTGGCAGGGAAAAACATAATGTATTTGATGCCTCTTTCTCTAAGCGCCCCCTTCACACCTGCGAAGGATCTCCTCTCACGTTGGACCTGGAGGGTGAAGTCAGGGAAGAATCGAAATGTGGCATTCTCATAGAGCAAGTCCCCAGCTTTCCAGGCCGCCTGCAGGACGGCGTCCCTGTCTCTGTAGTTGAGGATTTTAGCGATGATCGTCCTCGGCGGCGCTCCCGGTTTTGGTTTTGGGTTGGGTGCCCGGTGTGCCCGCTCAACAGTAAATATTTTGGACAGGCGTTTTGGCTTGAGGTGATTGAGGATCAAGTCTTCAACAAAGAGCTCCACACTGGGCCCCTCAAGGTCCTCCGGCACACCAACAAGGCAGACATTACTCCTTCGGGCCCTCCCTTCCTGGTCGTCCAGCCGCAACGTCATCTGGCGGTGCGGATGGACCAGATCATTTACGCGCCTTTCCAGTTGCTTCGCCGACGTCTGCAGTTCCGCAATGTCAGCCTCGTTAGCCTTGGTCTTTTCTGACGTTTTGTTAAGGTCAGTTAGGAGAAGGTTAACTTCAATGGCCATTTTGTCAATTTTGGTTTCCACGGTCGTGCCCAGCGATTGAATGGCAGTCATAATGCTGGCCAGCGACGGTTCTTTCGAACTCTGTGGGTCGCCTGCCGGCGCTCCCGTCCACGGCATGCCCCTCTGCACCGTATATTTGTCGAGGTTATTTGATTGGGTGGATGTGCCCTACTTAGGCCTCATGTTTGCGCTTCAATTGGAGACCAGGCCTGTGGATGCGGTCTGCGATGTGGTACGAAAGAAGCCCACAAACAACATGCGAGGAGAGGTCCACTGTCTGGGACAGAAGACCCTGGAGGGCCTACGCAGCAATGGATCAGTACAGGCACTTTGGTGTATTGGTAGGCAAACTCGCCCCAGCCGTCCCTCCCCACATCCGCGAATCGAATATCAAGGCAGCAGACTCCACCGCGTGGAGGGCAGGAGCACCACAGGGTGGCAGATCTGTGTGTCAATAAAGTCTGTGAAGGCCCAATGTGTGTTCAGCAAAATGGTCACAGCCCAGAGCTCTGCATATGGAGGGCGCCCAGCGCTGATGCGGGTCGAAGGCAGGGGTGGCAGCCGCTTCCGTGCCGTCGCGCTATAGTTCAGGAGTAGGGACCACCCCCCGGCTTCATAGGCCCATCCGCCTACCAGGTCCAGGGCCGATAAGGCTACCGCCTCCCAGCATGGGCGCGATTGTGTGGCGTAGGATGCGACCAGATCTGTTGTCTTCTCTGCATCTCAGCCCCTCACATAGGCCGCTCCCCCTTCTCGGGCCAGTGCGCCACACTCTTGGCCGCTCTGGCGGCGTGGCGGGTCCACAGCACTAAAAGGATCGCAGTCACTCACCTAGGCCTCTCCCGCTCCACGGGCCAGTGCGCCACACTCTCGGCCGCTCTTGCGGCGTGGCGGGGTCCACAGCACAGAGAGGATCTCAACCCCCGCGGGGCGCGGCACAGATCGGGCCTCCTCAGGGCCTCCTCCGCCCCCTCCAAGACTAGGCCCCAAGCCGGGGGCTCACGTAGCGCGGCACGCCGGCCGCGAGGCACTCTCTGCACGGGCCCACTCCCTCTCCTCGGGCCTGCGCGCCACACCCCCGGCCGCTCCGGCGGCGCAGCGGGGTCCACAACACTCAGGAGATCTCAGCCCCCGCGGGGCGCGGCACAGATCGAGTGGAGCGCGCCTCCCCAGGGCCTCCTCCGCCCCTTCCGGAAACTAGGCCCCAAGCCGGGGGCTCACGCAGCGCGACCCAACGGCCGCGAGGCACGCTCTCCACGGGCCCTCTCCCGGGCCGCCGCGCCGATGGCCGCTTCTCGGCGACGGAGAGGCGCAGAGGGGCAAAAGTTAGACCGCTGGATGCGGCTCGAACAGGGGGATACAGCGTCACCGGGTGGCTGCAGGAATCGACGGATTCTGAGCGGATTTCAAGCAGTTGGAGGCTCGGGCAGACGGAGCTCTCTGTTCAGGCGGCCATTTTAGCCAGCGCCAAGCCACGCCCCCCCATGTATTTATCTTTTGATATATTGTGGTTATCAGTTGTCTGAACCAAACTTTGAGCAGTATTTTTCCTTATTTCAACGTTGACCTCTATAGGTAAACTAGATGACATTGTTACTATTCCAGGTTTCATGGTCATTTCTTCGAATGAGATCTCACTTTTTGTAGGCTCCGCAATATTCCCTAAGTTTAGATCCCTTTTGCATGAAGATGTTATACACATTGATTCATGGTTGGTAACTTGAGTAGGTGTTTGATTTATTGACTTCGCTGGTATATTGGGCTCAATGTCCCCATTAAGTATTTTTTCCTCAAGATCTTGATTTTGTCCAAATTGTCTAGTCGGTACGTTCAGGTTACTAATGGGCTTGATAGGTGTCTGTAAGTTTCTTATTTCTGGGTCACTTTGTATTGACATCATAGCCCCCGTTGGATCCTTTAGAAAATCAAATTTATGAGGGATTTTTAAGGATTTTTCAAACATCCTCGCTATTGGTGATATAAGCATCTGATTCAATTCCTTAGTTTGTGCTTTGGCTTTTTTTTTAATATAGTAGGTGCTTGAGATTTCCGTGGCCTTCGTGCTGGAGGACCAAGTGGCCTTTCCCTTCCTGAGCACATTATTATTTTTTTAGAGTGTTTGCAAGATCTAAAAGTAGTAATCAACCCCCCACAGAGAGACCCAACTTGATAGCACCCTGCAAGGCAGCACACTTAGAATATGTATCCTAAGCAGCTAAACAACTTATGCAAGGAGTGCTCCTGAGTGAGGGTGAGAGATGTATATGAGTTCAGTAAGCTTCAAAGTTATCACAATTTTGCATGTATTTCAATAGAGCACAGAACACCTAGATAGTTTCCGTTTTCCTCAAATTGTCCGGGGACCAAATCATCAAGGTTTTATCAGTGAAGTCACACAACCTGCCGCTGTGACTTACCCTCTCTCCCTTGCCTTCTCCCCTGTTCCTCTCACCTCATCTGGGATCAAGACAGAGAAGAAAAGGGGAAGTACGCACTCCAGTGCTCCACCGCTCACACTGATCCGCTCTGGTCCTCTTGCCCCTCTGGTCCTCTTGCCAAGCAGCCAGAAATACACCCAAAATCAACTCCTCAGAGAGCACTGTCACATTAGAAATGACTCACAGCTTCCATAATTTTTTTTTCTCTAAAGTTTAAAAGTTTTTTTTCCTTTTTATTTTGGCTCCAGGCCGTGTTTTGGAGGCAACCCAGAACTCACGGCCGTTCTGTAGCTTTTCTGCCGCACTCAGGAAATGTTTGTGGCTCCTTCTCTTGCCCCACAGAGAGGCTCTCCGCATCCACCTCTGCCTTTGCGCCTGCCACACCAGGGAAAACAATCAGCCCTGCAGCGCTCCGCGCTCCAGTGCACACAGGCAATCCGCAGTGACCCGCGGCAGCACCACCTCCTCCTCCTCCCTGCCTGTCCGCTCTGACTCCTCCGCACGCCACAGGAGCTCCCCCGAGCCAGAGACCGGGCAACCCACAGCGCCAATGCCAACGCGGTACAAAAGGGGGTGGTGATGGACGGAGCATCTGAATCAATCAAACACTCACACCCAGTCAAAAGATCTGGGTTTATTCCATCACCGTTCTTTAGCCCACTCTGCCACCCCAGTTCAGACATGGCTATATGCAAATAAGTCTGACCCTGTGCCTCATGGGAACAGTCCAGCCCGAACTGCCAAGCCATGTCTTCCCTGGACCGGAAACAAGCTTCCGAGGACCGGTTTCTGGCATTCCAGCCGTCTTCAGCCCGGCTTGCTTGAATCCAGTGGCAAAGTGAGCAAGGGACTCACGTCTGAGCATACCCTGCCACACTTATGGCGGCCAAAAGCAGTACAAAAGGGGGTGGTGATGGACGGAGCATCTGAATCAATCAAACACTCACACCCAGTCAAAAGATCTGGGTTTATTCCATCACCGTTCTTTAGCCCACTCTGCCACCCCAGTTCAGACATGGCTATATGCAAATAAGTCTGACCTGTGCCTCATGGGAACTGTCCAGCCCGAACTGCCAAGCCATGTCTTCCCTGGACCGGAAATAAGCTTCCGAGGACCGGTTTCTGGCATTCCAGCCGTCTTGCTTGAATCCAGTGGCAAAGTGAGCAAGGGACTCACGTCTGAGCATACCCTGCCACACTTATGGCGGCCAAAAGCGGTACAAAAGGGGGTGGTGATGGACGGAGCATCTGAATCAATCAAACACTCACACCCAGTCAAAAGATCTGGGTTTATTCCATCACCGTTCTTTAGCCCACTCTGCCACCCCAGTTCAGACATGGCTATATGCAAATAAGTCTGACCCTGTGCCTCATGGGAACAGTCCAGCCCGAACTGCCAAGCCATGTCTTCCCTGGACCGGAAACAAGCTTCCGAGGACCGGTTTCTGGCATTCCAGCCTTCTTCAGCCCGGCTTGCTTGAATCCAGTGGAAAAGTGAGCAAGGGACTCACGTCTGAGCATACCCTGCCACACTTATGGCGGCCAAAAGTGGTACAAAAGGGGGTGGTGATGGACGGAGCATCTGAATCAATCAAACACTCACACCCAGTCAAAAGATCTGGGTTTATTCCATCACCGTTCTTTAGCCCACTCTGCCACCCCAGTTCAGACAATGCTATATGCAAATAAGTCTGACCCTGTGCCTCATGGGAACAGTCCAGCCCGAACTGCCAAGCCATGTCTTCCCTGGACCGGAAACAAGCTTCCGAGGACCGGTTTCTGGCATTCCAGCCGTCTTCAGCCCGGCTTGCTTGAATCCAGTGGCAAAGTGAGCAAGGGACTCACGTCTGAGCATACCCTGCCACACTTATGGCGGCCAAAAGCGGTACAAAAGGGGGTGGTGATGGACGGAGCATCTGAATCAATCAAACACTCACACCCAGTCAAAAGATCTGGGTTTATTCCATCACCTTTCTTTAGCCCACTCTGCCACCCCAGTTCAGACATAGCTATATGCAAATAAGTCTGACCCTGTGCCTCATGGGAACAGTCCAGCCCGAACTCCCAAGCCATGTCTTCCCTGGACCGGAAACAAGCTTCCGAGGACCGGTTTCTGGCATTCCAGCCGGCTTAAGCCCGGCTTGCTTGAATCCAGTGGCAAAGTGAGCAAGGGACTCACGTCTGAGCCACACTTATGGCGGCCAAAAGCGGTACAAAAGGGGGTGGTGATGGACGGAGCATCCGAATCAATCAAACACTCACACCCAGTCAAAAGATCTGGGTTTATTCCATCACCGTTCTTTAGCCCACTCTGCCACCCCAGTTCAGACATGGCTATATGCAAATAAGTCTGACCCTGTGCCTCATGGGAACAGTCCAGCCCAAACTGCCAAGCCATGTCTTCCCTGGACCGGAAACAAGCTTCCGAGGACCGGTTTCTGGCATTCCAGCCGTCTTCAGCCCGGCTTGCTTGAATCCAGTGGCAAAGTGAGCAAGGGACTCACGTCTGAGCATACCCTGCCACACTTATGGCGGCCAAAAGCAGTACAAAAGGGGGTGGTGATGGACGGAGCATCTGAATCAATCAAACACTCACACCCAGTCAAAAGATCTGGGTTTATTCCATCACCGTTCTTTAGCCCACTCTGCCACCCCAGTTCAGACATGGCTATATGCAAATAAGTCTGACCTGTGCCTCATGGGAACAGTCCAGCCCGAACTGCCAAGCCATGTCTTCCCTGGACCGGAAACAAGCTTCCGAGGACCGGTTTGTGGCATTCCAGCCGTCTTCAGCCCGGCTTGCTTGAATCCAGTGGCAAAGTGAGCAAGGGACTCACGTCTGAGCATACCCTGCCACACTTATGGCGGCCAAAAGCGGTACAAAAGGGGGTGGTGATGGACGGAGCATCTGAATCAATCAAACACTCACACCCAGTCAAAAGATCTGGGTTTATTCCATCACCGTTCTTTAGCCCACTCTGCCACCCCAGTTCAGACATGGCTATATGCAAATAAGTCTGACCCTGTGCCTCATGGGAACAGTCCAGCCCGAACTGCCAAGCCATGTCTTCCCTGGACCGGAAACAAGCTTCCGAGGACCGGTTTCTGGCATTCCAGCCGTCTTCAGCCCGGCTTGCTTGAATCCAGTGGAAAAGTGAGCAAGGGACTCACGTCTGAGCATACCCTGCCACACTTATGGCGGCCAAAAGCGGTACAAAAGGGGGTGGTGATGGACGGAGCATCTGAATCAATCAAACACTCACACCCAGTCAAAAGATCTGGGTTTATTCCATCACCGTTCTTTAGCCCACTCTGCCACCCCAGTTCAGACAATGCTATATGCAAATAAGTCTGACCCTGTGCCTCATGGGAACAGTCCAGCCCGAACTGCCAAGCCATGTCTTCCCTGGACCGGAAACAAGCTTCCGAGGACCGGTTTCTGGCATTCCAGCCGTCTTCAGCCCGGCTTGCTTGAATCCAGTTGCAAAGTGAGCACGGGACTCACGTCTGAGCATACCCTGCCACACTTATGGCGGCCAAAAGCGGTACAAAAGGGGGTGGTGATGGACGGAGCATCTGAATCAATCAAACACTCACACCCAGTCAAAAGATCTGGGTTTATTCCATCACTGTTCTTTAGCCCACTCTGCCACCCCAGTTCAGACATGGCTATATGCAAATAAGTCTGACCCTGTGCCTCATGGGAACAGTCCAGCCCAAACTGCCAAGCCATGTCTTCCCTGGACCGGAAACAAGCTTCCGAGGACCGGTTTCTGGCATTCCAGCCGTCTTCAGCCCGGCTTGCTTGAATCCAGTGGCAAAGTGAGCAAGGGACTCACGTCTGAGCATACCCTGCCACACTTATGGCGGCCAAAAGCGGTTCAAAAGGGGGTGGTGATGGACGGAGCATCTAAATCAATCAAACACTCACACCCAGTCAAAAGATCTGGGTTTATTCCATCACCGTTCTTTAGCCCACTCTGCCACCCCAGTTCAGACATGGTTATATGCAAATAAGTCTGACCCTGTGCCTCATGGGAACAGTCCAGCCCGAACTGCCAAGCCATGTCTTCCCTGGACCGGAAACAAGCTTCCGAGGACCGGTTTCTGGCATTCCAGCCGTCTTCAGCCCGGCTTGCTTGAATCCAGTGGCAAAGTGAGCAAGGGACTCACGTCTGAGCATACCCTGCCACACTTATGGCGGCCAAAAGCGGTACAAAAGGGGGTGGTAATGGACGGAGCATCTGAATCAATCAAACACTCACACCCAGTCAAAAGATCTGGGTTTATTCCATCACCGTTCTTTAGCCCACTCTGCCACCCCAGTTCAGACATGGCTATATGCAAATAAGTCTGACCCTGTGCCTCATGGGAACAGTCCAGCCCGAACTGCCAAGCCATGTCTTCCCTGGACCGGAAACAAGCTTCCGAGGACCGGTTTCTGACATTCCAGCCGTCTTCAGCCCGGCTTGCTTGAATCCAGTGGCAAAGTGAGCAAGGAACTCATGTCTGAGCATACCCTGCCACACTTATGGCGGCCAAAAGCGGTACAAAAGGGGGTGGTGATGGACGGAGCATCTGAATCAATCAAACACTCACACCCAGTCAAAAGATCTGGGTTTATTCCATCACCGTTCTTTAGCCCACTCTGCCACCCCAGTTCAGACATGGCTATATGCAAATAAGTCTGACCCTGTGCCTCATGGGAACAGTCCAGCCAACGCCAATGACAGACCAGCAGAGGCGGTGCGGCGGTGGTGCGGCGGCAACAACCAGACTGGGAGAGGGAGCAGGGGCGAGGGTGGAAACGGCAACTGCGGTAGCGGAGCAGAGAAGCGGCAACTCGCTGTGGTACGTGGCTCCTCCTTCCAAGCCTCTACCGAGAGTGACAAAGTGCTCCAAAATACCATGCTCCCTTTGACCTCTCGCACTGCTCTGTTCATACTGCCCTCCAATATATCCGCCTGCTCATGGTAAATGTTGGTCCCCAGATACAGCAGGCAGCCGGGCTCCCATCTTACTCCCTCCAGTTGAGCAGGAAGTTCCATGGCCCGGCATGCCGGGAACAGGCAAGTCTTCTCCCAGTACACGCCCAACCCTGATACCTCCCCAAACATCCGCAACAGCCCCGTCGCACCTGTGATTACCCCTTCAGGGGCGGCCAAGAACATCAGCAGATCGTCTGCGTAAAGCGATATGTAATGCATTTCTCCTTGCAGTTCCAACCCAGCATAATGACTCCCGGACCTAGCTTGCGTCGCCAGTGGCTCGATCCCCAGCGCAAACAGGAGCGGAGACAGCGAGCAACCCTGACGCTTCCCACGTCCCACTGAGCAGAGCGATGATACCGTCCCTCCCGTTCTTACCCGTGCCGTCGCCGAGTGATATAATATTTGAGTACACCTCACAACATTTTCCCCTAGTCCCATCTTGAGCATTACTTGAAAGAGGTACGGCCATTCCAAACTGTCAAAGGCCTTCTCTATGTCCACTGAGAGAATCAAAGCAGTCGATGTTGGGTCCTGGCAGCCCTCCAAAATTCGCAATAATCGTCTCACATTACCAGATGTGCTGCGCTTAGGTATAAAACCAGATTGATCCCAATGCACTAACTGTACCATGTATGGAAGCAGCCGGGCTGCCAGAATCCTGCTCAGGATTTTGTAGTCAGTTGTCAGCATCGATAGAGGGCGCTAAGCCTTCATATCAGCGGCTTCCCTCCCAGGTTTCAAGAGAGGGATAATAATAGCCTCCCTAGTCCTCTCCGGCAGCCTCCCTGTATTATGCGCCTCCTTGTAGACCACTTGTAAACACAGAGCGTATTTGGAATAAAATTCTATGGGAATGCCATCAACCCCCAGCGTCTTATTATGGGTCATGTGTTTAATCGCACTCCTGATCCCGACCACAGTTATCTCGTCGCCCAGTAGGTCCCCCTGCTCCTTACTCAATCTCGGCAGGGCCACCTCTTCAAGCTATTCCCCTGACATCCTTAGTCAGTTGGGTACTGTAGAGCTTAGTGTAATATTCTATAAACAATCTGCTGATCCCTACTTGCGTGTGGACCATCTCCCCTGTGGGAGTCATCAGGCCCAGTATCGGTACACCCCACGGTATCGGGTGCTCGATTTGTCCCCCTCTGCATGCAACCGTGCTCTATAATTCTTATAATCAAAGGAGCATAATCTCTCCACCTGCACCGCCACCGCTTCTCTAACGTCCATTATCTCTTGCTGCACCCCCGGATTCCCAGGTCGGTCCCTTTCCACCTCTCGCAATCAACTTTCTGCTTTCTCCAAGTCGACCAATAACGTTTTCCTTACTCCTACCACCTTACTAATGCAGATACCCCTAACCACTACCTTAAACGCGTCCCATCAATTGCCGCTGTCATAGCCGTCCCCTCATTCTGTTCAAAGTATTGAACAATTCCCGTCCCCAGGTCCTAACTGAAGACCAGATCTTCTAGCGCCTCTGGACGGAGCCTCCACGCCGGTATGAGTGATCTCTCCCAGCTCCATCGTATCCGCACTAATAATGGGTTGTGGTTTGATATCGTTCTTGCTAGATATTCGCTGCCCATCACCTTGGAGTGGACATCAGGGGAACATAATATTGCGTCTAATCGCACATGCAAGTCGTGAAGACCAGAATAATATGAGTAATCCCTCTCCTCCAGATGTTGGGCGTGCCATGTGTCAATCAGTCCCCAATTAGTTTGCCATGCTCTCCTTGCTTTAGATATCCTGTGTACTGTCGCACCGGAGAGCGGCGGTGGGATCTGTCACTTTCGACATCTGCTATCGAGTTGAAATCTCCCCCAAATATCTTTGCACCAGTTAAGTATGGGGGCCAAGCTCCCTGATATTCTCTCGAAGAAGGAAGGCTGGTCGACATTAGGAACATACACACTACACAGGGCTATGTCCACTCCATCTAGCTACCCCAATATCGCTACAAACCGTCCCTTGGGATCAATCAACTGCTGCGTTGGTTGAAAAGGAACCCCCGCTCTGACCCATACCAAGGCACCCCATAAGTTTTATAAAAAAGTTGTCCCCTCCATCTCTTCTTCAGTGCCGAGACTTACAACAGTGATATGGTTAGGATTGTTGTTTTACATTTGGTAGGCCTAACATTCTGAGCAGTCGATGAATAGTGAACCTTTAAGAGAAAAGTGATGTTTAAGACATCTTTGGAGAAGGATTAGCGATTAGGCTACTTTGTATGAGTGTGGAAAGGTACAATCAAAGTAGGCCTCTTTGTGTACCTCTGTTGCTTCTTTCTGAATTTTTCTTGCTTCTTTCTGCGCTTTTCTTCTTCATTTTGTACACGTTCTACAGATGTAAACATAGTTAGAAAATAGCATTATAAAACCACAGAAAGTCACTGAAAAAACACACAGGTTTCAGGGACATTATAGTTAGAATTTTGCATTTTAAAAACCTTAGAAATACACTAAAAAAACAGAGGTTTCAGGGACGGTATAGGTAGAAATTAGTATTTAAAAAAACCTTAGAAATTCACTGAAAAAAAGAGGTTTCAGGGACGTTATAGTTAGGAATTAGCCTTTAGAAAACCTTAGAATTTCACTGGAAAAAACAGGGTTCAGAGATGTTATAGTTAGGAATTAGCATTTAAAAAACCTTAGAAATTCACTGAAAAAACAACAGGTTTCAGGGACGTTATAGTTAGGCTGACATTTCACTCATACAAAACCAGAGAAATTTGGCAGTTATATTTAGCTGAGCTAACTATAACTCCTGCAATGCACTGCTGATGACGTCACATATTACATCACTCATGACATGGTCAGTGACATCCATTTAATATCTGATGCACCTCCTCACATCCTAATATAACCTTTCATACACCAACTCTAAAATACAGACTACCATCCTCGTAACTATAGAAACGCCAATACCAGTTAGTACATACCCGCTCACTGATTCATAGGTCTACACACATATCCGCTCACTCACCCATAGTCACTCATTAATAAAGCCAGGGGCGTAACAAACACCCCCTCAGACCCCACGGTGCAGGGGCTTCCAGTCTTCAGTATGTGAAGGGGGCCCCCTCAGCTCATCTGTAGAGAGCCTGTGAGAGGTTTACTCTAGAGCAGCTGAGGTGTGCCACCTGCTCAGAGCTCCACTCTGACCCAGAACTGAAGAGAAACAAAGTAACAACTTACATTGTTTCTCTTCAGTCAGAGCATGCCAGGCCCCTGACAAGGGTGGGGGCTCCGAGAGAGCATTCTACACAGGGCACAGCCTCTGAGAAGGGAGGAGGCAGCACTGAGCTTACAGGTTTTGCTCTATATGCATTTGTATATATGCAAGTCATATATGGTTTGGATTGGAATTGTTAGTTGTGGAATTGTGTTGTGTGGATTGGATCTGTGTAGTGAAATAATGTGGCATGGTGTGCAGTGTAATTTTGTGGATAGTAATTGCATAGTATTAAGTGTACTGGAATTATGTGGAGTGGAATTGTGTGTCATGGAGTGGGATTGTGTGTCATGGGGTGAAATTATCTGGAATGGTATTTTGTGGAGTGGTGTGGTATGTAGTGTAGTGTAGTGGTGTGCTGTTAAATATTGTAGCATGATGTGTAATTTTGTGGTGTAGATTGGATGTATGTGGTGTGTTGTGTAATTGTGTGGTTGGTTTGAATGATGTAGTTTGCTGTTGAAATATGTGGTGTGGAATGGAAATATGGAGAGTTGAATTTGTGTGACGTGGAAATGTGCGCTGTTGCGTGAAACTTGAGTGGTATTATGAGGCATAGTGTGAAGTGTAGTTATGTGGAATGTTGCTATGTGGCATAGACTGGATTTATGTGGAGTTTATTTATGCAATATAGAGTAGAGCATAATTACGTGGAGGTAAATTATGTTGTGCTAAGTTGTATTATGTGGAGTGTAATGTGTGATGAATTGTGTGGTGATGAATTGTGGAATTGTGTGACATGTGGAATTATGTGGCATGATGTGGTGTGTAATTGTGCAGAGTGGAATCATGCAGCATGTTGCAGATTTGTATTTTGTGGATTGTAATTATGTATTTTGGAGTGAAGTGTAAATATGTTGTGTGAAGTCTAATTATATAGGTTGAAGTGGAATTATGTGTAGTTGAATTGTTTTGTCTGGAGTGTAATTATGTGGTTTGGAGTGGTATTAAGTTGTGTGGAATGTTATTATGTGATGTGGAATTATGTGGTATGGAGTGAAGTGGAAATATGGGATTTTTATTTTTTAGGATTGTAATTATGTGGTATGGAATGTTGTAGGGTTAAATTATTTATAGTTTAATTGTGTGGCATGGAATTATGAGATGTTCAAATGTGCTGGAATTAGCATAGCTGCCAAGGTTTCAGATTGCTATGTGTGACATTTTCATAATTTCAGAGTAATTATGAGTGACATTTCAACGACTATGAGTGACACTTTCTCGTGAGCAAAATCAAGCAATGAAGTGGAAGGAAACATAAATATCAGAAATTACACTCATTTGAGCAACTAGAAACTCTAGGAAAGTCACTGAACTAAAGTGCTCTAACAGCAGGCTACTGAACACTGAGCAGTCAGACTGTGTGAATGTCACCCATTACTACAGTTAAATTATTAAAACGTCACACTTACCAATCTGAATCCTTGGCATCTATGAGTGAATCAGTGTGAAAATGTGCTCTAATTGAGGTGTATTCCTCTGCACCCTCATGGTGACCAGCCTGCCAGGTGTCTTTGAAAATTTGCAAGCGTCAAGCAGTTTTTCCATCAGCTACATGTTAATGTAACTCTACAAAATAAATACATAGGATGTTCTCTGCAGAAATCAGAGGTTTGCTGCGCCAGGCTACACTTATTCCACCACTGCGGCAGTTTATTCAAGGTCCAATCAGGCCTCCTATGATGTCTGGTTACTCTGCGTAGAAATGCTGCAAAGTTTTTTTTAAATGCGAATCTGTGGTTAGATAAACCTTCCAAAAAGAGCTGCCTTCATCTATAAGTACTCAGTCCATTTCTGGGATGCTAAAATCACAGTGAGACCCAATGACCCACCCTCTAGTGCCTCCTCAGTGATCTTCTGTCTGAGGTAGGGGTCAACTTGGATCTAAAGTGTTTTAGGTCTGTGGTCTAGACTACCCTGGGCTGAAGTGTTTCGTTCATTTAGCCAGGAGTGTGAGAGGAGGGGAGATCCGAGCCTGAAGCAGTATGTGCAGTGGTGCCTCTGACGCTCCCAGACTAGAGTTAGGCCACAGCTCCCTGTGCCACGGTAGGCACCTAGACCCTTGGCGCAATCAGCTCGTCTGTGGAGCAAGGTCTGTAGGTGCATTAATACAACACGTGCTGGATGGAGGGGGGACCGGAGGCCTCTTCTTTGTGTAGGTAAATTGGGCCTCACAGGCTTGCGACCAGCAGGCAGAGGCCCGAACTTGAGAGGCTGGATGAGGCAATATAGTAGACTGTTAGAGCATGTCTCTTGGTGGACTCTAGTCAAAAGAGGAGCATTGAGGACCGCGGGAGGGCCAACAGGCGTTGGATGGCTTCTAGGCGACTGACCACAGTAACAGGTGGAACTACGAGAGATGACTGGAGGTGCTAACCCTCTGAGGAGCTATAATTCATGGCAGTAAGGCGAGGAAAGGTTATGTCTATGCACTCCGAGAGTGTATTGTGCGGTATCAATACAATGTCACCTGGGTACAGTAACACTTTCGGAAACTATTGTCACGCATTTAGAAATTACTCAATGTAACACCCCTAATCAGTGCAGCTATATATCTATCTTGCATCTGAAGAAATCAACGCTCTGACACAGGTAAGAGTTACCAATACACCTAGGTCACAGGAGTTACGGGACCTTCACAATTAACGTTTTTGTTTTTCATTCCGGTATGTCTGCTGCTGAAAGTAGCATTTACTGCCATGTGAAATTTTCAAGGAAAACAGACTCCTGCAGGTTATTCCTTTAATACTTACTCAAGTGTTATTTCCGTTCCCCCAACATCAAAACAACAATGAAATTGGGCACTTCAGCGCTGTGGTGTCATCGTGTTGGAATCTTAGATTGCACATGGCTCCCCGCAGGGAGGCGAAGGTTAATCCGGGTCACAACATCACCCACTCCAGAGCTCTGGTGCCCTTCTCAAGCCCCTAGCTCCCGTCAGGAACTAGTCCTTGCAGATGTCGCACTCGAAGCAGCTTACATCGTAGGGCTGCTGGTGCATGGCATGCGCGGGCGCCTGCAACAAATCCTCACAAGACCTAACTTTATGGACACACTACGGAAATACGGCAACATTTTGTGGGCATAGAAAAGGGACATTCATTACTGGACTACCACACATGCAGCTGTACTGCATAACGAAATTCACCGCATTGCGTTTAGGACACAGGGGAAGCACCAGACGGCAGCCACATGGAAATAATACTTCAACAGCATTGATTAGCAGCACTGGTACCCGAGGAGGCGCGATGCCTGTTATTCGTGATTTTGCATTTCAGTGCGGTGATGCAGATCACCACACTGAAATGCGTTAGTCTAACGCCAGATGCGTGGTACTTGGCAGGGCTGAATTAGGAGGCATGGATTTGGACAAGCGGTGCACACTAAGGTTTTTGTGTCATGGGGTATAAAGTGGACGTTTATCTATTTTTCTTTGTAAAAATAATATTGGCTGTTTCTTTACCTTCCGGTACATTTCTGAACAATTTGTTAAGCTACATTGTATTGTTGCATTGTGTGCGCATGCAGGGAAGAACGAGTGTCTGGCAGACATGCAAAAAATCATCCTACGTCTCAGTATAAAACTTCCACACTTCTAAGCCGTAATTCCAATCCTAGAATGAGTTAACTGTTTGCTTTACAACAACAATTAGTAAAACAATTAGGTGCTTTGCCAGCCTGTATAAGTAGAAAAGGTTTTAAAGGGACTAGTTTTTGTTCAAGGTATTTCTTTTCCCAGTTCAAGAAAGGGATAAAAAAACATCTCCAGATAATAATAGGGATGACAGGATGGTGCAATACCAGAATATTGATACATGTGGATCTGGTGAGGACTGCGGGCAGTAAGGGCTTGATGCGCTATTTGCGTAAGAAAATACAACTTTTTTTGTTATCCTCCATTAGTTATTAGTAAGGAAGGGGGAAGAGAAGGGTTCACTGACAGCATTCTGTTAGTCTTAGGGAGACAAAGATTGCTGTGGTCAGTGATAGATGACGCCCAGAAGTCATAGGTATATGTATCAGGAGCTGCCATTGAAAGGAAGTGGAAATGCGCTTTAGATGTTGCCGGTATTGATGGCTACTGTGCGGTTGCAGACTTCGCTGGGCTGACAGTGGGTGGGGAAATGCTACGTTGTCCCTGTAGGTGTAATTACATGAATTGCGCATTCTCTCTGGTGTTTGTCCTTGGGGTACTTGCTGACTGATGCTACCCATGGGATCAGGTTTGCCTTTGAGAGGAGGTATGGTTTAGTGGGGTACATAGTGTAAATGAATGTTGGTGTCAGCAAACAAAAATCGGACCCTTTGTACATTTAATATTATTGTGTGCATCATGCAGAGGATGAAAAGTAGCAGGAATGGATTTGATGCCATGGAGGCTAGCAGGAAGAACTGTTTTGGGGTGGTCAGATAAAGAGATTGTTTAACATGTTTTAAACTACTACAGTGGCATTGGGGGAAGGCAACAGCTGAAAGGCTCTGTCTTCACTGGTAGGCAGTAATTAGATGGGGACCGGCCATCAGTCTTTCCGTTGTAGGTGGACAGGGGAACAGTGGGCGGCAGTCACGGGTTCACAGTGACATCCGAAGGGTGGTTTTAAAGGTGGCGGAAAAGCATAACTGCGGGTTTCCTAGGGGTGAGAGCAGAGTTAATGGATGCGTTAGTAGCAGGCATGAAGGCAGTGGTCTGTGTTTGGAGGTGGTCAACTGAGCGGGCTACGCTTGAAGGTGGGTCATCAAGTAGGAGGATGTGTTTGGTGGGCCAGCTAGAGGCAGTGTTATGTAACTTTGCTGGAGGGCGCAGCAGCAGTATTTGCTGATGTATGTAAATTGTCCGATGAAAGGGCGGATGTGACCAATGGAGAAACCAGAATCCTTTTTTTAATCGCTGAGCCCCTGCAGTATGGCGGGTCGCTGGCCTGAGAGCTCTTGACAGACTAGGAGAATGGGGGGACCCCCTCAAGTTTTGTTACGCCACTGAATACAGCCACTGATATATGTACTCATATACCCATACACTCACACACTGCCACTCACCCATAGTGTTACTCACACACCTAGTCAGTCACCCAGAGAATCAATTATAACTGCCCTTTATTCACCTATACAGTTATGTTCAGTTCAAAAACTTTATTGCGGTTAGGTTTAACCATAAAAGCACATACATATAAAATATACAGTTTTCAAACATAGCAAGTATCTTTTAAAATCAATTGATTTAGATTACATCCATCATCAATAAAAATCATCAAGGTGGGAAGAAAAAGAATTTAAAAGTTGTAAAAATGTAAGTTAAGTCTACGAATGCTTAAAAATTGTAAAATGCCATTTGATATACTCATTCACTCCCTACGTCTCCACAGTAAGAACTTAGTGCAAATATAGTTCTGAGTTAACTAATCAGATTCCTACGAATTAACCACATTGAGAGCAGGAACTTTGCTACAGCAGCCACTATCACTGCATTGGTATCAGTTTTTAAAATCCTGAAAAAAGCGAGATAGTTCCTGATGCCCAGATTGTTACATAGCTGAATAATCCACTTCTTCTGGATGTTACCATATGCTGGACAGAAAAGGGTGTGATGTGTGGGGTTGTGCGGGCCGGAATAACAGGCGTGGAGGCCGGATGAAATGGGCTATGGCTAGCACGAGTTTTATTGCAGTTCACAAAGACAAGCTCTGGTGCACGGTTTTTAGGTACAGTCTTTGGGGTTCGGGATGGTCCCTTGTGAGGAGCGTCCGCAGGTAAGAACACAGACAGGATGTCCACTGCTGGGCTGGGTGCTTCTTCCGGGTTGCGGGCCTTGGGGCGTCCCTCGGAGATAATGGAAAGAGACACAGGGCAGTTAGTTCCTATGTACATGGAACTCGATCGACTGACACCAGCACCCGGGAGTGTGAGGGCGGAAACGGACCGTGAGGGAGGGCGGTAGGGTAGGGAAAGAAGGGAAGAGACCAGACCGGATATAGGGACAGGGTGAAAAAGGGGGGTGTGGGGTGGAAGATAATGTACAGTGGAGGGTGTCTATAATATACAGTGGGGTGCGCGTCTTTGGTGCATGCAGAACAGCTGTACACTAATTACACTATCTACACGGGGAAGGGTAAACACGGAGAATGTTAACAGTTCACTCACGTGCCCCGCCGTAACTCTCATCCGAGTTACGGCCGCTTTCCAGCCGCCTCCTGAGGATGCCACCAATCCTCGCACCAGACGTCTTCCTCTTCCTCCTTCTCTCGGCTCGTCCTCTCTCCTGCAGACTCCGCCGTCGGTTCTCCGCGTCTCGCCAACTCCTGCCACGAGTCCACCGCTGGGAACCCTGTCTCCTCCGCGTCGCTGGCTTTTCTATCATCCGACTGGGTTCCTGGGAAACGGCTTCCGGGGTCAGGCGAGGTCACTTCCGGTCCGTCGGTAGCCGGTGCCCTTCCGGGGTCAATCCAGGTCGCTTCCGGTCCGCTGTGTTCCGTGGATACTGTCGGTGCCTGCAGGGAGACAGAGAGAGGTGTAGCCGGTTTTGGCTGTCGGTTAGTGATACCGCCCGTATGGGCGTTCCTGCAGTAGCGCTGAGCCCGGGGGGGAGGGGGCGACCCTTTACATCCCCTTTCCCTGGGATTGTTTCTTGTAGGGGTTGGGGAAGGGGGATACCGGGAGAGGTAGTCGGCATTGCCCTGTTCTCGCCCTTTTCGGTGCAGGGTTCGAAAGCGGTAGGGTTGGAGAGATAGGAACCACCTAAGTACCCGATCGTTATTACCCCGGTTCCGTGCCATCCATTCCAGAGGGGCGTGGTCTGTGTATAGTATGAATTCCCGCCCCTCCAGGTAATATCGTAGGCTTTCTACCGCCCATTTAATGGCGAGTGCCTCCTTTTCAATCACTGAATAGTTGGTCTCTCGGGGAAACAGTTTCCTACTGAGGTATAGGATGGGCTTTTCAGCTCCCTCTGTGTCTCTTTGGGATAGCACCGCCCCCAAACCCTGGTCCGACGCATCGGTTTGCAGTATGAAGGGTTGTGTATAATCTGGGCTCATTAGTACAGGCTCGGTTATCAGGGAACTTTTGAGGAGGTGAAAGGCATGTAGCAACAGGGGGTTTGGGTGTTTGAGGATTTCCTCCGTTTTCGTTGTCTTCTTCAGGAGATCTGTCAAGGGGGCTGCGGTATGGGAGAAGTTGGGTATAAACCTCCTGTAGTAACCCAACATCCCCAGGAAGGCACGGAGATCTCTACGAGTTTGGGGAAAAGGGAGGGCTTGGATAACCTTGATCTTATTGTCCTGTGGACGGATGTGCCCCTCACCCAGCAGGTACCCTAGATATTTCACACTCTGGGCCGCCAACGTGGTCTTGGCGGGGTTGATGGTGAAGCCGGCGGCCCCTAGGGAGTTGACAATCGACCGCACATGGGACAGGTGTTGTTCCCAGGTGTCGCTATAGATGACTATGTCGTCTAGGTAAGCGCCTGAGTAGCGGGAGTGGGGTTGCAGGACCTGGTTCATGGCTCTTTGAAATGTCGCTGGGGCACCGTGAAGGCCGAAGGGCATGACTTTAAACTGGAACAAGCCCTCGGGGGTGGAAAAGGCGGTCTTGTGCTTGTCTTCGGCTCTCAAGGGAATCTGCCAGTATCCCTTGCAGAGATCAAGGGTACTAATATACTTGGCCTTGCCGATGCGTTCGACCATCTCGTCGACACGTGGAAGGGGGTATGAGTCGAAGGCTGAGATCTTGTTCACCTCCCTGAAGTCAATACAAAATCTGGTGGAGCCATCGGGTTTTGGGACCAAGACGATGGGCGAGTTCCAACTGCTGCAGGATGGCTCTATGATGCCCATTCTCAGCATCTGACTGGTTTCCTCTTTTATGACTGCCCTACGGGCTTCCGGGACACGGTATGGTCGTTGTCGGACCACTCTTCCGGGTTCCGTATGGATGGCATGCTCCACGACCGTGGTGTGTCCTGGTAAGGATGAAAACACTGCTTGTACAGGTGATAGGGATCGGCACAGGTCCTGTTTCATGCTCGCCGATAACCCTCCGTCAAAGCAGCACTCGAACGGGAGGGGGCTAACACCAGTCATAACGGGACGAGGCCCCTCCCATTTCTTCAGGAGGTTGACGTGGTATATTTGGGCGGACCCCCGGTTGGCATCTGTTTGGACTTCGTACGTGACCGGAGTCACTTGTCTTGTGATCGTGAACGGCCCCTGCCATTTCCCCAACAGCTTGTGGTCCGAGGAAGGAAGGAGTAACAGTACTAGCTCCCCGGGAACGAAGGACCGGGGTTTGGTTCCCTTGTCGTACTGTTGTTTTTGTGACGTTTGGGCGGCCAGCAGGTTCTGTCTTACGATCTCTCTGATTTCACCTAAATGTGTTTTCAGGTTGTTGACATATTCAGGGAGAGGACGGGTCCGGTCTGGCTCGGCTTCCCAGGCCTCACGAGCCATGTCCAAAAGAGTCCGGGGGGCCCGACCATACAGCAGTTCGTAGGGTGAATATCCCGTGCTGCTTTGTGCTTTACACCGAATGGCAAAGAGGGCCAATGGAAGCATCTCCTCCCACCTTCTGCTTTCGAGGCCCAACAGTTTTTTCAAGGTGGTCTTCAGCGTGGCGTTGTAGCGCTCCACCAAGCCGTCTGTCTGGGGGTGGTAGGCGGAAGTCCTTATTTGTTTAATCCCCAGAGTAGAACAGACTTGTCGCATAAGAGAGGAGACAAAGGGCGTGCCTTGATCGGTCAAGATCTCCCGCGGGAAACCCACCCTTGAAAAAATGGACAGTAGAGCCTTAGCGATGTTCTGGGAGGTTGGTTGACGGAGAGGCACCGCTTCCGGGAAGCGCGTGGCGTAATCCACTAACACTAAGGCGTATCTACAGCCGCTTTTGGAGGGCAATAAGGGGCCTATGATGTCCATACCAACCCTGGTGAAAGGGACATCAATCAGAGGTAGGGGTTGGAGGGGTGCTCGCGGTGGCCGGTATCGGCTGGTCTTTTGGCACACCGGGCATTCTCGACAGTAACGTTTGATTTGGGCGTACACGCCTGGCCAGTAAAACTTCTCCAAGATCGCTTCTCCGGTCTTTACGTCACTGAAATGTCCTCCCAGCAAGTGGCTGTGGGCCAAAAACAGCACCTTCTCTTGGAACAGCCCCGGGATAACCAATTGAGCGGGTGCCTGGGTCCCCCCCTTCCGATACAAAAGGCCATTCCTTATGAAGAAGTGAGGACCTACTTGTAAGGGATCTTCGTTTGGTAATGCACGCCCCCAGGCGTCCTGCAGGACGGGATCCTCTTGCTGGGTTGCCCGGAACTCACGGTCGGTTTCCCATGGATGAGGGTCTACCTGGGTGGGGCAGGCCAGGGCGAATCCTCTCTTCTCCTTTTTCCTTTGGGCTTTGGTCTTGAAGGGTTTGAGGATCCCCTTTGAGGCAGGGATGTCATGGGAGAACGGGGCCTCCGCCCACCACTTCTTCAGGGACTCTGTGGTGTCCTGTAGGAGATGGGGCAGACCGCTGTAGTCGCTCCCCAGAATAGCCTGTTCGGGTAAGTTGGGTACCAGCCCTACTGTCAGCAGGGTTCCTGTATCGGTTGGGTGTTGCACCCGTACTTGGGCCGTTGGATAGCTTTTCGTGTCTCCGTGGACACATTTGATGGCCACTGTTCCTGTCACGGGTCCCACTGCATGAGGAAGTTCTTGTGGCCGCAAAACACTGTGGCGACACCCTGTGTCTGCGAGCGCCATCATCCTGTGCCCTTCGATTTGTACCGGACAATGGAAGGGTGGAGGGGATGTTTCCGTGGTGAGACATACATAATTCCTGGTCAGCCCTATTTCCATGGGTTCCTCCTTCTGGGGGCATATGCGGGCTATGTGTCCGTATCCACCGCAATGATAACATTGGGGACCCGGATGTGGGGGTCTCGGTATGACAGGGTAGGGCATCAGAGGGGCTGGTTCTGGTTTCCGGACCACCGGAGGGGGTCTTGTGGGTCGGAGAGGGTTGCCCCGGGGTAGGTGGGAGGGATGTTCGTCCTTCGCCCGCTGGGATTCTTGGGCTCTATTGTAGGCACTTGCTATTTCGACGGCGCTGTCGAGAGTCAACCGGGCGTGTTGGCGGACCCACTTCTGTGTGGCGGGATGCAGGGAGGCCAGGTACTGTTCGAGATAGACCTTGGACATGATTTCCGCTTTGCTGGAAGTCTCCGGCTTTAGCCAACGGTCGGCCAAGTCCTGTATGCGATATGACAACGCCCTGGGATTCTCTTGCGGTCCCTCCTTGGCCTGACGGAGCCGCACCCGGTATGTTTCATCGTCTATCCCGAGACGTTCCAGTATGCACTTCTTGATGTCAGCATAAGGGGTCTGTCCCTGTATGTTTGCTTGCTGGTATGCCGCTTGTAATTCACCTGTCAGGAGGGGCCCGAGATAGTGACCCCAACGATCCGCGGGCCAGGCAGCGGCCTGGGCGAGGCGTTCAAAATTGGTGAAGAAAAAGTCGGGATCCTCGCCAGCCACATATTTTTGTAGGACTACAGAGGGGAGAGAGGCCATGGGTCTTTGCTGTCCCATGACGGTCGTTAGCTTTTCCAGCGCTTGGTCCTGGGCCGTGCCCTGCCCCTTCAGGACGTCGTGTAGCTGTCCCCGGTCGTCTTCGGCGGTCTTGAGGAACCGCTCCAGCAGTTTTCCGAGCAGTTCCTGGCCCTCTGCAAGCTGTTTGACGGCGGCCTCCATGCTTCCTGGCGATCCCACTTCTGACACCACTTGTGATGTGTGGGGTTGTGCGGGCCGGAATAACAGGCGTGGAGGCCGGATGAAATGGGCTATGGCTAGCACGAGTTTTATTGCAGTTCACAAAGACAAGCTCTGGTGCACGGTTTTTAGGTACAGTCTTTGGGGTTCGGGATGGTCCCTTGTGAGGAGCGTCCGCAGGTAAGAACACAGACAGGATGTCCACTGCTGGGCTGGGTGCTTCTTCCGGGTTGCGGGCCTTGGGGCGTCCCTCGGAGATAATGGAAAGAGACACAGGGCAGTTAGTTCCTATGTACATGGAACTCGATCGACTGACACCAGCACCCGGGAGTGTGAGGGCGGAAACGGACCGTGAGGGAGGGCGGTAGGGTAGGGAAAGAAGGGAAGAGACCAGACCGGATATAGGGACAGGGTGAAAAAGGGGGGTGTGGGGTGGAAGATAATGTACAGTGGAGGGTGTCTATAATATACAGTGGGGTGCGCGTCTTTGGTGCATGCAGAACAGCTGTACACTAATTACACTATCTACACGGGGAAGGGTAAACACGGAGAATGTTAACAGTTCACTCACGTGCCCCGCCGTAACTCTCATCCGAGTTACGGCCGCTTTCCAGCCGCCTCCTGAGGATGCCACCAATCCTCGCACCAGACGTCTTCCTCTTCCTCCTTCTCTCGGCTCGTCCTCTCTCCTGCAGACTCCGCCGTCGGTTCTCCGCGTCTCGCCAACTCCTGCCACGAGTCCACCGCTGGGAACCCTGTCTCCTCCGCGTCGCTGGCTTTTCTATCATCCGACTGGGTTCCTGGGAAACGGCTTCCGGGGTCAGGCGAGGTCACTTCCGGTCCGTCGGTAGCCGGTGCCCTTCCGGGGTCAATCCAGGTCGCTTCCGGTCCGCTGTGTTCCGTGGATACTGTCGGTGCCTGCAGGGAGACAGAGAGAGGTGTAGCCGGTTTTGGCTGTCGGTTAGTGATACCGCCCGTATGGGCGTTCCTGCAGTAGCGCTGAGCCCGGGGGGGAGGGGGCGACCCTTTACATCGGTTAACGTGTGCAGAAGTTTCATCCTCTATTCGACAACCTGAGCAAGGACGGACAGGGCCCCCTTCCACCTATCAGTGGTTGCATATAAAGGCAGAGTTCCATATCTAAATTGTAGATAAAGCTTCTTCGCTAGGGTAGGTTGTATGACATCGATTTCCTGTTCAAAGCTATAGTATGACTTATGATCCAAGAAGCCATAGGTTAGACTTGAGGTTTTCACTGAACAAAATACATTCCTTAGGTTGTGGTCTTTTATCATATGAGCCAAGGTTTGTTTTCTTGGGAATAACTGAGCAGGAGGCCTCGGGATTAATCCAGAGGTTCTCTAGCCCAATCGAGATAAGGGACTGCCTTACAAAAGATAACCAAGGAATCCTGCCTGCGCCTAGAGAAGCCATCACCACCTTTAATTCCTCCTTATAGCTCGCCAGCTCAGGAGTGCTCCACAGCCTCCTCCAATGGAGGAGTGGCCGTGAGGCGATGGCGTCTGCAATCGGGCGGATGTTCAGATCCAGTCTAAGCGGGACTAATGGAGTATTTCTTGGCAGAGTCATAATTTGCCTAATAAAATTGTTTTCTGTGATGGTTAACTCATTTGAAGGTGTATGGCCCCAGAGTTCCGCCCCATAAAGGGCTGATGACCTAGCTTGAACTTTAAAAATTTCAAGCGGGGCACTTACTATTTTTAAAACACAATTTTTTTGCACTTTTAGGATCCCCCTACAGCCAGGGTTAATTTTAAGTTGGCCTTGGCCATTTGTGGACCCCACCCCATTATGTCGTTCAAGGATAGACCCAAATAGTCGAAAATGGGGACCCTTTCCAGGGATCTGCCTTCGATCGTAGGATGGGGGCAGTTGGTAGTGCTAGCATTAAATACCATGTACTTGGTCTTGTTGATGTTGACCACCAGGTTTCTTTTTTTGCAGAAGTTCGTGAACTGGTTCAACACCCGCTGCATGCCCATAGGCGATTTAGAAAGCAGCAGGGTGTCATCCGCAAACATTAATGCGGGGAATCTTTGGGAGGCCAATTTTGGGGAGTCTGTGTCTTTAGCAGCAAGGAGATCTATGAGCCCGTTGAGGAAGAGGGAAAAGAGGGTTGGGGCGAGCACACAACCCTGCCGGACCCCCTTCTCAACTGGGAACGGCTCCGTTAGTTGTCCATGCTTGCCAAATCGAACTCTGGCAAATGTGCCTTCGTGGAGAAGTTTGAATTGATAGCATAAGTATGGCGGAACCCCCATTGTTAATAGGATTGTCCAGAGCTGGTTCCGGTCCACCATATCAAATGCGGACTTTAGGTCCACGAAGGTTAAATATAGACTACCCCCTTCCAGGACGACGTGCTTCCAATAAAGGACCTGGAGCCTGAATAATTGGTCGATTGTTGAAGTTTTGGCCCTGAAGTCCGCCTGTTGCGAAGTCAGAATATTGTTATCGTTGATCTAGTTCTGCAAACGTTGTAAAAGGAGCCTAGCATAGATTTTCTGACTCATATCAATAAGGCTAATAGGCCTATAATTGGATGGTTCAAGCGGGGAACCCTTTTTATATATAGGGATTATCTCCGCCCCCATCCACGTACATGGGAGTGGTAAGCCCAGGAGAATAGCATTGTATAATAATAAAAGATATGGTACCCATACTATCTGTTCGTCTCTAAAAAGGTCACCCGGGATCCTATCCAGCCCCGGAGCTTTGTTCTGTTGCAGGCTTGTTACAGCCATTTGAACCTCTGCCAACGAACAGAGTGGTGTACACCACATAGGGCCCGGGCCCAGAAGACTTGATGAGGCCTCACTTCTCTTTGTCAGGGGGATAGAATAAAGCGCTTTAAAATGTAGAGACCAAGCTTCTTCGGGATGTTTAGTTCAATCGTGGTCTTACCCTCTGGTTTCCCGGTGTGGACGAGATTCCAGAAGGTCCTTGAATCTTTTGCAACGAGTGCAGACCTAATGGCTTGCCATCGTTCTACTTCCCACTCTGATTTCGCATTAAAAATAATTTTCTTTTATGCCTGCCTGGCTTCGGTGACACATGCCTTATTGCCTTGTTTCAGAGCAGTAAGCAGTGTACACTTCGCATCCCTGCAGCCCCTGGTGAACCAGGGATTTCTATCGCCCTGCGGTTTGGGCTTGGTAGGTCCTGGTTTGTAGAAAAAGTCCGCCAATGTTGCAGCTAATTCCTTATGAATTCCGCCAAAGTCTATTCCTACACCATCCTCCAAGGGGTTATCAATAGTAAGATTTGCCCTTTTGAGCAGTGGAATTATACTATGATAAATTTTGGCCATATTTTCGCTGGACTGCTTCATGGTTGCCCATCGAATTCTCCTCCCTCCTTGCACTACTCTGATATCACTGCTTGGGGGGTGTCCTTGTCATGATCCTCATTGGCTAAATAAAAGTCCATCTCAATGGCCAAGGGATTGTGATCGCTTTCCGTACGCCAGGTTATGCTAAAGTCGAGGACTTTGGGCCACAGTTCCAGACTAACCAAAAAGTAGTCTATTACAGATGCGTGGCCCATTCCTCTGTAGGTTGTATGCCCTGGAGTATCCCCCTGAATTCGCCCATTGCAAGCTCTAATAGAGAACGAATAGGTGAGGGAGGTCAGCCGAAGGACAAGGGGAGTCCATTGTTTGGCTGGGTAGATGTTTGGGGGCGACACTAGCCAAGTTTCATCTTCCTCTGTTGAAATCGGGGGGACACCATTGAGTGGTTCATAATGGCAATTAAAGTCTCCACCAATCAGCAGAACTACATCGCCCGGAAGTGAGTTCAATAGAGCGATCAAAGAATCTAGGGTCTGGGAGGTTCCTCCTTGCCGTACTGGCCGCAAATAGATGTTAATGAGTGCCAATTTTGGTGTTTTGCTGTGGGAAATAAGGATACACGTCAGATCAGGACTATTTGTGTCAATTCTTTTTGACGTAAATCCGAGGTGTATGCCTACCCATGTACACAGCCCCCCCGATGGTCTACCTCTCGGGCCCTTGATGGCTGGCTCCATGAAGGTAACGTATCCCATTCTATGCAGGGGTTTTACAGCCCAGGTTTCCTGGAATAAGCAGATCCCATGGAGATCTACAAATGCACACCAATCAGGGATATCTAAGTTGGCCGCGAGACCCGCTATGTTCCAGGACAGGATTTTAAGGGTCCCGTTTGAGGGCGTCGGCCTCCTTCCCGTATTCACCCAAGGCCCCGAGCTCTCAGATCCACCCACTAAATTGCTAGGCACATGTTGAACTAAATCTAATTGTACAGTCGGGCTGCGGACAGGAGGTGTGGGAGTTTGGGCCTTAGATGTTGCTTGGATAAATGGACCAGCCACTATCTCCCTCATGGCTAGAAATGGATTTCCCCCACCACACACACATTCTTCAGTAATAGGCGGGTGTTCTGATAGCCCTGCAGTCCCCCCCGGACGTTTCGTCCTATAATCTACTGATGGGGGCAGGGTTTGAAGCAGAGAGGGCACTGGTAGTCAGTCTACCTGAACCAGTAGACGTAACATGTTGTTAACTGAGAAGCCTAAAACATCATCACTGCCCCTCCATCCCCACGTGCCCTCTTCACGGCACCAGTTATCTTGTTGGGGTTGCCATTGGGCAAAGTTCCTAGGGCCGTAGGTAGGAGGTGTATTAGCTGGTGGATAGAAATAGCTTAGCTTCATTGTTTTAATAGTTGTAGCTACACTATTAGGACAGCTTCTACACACATGATCAACTACCCTACAATCTTGAAAATGTATGACTACACAATCCCCGTCCACATCTTTCGGTTTGAGACCCACCCAACCTACTCTTCTAACAAACAAAATTTGACTTCGAACACTTCTTGGCAAGGGTCTGTGAGTGTTCAGCCAGTGTATCGATTTATTTTTAAGTTTCATAAATGTTTCTGATCTATTATGGGCCAACTTAGGGACCCCGGTGAAAACGACCACATAGGGAACACTTTCCAGAGGTAGATCGATACGCAATGGGTCCGAAGAAGAGTAGTCATCCTTGGGTCGGTTTGTGGGAACTCTGCCCGGAGTTTTTGACTTTACTGTTCTTAGGGATGGCGTATTTCCATCGGATTTAGTCCCAGTGTGGCTTAGACGTGTGTTGGGTCGTTGTTCTGTGGTAGCAGTCAGTGAATTAGTGGGGCAAATAGTTGAAGGCTTAGGGTATGTTGGCGGGAGCCCATCTACAGCTATTGGTGCACGAACTTGAGCTGTAATGGTAGTTAGTTCTTATACAAGGTCCGCATTTTTCCCAAATAGATCCTCCATTTTCGCCAACCTTTTTTCAATTAGCTTTAGTCTTTGCTCAAGGGTCTGTATTATTGATGATATAGCCATGCTCAGTTTTTCCACCAGCAGATCTTCGTTGGAAATGATTATGGGTGCGGGATTTTTTCGTTCCTCGTGGGGACTTACTGGAGGCACCGCAGACTCGCTTAGGTCGCCTTGCTCTACGGTGTGTGATTCGTCATGATTATTGTGTTTTGGCTGCTTAGGTTTTCTGCGCCGAAGTGGTGCACCCGTCCGTTTCCGTTTGGGAATTGCTCCTTCCTTGTGTGTAAGGAGTTCGGGGGAGGTTTTGGGGTCTTCTACAGGTGTAACCGCCTTGTTAAGTACCTGCATGGGTGGCAGTCGTTTAGTCAAATCTTCCGTATTTAATGCTTTGCTAATGGAAGGATTTAGACCTCCAAGTGGCCCTTCAGTTGCAATTGTTTGTTGGGAGTTGCCCGGTAAGCGCACTTGAGCTAAGGGGCCCAAAGATGATCTCCTGGAGAAAGCCGGGTCCAGTGACATCCGGCGTTCCGTTATGACTATCTCACGTTCTAACACCGATGAAGCCCTCAAAATAAATTGGTCCAAAGTCCCAGCTACATGCCCTGTAGTTGTAGGTTTCATACCCCTACGGGCCGCCATAATAACCTTGGAAGATATGGACAATAGGGGCTATCTGTACTCACAGTTTCCACTAGGCATTAGAGAGTGGGCCCTGTTCGGTCTCCTCCGGTCTGTAACGGGCTAGAACGGGCCTGCCCTTGGCCCGGGCTTCGCCCGGCGCGCGTCCCGCACTGCGGGGTTAGGTGGTGTTTTAGTAGCTGTGTGAGGTCAGGGGGAGGAGCGCGGTGGTTGCGGCTAGAGCAGAGACTCCTGGTCCTAGGAGTCCCGCTTTGTCCTTCTCTCCCCTCCGGTGGCGGCAGCAATCACCCAAGCAAAAGTTCTCCGCTGTTATACACATACCACCTCACTTATTCAAACAGACATTAAAACATACTTACTCTCTTATACAATCACTGACACAAGCACACACTGATCCATACAGCCACTCTCGCATATAGTCACTTTTATACTCCAACACCCACATATAAAGATAATGTTACTTACCCAGTAAGCATCTGTTCTTGGCATGTAGAGCTGTATATTCACATGCATTGCATACTCCTGCTATCTAGTGTTGGGTTCGGATGTTTGCAAGTTCTTTTTCATCGAAGAAGTCTTTTCAGTCACGAGGTAGATGACTACACCTTTCGGTGATAGTGCGCATGTGCATCAACTCCATTGTTAGATTATTTTCCAGCAGAGTGTGAGAATGGAGTTAGTAAGTGTAGAATAGAGATGTACATGCGTATGATTAGAAGATAAGAAAGAACTGCAACAGGTACCCCGGGAGGTGGGTGGGCGCGCACATGTGAATCTACAGCTCTACATGCCAAGAACAGATGCTTACTGGGTAAGTAACATTATCTGTTCGAGGCATGTGAGCCCGAGATCACATGCTTTGCAATGACTATACAACAAAACTAAACCACTGCCAGTACTGCTACATACCTTCTACTCTCATTTCTAGGTGAACATATTGAAAATCCAACAATATGGACCGGAGACTCCTTTTTCTGTCTAGAATTAGTCTTTTTCTTTTATTTTTCACATAACAAAATTGAACATTTTTCTTCAAATACTATCACATTATTAACATAATTCCTAGTCACAAAATCTTATTTTTTTACAAAATTCTCACATTCCACATTACCATACTTACTTTATGCTATCTTTTTCTTTCATTCAACATTCAACACTCACACACACCTTATAAATTACAATTGTCAAAACAAAACGTTTGTTATTATTTGAAACACCAGTTATGGTACAAGATAGAACAGCACATGGGTTAACCAATTCAAAGCAATTCAACTTTGTTTTAGATTCTTATAGCTGGAAAACAAACTGGTCTACGCGTTTCGAACTCTGGCTTGTTTAAGAGTTCTCATCAGGACCACACAGCTGCAAAACAAAAACAGATTGGTCTTATATACTCTTCTAGTGCCCACTGGTACCTCTTTGTGCTTCTAGCATATATTCAGGAGCTTACCTCTAAGCTGTTGTTAAACAATACGACCCAAGGGGTGGAAACTAGATCAAAAAGACAAAACACGGATTGTCATATCTCTATAAATCATGTGCAAACCAGTATTCACTAATGGCAGCCAAAGAAAACTAAGCAGACTTACATAAATAAGTCCCCGCACGGCACACGTCTTTCTCGCTCTGTAAGCTGTGATGATAGAAATGCCTGCCGGTGACAAAAAAACACTGTTAGCTGGTGACGTCAAAGTAGCTGCTTGCGTGTGAACACTGAATCTTCAGACGTTCACTTACCTGGATTCCCATAATTCGCTAGTTCTCTATTTTTTCAAACGACAGCAGGATAGTCAAATGTCCTCTGCTTAGTAGTTGTGGTAAGGGATCTCTGTAATCAAAACGTCGAGTCTCATTACACACCGTGCTATCAACTTCAAACAATAAATAGCTTATAAAACCTAGGGGAGCCATTATTTTACCTTCTGCGGTTGCACTTCTCCTAATGCAACGGGACACGTCTTGATTTCCGCATTCTTCGTGATCAAATCGTCTAACGTATTGACGCTGCCATGCGCATATAAAGCTTATGACGAATGCGGAAGTGGGGCTTGTTGGGAGCTGTAGTTCGTATTTACGTCATTTAAATAAATGAATGTCGTGGGATTGGCAAAAATTTGGAACAGCACAATTTGATGGTATATTTCCATGTACATGCGTCAAAAACACTATTCTGCAAGAACATCATTAGAAATACGGTGTCACGGGCAATGGTTATAATTTCACTTAACTTTATTGGTGTCTCTATTGGAGGACAATACAGGGTGAATCTTTATGGTTGTATTTATCCTGAATGCTTAGTGTGGTGAATCTTACATGGTGGCTCAGCTTATTAATGAAAGGATTCTTCTCGAAATGCAGTGCTGATTAGAAAATATCATAATCGAATAGAGTACATCCCAAGGAATGGTTCATACTTTGCTTGCTTTTTTTCTGTTCTCATGTGTATGTCACCTGTGACAGAAGGGGCCTCCAGCTTGCACCTATGCACTTGAATAAGATGCTGGTCTGTAGATAAGATGGTTCACATAATTTATATTCAGGCTTCCTAGATTCTTTTATAAAAGGATATTTACAGACTTCAATTCAATTTGTAGATTTCCGATATTTCATTAAGGCCATCCATGGCTGTATTAAAGTTCACTATTAGCATTGCTTCCCTTCTAGACAGCTTTGCTTCAATGTCCCCCCTCTGGGGTCCATTCCACTTTAGAAATGACGGTCCATCTAACTAAGGTCTTTTTCTGTGTGCTTCTGCAGCTGCCAGTGATTAACTAATGGTGCCGTTTGGATGTTCTTTTTTATACTTGATTTGTGTTGTGTGATTCTTGCTCTTATTTCTTGACTTGTTTTGCCGATGTATAGCATATTGCATTGACATTTTATCCCATACACTTCATTGCGTGATTTACAATTAGTGAAAGCCTCGGGTTTCCAATATATTGCGTTGTGTTTAAATAAACCTCCTTCTTCCATTGTGGCACAGCAGATACACATCCCACATTTATGGTGTCCTTGTATCGGCGGTAAACCGATGAATGATCTCACTGTAACCTGATTTTTTTGAGGTAAGGCTGCACGCACTAGTTGGTTCGCTATACTGCGATCTTTTTTTAAGGCAAACAGCAGTTTGTTTATCAATGTCTCATCAAAGTTTTTAACAAGATGCCAGTTCTGGTTAATTATTCTCTTTAGGCGATTTGAGTTTGGACAATAGGTGGATACGCATACAATCCTCTCACATGGGGCTTTTTTCTTTTTTTCTAGAAGGACCTCTCTAGAGGTCCACCAAGCTCTCTTCATAGCCCTTTTGAGCAATTTTTTCGGGTATCCTCGATCTTTCAGATTTTCTGTCAATTTGGTGGCATGGAGGATATATTCATATTTGTAATGGCAATTCCTTCTTATTCGAAGGTATTGCCCATAAAGCAAGTTTTCTTTTAAATTCCTGGGGTGATTACTCCGAAAGTGCACGGCTTTGTTCCGGTGTGTTTGTACTCCGAAAGTGCACGGCTTTGTTCCGGTGTGTTTGTTTTTTGAACAGTGTTGTGACCAGGCCTCCTTCTGACGGATAGACCTCGACATCTAGAAAAGACATTTTAGTTTTGGAATAATTGAGACTGAACTTGAGCTCCTGTGTCCGATTATTGAACCATTCATGGAATTTGATTAGATCTTCCTTGTTTCGGGTCCATACCATGAAAACATCGTCTATATAGCGACTCCAATTTGAAATGAATTCACCAAAGGGATTGTTATGATAAATAAACTTGTCTTTGTATTTAGCCATGAATAGCATGGCTAGCTCTGGGGCGAATGGACACCCCATTGCGACTCCCCATACTTGGTAGAAAAATTTGCCATTAAAGTTGAAATAATTTCTTTTCAGGTCAAAGCTTGCCAAGTCAATGATAAAGTCCGTTTAAACTTGTGTTGGTCTTGCTCTACTTTCCAGATATGATGCGATCACCTCAAAGTCTTCTTCTTGGAGGATTGGGGTAGATAAAGATATCACATCTAATAAAACAAGATAATGTGTGTTTTCTTCAAATTCAATTTTTGTCAATTTGTTAATGAAATCTGTAGTATCCCTTAGGAATGATTTGACTTGAGGCATGAATGGTTTTAGGAAGAAATCAACAAATTTGGAAATCGGTTCCATTAGTGATTCGCAACCGGAAACTATAGGTCTTCCGGGTGGTGATATTTCGTTTTTGTGCACTTTCGGAAGAACATAGAACAGAGGGATCTTGGGTTTTTATTTTTCAAATATTCATATTCCTTTTTGCCCATCAATCCATGGGTATGGCCTTTGCAGCTGTGTGGTCCTGATGAGAACTCTTAAACAGTCCAGAGTTCGAAACGCGTAGACCAGTTTGTTTTCCAGCTATAGGAATCTAAAACAAAGTTTAATTGTTTTGAATTGGTTAACCCATGTGCTGTTATATCTTGTACCTTCGCTGGTGTTTCAAATAATGACGAAAACGTTTTGTTTTGACAATTGTAATTTATAAGGTGTGTGTGAGTGTTGAATGTTGAATGAAAGAAAGAGAGCATGAAGTAAGTATGGTAATGTAGAATGTGGAATGTGAGAATTTTGTAAAAAAATAAGATTTTGTGACGAGGAATAATGTTAATAATGTGATGATATTTGAAGAAAAATGTTCAATTTTGTTATGTGAAAAATAAAAGAAAAAGATTAATTCTAGACAGAAAATTGAGTCTCAGGTCCATATTGTTGGATTTTCAATTTGTTCTCCTAGAAATGAGAGTAGAAGGTATGTAGCAGTACTGGTAGGGGTTTAGTTTTGTTGTTTAGAGAGCCTTGGCCGTACTGCTGAGAGTCCAAACTCAGTGGTGGTATTTGCATTGACTATACAGCAGTATTCTCCCAAAGCGGTGGCTAACCTGTAGCTGTTGCAGTTGTTTGGAAAAGTGTTCTGAGTACTGCCTGGCTTACATTAGCTTGTTGTCTTGCTGACATATCCACACAATAGTGTTTTGTGAATGTGTGTGGTGTAGAGCATGTTGCAGCCTTACAAAGGTCAACTATAGGGATGCTACCTTAGAAAGCCATAGCAGCCCCTATTCTGCGAGTGGAATGCTGTCTAGGGGGTATTGTTAAAATTCTCTTTGCTTTTGCATAACATGTTTGAATCCATCTAACAATCCATCTAGCAGTACCTGATTTGGATATAGGATTGCCTTTGTGAAATGGAGCAAAAGTAACAAAAAGTTGTTTTGTCTTATGAAATGACTTTGTTCTTTCTATGTAATAGAATAAGGCTCTTCTAACATATAAAGTGTGTAGAGATTGTTCTGCCACTGAATCTGGTTGAGAAAAGACCACAGGTAACTCAACCGATTGATTTGATGTGAAAGGTAGATACTACTTTTGGTAGAAATGTAGGGTTGGTACGAAGGACCTCTTTATCTTTGTGAAGCTGGAAAAAAGGTTCTTCTATGGTTAATGCCTGTAGCTCACCCACTCTCCTCAGTGAAGTGATTGCAATAAGGAAAGCGGTTTTCCATGAGAGAAATTGCAGTTCACATTTAAGCATGGGTTCAAAAGTTGTGCCCATTAATCGTGTAAAGACTATGTTAAGATTCAACACTGGGGCAGGTGGGGGTCTTGACAGTATAACTCTTTTTAGTCATTCTATAAACGCTTTGATAACTGGTTCTCTAAAGATAAACCAGTGCTGCCTATTTTGTAGGTACACCACTATTGCAGAAAGATGTAAGCGTATAGATGTATAAGCTAATTATGACTGCTGCAAGTGTAATAAATGACAGATGATATTTTGTTTGGAAGCATCCAGAGGATTGATATTGTTATTATTACAATAAGTAACAAATCGTTTTCATGTAGGTGCATAACAAGTTCTGGTAGTAGGCCTTCTAGCCTCTTTGATAATGTTCACACAGTCTGGTGGAAGATTCAGATAACCAAACTCTATGACTTCAGGAGCCAGATCGCTAGGTTGAGTTCTTTGGGATCTGGGTGCATGATTTCTCCATGGCTCTGTGTGAGGAGACTGGATGTGAGGTGTAGCTTTTGATGTGGAACTATTGACAGTTCCAGCAGGGTGGTGAACCAAGGTTGACGGGCCCTTGTGGGGGCTATCAATATTAGTGTGAGGGATGTTTGCCTGAGTTTCCGAACCACTTATGGAATGAGTGGGAGAGGAGGAAAAGCATAGACAAAAAGCCCTGACCAGTTAATTCATGGTGCATTGCCTTTGGAGAGCGGGTGTGGATACCTGGAGGCGAAGCTTTGGCCTTTCGCGTTTTAGTGTGTGGCGCAAAGATCTATTTGAGGAAAACCCTAATTTTGAAAGTATGGGAGGTGAACATGAGGGTGAAGCTCCCACTCGTGGATTTGCTGCCTCTGTCTGCTGAGAAGGTCGGCAATCTGATTGTTTACTCCTGGAAGGTGTTCTGCTAGGAGATCATTTTTGTGGTGTATTGCCAATTTCCAAATGGCTTGAGCTAGGTGTGACAGTTGGAGCGTGTGTGTCCTTCCCCTGTTTTTGTATATAGTACATAGCGGTCATGTTATCGGTGCGGACTAGGACAGCTTGTCAACCATGTGAATTTGAAAAGCTTTGAACGCTAGAAACACTGCTAGCAGCTCTAGATGATTTATACGGAGAGCCTTTTGCTTTTGACTCCACGAGCCTTGAATTGTGTGATTGTGGAGATGAGCTCCCCAACGAGTGAGCGATGCGTCTGCTGTTAGCACTGTCTGTGGAACAGGGTCTATGAAGGGCTGTCCTTTTGATACGTTTTGTAGGTTCCACCACTGCAGAGAGCGATGAGTACGGCCGTCTACCAACACTAGATCGGTTAAGAGACCCTGCAACTGATTCCACTGACTTGGTAAGCATTCCTGAAGGGGACACTTGTGAAGCCTTGCATGGAAAACACTCATGATGCAAGAGGCCATCATTCCCAGCAGCTGCATGTACACCAGAGCTGGTAGTAAGTGAGGGGGCTGAAACTGGAGAATTAGAGCCTGAATATTGCAAATTCTTACTGCACTGGAAGAGGCCAAAACTCTTTGAGTATCTAAAGTGGCTCCAAGAGAGGCTTGATTGTTGGAGGGTTGGAGATGAGACTTCAACACATTGTCTGTAAACCCCAGTTGGTGCAGTAACCACAGTATTATGTGAGTGTGCTGGAGACACTTTAGGTACATACTGGCTTTGATGAGCCAGTCGTCCACGTACGGACAGCCATGAATGTGTTGTCTTCACAGGTAAACAGCTACTACTGCCAGACATTTCATAAATACACTGGGAGCAGTGGTGACTCCGAATGGAAGTACTTTGAACTGGTAATGCTGCCTGCTACCACAAATCTGAGATATTTGCGATGAGCGGGATGTATTGGAATGTGGAAATATGCATCCATTAAGTTTAGAGTAGACATAAAGTCGCCTTGTTGTAAAAGTGGGAGCACTTGTTGAAGTGTCAGCATGTGAAAATGATCTGACTGTATGTAATGATTTAATTCTCCGAGGTCTAAAATGGGTCTGAAAGCTGTCCTGTTTGGGTATTAGAAAAGTACAGGGAGCATACGCCTGACCCTTGATATTGTAATGGTATGGGCTCTATAGCTCCTTTTAAAAGGAGTGACTGAACCTCTTGTTTGAGGAGGTGTAGATGGTCTGGCGACATTTTGTGTGAAGCTGAAGGGATGTTTAGAGGATTGTTGGTAAGCTCCAGGCAATCACCAGATCGGATAATTCTTAGCACCCATTTGTCAATAGTTATTGATTGCCAGACAGGTGGGAATTGTGAAAGACACCCTCCGACAGGTGTTAAATGATTGGGGGAAGCGTAGGCAAGTTACTGTTTGATATATGAGGGGGAGGTGCGGGTATTGGAACCTCTACCTTTCCCATTGTTGCCTATTTAGTTTCCTCTAAAGAAACCTTTTGAAGAAGAGGGCTGATTGTTGCCTTTGTAAGGTGTAGAGGCAGTGTCTGAAGAGATATTCTTGGACCCCACACGATAGAAGGTTCGCCGAAAGGAACCACAAGTAGAAAGGGACTTTGCCACATCTGTGTCCTTTTTTTATTTGTTCTAAGGGCGTGTCTACTACCGGACCAAAGAGGAAATGTTTGTCGAATGGTGTGTTGCGAATGGAAACCTGAACTTCGGATTTAAATCCCGAATTTCTTAACCATTTATATCTTCTTAGTAACACACTGGCATTGACGGCTCTAGCCGCAGTGTCAACTGCATCTAATGCACACCTAATGGAAGAATTAGAGATGAGTTTTCAATCTTGTGCCAAATCTTTAGCTTTGGATTTATGCTCATCAGGTAAGAATTGGAGGAATTGTTAAATTTCATCCCAATGCGCCCTATCGTACCTGGCTAAAAGGGCCTGGGTATTAGCAATAAACCAGTAATTTGTAGCTTGGGAGGCTACTCTTTTACCAGAGGTGTCTATGAGTTTAGACTCTTTGTCCGGAGGTGGAGCATCCCGCGACGTCTGTGAATTGGCACGTTTACGGGCATTGGAAACCACTAAATAGTCTAAAGGTAACTGACCGTTGATGAAAAATAGATTTGATGGTACAGGGTTATATTTTTTGCCTATCCTGGGGGTGAGAATGTGTGCACAAACAAGATCCTTAAATATGTTGTCCACTTGTCTTAACATACCTTGAGCATAGGGAGTGTGTGGGTGGATCTTTGGGAACTACTAAGGGTTTCAAAGAGGAAATCCTCTTCTAGGGATTCCTTATATATTTGCACCCCATGGTATTCAGCAGCTCTACTTGGTAGCTCTATATAGCTTACATTGTCATCTGGTGGAGAAGGTTTGGTAGTATAAAGGTCAGGAACATTATCTGTGGGAGAGTCTGTATTATAATCCTTACAGGGGTCTCCAGGTGAAGGATCATTGAAGGAGGTGCAGAGGGGGTAGGGAAGGAGAAGGGTTAGTACCAACATGTTTCCTTTTTAAAGGAATGTCCTCCGATTCAGGTTTGCGTTTATGTGGCAATTTGGTAGCAACATGTCCAGTTTTTGGATTAATGTAGAGTTCCTTTTGTTTCAGGTCCAATTTTGAAGGTGGGACATCGAAACGGGCTCCTTTGGTGGTATTGGAGCATCTTTGTTTCGGTGCTGAAGATTTCGGCGCCGTGTGTTCGGTGCTGAGGATTTCAGTTCCAAAGACGGTTTCGATGTGGAAGGAGTTGGCCCTGTGACAGGTTTCTACCCCAAAGGTTTCGGCTCAGTGCATGAGTGTGGACGACTCGATCCCGAGCCGGAAGGCTTTAATGTGTTTCGGTGCCGAGCCGGAAGGCGGGGCGTTGGAAACGTTTTCTCTGTGCCGACCATGGCCTGAAGTCAAAGGTGTGACAAGAGACTTTTGCTTGGGCGGATTAGGACTTTGGGGCAAGGGAGATTTGGTACTCACAATACGCTGATCTTGCGGAATGTCTTCGTCCATATCGGAGCCGGATTCGGATATAGGAGCCTCCTGTTCTTCCTTGGTCCCTAGTGCATCGCCGGTCTCGTTCAGGATCTTCTCCGAAGAGGTCCGGAATGGATCCGGTGTTTTGGCTCTGCATGTAGCGACGTTGAGCCCAACAGTCACGGAGCGTTTTCTTCAAGCGGATAGATTTACACGGGTCGCAGTCAATGTTCCCTCTAATTATTTTTGTCTTTGTGCGGAATCAAAATGTTTGTGCACGCTCTTTATTCAGCTGTGTGTGGGATCAAGATTGAAACAAATACCTGCTTTGAGTTGTACGGCCCCCAGTAGACACCACAAAGAGGGACAGGGACTGGGTTTCCCATCAATACAGTATAAAGCGGCACAGAAGGGTAACATTTTAAACAAAATATTGGTTAAAACCTAGTTAGAATTTTATATAGTTTGTTCCTCTTGGAATTAGGACCTTGTAATTAGGGCATCTGTGACAAAGCATACTATTTAAAGCACATAGGAGAAATAAACTTTGGTCAAACCTAATGAGATTTAAAAATACTTTACAGGGACTTTCTGGGGTCTTGTTTGCGGAAAATAAGAGGTACATTTTGAAGTTTGTTTGGTCAGTACATCGCGTGAAAAATTAAAGGCATTTAAAAAAAGTGGGACTTCACCTTGGTCCTGGGACTATTTCTGAGCTCATTATTGAAATATGAATCGAATATTTAGCTGGAAACACTGATCTTATATGGCTATAATGCAAACTTAGAAGCACTGCTTAATTTGTGAAAGAACATTTGCTGTGCCCACCTTTTCCTCAGAAGCCCACCAGTCCCACTGTTGAATGTTGGGGTTGCTGAATACCAAGGTTCTCTTCTCTTGATTCACCTCATGCTTCCTTCATCAACCGCAGTACTCTCCCCACCCTTTTATCTCGCTCTTGAAGGTTGCTTTTGATCCAGCGCCCCTATAGAAAATCTGTCTCAACAACGCTACCCAACACCATGATACTCACCATTAATCATAAATCACTCACAAGGCCCATAAAACTACGAGACAAATTTTGGGCAATTGAATCATGTGACCTAATTAATCAGAACTATTCACAAATTATTTACACTTTCATATACATCTGTAGTTTATCATCTTTTACCATGGTTTTTATGCATATATCATTTTAATTAAGTCACTAAGGTAAATGGATCAGCTAATGGTAACTAGACCATGAATAAACAAGACCAGCTTGTCGAATAAAAATCTAATTTATTAATTTTATCCTACAAGGAAAAGCATTTTATTTAATAAATCATTATTTTATTAGCAAAAAAGCAGCATTTAATGAGGAATGATCAATTAGACTGACATTTCAAAGCAAATCAGTAAACATAAATTAAGGCAAAATAACAGTTTCCAATCCCTCAAGCTATTTCCCTAACTATTCTTTGCTCCATCTGAAAAGGAAAAATCATTTGGGCCTATTATCCTTACGTGCGCCAAAAGTCCAACAGCAAGACACGCCCTTCGGGAATCGGAAAGCGAGAGACGCCCTCCTGTCCAAGAGGTCAGGTTTTATACCTTTTCTGTCTGACTAATCTCACTAAAATGTATTCTTTCTCTTGCCATCCAGAGTTCCTATTGGCTGACAGATGTCAGTCCATGTCAGCTCATCACGTTTCCAACCCAAAACCGAGCCTTTTCTTTGGCTCCATTGTCCGACTAAATACATGTCTTTAGCTTCCTCGGAAATGCAACATTCTTCAAGTAACAGTCCGTTACTTCCTTAGCTTGGCAGATTTGCCGCATCCTGTCCGTGATTTTGTCACTTTCAGAGCACGTCTTGCACAAACTATTCATCATATTTCTTTGTCAATTGTCGATGTGGTAAAAGTTTCCACTTCTGAAATCGTGCAGGGCTCCACACTGGACAGGATTCTAAACACCACTTTTAAAACGCTAGGCCTTAAGCCTCTCCTTTGGAAACTAGTATTCAAACAAACACAAAACATTAATTAATTAAAGTATTGAAACCCATTCGGTTACCCACCCCTTTTGCTAACTATTAACCCATTAATCTATGTTACCTAGCTGAAGCACACAAGCAGCATGTTTATATCTACCATCTTCATTTAGGCCGCAAAGAATTCTCCACAAGCTAATGCCACATATAAGACGAAAATACATAACATAAGCACACAAAATAAGCACATGTCATTAGTTAAACAGTCGCATTTAATACTGACAAAGACAATAGACAAAGTTAGTTTATTATTTTCAACGCACTTGCAAGTGCAACATAGAGCACATAAATTAGTCCCTTGTGTCGTGTAATGCATTTTAAAACTAAGTTGATTAGTACTTTTTATTTCTATTAATACGGTTATAATATTATGGAAGTTTAACTTTGCGAGTCAGAACAAAATTTTATTCTGAACCTCGCTCCATCAACTCCCACATCTGGTGATTTCAAAATCACCAAACTACACCCAAAGTTTTTAGCAAAAATTTAAACCCTTGAACATGTTTTGACTTTCACTGTATTAGTATTTCTAAAGTTTTGATTCTGCTGTCTGCTTGTAACTCTCATACTGTGATCTACGAAACTCTTCTAACTCTATTTCCTTATCTTGTTCCTTTCTGAGCTTATTAATCCTCTTCTTTTCCCTTAGATATTTCTTTCTTTTGTGTAACATGCAACTAATTTTCAACAAAAGTATCACAAAAACTATAACCAATAAAGGAGTCAGTATTTTGCCTAAAATTGAACTACCAATCTCTTGAAACCAGGTTTTGATTGCTGCAAATCTTTTACTCAGACGTTCTGAAAAATCTTCATCTTCTAAAGGTTCTATTTCAGTGTGTAATTCAGTAATATTTCTAATGTACAATTCAATATTCTGACTCTTGTCAGGAATATATGTGCAGCAATGCTGGACATGTAATATTCCACAAACTCCTCCCTCTTTTGCTAGCAGAATATCAAGGGCAAGACGGTTCTGCATAACCATAGATCTCATAGCAATAAGTTCAGAATCCACTAGCTGGAAACCACCGGCAGTATCAGTAGACAATCTGTCAACAATTGTAGACAGTTTTCTGATTTTAACTGCATTCAGGGTTATACCCACAAAAGGTATTACTGCACCAAAAATATCTCCCAAAATTTCTGAAAAACTTTCTCTTTTGAATCTACTCAGATGATTGCTAATTTCAAATGAACCTTTTATATCTCTGTCTACATGAAAAATCTTTGGAAAAACTAAACCAACATAACAAGTCCCATACCAGTGGTCTGGGAGATTGTAGTAAGCTTTGTCCCCACATACAAAATAAATTCCAGGGAAAATTGGATCTTTGCCACCTTTGAATCCCCATCCACCCAAGATTTGATAAGTATCCTCGCATTGACTTGCACCCACAAAGTAATTGTCAAAAAGCGTATTGTCTCTCCTAATACAAAGCTTTCTACTAACAGGTTTATCTATGTGAATAGCAACATTTCCAGTTCTACCATTGAGTTTCTCGTCCTCAATCTGCCAAAACTTAGATTTGGTTTGTTTCAGCATCTCATTTATTTTATAAATTGCTCTTCTCTCTTCAACTAAGTTTAAGAAAGATTTCTCTTCAGTTCTCAGCTTGCATGTTAAATTATTTCTAAAAGCATACTCATAAGTAAGTTCATTAGTTACAATGAAAAATTCCCTCATCTGTTTAGCTTGTTTATGTTTATTCAAGCTTTTATCAACCTTTAAGTTTGCAAAAATCTCGTCGTAGTTAGAATAATAGTACTCTAAACGACCTGTTTGATAAAACAGACTAGCTATTACGCTGCAAGAAATGCCATAAGTAAGGGGAAGCATATTATATGTTACCCCCTCCGAAACAGAAGCAGGTAGTTTCACACAAATGTAGCAATCTTTAACATCCATAACTTAACATATTCAGATAAAAGCCTTGAAAATGTATTACTAGAAAAATCACCAACAGATCTATCTTGGTGGATCTCTGGTTTATGATCAATAACTCTGTTAGTTTTGCCTGCTGTACCATGATTATCTTGTTTAGCCATAGCTTTACTTGTCATATTAGCTTTGTACATCTCCTTGTCAACTCCAAAAGGGAATATGACAGCTAAAATTAACCAGACCAAGATTATTAAAACCACACAAATAAAAGACATTTTGCAACATCTTCTTAGGATAGAACATCTTGAATTACTGTTAGTAGTAGGCATCTTTACTCTGTAACAAGAGCCTTACAAAAAAAATCAAAAATTTAAAAATTACTAATACTCCCCTATTTTATATATATATATATATATTTTTTTTTTTTTTTAAAGAAAACCCTACTTTCTAACAACTTTTCTTCGACCTTACGTCTTACATCAATGTATTTTCCAGCTAACACAATTTCTTCGACCTTGTGTCACCTAACACAATTTCTTCAGCCTTATGTCAAATGCAAATTACAATTCTATTTTGAAATAAAATAGTCATTATCACTTGTGTCATTTAAATCTTCCTGACTACTGCTATTTACCTCCACTACTGGTGGGATTATTATATAAATCCACTCAGGGGACTTATACTTTTGGTTAGGCTTTACAACTCTTTTTGCCCTACTGCTAATTACTTCAATCTTTTTCCCTGCTTGAATTTTCTGATCTGTATCTCCTTTTTGACTTGATATTTCATTAATTTGCTCTTTTGATCTGTTGACTAATTTGAATTTCAGACCTTCATTCTCATTAGGCCAGTTATCTCCTTTTCTTGATAATTTCTTCTTTGGTTCAGTCAAGTTACACTCTGCTCTCCAAGCTCTTTTTCTTGAACTTCTCAGTGTGGATTCATCATCACTTTCATCTGATTCAGTATCTGAAATTTCAAATCTAAATCTACGTTCTTCTTTACTCGGCAGCTTCACTCTGTTAGGAACATCATCCTTATAGCTGGTACTCGGAATTTCGTCTTCTTCTTCTTCTGCAATAGCTTCCAACTTCCCAGTTTCAGAATTACCGTTCCTGCCTTTAGAGCTTCCAATCTGCCTTTCAATACTCTCCTGATTTTGAATCACCACTTGATCAGACTCTTCTTCTGCTTCTTTTTCTAGCAGATTTTCATCATCTTCTGAGTCTATTATCACAATTTCTTCAGTATCTTCATTCAATGCCTCATTCGCAATTGAATTTTCCAGATGTCGACCTTCTTGTCGATCTTCAGGATCTGGATTTCTTTCAGGTTCCTCTTCAGAATCTGAATCAGTTGTAGTGTCACCTTCGTCAGGATTTTCAGGTGGTGGCACACGAATGGTGTGACTAGCGTGAATCTACCTTTTGAAACCTCTGCACTTTACTGCATTTGTTGTGACAAGTATCACCTGTCTTGCCTTTTGCCACCTGGGTACTAGGCAATTTCTTCTCCGGTGTATTTTTGTCCTCACCCAGTCTCCTGGTAACAGATCATGAGCTTGTTCCTTCTCTCTTGTTATCACTTCAGTTCCCACCTGATGGAACACAGAAGTCACGACGTCAGAAAGGTTCCCACAGTATTCCAAAATGACGCTATCATTTATACTCATTAATTTACCAACTGGAACAAATGCTTGTCTCATGACTCTGCCCATAAGTATCTCATGGGGGCTCAACCCTGTCTTTTTATCAGGAGTACTTCTCAAAGACATCAAAACAGGTGGTAGTGCGTCAGTCCACTTTACTCCTGTAGCTAGACACATTTTAGCTATTCTATTCTTGATTGTACCATTTATTTGCTCAACAACACCTGATGCTTCTGGTCTGTAGGCACAATGCAGCTTTTGTTTTATATTAAATGCTTCACAAATCATTTGTAATAGTCTGTTTTCAAAATGTGTGCCACGATCAGTTTCAACAGTCACTGGAAAACCGTACCTAGGTATGATCTCCCTTAAAAGCAATTTTGCAACAGTAACTGAATCATTGTGACGTGTTGGGAACGCTTCCACCCATCTTGAAAACAAACAGACTATCACTAAGACATATCTCAACTTGTTATGAGGTGGCATGTCAATGAAATCCATTTGCAATCTAGTAAAAGGACCACCCTCCCGTCCTATGGTTCCCATGCTCACAACTGTTTTTCTGTTTGGGTTGATCTGCTCACAGGTCAAACATCTCTGACAAAAACATTCTGCAATTAGTCTGAACTTTGGATTGTACCATGTCTGCCTAAATAATCTAATCATTGAATCCCTACCAATATGTCCTGGACAATGATACATTCGAGCCATGTCAGCAATCATGCTATTTGGCATAACTGGTCTGTCATCTTTGTAAACTCAAATCTCATCTTCTCGCTGTCTGCAACCTGCTTTTAACCATGTGTCTTTTTCCTCATCATCTGCCTCATCTTGTAAATCTTTTACTCCTTGCCATGTCTCAACTACAGATGTTAGCATAAGTGAATTCAAAACATGTTCATTGTTTTTCTCCCGATTGATTAGCATATTGTTCTTAGCACAGAACTTTACAATTTGACCTGCATAAGCATTTCCTTTTGTTATATAATCATCGCCCTTTTTATGCGCTGTACATTTCACGACAGCGATTTTCTCTGGTAGCTGAATGCCATTGATCAATCTCTTGATCAATTTTGCATTCCTTATTGGTGTTCCCGCAGAAGTTAAATAACCTCTTTGAGACCAGAGCTGACCATAGTCATGGACTACGCCATATCCATACTGACTATCAGTCACTATGGTAATTCTTAACTTCTTTGCTCTTTCACATGCACGAATCAAAGCAATCAATTCTGCTACTTGAGCTGAACGAATTCCTTCGAGACAGGAAGCCTCAACTACATCCGCAACTGTGCAGACAGAATATGCTGCTCTCAGAACACCATCATCTGTTCTTAAGCATGAACCATCAACAAAGTAAACAAAATCTGATTCAGTTATTAGAACATCCTTAATGTCCTGCCTGGGTTGGTGCAATATTCTAAAACATCCAGGCATTCGTGATCAATGTCATTCTCATTTCTGATTTCTGTTACTGTACCATCAGGCAATAATGTGGAAGGATTTAAATTCACACACCTTGCTATCGAGACATTATCTGATCCCAGAATTACTTTTTCATATTTGGTTAATCTGTTACTTGTCAAATGCTGTGTTTTGCTTCTGGTAAGAAGAATCTCAACTGAATGGGGTACATAAACTTTTACAGGAAACCCCATTATAATTCCTTCACTCTGTTCAAGGCTTACACTTGTTGCAGCCACTGCTTTTAAGCAGCCAGGTAATGCTTTTGCAACAGGATCAAGACCTGCTGAGAAATAAGCTATTGGCTTTCTCAGTTTTCCATGTCTTTGAATCAGGACTGATAATGCACAACCTTCCCTTTCACTGCAATACAGCTCAAATTCCTTCTCATAGTCTGGCATTCCCAATGCTGGTGCTTCACACAAACTTCTTTTTAACTGCTCAAAAGCTTCTAACTCAGTTTCTGTTAGAGTAATCGGGTCCTTTATGTCTGCTTTTGTCAGTCTCTGAAGTGGTTTTGCAATTACTGAAAATCCACTAATCCATTGGCGACAATAACCAACCATTCCTAGAAACATTCTGACCTGTCTCTGTGTCTTTGGAGGTTGCATTCCCTGAATCATTTTAATTCTCTCAATTGTCACCTGCATGATTCCTTTTGCAATGCTGTGACCAAGATATTTCACTTCTTGTTTGCAAAACTGTAATTTTGCAGGAGACACTTTATGTCCCTCATCTGCCAGATGATTCAAAAGAGTAATGGTATCTGTTATACAGTTATCTCGTGATTTTCCAGCCACAAGGAGGTCATCTATGTATTGCACCAATGTTGATTTTCCAGGCAAATCTAAGTTTTCCAAGGATTTCTTTAACAACTGATTAAAAATAGATGGACTCTCTGTATACCCTTGAGGGATACGACACCATGCTAAGATGCGATCCTGGAACCTAAACGCAAACATTTGTTGGCTTTCTGGATGCAATGGAACAGTAAAGAATGCATTGCAAAGGTCTATAACTGTATACCATTCTGCATCATGCGGAATCTGATAAAGAATTACCGCTGGGTTTGGAACAACTGGGCAACATGGAACAACTATTTGATTAACCTTTCTCAGGTCTTGAACAATCCTGAAAGTTCCATTTGGCTTTTTAATTCCCATAATCGGTGAATTACATGGACTGCTTTCAATTTCTTTTAGAACACCTTGTTTTATGAATTTCTCAATTACAGGTATAACACCTTCAATAGTTTCTGCCTTCATTTTATACTGAGGAATGTTTGGAAAATCTACTCCTTGTTTCACTGTAATTTTATCTGGGTCAACATTTTTCATCAAACCCATTTCACTTCCTGTCAAATCCCAAATTTTAGCATTGACTGTCTCTTAATTCTTCTGGAAGATTATCTTTATCAAATGCAGGAAATAATTTACTTTCCTCTGCTTCAACCATTAACATTGTTAACCTGTAAAGCCCATCTTCCTCTTGAGTTTGGAGCTCAATACCATCCGGTGAGCAATATATTTTACAATTCATCTTACATAAAATGTCCCTCCCTAACAAGTTTACAGGACTGCTGTTACAAACTACAAATCTATGTTTGTCTTTAAATTGACCAATTTCACCTTTGACAGGTTCTGTTAAATCTGTTTTAATTTGTTGATTGGCTACGCCAACTACTTGGATGGTATCACCAGAGAGAGGCAGGTTTTCTATTTCCACTGATCTAACAGTAGAACGGGTAGCACCTGTGTCCACAAGAAAAGTGATTTCCACATTTTTCACTTTACAAAACTAGAGATGCCCATCCATACAACAGACACCAGTGGAAAGTGTGTATTAACATCCAATGACAGGCGAGGGGAGTGTAAGGCACAGTGTTTCAACTGGCAACTTACCGGAGCGAAAAATGCTGGCAGGACTGGTGCAGGTGAAAGTGTTGTGACATCCAGGGGAACATCCGACAGGGCGGCTTAATTGAGCATTGAGGCACGCGATTCAACCCATCTTTTCAAGGATGTCGGCGCTCCACTACCAGTCCAGGGAGATGCTGTCCTCCCATTGGCCACAGAAAAGCCAATCACATTGCTGGACATTTAAAAGAACATGCACTGTGTTCTCTTTTTTTGGCTTTTATCGCACTGTAATAAATGGTTAATAATGAATTCCCATTAGTTCATTGCTAAGCCTGTGAGGCCATGTACAGAGGCCCAGATTTTATATTCTTTAAATCCCATATTTAGACTGCACTAACTTTTTTCTCTGCTCTTCTTAATTTAGCACTTTGTCTACTTTCCCGCTCTTCACTTCCTTTTTATCTCTCCGAGTCTTGCCCTCCTTTCTTTCTCTCTCTTCCATTGTTTATTCCTTGCGCTTTGTATTCCTCACGTTAGGTTCCTCTGCCTCTTCTGTATCCTACTGTTCCAATTGGCTTCCTCTTTCATTTCTCTCTTCCATTGAAATCACTTAATACAATTTTCCTTTATTTCCATTTCACATATCAGAATTCTTGAAATACATACGGGCAGTGTAAACAGCATGCATCTTGTCTATGTTGGGAGACATGCTTTTTTTTCCCCCTGCCTCAGTCCCTATGCACATTACCAAACTCGGCCTGTAAACACATAGCACATTTAGAGTTCTGTAACTGTAACAAAACTGCAGATAGAAGCACGGTGCATCCCTAAAAACACCAATTGATGCACACATGAGAAATACGAATACACATGCATCATTGTTTATGTTATAGTTTATAAAGCACCTCATAGTCTAAAGATAGCAGGTGTTGTACAGATGGTTGAAGATAAAAGCAAAAATAGTAGAAAACAATAAAAAATACACCACCAAGTGAAATGCAAAAAGCCATAGCTAATTGCCATGATGCCCCAATATTCACTCTTCCACCTCCACTCATATTGTGTTATCTTTAGTCATAACATTCTCCTCTACACTACACTGTGTAATCGTAGGCAAGTCACTTTACCTCACCGTGTCTCAGTTACCATATCATCTAAAGCACAAGTTCCTAGACATAGATTATCAAAGACATGGGGGGAAGGGGGTTATATAAATTGACATGGACATATATTAAGTTTAATTTTCGTGTAGAATTTAGCTGAGTCTGACCCCCAGTAGCAGGTTCTAATACCTTCGCATAGTATACTATGTGTCTGTGTATCAATAGTCAGGATCCAGCTGTCGTCCTGGTCAGTACGGAGTTAAATTGGCAGAATAGTATAGTTCTTTTTGTGCTGGGAAAGATGGATTTGCTGCAGGTCCGGACTGACATAGCAGTGAAGGGTCTTCAGCACTACTTCGCACCAACATAATAATAACCATGTTTTTTGGGACATCAAACTAATATATCCACATATCTATTTGCCTGTCTACCAGAGGCAAAACAACACTCCTTATCAGCAACCCCTTTCTTCAGTTTATTTTGAAAGGCTTAAACTTTACTTTAAACATTAAAAAGGAGTGAACAAATCTTCCATTGGAAGGGAAGAAATGAGAATGCATGTTCGTTTTACAGAGAAGCTTATTTGAGAGATATCACCATCCCAAACAAACACTTGAAATCTCACTCGTGCATTTAGAAATGAAAACATGTTACTTTGCAACTTTTTAGAAACTAGACATGCTGCTTTTCCTTTCTGACCTTTGAAACCTTAACAGTTTGAATAAAAGGAAAGCTGGCCAAATGCGGAACTGTTAACCAGCTTGCATAAACAAATGACAGAATACTGACGAAGAAGTAGTTATCAGTCATCTGCTACATGAAAAGTGTGCACGCTGTAAATCCATCTCTGCGCGGTATCAAGAATGAGGATGTGCAGGCGCACACCTTAGTGGGAACTGTGGTCGCAGTCCTGTTTGTTGTGCTCCGGAGAAAAGCACAAGTTTCACACTTCGTGTGAGTCGGTTCATGCAGAATTTAAATGGAGTCTGTTCCATCGACTGCGAGGTGGACAGACAGCATTTCAGGAGATTCCAGATCGAAAAGAGTTTTTTTATTTGATACGATACCTGGAGAAATATGACTACGCGATCGAAAACAATAACGTTGAGAGTAAGTGGATTGCGCACCGAGGGGAACCCAAGAAACGGTTTTGGGGCGCAGCAATTCAGCGCCGGAACCCAGTGGCAGAAAGAAACAATCTAACAATGGAGTTGATGCCCATGCACACTATCACCGAAAGGAAGAGTCACCTACCTTGTAACTGGAAAGACTTTTTCGAAGAAAAAGAACTTGCAAACATCCAGACCCAACACTAGATGGCAGGAGTATACAAAGCATGTGATCTATAGCTCACATGCCTTGAACTGCCATTCACATATGTAGTTACTATCACATATACGATACATCCATGCATTAATTCGCCAACACAGCCATGTGCACCCTCACTCCCAGCCTCTCGCAGATGCACTCATGATCCCATACACCCAGTGTATCACCCACTCACAAATCCATGCAGGGAGTCACCTCCCACCCACCCATACAGACACTCTACCCACCCATACATGTACTCAGACAACCAATCGTTAAACCATATACACTCATTTTTTTTTTTGTAAATCTATTTTTATTGCAGCATAGTTATTTGTACATTCACATGATGTCTGTTAGTTCTCCCGGTGAATGATCCCCTTATAAATTTTCGATATATGTGTCACACAGCTTTTCAGCTCACACCCCGGAGGTCGAGCAGCGTGCTTGCAGAGATATACGCGTGTAGGGTGTAATAACATGTAACAGTCGAAATCAGCTTTCTGGGGAAAGACAGTGCTGCTTTTCAGTCCTCTCGCTCTCTCGCTTTAACGCTGTGTACATCAAAGTCAGGAAGGTCTCTTCTTTACGTCCAAACAAGAATTCCACACCCTCAACACCCAGCTTGCCCCCCTCCACCCCTTCTCCCCTCCAGAACTATCCCCCCTTCCCCCCCTCCTCCAGTCCCCACCCCCCCAGGCGTGCCAGTTCGTCACCAGTGCGAGATCATAGTCTCCTCGTCCAAAGCAGCCCTGTAGGAGAGTAGGGTCTGCAATCCTATGATCACCCAGATTTTTGCTTTTTGCTGCACTGGTTTACGACTTTCCCTGGCTGTGGGCCTGCTAATCAGACCCACAGCCTAGCTGTTCTCTCTATCCAAATTGTACTCAGGTACTGAATTGGCACTGGGCCCTCTCCAAGTCCCTGTACCCAGGGCTGAGGTGTACCCAGAAGTCTCCCAGGGGCTGAAGCATGTATTATGCCACCCCTGGGCTGACTAACTAAACTGACACAACTGGCTGCACGACAGCTGGGGCAAGGTGGTGTACTCACCCTTTGCTTTAGATATAGTATACCTATATCTAACCCTAAAAATGGACACACAGATCTCCTATCAGTCACTCCTATGGCAGGCCTTAACAATCCTGAAGGCAGAGTGCTTGGAATCGTGTGAGATGGTGCTCTGGCATGAGCTGAGCCTGTCTGCGGCTTTCGGGATCCATCCCTTAGCCGTTTCCATGATATCGCATACCATATACTCTTAAGTGCATTATAATCCTCGCGGTTATATGCCAACTCTGGTATCGCTTTATCAAAACATGTCGAGTAAGGTGTCATACGAATTGGAATACTAACCCCTCGCCAATTCTGGCGACGGGGTTAGCATTCCACCCTTCTAGAGGGACACGACATGTATGTAACCCCTAACCCCGGTTAAAGTCAAACAGAGCCTCAGCTCCACAAAATGGATGCTGCCACCGAGACACAAGTCTGCCCTCCTGCTGCTGGGAGTCCTCCCAGAGCAGGAGATAAGGACAAAGGGTTTCCTGCCAGGGGCGGTGCCAGCACCGTCCCAGACAGGGTTTTGTGTATTGTAGGTAGGCAGGGCTTCAGAGGAAGGTGACTGCACGTGGCACCCCGGTGCTCACTGTGCATAGGCTGGCTGGAACCAGTTCCAGGGTCACTCCAGACCCTGTGCTGGGGAAAAGCCCGCCAAGGAAGTGGGTGTAACCACCCCCCTCCTAGTCCCACCCCTAGGGCAGGACTTAGTCGCGTGCCAGCCCCTTTTTACAGGATAAAGGTAGGAACTGGCCCCCTTCCAAATTAGATCATCTTTGAATCCTGAAACTACTTTCCACGAAAGGAACTCAAGACTTCTTCCTAAGATTTCTCCCTTGTGACTAAGGAGTAGTCACCCTGCATCCGCAGGCACCATCTTAAGAACACTGCGGTCTGCTGCAAGTCTCTCCTCCGGATCAAGACTGCCCAGCTCGACGAGAACCGGCTTCCCTGGCACCTCTGACCTCTACCTACATCATCAGTCACGCTGAGATTCGTGGGTGTGACGAGACCTCGAGGGACCGGCCATCGCCAAGACTGCACGACTTCTGCACAGCAAGCCCACCGAGTAATTTCCTGGTGAGTGCTTTGGGGTCCGAGAAGCCCCCACCCTGAGCAGCTCCAGCACCGAAGAGCAGCCCCCCAGCATCTCCACGATCGGCGTGGGGCCCTTCTGCTTTCTGCTGCTCACCGCGTTGTTTGGCTACTAGCCCGCTGGCTTGTGGCCTTCCGAACGACGCCCGACGACAACACTGCTGCTGGTCTGGTTGCTCCAGACTGGCCCTTGCTTCCCTCCATCGGAGAAGTACCCTGGACCCTCCTGGTCCGGCTAAGACGCCAGTTTAGGTCCACCGCGTGGGCCTTGCATTTGCCAAGACTTGTTGCCCAATCCTGGGTCCAGCGACGTCGACAGCAAGAACCTTCGTGGGACAGCTCGCACCTCCATCCTGGTCGCCGACAACGCCTCCTGGTCCGAGAGACTGCAGAGCCCAGCAGCGCCCACTCACCTGACTGCGGTGACTTCGCCCGGTGCCATCCTGGTGCCCACTTAATCACTGGCTAGTGATTCAAGAACTTGGTCCCCTCTGCTTTCAGGTTTCTTCTTCCTTGATCCAGGCTTGGATCCATCGAACTTTCCTTCACTGGTCGCCTGCCAGCAACTTCCTTCTTCCAGGCTCCTGGTCCGGCAACGAGATCCCCGACGTCTTTTCAGACCTATGCAGCTGCAGCCCCTGGGCTAGGTAACTTCGGCACTTCGGTGTCCCAGCATAGCCTCACTATCCTAGGGTCAGGATCCACTGTCGTTTTCTTCCCACCAGGTCGGGTTCGCCCGTGAACACTAACTTTGCCTTTACTAGCTTCCATAGACTTTGTCCCGCATCCCGCGTGAGAGTGCACACTCTGCACCCGAGTCCCCTAGGTCTCCTAGAAGTAATCTAACGATTCTATAGTCAAGTCCTAGCGATTCCAAAGCCTATTAGTACTGTACTTACCTGCTAGTAATTTTGCATTCCACTTTTAGAATATATGGTTTTTTGTGCCCCTCGGGCATTTGTGTATAACGTGCTAACTTAAGTATTTTCGTAAGAGTTTTGTTGTGTGCCTAGCACCCTGTCCTCATAAAGAGTACAGGGTTGTTGTGATTCTAATAAATACATTGTTTATTTTCATAACACTTGTGTGGTGTCCTTTCACTGGGTGTTCAAGGGGTAATGTGATGGTAAAACAGCTGGCTTAACACGCCCTCTAGAGTCTTAGCCTTAGACTGCTCGTATCCATGCTACTAGGATAGCTGGTCTATAAGGTTGACTTACAACCAATCATCAATAAGGGTTGTTTGGACTGATATATAGTGATCACTAGAATAGTGAGCACTGCACATCAGGCCAACTTCTCACATTGGTGAGCAGCGGTTGGGATTTGAGCTTGCTGTTGTTTTACCACACATGCCCTAAGAATATCTTGTGAAAGATCACATGAGCACTAAAGGTACATATAACTTAGCTTAGAATACTCTGAGTTCTACTGAACCAGCTGTTGTAGCTCCTAGGGCCTAGCACACCCTAAACTACAACTCTAGCAAGGGATCAGTAGGCAAACATATAGTGTAGGTAAGTGCACCACTTACACCTCACTAGAAAAGCATGTCTACCCAGGGAGATTCTACTGAGACTCCCCTGGTCAGTGTTGACCCTCCACAGGTCACTTCAAGATATGCAGCTCTCAGTTTCCAGGAGATGAGACAGATCTGTGTCTCCAGAAAACTGAAGCAGGGGTCTAACCCCACCATTCCCTTTCTGATAGGTCTCTTAGAGACATATGATGCCAGAAAGCTTTCTCAGTTACATGAGAACATGCCAGCCTTAGAGGGAACCTCTGGGGATCCAGACCTCCCCAACACTGCTACTGCAGTTGAGGAGGAGGAGGATCAGGAGGAACTCTCTGGGGATGAGGTAGACAAAGGTCTTGAGGTAGTCAGAAGGCTAACCAGGACCAACTTAGACTTACTTGGGCTAGGATCTGGGGGACCCCCAGTACTAACCCGAAGTGGGCCTAACCTTGGAGTTAGGAGAGATAGATCTCTTTCTAGGGACTCCAATAGATCTCTGCACTCTAATGCCTCTTCTCAGGGGAGAAGGAATCCTCCAGAGAGGAGATTTACTTCCCCTCAGAGAAAAGAGCATGAAGCTAGAATGAGACAAGCTGAACTGAGGATTGAAAGGGAAGAACTTGCCCTGGCCAAAGAGAAGCTTGCCTTTGCTAGAGAGCAGCAGATGAGTGGGCTAGCTCCCACTGGTGGCAGCAATCTCCCAAGAGATAGAGAGAAGGGTTTAGATACTAAACACCTGACTAAAATAGTGCCCCCCTTTAAGCAAGGGGATGATATCCAGAAATGGATGGCTGCTCTGGAGAGGGCCTGCACTGTGCAGTGCATTCCCCAGAGTCAGTGGGCAGCTATACTGTGGCTCTCCTTTGATGGTAAAGGTAGAGATAAGCTCCTCACTACAAGAGTAGAGGATGCTAACAATTACCAGGTCCTGAAGAATACACTGGTTGATGGGTTTGGTTTAACCACTGAGTAGTACAGGTTGCTGTTCAGAGACACCCAGAAAACTCAGTCTCAGGACTGGTCTGACTTTGTGGATTGTGCCACTAAGGCTTTGGAGGGCTGGTTGCTGGGTAGCAAGGTTACAGATTACACAGGATTGTATAATCTAATGATGAGAGAACAAATTTTAAACAATTGTCAGAACCAGTTGTTGCACCAGCACCTTGTTGATTCAGATCTGACCTCTCCCCAAGAATTGGGAAAGAAGGCAGACAAATGGGTCAGGACAAGGATCAAGCAGAACCAGAACCAGAACCAGGGTGGTCAGAAGAAAGCAGACCAGAAGGGTAATGTTAAGAATGAGCAAAATGACCAGAAGTCTTCACCAGGTCCCCAACAAACCAAAGAGGGTGGGGGTCAGGCTTCCCAGAAGAAGAAGACTCCAGAAGGCCAGTCAAAAAGGTGGTGCCAGTACTGTAAAAGTAAATCTCACTGGTTTAGTGAGTGCACCAAAAGAGGAGGACAAACTCCTGCCACTACAGCCCCTAAGGCAACTGCACCCCCTAGTACAGTCAGTAGTGGTAGTGTACCTCCCAAGGCATTAGTTGGGTTAACCTTGGGTACTGAGGGGTCTGACAACTTAGTTGGCACACTCACTCAGGCTGTCCTTGTCTGTTCAAGGGATATGGATATGTCCCCTGAGATAAGTCCCAATACTTTGGGCAAATACAGGCAGACACCTTTGATCAATGGCAAAATGGCTCAGGCCTATAGGGACACTTGTGCCAGTGTCACCATGGTGACACCTAACTTTGTGGACCCTGGACAGATCATGCCAGGTACTGATTTCCTGGTGACCAATGCCAGCAATGTCACTACTTGTCATAGTGTGGCAATTGTGGCTTTCTCCTGGGGTGGAGTGAAGGGACAAAAGAAAGTTGTAGTCAGTTCAGACCTCCCAGTTGATTGTTTGTTGGGCAATGATTTGGAGTCATCACAATGGCCAGAAGTGGAGCAGAGGACTCACATGGAAATGTTAGGCTTGCCAGCACATGTGCTTGCTGTGACTAGATCACAGGCCAGAAAATGCCCCACTGAACAGGTGCTGGATCCTGAAATGATGGACCAGACACCTTCCAAGAAGAAGAGCAGTAAGGGTAAGGCTTTGCCTTCCCCCTTACCCCAGGTTGAGGATCAAGTCTCTGAGGAGGCTGATCTGAGAGAACTGAGGGAAACTGAGCCTAAAAAGCTTGAACTTGATCAAGTTGAGTTTCTGGGCTCAGGGGGACCCTCCAGAGCAGACCTGGGGAAGGAACAGTTGAGCTGCCCTTCCCTTGAACCCCTCAGACAGCAGGCTGCTGCTGAGGCTGCAGGGAATGCCACAGGTGCCCACAGGGTATACTGGGAAGATGGACTCCTGTACTCTGAGTCAAGAGACCCCAAGCCTGGTGCAACCAGGAGGCTGGTCATCCCCTTGTCTCTGAGAGGTTTCCTTCTCACCTTGGCCCATGAGATTCCCCTTGCAGGTCACTTAGGTCAGACAAAGACTTGGGACAGGCTTGTCTCACACTTTCACTGGCCCCATATGAATGAGAATACCAAGGAGTTTTGTCGCTCCTGTGTCACTTGCCAAGCCAGTGGTAAGTCAGGTGGCACAACAAAGGCCCCCCTCATACCACTACCTGTGGTGGGGGTTCCCTTTGAAAGAGTGGGGATTGACATTGTTGGTCCAATGGAACCCCAGACAGCATCAGGGCACAAGTTTATACTGGTGGTGGTGGATCATGCCACCAGGTATCCTGAAGCTATTCCCCTTAGGACCACTACAGCACCTGTAGTGGCAAGAGCCCTAGTTGGAGTGTTCTCCAGAGTGGGTTTCCCTAAGGAGGTCGTTTCTGACAGAGGTACAAACTTCATGTCAGGATATCTGACTGCAATGTGGAAGGAGTGTGGTGTGAACTACAAGTTCACCACACCCTACCACCCACAATGCAATGGGCTTGTTGAGAGATTCAACAGGACCCTCAAAGGGATGATTCATGGGCTACCTGAAACTCTTAGGAGAAGATGGGATGTCCTGATCCCCTGCCTCTTGTTTGCTTACAGAGAGGTCCCACAGAAAGGGGTTGGCTACAGCCCTTTTGAGCTTCTGTATGGACATCCTGTAAGGGGACCCCTGTGTTTGGTGAAGGAAGGATGGGAGAGACCTCTCAAAAAGCCTGCAACCAACATAGTGGACTATGTACTTGGTCTCCGCTCCAGGATGGCTGAGTATATGGAAAAGGCATCTAAAAACCTTGAGGCCAGCCAAGAACTTCAAAAAGCTTGGCATGACCAAAAGGCTGTTCTGACTGTGTACCAGCCAGGGCAGAAGGTGTGGGTGCTGGAGCCAGTGGCCCCAGCAGCTCTGAAAGACAAATGGTCTGGGCCCCACACCATCATTGAGCAAAAGGGAGAGGTTACCTACTTGGTGGACCTTGGAACTCCCAGGAGCCCTCTCAGAGTGCTCCATGTTAACAGGCTCAAGGCATATGTTGACAGGAAGGACATGAGCTTGCTCATGGCCACAGATGAGGGACAGGAGGAAGAGAGTGACCCTCTCCCAGACCTGCTCACTCAGAATCCTGATGATGGATCAGTTGATGGTGTTGTCTTTTGTGGCAGCCTCACTGAACATCAGCAACAGGATTGCAGGCAAGTCTTGCAATCCTTCAGACATATGTTCTCTCTGACACCCAGCCAAACTGATTGGTGTACCCATGATGTTGACACTGGAGACAGTCTGCCTGTCAAGAGTAAAATCTACAGACAGCCTGATCATGTTAGAGACTGCATCAAAACTGAAGTGCAGAAAATGTTGGAGCTGGGAGTCATTGAGCCCTCAGATAGCCCTTGGGCTAGCCCAGTAGTTCTAGTGCCAAAGCCTCACACCCAGGGTGGTAAGAGAGAGATGAGGTTTTGCGTAGACTACAGAGGCCTCAATGCAGTCACTAAGACTGATGCCCACCCAATACCAAGAGCAGATGAACTTATAGATAAATTGGCTTCTGCCAACTTCTTAAGTACATTTGATTTGACAGCTGGGTATTGGCAAATCAGGTTAGCTGAGGAGGCCAAACCCAAGACAGCATTTTCTACCCCTGGAGGGCATTATCAATTTGTGGTAATGCCCTTTGGACTGAAAAATGCACCTGCCACCTTCCAAAGGTTGGTGAATCAAGTCCTCACTGGGCTGGATGACTTCTGTGCAGCTTATCTTGATGATATTGCTGTCTTTAGCTCCACCTGGGAGGATCACCTGGTCCACCTGAGGAAAGTGTTAGAGGCCCTGCAAAAGGCAGGCCTCACTATCAAGGCCACAAAGTGCCAGATAGGGCAGACACAGGTTGTATACCTGGGCCACCTTGTAGGTGGAGGCCAGGTTCAGCCACTGGAGAGTAAGATACAGGCCATCAAGGACTGGACTCCTCCAATCACCCAGACTCAGGTTCGAGCTTTCTTGGGCCTGACTGGGTACTATAGGAAGTTTGTCAGAAATTATGGGTCCATAGTGACCCCTCTTAATGACCTGACAAGCAAAAAGATGCCAAAGAAAGTTCAGTGGACAGCAAGCGGTCAGAAAGCATTCGATGACCTAAAGCAGGCCATGTGCACAGCACCTATCCTAAAGAGTCCAGATTACTCCAAGCCATTCATTGTCCAAACAGATGCTTCTGAGTTGGGTGTGGGGGCTGTCCTGTCTCAACTGAATTTTGATGGTAATGATCAGCCTATTGCTTTCATTAGTAGGAGGTTGACACCCAGAGAGAAAAATTGGTCAGCTATTGAGAGGGAGGCCTTTGCTGTGGTCTGGGCCCTGAAGAAGCTGAGGGCCTACTTGTTTGGCACTCACTTCACCATTCAGACAGACCATAAGCCCCTCTTGTGGCTAAATCAGATGAAGGGTGAAAACCCCAAACTGCTTAGGTGGTCCATTTCCCTACAGGGGATGGATTTTACAGTGGAGCATAGACCTGGTACTGATCACAGCAATGCTGATGGGCTCTCCAGGTATTTCCACTTAGAGCAAGAAGACTCACCTGGTCAAGGTTAGTTTATTGTCCCAAAGTTTGGGGGGGGGTCATGTAGGAGAGTAGGGTCTGCAATCCTATGATCACCCAGATTTTTGCTTTTTGCTGCACTGGTTTACGACTTTCCCTGGCTGTGGGCCTGCTAATCAGACCCACAGCCTAGCTGTTCTCTCTATCCAAATTGTACTCAGGTACTGAATTGGCACTGGGCCCTCTCCAAGTCCCTGTACCCAGGGCTGAGGTGTACCCAGAAGTCTCCCAGGGGCTGAAGCATGTATTATGCCACCCCTGGGCTGACTAACTAAACTGACACAACTGGCTGCACGACAGCTGGGGCAAGGTGGTGTACTCACCCTTTGCTTTAGATATAGTATACCTATATCTAACCCTAAAAATGGACACACAGATCTCCTATCAGTCACTCCTATGGCAGGCCTTAACAATCCTGAAGGCAGAGTGCTTGGAATCGTGTGAGATGGTGCTCTGGCATGAGCTGAGCCTGTCTGCGGCTTTCGGGATCCATCCCTTAGCCGTTTCCATGATATCGCATACCATATAATCTTAAGTGCATTATAATCCTCGCGGTTATATGCCAACTCTGGTATCGCTTTATCAAAACATGTCGAGTAAGGTGTCATACGAATTGGAATACTAACCCCTCGCCAATTCTGGCGACGGGGTTAGCATTCCACCCTTCTAGAGGGACACGACATGTATGTAACCCCTAACCCCGGTTAAAGTCAAACAGAGCCTCAGCTCCACAAAATGGATGCTGCCACCGAGACACAAGTCTGCCCTCCTGCTGCTGGGAGTCCTCCCAGAGCAGGAGATAAGGACAAAGGGTTTCCTGCCAGGGGCGGTGCCAGCACCGTCCCAGACAGGGTTTTGTGTATTGTAGGTAGGCAGGGCTTCAGAGGAAGGTGACTGCACGTGGCACCCCGGTGCTCACTGTGCATAGGCTGGCTGGAACCAGTTCCAGGGTCACTCCAGACCCTGTGCTGGGGAAAAGCCCGCCAAGGAAGTGGGTGTAACCACCCCCCTCCTAGTCCCACCCCTAGGGCAGGACTTAGTCGCGTGCCAGCCCCTTTTTACAGGATAAAGGTAGGAACTGGCCCCCTTCCAAATTAGATCATCTTTGAATCCTGAAACTACTTTCCACGAAAAGAACTCAAGACTTCTTCCTAAGATTTCTCCCTTGTGACTAAGGAGTAGTCACCCTGCATCCGCAGGCACCATCTTAAGAACACTGCGGTCTGCTGCAAGTCTCTCCTCCGGATCAAGACTGCCCAGCTCGACGAGAACCGGCTTCCCTGGCACCTCTGACCTCTACCTACATCATCAGTCACGCTGAGATTCGTGGGTGTGACGAGACCTCGAGGGACCGGCCATCGCCAAGACTGCACGACTTCTGCACAGCAAGCCCACCGAGTAATTTACTGGTGAGTGCTTTGGGGTCCGAGAAGCCCCCACCCTGAGCAGCTCCAGCACCGAAGAGCAGCCCCCCAGCATCTCCACGATCGGCGTGGGGCCCTTCTGCTTTCTGCTGCTCACCGCGTTGTTTGGCTACTAGCCCGCTGGCTTGTGGCCTTCCGAACGACGCCCGACGACAACACTGCTGCTGGTCTGGTTGCTCCAGACTGGCCCTTGCTTCCCTCCATCGGAGAAGTACCCTGGACCCTCCTGGTCCGGCTAAGACGCCAGTTTAGGTCCACAGCGTGGGCCTTGCATTTGCCAAGACTTGTTGCCCAATCCTGGGTCCAGCGACGTCGACAGCAAGAACCTTCGTGGGACAGCTCGCACCTCCATCCTGGTCGCCGACAACGCCTCCTGGTCAGAGAGACTGCAGAGCCCAGCAGCGCCCACTCACCTGACTGCGGTGACTTCGCCCGGTGCCATCCTGGTGCCCACTTAATCACTGGCTAGTGATTCAAGAACTTGGTCCCCTCTGCTTTCAGGTTTCTTCTTCCTTGATCCAGGCTTGGATCCATCGAACTTTCCTTCACTGGTCGCCTGCCAGCAACTTCCTTCTTCCAGGCTCCTGGTCCGGCAACGAGATCCCCGACGTCTTTTCAGACCTATGCAGCTGCAGCCCCTGGGCTAGGTAACTTCGGCACTTCGGTGTCCCAGCATAGCCTCACTATCCTAGGGTCAGGATCCACTGTCGTTTTCTTCCCACCAGGTCGGGTTCGCCCGTGAACACTAACTTTGCCTTTACTAGCTTCCATAGACTTTGTCCCGCATCCCGCGTGAGAGTGCACACTCTGCACCCGAGTCCCCTAGGTCTCCTAGAAGTAATCTAACGATTCTATAGTCAAGTCCTAGCGATTCCAAAGCCTATTAGTACTGTACTTACCTGCTAGTAATTTCGCATTCCACTTTTAGAATATATGGTTTTTTGTGCCCCTCGGGCATTTGTGTATAACGTGCTAACTTAAGTATTTTCGTAAGAGTTTTGTTGTGTGCCTAGCACCCTGTCCTCATAAAGAGTACAGGGTTGTTGTGATTCTAATAAATACATTGTTTATTTTCATAACACTTGTGTGGTGTCCTTTCACTGGGTGTTCAAGGGGTAATGTGATGGTAAAACAGCTGGCTTAACACGCCCTCTAGAGTCTTAGCCTTAGACTGCTCGTATCCATGCTACTAGGATAGCTGGTCTATAAGGTTGACTTACAACCAATCATCAATAAGGGTTGTTTGGACTGATATATAGTGATCACTAGAATAGTGAGCACTGCACATCAGGCCAACTTCTCACATTGGTGAGCAGCGGTTGGGATTTGAGCTTGCTGTTGTTTTACCACACATGCCCTAAGAATATCTTGTGAAAGATCACATGAGTACTAAAGGTACATATAACTTAGCTTAGAATACTCTGAGTTCTACTGAACCAGCTGTTGTAGCTCCTAGGGCCTAGCACACCCTAAACTACAACTCTAGCAAGGGATCAGTAGGCAAACATATATTGTAGGTAAGTGCACCACTTACACCTCACTAGAAAAGCATGTCTACCCAGGGAGATTCTACTGAGACTCCCCTGGTCAGTGTTGACCCTCCACAGGTCACTTCAAGATATGCAGCTCTCAGTTTCCAGGAGATGAGACAGATCTGTGTCTCCAGAAAACTGAAGCAGGGGTCTAACCCCACCATTCCCTTTCTGATAGGTCTCTTAGAGACATATGATGCCAGAAAGCTTTCTCAGTTACATGAGAACATGCCAGCCTTAGAGGGAAGCTCTGGGGATCCAGACCTCCCCAACACTGCTACTGCAGTTGAGGAGGAGTAGGATCAGGAGGAACTCTCTGGGGATGAGGTAGACAAAGGTCTTGAGGTAGTCAGAAGGCTAACCAGGACCAACTTAGACTTACTTGGGCTAGGATCTGGGGGACCCCCAGTACTAACCCGAAGTGGGCCTAACCTTGGAGTTAGGAGAGATAGATCTCTTTGTAGGGACTCCAATAGATCTCTGCACTCTAATGCCTCTTCTCAGGGGAGAAGGAATCCTCCACAGAGGAGATTTACTTCCCCTCAGAGAAAAGAGCATGAAGCTAGAATGAGACAAGCTGAACTGAGGATTGAAAGGGAAGAACTTGCCCTGGCCAAAGAGAAGCTTGCCTTTGCTAGAGAGCAGCAGATGAGTGGGCTAGCTCCCACTGGTGGCAGCAATCTCCCAAGAGATAGAGAGAAGGGTTTAGATACTAAACACCTGACTAAAATAGTGCCCCCCTTTAAGCAAGGGGATGATATCCAGAAATGGATGGCTGCTCTGGAGAGGGCCTGCACTGTGCAGTGCATTCCCCAGAGTCAGTGGGCAGCTATACTGTGGCTCTCCTTTGATGGTAAAGGTAGAGATAAGCTCCTCACTACAAGAGTAGAGGATGCTAACAATTACCAGGTCCTGAAGAATACACTGGTTGATGGGTTTGGTTTAACCACTGAGCAGTACAGGTTGCTGTTCAGAGACACCCAGAAAACTCAGTCTCAGGACTGGTCTGACTTTGTGGATTGTGCCACTAAGGCTTTGGAGGGCTGGTTGCTGGGTAGCAAGGTTACAGATTACACAGGATTGTATAATCTAATGATGAGAGAACAAATTTTAAACAATTGTCAGAACCAGTTGTTGCACCAGCACCTTGTTGATTCAGATCTGACCTCTCCCCAAGAATTGGGAAAGAAGGCAGACAAATGGGTCAGGACAAGGATCAAGCAGAACCAGAACCAGAACCAGGGTGGTCAGAAGAAAGCAGACCAGAAGGGTAATGTTAAGAATGAGCAAAATGACCAGAAGTCTTCACCAGGTCCCCAACAAACCAAAGAGGGTGGGGGTCAGGCTTCCCAGAAGAAGAAGACTCCAGAAGGCCAGTCAAAAAGGTGGTGCCAGTACTGTAAAAGTAAATCTCACTGGTTTAGTGAGTGCACCAAAAGAGGAGGACAAACTCCTGCCACTACAGCCCCTAAGGCAACTGCACCCCCTAGTACAGTCAGTAGTGGTAGTGTACCTCCCAAGGCATTAGTTGGGTTAACCTTGGGTACTGAGGGGTCTGACAACTTAGTTGGCACACTCACTCAGGCTGTCCTTGTCTGTTCAGGGGATATGGATATGTCCCCTGAGATAAGTCCCAATACTTTGGGCAAATACAGGCAGACACCTTTGATCAATGGCAAAATGGCTCAGGCCTATAGGGACACTTGTGCCAGTGTCACCATGGTGACACCTAACTTTGTGGACCCTGGACAGATCATGCCAGGTACTGATTTCCTGGTGACCAATGCCAGCAATGTCACTACTAGTCATAGTGTGGCAATTGTGGCTTTCTCCTGGGGTGGAGTGAAGGGACAAAAGAAAGTTGTAGTCAGTTCAGACCTCCCAGTTGATTGTTTGTTGGGCAATGATTTGGAGTCATCACAATGGTCAGAAGTGGAGCAGAGGACTCACATGGAAATGTTAGGCTTGCCAGCACATGTGCTTGCTGTGACTAGATCACAGGCCAGAAAATGCCCCACTGAACAGGTGCTGGATCCTGAAATGATGGACCAGACACCTTCCAAGAAGAAGAGCAGTAAGGGTAAGGCTTTGCCTTCCCCCTTACCCCAGGTTGAGGATCAAGTCTCTGAGGAGGCTGATCTGAGAGAACTAAGGGAAACTGAGCCTAAAAAGCTTGAACTTGATCAAGTTGAGTTTCTGGGCTCAGGGGGACCCTCCAGAGCAGACCTGGGGAAGGAACAGTTGAGCTGCCCTTCCCTTGAACCCCTCAGACAGCAGGCTGCTGCTGAGGCTGCAGGGAATGCCACAGGTGCCCACAGGGTATACTGGGAAGATGGACTCCTGTACTCTGAGTCAAGAGACCCCAAGCCTGGTGCAACCAGGAGGCTGGTCATCCCCTTGTCTCTGAGAGGTTTCCTTCTCACCTTGGCCCATGAGATTCCCCTTGCAGGTCACTTAGGTCAGACAAAGACTTGGGACAGGCTTGTCTCACACTTTCACTGGCCCCATATGAATGAGAATACCAAGGAGTTTTGTCGCTCCTGTGTCACTTGCCAAGCCAGTGGTAAGTCAGGTGGCACAACAAAGGCCCCCCTCATACCACTACCTGTGGTGGGGGTTCCCTTTGAAAGAGTGGGGATTGACATTGTTGGTCCAATGGAACCCCAGACAGCATCAGGGCACAAGTTTATACTGGTGGTGGTGGATCATGCCACCAGGTATCCTGAAGCTATTCCCCTTAGGACCACTACAGCACCTGTAGTGGCAAGAGCCCTAGTTGGAGTGTTCTCCAGAGTGGGTTTCCCTAAGGAGGTCGTTTCTGACAGAGGTACAAACTTCATGTCAGGATATCTGACTGCAATGTGGAAGGAGTGTGGTGTGAACTACAAGTTCACCACACCCTACCACCCACAATGCAATGGGCTTGTTGAGAGATTCAACAGGACCCTCAAAGGGATGATTCATGGGCTACCTGAAACTCTTAGGAGAAGATGGGATGTCCTGATCCCCTGCCTCTTGTTTGCTTACAGAGAGGTCCCACAGAAAGGGGTTGGCTACAGCCCTTTTGAGCTTCTGTATGGACATCCTGTAAGGGGACCCCTGTGTTTGGTGAAGGAAGGATGGGAGAGACCTCTCAAAAAGCCTGCAACCAACATAGTGGACTATGTACTTGGTCTCCGCTCCAGGATGGCTGAGTATATGGAAAAGGCATCTAAAAACCTTGAGGCCAGCCAAGAACTTCAAAAAGCTTGGCATGACCAAAAGGCTGTTCTGACTGTGTACCAGCCAGGGCAGAAGGTGTGGGTGCTGGAGCCAGTGGCCCCAGCAGCTCTGAAAGACAAATGGTCTGGGCCCCACACCATCATTGAGCAAAAGGGAGAGGTTACCTACTTGGTGGACCTTGGAACTCCCAGGAGCCCTCTCAGAGTGCTCCATGTTAACAGGCTCAAGGCATATGTTGACAGGAAGGACATGAGCTTGCTCATGGCCACAGATGAGGGACAGGAGGAAGAGAGTGACCCTCTCCCAGACCTGCTCACTCAGAATCCTGATGATGGATCAGTTGATGGTGTTGTCTTTTGTGGCAGCCTCACTGAACATCAGCAACAGGATTGCAGGCAAGTCTTGCAATCCTTCAGACATATGTTCTCTCTGACACCCAGCCAAACTGATTGGTGTACCCATGATGTTGACACTGGAGACAGTCTGCCTGTCAAGAGTAAAATCGACAGACAGCCTGATCATGTTAGAGACTGCATCAAAACTGAAGTGCAGAAAATGTTGGAGCTGGGAGTCATTGAGCCCTCAGATAGCCCTTGGGCTAGCCCAGTAGTTCTAGTGCCAAAACCTCACACCCAGGGTGGTAAGAGAGAGATGAGGTTTTGCGTAGACTACAGAGGCCTCAATGCAGTCACTAAGACTGATGCCCACCCAATACCAAGAGCAGATGAACTTATAGATAAATTGGCTTCTGCCAACTTCTTAAGTACATTTGATTTGACAGCTGGGTATTGGCAAATCAGGTTAGCTGAGGAGGCCAAACCCAAGACAGCATTTTCTACCCCTGGAGGGCATTATCAATTTGTGGTAATGCCCTTTGGACTGAAAAATGCACCTGCCACCTTCCAAAGGTTGGTGAATCAAGTCCTCACTGGGCTGGATGACTTCTGTGCAGCTTATCTTGATGATATTGCTGTCTTTAGCTCCACCTGGGAGGATCACCTGGTCCACCTGAGGAAAGTGTTAGAGGCCCTGCAAAAGGCAGGCCTCACTATCAAGGCCACAAAGTGCCAGATAGGGCAGACACAGGTTGTATACCTGGGCCACCTTGTAGGTGGAGGCCAGGTTCAGCCACTGGAGAGTAAGATACAGGCCATCAAGGACTGGACTCCTCCAATCACCCAGACTCAGGTTCGAGCTTTCTTGGGCCTGACTGGGTACTATAGGAAGTTTGTCAGAAATTATGGGTCCATAGTGACCCCTCTTAATGACCTGACAAGCAAAAAGATGCCAAAGAAAGTTCAGTGGACAGCAAGCTGTCAGAAAGCATTCGATGACCTAAAGCAGGCCATGTGCACAGCACCTATCCTAAAGAGTCCAGATTACTCCAAGCCATTCATTGTCCAAACAGATGCTTCTGAGTTGGGTGTGGGGGCTGTCCTGTCTCAACTGAATTTTGATGGTAATGATCAGCCTATTGCTTTCATTAGTAGGAGGTTGACACCCAGAGAGAAAAATTGGTCAGCTATTGAGAGGGAGGCCTTTGCTGTGGTCTGGGCCCTGAAGAAGCTGAGGGCCTACTTGTTTGGCACTCACTTCACCATTCAGACAGACCATAAGCCCCTCTTGTGGCTAAATCAGATGAAGGGTGAAAACCCCAAACTGCTTAGGTGGTCCATATCCCTACAGGGGATGGATTTTACAGTGGAGCATAGACCTGGTACTGATCACAGCAATGCTGATGGGCTCTCCAGGTATTTCCACTTAGAGCAAGAAGACTCACCTGGTCAAGGTTAGTTTATTGTCCCAAAGTTTGGGGGGGGGTCATGTAGGAGAGTAGGGTCTGCAATCCTATGATCACCCAGATTTTTGCTTTTTGCTGCACTGGTTTACGACTTTCCCTGGCTGTGGGCCTGCTAATCAGACCCACAGCCTAGCTGTTCTCTCTATCCAAATTGTACTCAGGTACTGAATTGGCACTGGGCCCTCTCCAAGTCCCTGTACCCAGGGCTGAGGTGTACCCAGAAGTCTCCCAGGGGCTGAAGCATGTATTATGCCACCCCTGGGCTGACTAACTAAACTGACACAACTGGCTGCACGACAGCTGGGGCAAGGTGGTGTACTCACCCTTTGCTTTAGATATAGTATACCTATATCTAACCCTAAAAATGGACACACAGATCTCCTATCAGTCACTCCTATGGCAGGCCTTAACAATCCTGAAGGCAGAGTGCTTGGAATCGTGTGAGATGGTGCTCTGGCATGAGCTGAGCCTGTCTGCGGCTTTCGGGATCCATCCCTTAGCCGTTTCCATGATATCGCATACCATATACTCTTAAGTGCATTATAATCCTCGCGGTTATATGCCAACTCTGGTATCGCTTTATCAAAACATGTCGAGTAAGGTGTCATACGAATTGGAATACTAACCCCTCGCCAATTCTGGCGACGGGGTTAGCATTCCACCCTTCTAGAGGGACACGACATGTATGTAACCCCTAACCCCGGTTAAAGTCAAACAGAGCCTCAGCTCCACAAAATGGATGCTGCCACCGAGACACAAGTCTGCCCTCCTGTTGCTGGGAGTCCTCCCAGAGCAGGAGATAAGGACAAAGGGTTTCCTGCCAGGGGCGGTGCCAGCACCGTCCCAGACAGGGTTTTGTGTATTGTAGGTAGGCAGGGCTTCAGAGGAAGGTGACTGCACGTGGCACCCCGGTGCTCACTGTGCATAGGCTGACTGGAACCAGTTCCAGGGTCACTCCAGACCCTGTGCTGGGGAAAAGCCCGCCAAGGAAGTGGGTGTAACCACCCCCATCCTAGTCCCACCCCTAGGGCAGGACTTAGTCGCGTGCCAGCCCCTTTTTACAGGATAAAGGTAGGAACTGGCCCCCTTCCAAATTAGATCATCTTTGAATCCTGAAACTACTTTCCACGAAAGGAACTCAAGACTTCTTCCTAAGATTTCTCCCTTGTGACTAAGGAGTAGTCACCCTGCATCCGCAGGCACCATCTTAAGAACACTGCGGTCTGCTGCAAGTCTCTCCTCCGGATCAAGACTGCCCAGCTCGACGAGAACCGGCTTCCCTGGCACCTCTGACCTCTACCTACATCATCAGTCACGCTGAGATTCGTGGGTGTGACGAGACCTCGAGGGACCGGCCATCGCCAAGACTGCACGACTTCTGCACAGCAAGCCCACCGAGTAATTTCCTGGTGAGTGCTTTGGGGTCCGAGAAGCCCCCACCCTGAGCAGCTGCAGCACCGAAGAGCAGCCCCCCAGCATCTCCACGATCGGCGTGGGGCCCTTCTGCTTTCTGCTGCTCACCGCGTTGTTTGGCTACTAGCCCGCTGGCTTGTGGCCTTCCGAACGACGCCCGACGACAACACTGCTGCTGGTCTGGTTGCTCCAGACTGGCCCTTGCTTCCCTCCATCGGAGAAGTACCCTGGACCCTCCTGGTCCGGCTAAGACGCCAGTTTAGGTCCACCGCGTGGGCCTTGCATTTGCCAAGACTTGTTGCCCAATCCTGGGTCCAGCGACGTCGACAGCAAGAACCTTCGTGGGACAGCTCGCACCTCCATCCTGGTCGCCGACAACGCCTCCTGGTCCGAGAGACTGCAGAGCCCAGCAGCGCCCACTCACCTGACTGCGGTGACTTCGCCCGGTGCCATCCTGGTGCCCACTTAATCACTGGCTAGTGATTCAAGAACTTGGTCCCCTCTGCTTTCAGGTTTCTTCTTCCTTGATCCAGGCTTGGATCCATCGAACTTTCCTTCACTGGTCGCCTGCCAGCAACTTCCTTCTTCCAGGCTCCTGGTCCGGCAACGAGATCCCCGACGTCTTTTCAGACCTATGCAGCTGCAGCCCCTGGGCTAGGTAACTTCGGCACTTCGGTGTCCCAGCATAGCCTCCCTATCCTAGGGTCAGGATCCACTGTCATTTTCTTCCCACCAGGTCGGGTTCGCCCGTGAACACTAACTTTGCCTTTACTAGCTTCCATAGACTTTGTCCCGCATCCCGCGTGAGAGTGCACACTCTGCACCCGAGTCCCCTAGGTCTCCTAGAAGTAATCTAACGATTCTATAGTCAAGTCCTAGCGATTCCAAAGCCTATTAGTACTGTACTTACCTGCTAGTAATTTCGCATTCCACTTTTAGAATATATGGTTTTTTGTGCCCCTCGGGCATTTGTGTATAACGTGCTAACTTAAGTATTTTCGTAAGAGTTTTGTTGTGTGCCTAGCACCCTGTCCTCATAAAGAGTACAGGGTTGTTGTGATTCTAATAAATACATTGTTTATTTTCATAACACTTGTGTGGTGTCCTTTCACTGGGTGTTCAAGGGGTAATGTGATGGTAAAACAGCTGGCTTAACACGCCCTCTAGAGTCTTAGCCTTAGACTGCTCGTATCCATGCTACTAGGATAGCTGGTCTATAAGGTTGACTTACAACCAATCATCAATAAGGGTTGTTTGGACTGATATATAGTGATCACTAGAATAGTGAGCACTGCACATCAGGCCAACTTCTCACAAGCCCCAAAGTGGGTCATCAGGAGCATCCACCAAACAACTCGTTGTCCTCACTCAGGAAGTAGGGGTATAAGGTATGGAGCCTAGGTCGCCGCCTCACCGGGTAAGCGGTCCGCCGGGGCAGGGCTATGTGTCGGGGTGTCCCCCACCTCCAGGCCCACAAGTGAGAGGTCCAAGATCAGCCCTTCCCATGCCCTGGCCCTCTCCAGTGCCGCGTCATTGTCTACTCTAAGCGCAGCCCGCATACGTAGTTCTCCCTCACAGCGGGCCCATTTGAGCAATTCAGCCTTCCACTTCTCCACCCCAGGGCCCCTATTCGCCTTCCATTGTGATGTTATGGCTCGCTTCGCCAGGAGCAGACCCAGGTCCAAGAACTTGCTAGTGATCTTGTTCTTTGATGTGTGTGGATACCAGTGTAGGATGCAGTGTGCCATGGATAAATGCAAGTCCCTCTCCGTGACCTCCCTCAAAGTGTCTACTACCCCCTGCCAAAAGGACCCCAACTCTGGGCAGGACCAGAACATGTGCTGGAAGTCAGCCAAGGTCACCGGGCATCGCGGACAGGCCGCCGGGTGCGTTGGGAAGTATTTATGTAATTTGTCAGGTGTCAGATAGGCCCTGTGTAGGACATAGAAGTTCATCAGCTGGAACCTAGCGTTGCGCGTTCCGTTTCGGGCCCGCGCCACAATGCCAGTCCACGCCTCGTCAGGGATCTCCGTCGCCAGATCCGCCTCCCATTTTGTCTTCAGGGCCTGCAGCGGAGCCACAGTCTCGGAGACCATACGCCTGTACAGGCACGTGACTGCCTTGACCGTCCCCGCCATCATCACCACGTATTGGCAACCCAGCGACAGTGTTGGCTCTGTCATACCCGTTTTCCAGTGCTTGCGGATTGCCGATGTTAGCGTCGCGTGAAGGAGGAAATCTCCCCCCGACAGCTCAATGCGGTCCCTCAGTAGGTCGAAGGGCAGCATCGCCCCGTCCTCATAGAGGTCTCCCATGGACTTGAGTCCCTGCTGTTCCCAGCCACCCAGTCCGCGCCACGAGCCCCCATGCGGTAGTGCTCCGCATAGTCGGAGCGGTATCTCAGGGGCATACGGCACCCCAATACGGCCCCTTCGGCGGTATCTATTCCAGCACTTCCGGACCGTCGCAAATTCTTGAGTAAGATGAAAATCACCCAACGGGAGCCCCAGAACGATCCGGGATAACACTTGAACCGGGCCCGCCGGTTCTCCGGAGCCATCGCCTTCTCTCCTGGCTCGTGCGACCCACTGCATCAGCCACTGCAGCTGGGCCGCCAGGTAGTATAGCTCGTAGTCTGGCACCGCAAGCCCACCCTCCTCCCTAGGGCGGAGGAGTGTGCTGTGCGCCACTCTGCGCCTGCCCGTCCCCCATAGAAAGTCGATCACTAACGACCTTAACCGCCTGAAGAAGCTCGCCGGGATCCAGATCGGGAGGGTCCTAAAGAAATAAAGCAACCGTGGCAGGGTCACCATTTTAAGGAGTGCCACCCTTCCCATGAGCGACAACGGGAGCGTGCCCCAAAACTCGAAGTTCTCCTTGGCATGCCTGATAGCCGAACCGACGTTCCCCTCAAGAATATCTGCTGTGTTGTGAAATATCGAGGTCCCTAGGTAGCACAGGCTCCTCTCCTCCCACGTCACCCCCTCCGAGGTTCGTGGGCCCAGTGTACGCGGTCGGACTGGGAACAGGTATGATTTCGCCCAGTTTACCCGGAGACCCGACACCCTACTTAGCGATTGCAGGAGGGCCTTAGCGCCTCGCAGAGACTCAGCCGAGTCCGCCAGAAACATTAGCAGGTCGTCTGCATACAAAGCTATGTGGTGTACTTGTCCATAGACATCCAGTCCCTGATACGTCCGCCCCAGGCGAGCTCTCGCCGCGAGTGGCTCGATCGCTATGGCGAACAACAGGGGGGAGAGAGGGCAACCCTGGCGAGTGCCCCTGCCCACCGCACACATCTCGGAAATGATTCTTCCAGTTCTGACCCTGGCTGTAGCATTTCGGTATAATAGCGCCGTCCAATCCACGAAATCTTCACCCAGCCCCATTGTGCGCATTACATGGAAGAGGTAAGGCCATTCCAGGCTGTCAAAGGCCTTTTCCATGTCGACAGCAAACACCGCTGCTTCATCATCATCATAGGTGTCAGCCTCCAGCACGTGCAGGAGTCGTCGCACGTTGAGCGCCGTGTTACGGGCCGGGATGAAGCCGGACTGGTCTGCGTGGATCAGCGAGGCCATGTGGGGGAGCAGGCGCATCGCCAAGATCTTACTCAAGATCTTATAGTCCAGGTTTAGCATCGACAACGGGCGATATGCTGTCCTGTCCCACGGCTGCTTGCCCGGTTTCAGGAGGGGGACTATGAGTGCCTCGCCGGCGGTCTTCGGTAGGCTGCCCAGCCTCTTTGCCTCATTGTATACCTGTGCCAGTTTGGGCGCCAAAAGGTCGATATACGTGAGGTAAAACTCCGTTGGGAGCCCGTCTGAGCCCGGCGTCTTGTTCCGCGCCATACCCTTGATGGCGACCTTCACCTCTCTCTCCTGGATGTTGCCCCTGAGCAGTTTCGCTCCCTCCTCGTCCAACTCGGGTAACTCCAGGCCCTCAACGAAACCCTGGAATTCCTCCTCCGACAGCAGGATCCTGCTGCGGTAGAGCTCCGTATAGTAATCGTGGAAGATTTCATTGATCCCCTCCTGATCAAACCGTGCCGCTCCCGAGTGGTCCCTGAGTTCCAGAATGACCGAGTTCCGACGAGCCGGGTTGGCCAGCCAGGCCAAGAGGGCTCCCGACTTGTCACGCTCCGAGTGCGCGCGCGTGAGGTAGGCCTTGTAATCGAAGCCCCGGAGCCGCTCCACTGTGGCCGCCACTGCCTCCCGCGCCTCAAGTAGCGTCACATGGGTGTCAGGCCGCTCTGGTCTCGCTCTCTCTAGGTCTCGCAATTTCTCATCCGCCTTCGTGATGTCAGCTAACAACGTCCTCCTAACTCCCGATGCCGCCGCAATGCACCGGCCCCTCACCACCGTTTTGAAGGCGTCCCACTCCATCGTGGCCGAGCTCGCCGTGCCCTCATTGACCCGAAAGTATTCCTCGATGTTCGAGGCTATTGTTGCGCGGAATAGGTGATCGTCCAGTGCCTCCGGGCGCAGCTTCCAGGCAGGGATACGTGGGCGGTACTGGGACCAGTTCAATTGCAAAAGCAACGGGTTGTGATCCGAGATCGTACGTGTGAGGTACTCACTGTGGCGTACCTCTGCATGCACGCCCTGAGAGCACAGGAAGGCATCGATGCGAACGTGTAGCTCATGGAGAGCGGAAAAAAAGGAATGGTCCCTGTCCGATGGGTGGCCAGCCCGCCATGAGTCGACCAGGCCCCATCGGCGCTGCCACGCAGTACGCGCAAGTGCTAGCCTGCCAGCTGGTGCGTTGGGTAGGGGGGGGTGCGATCTGTCTAGAATGGTGTCAGTGACGCTATTAAAGTCTCCCCCAAGGATCAAGGGCTCCACCAGAAATGGGGCCAGCTTATTGGACAGCAAGGAGAGAAATGCAGGTTGGTCTACGGTCGGAGCGAACAGACAGCCCAGAGTAAGGTCCCGCCCATCCAGCTTGCCCCTCACCATGACATACCTCCCCTCCGGGGCAATCAGGTGTTGCGTGCATTGGAAAGGAACCCCCGCCCATATCCAGATGGCCACCCCCCTGGCGTATGCAGAGTACCCAGTGTGGTAGACCTGTCCCCTCCACCTCCTTTGCAGTGCTCTACCCTCCTTATCTAGTAGGTGCGTTTCCTGAAGGAAGGCGAAGTGTATGCCCCGTCTGACTAAATAGGAGTGGATCTTGTGGCGCCTCTGCATCGTGTGCATCCCCCTTACATTCCACGTGAGACATTTGTAGTCTAGGTCGGGTCCCATTGCAGAGCCCATCTCGCTTCATCCATTCTCATAGCAACCCCCCTGGCACGCCCGAGGTCCCCCCCTGTTCCCCCCCCCACCCGAACAATAAAACGTCCCCAACTCCCACACCCCAGGACAGACCACCAACATGGAAACCCCTTCCAAACTTAGTCAATGAAAGTGTATCTCAGTAGAATAGGGCTAGGGTGACCGTGACGCCGACCCAATCAGACCCGAAGCCCCCCGCCCCCGCCCCACCCCCCCCAGAACTCTAGGAGAGGTCCCCCGGCTCTTATCCCCCCCCCCCACATCTCAGTGTTAAGTCCAGGAGGCTTCCACCCCTCACCGCATAGCGTCCGGAAGCAGCCCCCAACCGCACCCCGGTACCTGACAGACGTGATCAGTGTCCGGCGGCCCATCTTAGCCAAGTATTCCATCTGCTGTTTGGGGAGTCACCACCGGCAGGTCCGTCTCCGAAAGCTCATGTCCACTGCTGGATCCCGGACTGGGAGCACTGACCTTCGAGCGCTCCGACGCACTACTGGAGGGACTGGCGTCTCCCTGGCTGATGGCCGCCACTGCCAACACCGCCTGGGCTCTCTCCTGCTGCCATCCCGACGGGGAACCAGATCTCCGCGTCGGCGTCCTTTCCGCAGAGCGCCTCCTGGGCGAGGTCTCCGGCGGGGGATCTGCGCTCGTCCCCCCCCTTGCCATCAATCCAGCTCCAGGCCTCCTGTGGTGTCAGGAAAAAGTGGGTGCGGTCTCCTTCAACGACTCTCAGCCGAGCCGGGAACAGCATTGCATAGGGCAGCTGCAGTGATCTCAGTTTCCGCTTGACCGCTAGGAAAGAGGTCCGTTGCCTTTGCACATCTCTTGTAAAGTCCGGGAAGACCATGACCCTGCTGTTATCTATTCTCAGGTCCGGCAGGTCCCGTACCCTCCGGAGAATGTGGTCCTTATCTCGGAAGTGTAGGAGACGCAGCACTATCGGCCGCGGCGGTCCCCCCCGGCTTGGGAGGGCGAGCAGGGACCCTGTGTGCCGGTTCTATGGCAAAAAACGGGGAAAGTCCATCCGGGGCCACCTCAGATCGCAGCAAGCCCTCTAGGTAGGAGACCGCGTCCTGTCCCTCCACTTTTTCTGGGACCCCCACGAGGTGGAGGTTGTTGCGTCTGGAGCGCCCTTCACTGTCCTCGGCTCTGATCTCCAGTACCCGGACCTTCTGTGCCATCTCCGCCAGAGATGTTCTCAGAGCGGCTACATCTCCCGGCAGATCCTTCAGGGTCACCTCTGATGTCGCCACTCGCTCCTTCAGTTTCCTGTGGTCGTCCTTCAGCAAGGTCAAGTCCGATCCGATGGTGTCCATTCGTTTTTCGAGGGCTTCCCGCGACGCCACTATCGCCTGCATGATATCCCCCAGGGACGGGTCACGTTGGCAGGCTGTGCTTCCCGCTCCAGGCCCCGGCTCATCTTCCTCCACCAGGTGGCCCGGGTCGTCCAGCTTCAGGGCGCCAAAGCCCCTCTTCTTGCCTCCTCGGGCCATTCTGCCGGGCGGCAAGTCTTGCGCGCCCCTTCGAAGGTCACCGGCGAAGCAGGCCCTTCCGATACCCCCCACCAGATTCTACGGGGGCTCTCGGCTCCGTCGCGTCTCCGCGCCCTCTTCAGGCTGGGCACCAGCTCCCCGAGCGGTTCCAGGGGCAGGGTCCCTCCTCCACCAGGGCGACGGGGCACCAGGGCCCCCCGGTCAGCCGAGACCCCGCCGTCCCCACGTGTCCTCCACGCACAGAGCCCGCGCACCACTGACCCGCAGTGAGGGCTGGCGTCGATCTCTGCAGGGCGCGAGGCGCCGGGGTCTTCTCACCAGGAGCGGGGTGGCCCCACCCTTCCGCGAGGGCCCCGGGACCCCCGAAGACAGTATCACCAGGACAGCCCTCGGTGCGTGGGTGGCGCCAATTAGGGGGCAGGCAGTCTTCTATGCCCTCGCACTCCAATCCCGATAACGCTGCTATGCCCTCAGTTCTCCCCGGCGTCGGGGGGGGGGGTCGCCGCAATGATGCCCCTCACTCTCCTGGACCTCCCAACTCCAACAGCGCCCTGCCTTCAGATGTGGGCGGCAGCCGCCATGTTGGGCGCAACGCACTTCAGGTTTCCCAGCTCGGGGCCGCTCACCTCGAATCCGCTGCTGCTGCGAGTGTCAGTTCCCCCAGGGCGAGGGTCTCCAGGGTCTCCGCTACAGGTGCCCAGCGATACCGCCACTCCGCCAATTCTCGCCGACGAGAGAGCCCGGTCTGCTCCCGTCACTTCAGGGCCGCCATTTTGGGGTCAGGCAGCTTGCTGCGTCAACGGCCGCCTGAACCTTCAATCGCCCCTCAGCTGAGCAAAGCCCTCCACCTCCACCAGCACCGGGTGGTCCCCTCCATCGAGCGGGCGGTCGTCGCTGCTCCACAGGTCTCCCCGACGTCCACAGGATTCCGTCGTCAGGCGGAGCCGGCAGGGACCGCGGCCGCCATTTTGGGCGCTCGTGAATCCAGGCGCTCCTCGGTGCACAAAAACGTTCAGCAAGGGCTGCTACAGGGACTCCGGGGCTGCCAAGGTCATTCCCCACGCTCACCAGGTCCTCCCACGTGCACCTGGGGGTTCAAGGTCCGAGCCAGGGGTCAGGATATTGCTGGGAGCGAGGCGGGAGCGGAGGAGCTCCGGAGTCCCGCTTCCAGTTACATCGGCGCCTAAGCCACGCCCCTCAAACCATATACACTCATGTAGCTACTCACCACCCATGCAGCCACTTACACACCAACTGACAGACTGCATTCACTAAGACACATTTAATCACTCACTTAAACAATCAGTCACGCACCCACTAAATCCTCCATTGAGACACTCATACACCCACTCATTCTTCAATACACCTTGACGTGTATATATATATATATATATTCACTGAAAAAACCATAGGTTTCACACCAGTTATAGTTAGGTGGAAATTTTACTCGCATAAAACCATTGAAATTCCCACGTTATAGTTAGTTGGACTCACTATAACTTGCGCGTGCAATGCACTGCTGATGACGTCACATATTACATCACTCATGACATGGTCAGTGACATCACTGATGACATCTCAAATGACATCACTGATGACAACATCCTTGTGACAAAGTGGCAGACCTCCTATCAGCATAAAATAACCTTGGACACACACATTCAAAAATAGAAAGTAACATTTTCTTAAAAAAGGAGAAACCAATACCAATTACAACAACTTATTAGGTAATTCCAACATCTACATACACATCCACTCATTCACCAACAGTTCTATATAGTCACTCATGCATGTACTTACTCATCATATGTACTCATACACCTATACATCCTGTTACACACTAATACTCATCCATATAGTTACTCACACACAAATTCACACATGCAAATAAACTATCAAAAAAACATTTACTTGATTATACTGCTATATACACACCACTACACATACTTCTACAGAAACGGAAACATATTTACTCTCTTAAACAATCAATTATAAAAACACATACTCACTAACCCACCCATACACACAATCATCCACCCATACATCTTGCACACATGCTGTCTTCAAAATACATACAAATAGTGAGTCACTCATTCATGCATCTGTGCTCTAAGTAATATCCCCCACCGAACCATACAGACACTGATACTAATACTCAAAAAACAACTAATAACCCATATACACACTCATGTAGCTACTCACCAACCCATGCAGCCACTTATACACAAAGTGAGACACAGATACAGATATTTAAATATTTAAACATTACTCGCTAATATATGTTTTCACTAAGATACATTCAATAAGTCAGTTAACCAATCAATTTTACACAAAAAAAACATCCATTTAGACATTTATTTACCCATTTATTCTTCCATCAACCTTTAGATATACATATATAAAAAATATTTATTTTTCAGAAAGATACACATTCACTGGATGGTGTCATCAGTGATGTCATTTGAGATGTCATCAGTGATGTCATGAGTGATGTCACTGACCATGTCATGAGTGATGTAATATGTGACGTCATCAGCAGTGCATTGCACGCGCAAGTTATAGTGAGTCCAACTAACCATAACGTGGGAATTTCAATGGTTTTATGCGAGTAAACTTTCCACCTAACTATAACTGGTGTGAAACCTATGGTTTTTTCAGTGAATTTAATAGGTTTTTTAAATGCTAATTCCTAACTATAACTGGTGTGAAACCTATGTTTTTTTCAGTGAATATATATATATATATATATATATATATATATATAAATAAAATTTCTATGGCAAAATGAAACCCCTCATTTTGTTCCTTTTCAAATTAAATGTATTAAGTGTTACCACTTTATTCCAATCAAGATGACTTCAGGTGTGCCATACTTTTGTCATAAGTAAGACTGTTAGCGTTCTAGTTGTTCTTAAGAACACTCTGGGACATTCTGTCATTGGGCTATAGTTGGGCTACATCTGGCTGATATTTGGGCTACATTTGGGCTCTTTTGTCTCTGGTGGCCATCTTGGGAGACTGCATATCAATATAAGAGGATTTGAGAAGTCACTCAAAATGTGCCCTATTTTTTCTTTCTTCAGCACTAATCATAATTTCTATGGCAAAATTAACCCCCTCATTTTGTTCCTTTGCAAATTAAATGTTTTAAGTGTTAACACTTTATTCCAATCAAGATGACTTCAGGTGTGCCATACTTTTGTCATAAGTAAGACTGTTAGCGCTCTAGTTGATCTTTAGAACACTCTGGGGCATTCTGTCATTGGGCTATAGTTGGGCTACATCTGGCTGATATTTGGGCTAGATTTGTTTTTTTTTGTCTCTGGTGGCCATCTTTGGGCTACATTAGGCTACATTTGGGCTCTAACATATATATAGCCCAATGTAGCCCAATATATATTTTTTCAAAGTTAATTTTCATAAAAACCACTGGAGCATATATCTTCAGACATAGCAAAGGCACATCGGGGTACCAGTCCCTACAATTTTGCCAAGTTTGGTGGAAATCCATTCAGCCGTTCGGGCTAAAAGTGAGTCCAACCGCCCTATGGAAATTAACATGGGGAAAACCCGTTTTGGGACCCGCCTTTTATCTCGTCCCCCGCTTGACGGATCCCCCCCGAAACTTTCAGGGAAGGAGCGAGGCAAAGTTAAGGAAAATTACAGGCAGATCCCTCATTCAGCGCCAAAGTTATTCCCAATAGAATGTTGCGGATTTCCTATGGAAAACGATCCTAACTATAACTACCTACTGGCGACCGCCAGTAGGTAATATATATATATATATATATATATATATTCACTGAAAAAACCATAGGTTATAGACCATATATAGTTAGGAATTAGCATTTAAAAAACCTTATTTTACTCACACAAAACCATTGAAATTCCATATATAGTTAGTTGCACTAACTATATATCGTGCACCCGCAATCCACTGCTGATCATGTCACATATTACATCATTCATGACATGGTCAGTGACATCACTGATGACATCACTGATGACATCTCAAATGACATCACTGATGGAGGGGTAGAGAGGGCTCCACCCTGCTTCTCCCCCTCCCCGCCTCCCTGCCCCACCGTAACTCCCTCCACGGCCCGCGGCTGCTTATAAGTGTTGCTAACTCTTATTCATTTACAGCATGTTAACATACTGTCACCATTCGCTTTTTATGTACTAGTAACTATGCTGGTAATTTTGCTACTTATAATATGTGTACTTGTATTCTCCACCCTGCTTCTCCCCCTCCCCGCCTCCCTGCCTCACCGTAACTCCCTCCACGGCCCGCGGCTGCTTATAAGTGTTGCTAACTCTTATTCATTTACAGCATGTTAACATACTATCACCATTCACTTTTTATGTACTAGTAACTATGCTGGTAATTTTGCTACTGATAATATGTGTACTTTTATTATCTAAGGTACTACGCCTGAGAAGACGGCATTAGTAAATAAACATTTCAAATACACATCTGTTCTTCTTAACTCCATGTTCTGGTTTCTAAGAAATCTATAACGACCGACTGTTCATGAGTTCCACGTATCCTGAGGTACTATAAGTTCATATTCTGGATTGTCTAAACATTGAGAGTTTGTTATATCCAATGTGACACTGTACCTAGCTTGCTAAGGAGTTTTTGATTACTAACGTGAGTTTTGGGACACCCTAATTCGCCGAGGTTCCAATCCTCTGTCCACAGTTCTGTGTGACAACAGAAACCCTGCGACAGGGGCACCCCCGACCCTTGCTGGAGCTTCATCACACTTGCGATACAACTCCAGCAATGCATTCGCCGAGGTTCCAATCCTCTGTCCACAGTTCTGTGTGAGAACAGAAACCCTGCGACAGGGGCACCCCCGACCCTTGCTGGAGCTTCATCACACTTGCGATACAACTCCAGCAATGCGCCACCTTTACGGCACAGATACATCACGCATCTGTGCTGTTTTTGCCCCATGATGCGCCGCATTGTAAATGCAGCACACCATAGGTGACGGAACAGCGGCACAGAATGACTAACACATCCCTGGTGATGCGCCAGTCATCATAAATGTATCCCTATGCTTCTTATCTTGTTAGAGATGAACCGCCATATATATCATCAAAGTTTTTTGCATTTCCTAAATAGCGAACTTTAAGGAATAAATAGCGATTCTTTACCATTCCTAGTTTGCGATGAGCTATTTGCTAATTAGCCGAATGTAGCCCAATGAAGCCCAATGTAGCCCAATGTAGCCCAAAGATGGCCTCCAGACACACCAAAAAACAAATGTAGCCCAAATATCAGCCAGATGTAGCCCAACTATAGCCCAGTGACAGAATGACCAATCAGCTTCGCAAACCTCCGTTACGCGAAGCGGAGCGCTGTTACAGATATATATCTTTTTTTGAACGTTAATTTCTCAAAATCCACTGGAGCACATATATTGAGACCTAGCAAAGGCACATCGGGCTACCAGTCCCTAATATTTTGCCAAGTTTCGTGCAAATCCATTCAGCCGTTCAATTATTATTATTATTATTTTTTTTTGCCCCGCGGGGCCCTTTTAAAACCTCCACATCAAACCTAGGGGGTCAGCGAGGATCTACTATGCCCCCTTATAGTTATTTCCCCCTTTGTTTTGACCTCCTCTTGTCTCTCGATCCTACCGAGAGACAAGATGGCGGCCGCTACGGACTGTTTGGAATGTTGACAGACGCCGGAGAACCAATCAGCTTCGCTTCACAAAGCTCCGTTGCGCGAAAAGTCCGCGAACCAGAGCGCTGCCCGGTCCGCTGTTACAGATATATATCTTTTTTTAAACGTTAATTTCTCAAAATCCACTGGAGCACATATATTGAGACCTACAAAAGGCACATCGGGCTACCAGTCCCTACAATTTTGCCAAGTTTCGTGCAAATCCATTCAGCCGTTCGGGCTAAAAGTGAGGCCAACCGCCCTATGGAAAACTCAATGTTAAAAACACGTTTTGGGACCCCCCTTTTTTCTCGGCCCCCACTGGACGAACCCCCCCCAAATTTTCAAGGGCTGCTCAGAAACAAAATGTGCCATTTTCCTGAAAATTTCAGCTAATTCCGTCCACAAACGCCAAAGTTATTAGACATAGAATTTTCAAAAAACCCATAGAGAAAAAATCCTAACTATATATACCTACTGGCGACCGCCAGTAGGTAATATATATATATATATAACATTCTTAAACTTTTTAGAAACTCAGTCACTGGATGATGTCATCAGTGATATCATTTGAGATATCAGTGATGTCATTTACCATGAGTGATGTTATATGTGCCGTCATCAGCAGGGCATTGCGGGGGCGCGAGTTATAGTTAGCTCAGCTAACTCGAACGGCCGAAATTCTCTGGCTTTGTAGGAGTGAAATATCAGCCTAACTATAACATCCCGGAAACCTCTTTTTTTCAGTGAACATATATATATATACACACACACACATTCTTAGCAAGATGGAACTTTTCATCCTGTTCACTGTCCTCATATTGCTTATCACTCATCTGCTTCTGCCTATTGATCTTGCAGCACATTGTATACAAGAATCACAACGGTTAGATGAATATTGAAAACACCCGCTGTGTATTCCTTTTATATTTTTCCCTCAGAGAAAGAGCATGAGTGACTAAGCGAAAGGGTTCTAGATAGGTTATCACCATCCCTGGCAGAGCTCAGGGTTGTCATGTTCTGTGGTTGCCAAAGCAATTTGCTACCCGTCTAGGTTTAGGAGGTACATATGGTGGCACTGTGAGCTAGCTGGTCACTAGGACAATATCATGCGAGAGTGCATTTAAGCAGTCTGGCACAATCCCTATGCTTATGCTGCCCAGCGAACGTGCAGTTCCTATGCCACCATATGGCACTTACTTGCCTTGATATTCAGGCCTGCCTGCTGCAGGGCCTAAAACAGTTCTATAAGGCGGACCAGGTGATCCTCCCAGTTGGAACTAAATACAGCTATATCATCAAGATAGGTCGCAGTGAAACTTTGCAGATCTGAAAGTTCTCTGTTCACCAGACCTCTCCTTATCTGCCAATAACCGGATGTCGGGTCATACGTACTCTGATATTTAGCTGCCCTCAACCTATCATTGAGCTCATCAGCTCTTGGTAGGGGGTAGGCATCAGTCTTAGGGACTGCATTGTGGCCCCTGTTCTCATGGGTACACCATGTTGTCAGACCTGGGGTCAGAGAAAACTGTCCAGCAAACTGCCTCAACAAATGGGAACAGTCCCTTTGTTGCTATTCTGGCTGCGTGTTTTGGTGCAGAACAAAGTGAAGAGTCGACAAGGCACATATCCCTGTGTGCCAGGCCTACAATCCAACGCCCTGGCATAGGTCAGCCACCCCTCTAGCTGGGTGCACTATACCGGTGGTGAGGGTACCGGTGCATGAGCCCTGTACTCCTACAGTGTCTAAGCCAATTCTTAGACATTGTAAGTGCAGTATTGCCATTAAGAGTATATGGTGCTGGGAGTTTGTCATTACGAACTCCACAGCATCAGAATGGCTTTACTGAAAACTGGGAAGTTTGGTATCAAACTTCTCAGCACATTAAACCCACACGGATGCCAGTGTGGGATATAATAAAAAATGCACTCAGAGGGTATCTTAGAGATGCCCCCTGAAAAACAAGCTAACACTAGTGTCCAGGCTGAGTGGTTGCTTGCCCGCTGCCACCACCAGACATGTTTATAAAACCCTGGGTGGTCAAGAGGCTGCTGCTCCTGGGGGTCTGAAACAAGTTTACACCACTCTGCACCAGACACCTACAGCCCGAGTTCGAGTGGCCCAATACCACGAGGTGGTCTCCCCGGCGATCCTGACCTGAGATCTGGTGGTCTCTGACCTGCCTCGAATGTCCAAGAGAAGCCTGCAGCCTCTTTTTGGAGGATTCCCCCCCCCAACCGTGACCAGCTCTGGTAAGAAAACCCGATACCTGAAGATACCCCTGCACCAGACGTCCCACGGCCTTGGGTGGCTCAAGCGACAGTGTCCCGGCATCCCCAGGCATCCCAACTTACCTCTCCCAACTGGTGGTCACCTCCAGAAGATCTTCATCCTAGAGCCTGCAGTCTTTGTTGCAACCGGAGAATCCCCATTGAAATCAACAGGTCACCCGGCATAAAACCTGCACCCAGCCGGCCCTGCAGGTGTACTTTGGGTGCTAACTCTGGTCCCCTTTTGCCCTGAGCCTAACACTAGGAGCTTTGCTCCCACAACCTTGTAGCCTGCTCATGAGCAGCCACCAACCGGAGGCCCACTATCCCCCATTGGATAACATTGGGCCTCTGCACATGGCCGCCCTAGTGCAGCTGAGGGTGCTTTGAGAGTGAATCCTTGACCCTGGGGGAACCCTGGTTCTAACCCCAGAATACCAACTCCCACAAACTTGTACTTACCTGCAAACCGTTAACTTCATTTTTCTCCACATGAATACATTGTCTGTTTTTCCTTGAGTGTGGAGTTGGTTTTGTATGAAACATTGAAAAACTGCAAATAACTAGCTACTTACCAGTAAGCATCTGTTCTTGGCATGTAGAGCTGTATAGTTTAGCATAGATCGCCATCTGGTGTTGGGCTCGGATGTTTACACCTTGTTTTTGTCTAAGAAGTCTTTGTAGTCATGGGATAGGTGACTCCTCCTTATGGTGACGGTGCGCATGGGCATCAACTCCATCTTCAGATTGTTTTTCGCCATAAAGGTTGATGATGGAGTAAGTAAGAGAATAGAAGAGGGTGTCCATGTGATGCATCTAAATAAGATAATACTGCAAGAGATAAAGGTTCCCAGGGAGGTGGGTGGGCGTTTATCTCTCTACCGCTCTACATGCCAAGAACAGATGCATACTGGTAAGTAGCATTTTCCGCTCGAGGCATATGAGCTGTAGATTGTATACTTTAGCATAGACTGTAAAGCAGTTGTTTCCCCTTTAGCGGTGGCAACCTGTATTTGTTGCAGTAGTTTGAAAAAGTGATACAGCCTGGCCCACAGTAGCTTGCTGATTTGCTTGCACATCTAGACAATAGTGTTTAGTGAAAGTATGCGATGTTGACAAAGTTCCTGCTTTGCTGATGTCATCTACGGTGATGTTCCATGCGAATGTCATAGAAGCCCCTAGTTTGCTTGTGGAGTGAGCTCTAGGGGGGATAGTTAATGTGCATTTAGCTTTGAGATAGCATATTTGATGCATTTGACAATCCACCTTGCAATACCAGTTTTTGAAATGGGATTGCCTTTGTGAAGTGGGGAGAAAGCTACAAAAAGTTGTTTTGCTTAAACTTTTCGTTCTTTCGATGTAGTAGAGTATCGCTCTTTTAACATCTAGCGTGTGGAGAGCGAGTTCGACTACTGAGTCTTGGTGAGGGAAAAATACTGTAAGTTCAACCGACTGATTAAGGTGAAAGGCAGATACCACTTTAGGTTGAAATTTTGGATTAGGCCTACTATGGTGTATTTGTAAAAATGGTTCTTGTATGGTTAAAGCCTGGAGTTCACTCACTCGCCTAAGTGATGTGACAGCTACGAGGAAGGCTACTTTCCAAGTAAGGAACTGCAACTCACATTTGCTTAGAGGTTCAAATGGGGGACCCATGAGTATGGTGATGACTATATTGAGGTTCCATACAGGAGAAGGTGGAATTCTAGGTGGAATTATCCTTTTAAGTCCTTCCATAAAAGCTGTAATAGCGGGCACTCAAAACAATGATAGATGTCTGTTTTGGAGGTAAGCAGCAATTGCAGCAAGATGTAGACGTATAGATGTATATGCTAGGTCACATTGTTGTAGATGCAAAAGATAACATAATATTTCGGATTGAAGCATCTAGTGGATCGATTTTGTTATTTGTACAATAAATGACAAATCGCTTCCACTTTGCTTCATAGCATGCTCTAGTACAGAGGTCTTCAAACTGTGGGGCGCGCCCCCCTGGGGGGGCGTGAATGGGTTCCCAGGGGGGCACGAATGCCTCTGTAATTGCATGTAAATGAAGATGGCCCGGAAGTGCGGCGATGTTTATTTGCTGCATTTCCAGGCTGTCTTCATTTACTTCGAGCCCTTGTGAGAACAGTGATCAGCATGCCATGGGGGCGGAGGTCAGGAAGTGTGCTGGAAGGGTCACAAAGGTTGCTAAAATCAAGACATTTATGTATTTTTAACAACTGGCTGTTTTTATTATGATGCATAAACATCAATAATTTTCAAAGCACTTGATGCCACTTCCTTGCCCCAGCACTTTTCAAAGTATCAATAAAAATGGCAGGATAACTCCAGTGATTAATGTTCTTTCTGGTGAGAGACCGGAGCTTTGTCTGGAAGTGGAAGTTTCTTTTGACTCATCGTAGCACAGAAGGTTAATATGCCTGCTGCACAGAACATGTCCGATTCAGATCACAAAGTACATACACTATAAATAGGTCAATGGGTTAGGGTTTTTCTTAGAGAGATCTTTTTATTATTTGCGGTTTAAAAGTTAAAATACTAATATATAGCTGAGTGCTATTAACTGTCACCAAAGAGCTGCATGCAAACCAAGGAATATATTACAGCTACATATTTTTTGTCCAATTTTTCCTTATCCTAGTATTGCAAAAAGGGTTCATTTGGGTAGAAATCAAGTCTTCTTATTAAAGAAAACCACTCACAATGGTGTTACATTTCAAATTCTGAATTCGTGCTTTATCAGACCAAGGACTCTTAAACTATACTGCCTAACAGTATGCATGACATGCGACTCCTACAACTTGTAGGCCGCTGTCTTATGTAACATTTCCCATACACGGATTAACACTTGTATGATTGTCTCCGTGCAACGTATGTGTGATGTAAAGTGTTCTGACACCCTAAACTTTTATGAGTGGCGCTATAAAACTAAATTAATCTAAAAGACAGTGGTAATGGAGACTTGGGGGGGCATTGTCAAATGGTGGTAGTGAGGGAATTCGTGGCGAGGTGGTCATTGGGGGGGGGGGGGCGTTACCAAACATTGTCGCACAGGGTGCCACCAGGATTAAGGTCGGCCCGGAGGCATTTATTACAGAAATTTCCTTAGTCCCGAATCTTGTGGTAGCAGTTTTTTTCTGCTTGAATCATGATTATAAGAAATGTGGTAATTACAGAACAGTGTTGGTAAATTCAATTGATATTTCCTATGAGGTTTAAATGCACACCACACAAGGAGGGACTTGCAGGGTTCTGGGTGGATAGGAATGCACTGCCCTCTTCACCCCGGGAGATTTAGGAGTGGTAATTGCTTCAGAGCACTCAATTCACAACCAAGCAGTTACTATAGGGAAGCACTGAGCCTACTAGCCAACTCTGGTACAGGGACACCCGCTCCACCAATCATTGCCTTAAAGTTTTGTAGGGGGGCCCGACCTCAAAACATTTTGCTTAGGGGGGGCTCGGAGCAAAAAAGTTTGAAGACCTCTGCTCTAGTAGTAGGACGTCTAGCCTCTTTAATGACGTTCATGCAGTCTGGTGGGAGATTGAGCTAGCCAAACTCTAGGACTTTAGGAGCCAGATCGCAAGATTGAGTTAATTAGAATCTGGGTGTCTTATCTCTCCATGGTTCTGAGTGAGGAATTTGGGGGGAGGTGTAGCTTTTGATGAGGCACTACGGAAAGTTCCAACAGGGTTGTGAACCATAGTTGGTGTGCCCATGTTGGAGCAACTAGGATCACTGTGAGGGAGTGTTGTTTGAGCTTCTGAACCAGTAATGGAATGAGCGGGAGATGCAGAAAAGCGTATGCAAATCTGCTTGACCAGTTCATTCATAGCGCATTGCCTTTGGACAATGGGTGTGGGTATCTGGAGGCCAAGCTTGGGCATTTCGCGTTTTGGTGTGGGGCGAACAGATCTATGTCTGGATGACCCCACATTTGAAAGAATGGAAGAAGAACTTGAGGATGAAGTTCCGATTTGTGGATCTTCTGTGTTTGACGACTGAGCAATCTGATTGTGTACTCCTGGTAGATTTTCTGTAAGGAGGTAAATGTTTTGAGGAATGGCCCATCTCAATATGCTTTGCGCTGGTTGTGACAGCTGAAGAGAGTGTGTCCCTCCCTGTTTTTGTATGTAGTACATTGCTGTCATGTTGTCTGTACGGATTAAGACAGCTTTGCCTTTTAGCAAACGTTGGAAAGACTTTAGTGCTAGAAAGATTGCTAGTAACTCCAGATGATTTATATGGAGTTGTTTTTGTTGATGGGTCCGTATACCCTGAACAGTTTGGCTTTGGAGATGTGCTCCCCAGCCGGTGAGCGATGCGTCTGTGGTTAACACTATCTGTGGAACCAGGTTGAGGAAAGACCGCCCTTTGGATATGTTTTGTGTATTCCACCACTGCAGATAACGATGTGTGTGGCTGTCCACCAACACCAGATATGTTAACTGTCCTTGAGCTTGGTTTCACTGATGTGCTAAACATTCCTGTAAAGGACGCATCTGAAGTCTTGCATAGGGAACGATTAGGATGCAAGAGGCCATCATCCCTATTAGCTGCATAAACACTCGAACTGGAAGGGAGTGTTGAGGTTGGAACCTTTTTTTAAAAAAAATTCTTTTTATTTGAGTTTTCAAACATACAGTCGCCTTCTACATATATCTCACAGTACAATATCTTCTTGGTTCAACTGTCCAGCACAATAACTTACAATATAATACGAACATGGTACATGTGCGGTACAACATCAGTATGACATCAGTGGGATAGCCGCGTATGGGCTTTACCCCCTCCCCTGCCCATTTTCTCATTGTCTGAAGTACACAATTTCTCATGGAATGTGAACGAACGAGGCCATCTAAGAGTTGATATTCACCCCTTCCACTCCACCAAACCCGAACAACAATAACATGTCTGTTGCTATGAACTAGGTGGCTGCAAAGTCTGTAGATCTAGAGCCTACACCCCCTCCCCCCCATCTGCATGCAATGTCAAATCCTCATGGCCCAACATCTGTGACACCCGAATCTCCGTCACCTAATTCAGCAGTCACTCTAGCGCTTAGATAGCATGTGAGGGGGGCCCAGATGTCATTCGGCCTAGAAGCCACCGGTAGTAATTCCGCATATGTAATGTAATGTAAATGTAATTTGCACTTGTATAGCGCCTATCACCCAGGAGTCTCTAAGCGCTGTACGAAAACCGCTGTGGAACCCTTCCTGGCCTGTTCCTGTGAGGTGTCCACTCCTGGGCACCCCCAAGGTGAAGCCAGGCATCCTAGCGTTGTTAGGGCCGGTGTGGAGAGTAAGCAAGCTATTGCCCAGAGTTGCAGAGTGGAACCCCATGATTAGAATAGGCACCGAGGCGAGAATTATCGGGTCCGAGGACATTGAGCCCAAGACCCTGCCGCGACGGGGATTAAACCCTGGTCCCGGGCCAGACCTCTGCCTCAGGGTCTGCCGCTCTAATCGGTGAGCCACACGTGGCAAGCCTTTCTTGACAGGTAATTAAATCATCCATCCAAGTCTTAAATTTTGGCGCCCGGCCCCTCCCCCATCTGCAGGCCACCCTTCGCTTTGCCATGAGAAGCGCCATAGCCACAAACCGCCTGTATTCTGCCTTTACCGGAGTAACAAACCCCAACAGTGCCAGTAAAGGGTCCGGTTCCAGTGTCTCATCTATCATTTGCTGTAATGCCTCAAAAACCTTATTCCAATAATCCTCAATGCTCGGACAGTCCCATGCCAGGTGCAAAAAACTCCACCCCAGGGGCACGGCATCTGTCACACCGATCGTTCTCCCTCAATTTAAATCTGTGCATCTTAACAGGCGTATAATATAATCTATGGAGGAACTTATAGTGTATGATGCGGACCACTGCGCCTCTCACCAGGCCTGGTCACCCCCTTGCTCCTCCTGCCGCCTCCTGCTCCTGCCTGCTCCTGCCTGCCAGCCTTGCCGCCTTTTTTCGCCGCAGACGCCCCCCAGACCTCCCGAGCGGCCCAGCCTCAGCAGAGCCGCCCGCTCGCCACTTTCCCGCCGCAGCTCGCCACTGGCCCCGCCCACCATCGGCCCATTGGCCGAGCCGCTCCCGCCGCCCAGCTGACCCGCCCTCTCGTCCCCCTTCTTATGACGCCCCCAGAGCGACCGCGCAGCGGACGCGCGCAGCGGGAGCACCGATTGAGCGCCGAAGGTGCGCCAAAGGTAAGCCCGTCTACGCCCGTCCGCGCCTGGACCGCGCCCAGCGCCAGGACCCCTGGCCCCCGCAGACCCCTGCCCACCCGCCGGACGTACGACGCCGCCACCCTCAACGCACTCAACGCCGGACGAATCCCAGGATGCTACCGAGCCATCCCGAGACGCACCCACGGACCCTTCTGCTGCAACGTCTGCAAGTTCACCTGCATCCGGACCAGCAATACTCCTGCACCAACCAAGACCAAGACGAGCAACAGCAGCAGCCACCTGAAATGCATCCTGCTCAACACCCGCTCCATCCACAGACACGCCATCGAGCTCAGGAACCTGCTCGATACCACAGCCCCTGACGTCGCCTTCCTCACGGAAACCTGGATGAACGCCTCTTCAGCATCCGACATCGCCATCGCCATCCCAGACGGTTACAAGATCATCCGAAGGGACCGCAGCAACCAGACCGGAGGAGGCATCGCCATCATCCACAGGAACACCATCCGCATCACGACCAACACCGACGACACCCTCGCACCCGCCGAGCACCTGCACTTCCAGGTCCACATCAACCCCAAGACCACCCTCAGAGGCACCCTCATCTACAGACCCCCGGGACCACGCACACAATTCAGCGAAGACATCGCCGACTTCATCAGCCCGCACGCCCTCCTCTCCGCCGACTACATCCTCCTCGGGGACCTCAACTTCCACCTGGAGAACAACAACGACCGCAACACCACCACCCTGCTGGACAACCTCGCAAACCTCGGACTCAAGCAGCTGGTGACCACCCCCACCCACTACGCCGGACACACACTCGACCCAGTCTTCTCATCCTGCAAGGACATCGCCTTCAGCCACGCCACCGGACTCAACTGGACGGACCACAGCTGCGTCCACTTCAGCTTCAGAAGGACCACGATCCACCACCACCAGCAACAGGCTGCACGCAGAAGCTGGAACAAGATCACAGATGACCAGCTCGCGACTTCCCTGAGCAAGAATCCACCCACCAGCGCAACGAACCCAAGCCAGGCGGCCACCAACCTCGCGAAGTGGATCAGCAACTGCGCAGACGACCTCGCCCCTCTGAAGACCCCGCCTAGCAGACCCGGTAGCAAGAAAGCCCCATGGTTCACAGACGAACTCAAGAGCTCCAAGAAGAACTGCCGAGCCCTCGAGAGAACATGGCGCAGAGACCCAACACCGGACAACATGACTGCCCTCAAGCTCGCCACCCGAAAACACCACCAACTCATCCACGCCACCAAGAAAACTGCATTCAAGGAACGACTGGACAACAACGCACACAACAGCAAGGAACTCTTCAACATTGTTAAAGAGCTCTCCAACCCCAACGCCGGAAACAACGACATCACCCCTTCGCAAGACCTCTGCAACTCCCTCGCCTCCTACTTCCACAACAAGATCGCGGACATACACAACAGCTTCAGCACTCAACCGACGCACGCCACGACTGAACCACCGCCCCCCACCACCACCCTCCGCGCCTGGACCCCGATCAGCACCGAAGACACCGTCCGCACGATGAACTCCATCCACTCCGGATCTCCTACCGACCCCTGCCCTCACCACATCTTCAACAAGGCCGACGCTGTCATCGCACCCCACCTGCGGGACATCATCAACACCTCCTTCGACACCGCTACCTTCCCGGAGAGCTGGAAGCACGCCGAACTCAGCGCTCTACTAAAGAAACCATCAGCGGACCCCACCGACCTCAAGAACTACCGCCCCATCTCGCTGCTCCCGTTCCCTGCTAAAGTCGTCGAGAAGACCGTCAACAAGCAGCTGGCCGCCTTCCTCGAGACTGTGGTAAATAAATAAATAATACCCTATTTTTGACTAGGCATATATCATAACAGATAGCTCAATAAATAAGAGTCAAGATTCGAGGTAGTAGGAGTTTCTGCAGGTTTATTACAGCATAAAGGACAGGATCAGGACAGCCTGCATAGGAATAGGATGACAGGGCCCGGCAGCTGCCGGGGCTGGGTCTGGGATGAGCGCGCTAACTTTTAATAACAATACAGGAGCATTTATACATAACGCAAACACATAGCATTACATTGCAGTAGGCGTAGCAGTCGCGAAAGATAACAGAAAAAGTAGGTGTAACTGGGCGTATACATAGACATGTGATGCAAACGTAACAGAATATGTCATGAATGGGCGGAAACATAGGAGGGGGCTACCTAAGGAGCCGGGACCTCTAACCTAATGGTGCGCGTAAACTGGCAATGACGTATTACTAGGAGAAGCTGGGGGCTATGAACTCTGTGCTAGGAGCAGAGACTAAAGTCTGGAGGGTTGGAGCGACATGTACCTAAACCCTATCTAGTATCTGATGTTTAGGGAACATGTTGGTATAAACTAGAAGTCATGAGGGAAGAAGCTAACTTGATTCTAAGACTGGACCATGCATTATTCTACATGTAGTGTGTGATGAAGAATACTAAATGGCCATTAAATACAGTATTTCTCTAACATGGAGCCGCATAGGCTAGACGATGACGGAAACTATTGATGCAGTTCAGTAGCTTAGGAATGCAGAGAAGGAGGACTGAACTGATAGCTGGGATCATAACATACTCTTGGCAGACTCAGAGGCAGAGCCAAGCTGCACCGGGCACTGCGAGGCAGGAAATAAGTGAAGAGTCGAGGATACAGGTGGGGGCTGTATCGCTCCTTAACGAGGCTTCAGGAGACAGGAGCTGAATCTGTGGTCCGGGCCCTTTTGAGGCCTAGAAACGGGGACTTTATAATGAAATAACGTGCACACTGGGAAACGTGGCAACGTAGCTTTACATAGGCCTGATATTCGTAGTATTCACGAAGACTGGAAACTGACATACTAGAGGAGGACACAACTATAATTGCGTCTTGATCAGACATGGGGAGTACATATGCATATTTAATCATGCACACATAACATATGATGGATGAGGCGTAGGGACACAGAACATGGCAAAATTTACTTTTCCACATTCCCTCCTTGTCACTACGTTTCCATCAGGAAACATCAATATTCATGATACCGTCTATCATTTCATACAGTATCATTTGCTCATCTCGAATTGTCTTGGAACGGGATTTAGAACGGGGCTTGGGACTAGGAATACAAGAGGTAGCACACATGCTGCAAATCGCAGGGCCACATTGTATACAGAGACAGCAGCTAAATATGATCGCTACTGCAATACTTAGAAAGGACAGGATTTTCCATCCCCATGCGGAAATTATATTCCAGAACCAACCGGACCATGTCCAGGTGCCTGGATCTTGGTGTAACAGATGGGCAATTTTATGAAGTCTGGTTATAGCTGAATAAACAGACGGCGCGTTATTTGGAATGAAAACGCAACAACTAGATCCGATGAGTCTACAGGCCCCGCCCCTATCGGCCAGTATGACGTCAAGGACGAGACGATTCTGTAAAACGACAATTCTCATAAAGGATTGTTCTTCGGTTAAGTTACCTAGAGCGGAGGCAGTCTCATCTACTACAGCTTCAAGGGTTCTTGTTAACCTACGGATTAGCTTACTGTTTACAACTGTACCTAAATAAGGGAAGACACCTTTATCTATATCAATGAATTGTTCTTCGGCAGTTTCAGTATAATCGACAATCGGGAGATTTCTCTTGTGCCTGGTATGTACTAGGAAGGAATTCCTATGGTAGTCAGGCGGGGCTAGAAAAACAGGTGGCAGTAGGAAGGCAATGTAACAGGTTCCCTCCCAATCGAGGGGCAGACGAACATATGCAGTTTGACCACAAACAAAATATGAATGACGTGAAGCTTTGAAAATAGATTTCCCACTGTCACTATACTTGACAACAGTAGTACATTCACTATGTCCTACGTGTATGGAACCATAATTACGAACACATAATTCGCCTTTGACTGGTAGTACTGAAATAGCGGGTGAGTCTGGAGTAGTATCAGACTGAACATTCAGGACCATGAAATTCGACGAATAATTACCTAAATTATATACTTCATTTTCTAGATCTAAACCTGTTCGGTGGGGGAAACCTTGCTTGTCTGGGAAACATGTACTGTTAAGAAAAGACATATCTGTTGAAGATGACGTTAACGTGGACCATGCTCCACACGAACCATTATGTGAAAATGGATAAGGAAACAGTGGCAGAACTCCCTTTGACGTCTGGAAAGGGGGGAGTCGACCACACACCCAACAATTAGTGGCATTGCTGGTCTGGTGTGAGTAATGTAACATACGGATAAATGAATTGTTACGCATAGCGAGGCGGTAAGAATATTCGTGAGGAGGTAGATCACTAAACGTGTGCTCTACTGTAGCATTAGCAGACTTATTTACATGAGAAACTGGAAAATACAGGAAAAATGCGTAACTAGTGCAGGAAATCATTATGCTGATGAATAATATGAAACTTAGAAAAACGATACATTGAATTGAGTTTTGACCAACTCTCTCACTATGGGGGTCTATTTTATACATGTCAGAAACAGTCTAACCGTTTCACCTAGGGGAGGACTTATACAATCAAACTGACTGACTTAATTTACTAGACCTTAACTTTAACTTATACTCCTGCTGCGGAGTTTTCTCTAACAGGGGAGGGGTTGTAACAATGTCTTTTGCGGGACAGTCCTTAAGAGCGATAGTTTGGCAGTTTTTAAAATCCTGGGAATCCTTGGAAATGTTTTTAGAAACGGGTTTCAGTCCATTGAAAAGTTTTACATGAGAAAGGTGGACCCACCCCTTCCTGCCTTCCAGCTTGACGGCAGTACGGGTGGTCAAGAGGACCTGACGTGGCTCCTTCCAACGAGGTTCCAGCGGACTTGATCTGTCAAAATTTCGGATCATCACCAGCGAACCTGGAACGATTTCATGCGGTGCCACCTCGGTATTGTCTGGAAATGCGGCGGCAACCTGTGAACGACATGAGTTGAGGGCAGACATCAAGGAAGCTAGGTAATCTGTCAGCATATTACATGAAACATCGGTAATACTTCGGGGTCTAGGAGTACCCCACATGTTAGGGGGGCGGCCGAATACGACCTCATACGGGGACAGACCTGATCTGGAATGTGCGACCATGCGCATATAAAATAAAGCGACTGGCAGGGCTACTAGCCAGTCCACACCTTTTTCTTTACAGACTTTTGCAATGCGGATTTTCAGGGTCTGATTATGTCTCTCGACTAGACCGGCTGCTTCAGGATGGCGTACACAATGGAACTTCCACTGGTACCCTAACAACAGGGAAACGTGCTTCATAAGTTCAGATGAGAATGGCTGGCCGTTATCAGAATATACGACTCTAGGGAGTCCATATCTAGGGAAGAATTCACGAACCAACTGCTTGGCAGTGGTCGCGGCTGTGTAATCTGGGACTGGATATGCTTCTGTCCATCTGGACAAAGCGCATACAACTACAAGGACATACTTGAAACCTCGACATCGCTCCATCTGAATATAATCCATCTGGAGGACCTCAAAAGGGTGGTCAGGGGGCTGGAAACCACCTTGTTCCACCGGGACACTTTTACCTGGATTAAACTGACAACATATCATACAGGTACGGACTTTCTGCTTGGCTGCAGCTCGTAAATGCTTGTTGAACCAAATGTTCTGGATACTGTCTAACATAGCTTTTTCTCCTAAATGTGCTGGGCTATGTGCGGTATTAATAATGACTTGAACCATAGAGTCGGGGAGAAACCATGTGGCTCTACCCTTTGTTAACCATCCTTGATCTGTCTGGACCCCTCCTTGTTCGGACCATTTCTTGATTTCATCGGGAGTAGCATGTAACTGGATGTCTATGACATCTTGAGTAGGGTCCTTAACTGTCATACATGTAGTCGGGTCTGGAGTGTGTGTCTGATTAACTGGAATGTCTGGAGTCTGTGCTGTAAGCTTGGCTGTGCGGTCTGCTAGATCGTTACCTTGGGAAATAATGTCAGTAACTTTCGTATGTGCTTTGCACTTCATGATAGCAATGGATGTCGGTAAATGTATGGCATCTAACAGAGCTTGGATAAGGAGACCATGCTGAATCTTGGTTCCATGAGAAGTCATGAAACCTCTCTCCTGCCAGAGCATTCCGAAGTCGTGTACAACTCCGAATGCGTAACGTGAATCTGTGTAAACATTAACTTTCAGGTTCTTGGCGTGTATACAGGCTTGTGTCAGAGCAACTAGCTCTGCTGCTTGAGCGGACAGGGTATCAATACGGTGTGTTTCAATAACTTCGGTGTCAGTAGTCACTGCATACGCGGCGACTAGTTCTCCTGTACTAGTTCTCATACATGAACCATCCACATAAAGTGTCAGGTCAGGATCTGGTAACGGAATGTCTGTCAGGTCTTGTCTTGGCTTAGTCGTGATGTTAACTACTTCCACACAATCGTGTGTGGCAGGATTTGAACTAACTGATGGTAACAGTGTAGCAGGATTCAGAACGTTGCAGCGTCTGATTTCTATGTGTGGCTGGAACAGTGTCAATTCATAACCTGTTAAACGTGCAATTGTCAAGTGCTGAGTTTGTGTTCGGTTTAAAAGAACTTCTACTGAATGTGGGACTTGTACTGTCAAGGTATGTCCTAAAACTATGGAATCACTTTGTCTGATAGCTAGTGCTGTGGCTGCAACTGACTTGAGGCACGCAGGCAACGCCTGGGCGACTGGATCTAATGTGCTCGAAAAATAAGCACAGGGCTTGTATTGTCCTGCTTGATCTTGTGTAAGAACAGATAATGCTGTACCTTCACGTTCAGTAACGAAAAGTGTAAAAGGCTTACTGTAGTTCGGTGTAGCTAGAACTGGAGCTTGACATAAAGCTTTCTTTAACTCGTTGAAACTAAGTGTATGTTCAGATGTCCAAGGGAGGACAGTCGATACGGCTGCCTCCTGTGTCGTTAACTGTATCAGTGGCTTGGCTAGAAATGCATACTGGGGAATCCATTGTCTACAATAAGAAGTAAGGCCGATAAAGGCACGTACCTCCTTCTGGGTTCTGGGCTGGGGAAGACTCGCTATTAACTGGATACGGTCTGGTGTCAACTGCCTACCCCTCTTGGACAGTAAGTGTCCTAAGTAGACCACTTGCTGGACACAGAATTGAAGCTTCGAAGGGGACACCTTGTGCCCCATCTCGGCTAGGAAATACAGAACTGTCAGGGATGCTCGCTCGCAAGCACGTTCAGAACGGGCTGTGATCAGTAGATCATCGACATACTGGAGCAGGGCAGTGTCAGTTGGCATGTGAATATTGTCTAGTTGTCTCTTAAGTGCTTGACTGTAAATACTAGGGCTTTCTGTGAAACCTTGAGGAGCGCGTGTGAACATATAGCTCCTTCCATTTAAACAAAATCCGAAAAGAAACTGGCTGTCTGGATGAATAGGAACACTAAAAAATGCGTTCTTGAGGTCTATGACAGTGAAGAACGTAGCTTCGGAATCAATGGCTGTCAACAGGGAAGAGATGTCTGGGACAACTGGGTACTGAGGAATAATACATTTATTAAGCTCTCGTAAATCAATCACTAATCGATATACTGGGGGTGCATTTGGATCAGTACGTTTCATGACTGGAATGATCGGAGAATTACATACGTTGGAGTCAGTTTCTACAACTACTCCTTGAGCGATGAGCTCGTCAATAATTTTGGATAAGGCTGCTACAGCCTCAGGTGGCAATCTGTACTGTCTGATTCGTGGTAACACTACACCTGGCTTGAGAGTCACACGATAGGGTGTGATTTGCATATAACCTACATCAGTTGGACCTTGCGCCCATAAATGCTGCGGAACATTAGACAATCTTGAATCAAAATCTCGTAATACATAGTGACCCTTAAAGTCACGTAGGAACAGACGTATTCCCTCTGGGGAACAGCAAATAACTGCACCTAATTCTTTCAGTGTCTTAATGCCTAACAGATTTTCTGGACATGACTTGGTAAGTAACAGATCAGTAGTACGGGATAATGGACCTACTTCTAGAGTAACTGGCTTTGATATCTCGTTAACGATAGGTTTTCCTGAAAATCCAAGGGAAACATTTCTTGAGTCTGAGAGCGGAGCCCCTGGAACTTCGGCGTGACTAATTGTGGTCCTACTTGCCCCTGTATCGATCAAAAACTTTCTGTCTTTCCCTAATACTTGACTGTGAACATAGGGACCTTCTTGATCTACAGGTATCTCGATGAGAGGCAAGCCTACCTCCCTCTCTAGGCTGTTTCATGAATATGGCTGGTACTCTGGATACTCAGACTGTGCATACTGGTACATCTGCGATGTGACATGCTGTGTTGCAGCAATAGGCTGCGGTACTGTAACTGTCTGTGGTGCATTCTGTGACTGAGGAATCTGTGAAACTTGTTCTTGTCTAGGCGGACGTGGTCTTTCTTTAGTCCTACCAGTAGCTATGTTATGTTTCAGAACTGCACACTCGTTTATAAAACGACCTGGCTGTTTACAATAATTGCAGTTCCCTTTAACGGGAGCTGCAGGATGACTGGCTTGATTCGGACCCCTCTTCTGACTGTCTTGAGGAACAGATTGTGCAACTAGCACTTTCATTTTCGTGTCTTTCATACGTTTTCTTTCCTGTTCTTGCTCTTCCCTGATTCTATTCTGGTGGTACTGGAGCATCTGGAGCATCTGGGACGGAGTATTAGCTTGCCAGGTGCTTTCGACTTTCAGAACTCGATTTTTAATTTGTGGACTTGAATTCTCGACTAATTTAGTAACGAAAAGGTGAGGGTATGACTCACTACTTGTCTTGAGACCACTGTTAATACTAAAACATTTTTCAAATCTAGAATAAAAATCACTAATATCTTCATCTTGTTTCTGTTTACAGGCTGATGATTGCATCCCAGTCTTCCTTTCTTGTTGTCAATAATCTGGGTAAAACTTGTATTAATAATTCTGGTAACTCTTTACATTTATCTCCAAGACCGGTACCTGGTACTCGTGCCTTGTCTTCAGCTTCTAGAGCTGCCCAATCGATCTTTTTCTCTCCCACCTCCCATTCTTTTTCCTTTAGCTTTTCATACACCCCTGCGGGTAGCAGAACCTTTAACATTTTAATGATATCTGGGTAAGTGTATTCTCCCATACGGAGCATGTCTTTTAATTCTCTATGGAACCCTGCTGGATCTTTGTCATGACAAGGAATTAATTTCTTCATCTCAAGAAGTTCCATCTTTGATATTGGAGTGTATACAAACACTCGTTGCATTTCGCCACCCGTCCCTCTGACTGGGTGGACTTCTCGTAACGGATTCTGTCTGTCTATGTAAAATGATTTACTTTCTGGGGGTGAGACATGAACAAAATGCGGGTTCAGAAACGTTCTATATTTGTGGCGCTGTTCTAGAATGACACTAATTAAATCGGTACCTAGACCTCTCCATCTGTACTGGAGTAACTCGTTCAGGATATCATGTAACGGACCTGGATCAGAGTGTTGACCCTCATACAGAGTAATGAGGTGCTGAATCATATACATTCCCACCAGTCGCTGCTCGGCTGGGGGCAGTTTCAGAAACATTTGTGCCACTATTTCGTCTGGAAAAGTGGTAGCATCAGTAATCCATCGGACGGCTGATCGGGCTAGTTCTTGTTCATGCATGGTACTTAACTCACTATAACCGATTCGTGATTTCAGAATGTGATCGGTAGCTTGAAATACTTGTTCTAGAGAACCTTGTTCTGATGCTGAATGATGGAAAATAGACTTGGGTTCTAGGCGTAAATGGCGATCTGGAAATCTAGATTTTCCTACATACGCTATTCTGGCGGGATTCTCGTCCTCTTCTTCTTCGGGATCAGAGATACTTTCTTTCTCGCTTACTTGTGCTGCTTTACGCTGTTCGTGTATCTTTATTATCTCTTTACGGATTTTCTTGTACATACTCTCCATAGCACCGACGGTCTTGTGCTTACCCTCAGCTATATTATCACTCCACCTTGTCAGGATTCTCATTTCGGCGGAATCTTTAGACGGGTAATCTTGTTCTCTTATTAGACAATTGATCAGGAACTTTAATATCATGAGCTGGATCTCGGCCTTCCTTTGAGACATAGTCTCGCTAATACTTTCTGGATCATCCCCTGTACGGATGAAACGATATATTCTGTCTAGATCTTCTTTCATATTCGGTAAGGTGACTAGATACTCGGCCACCTTTCTTACGCGGAATGAATATAAAACCATATTATCCTCGCCTGGGACTGGATCATAGCAACATTCGGCAAGGGATTTTCTTATTTCTGCAACAGACTGATACCTAGGCGTACGCTGTAATGCTTGTGCATGTAATTCGGATAACGTTAAACGCTTGTGTGGCGGCGGGGTTTGAGGAGGACCTCCTCCTGCGGCCCCTAAACTGGAGTCGTCTACTGAGGCTCTACGTCCTGGCAGAGTGGGAAATGGAAATGTAGGCTGGACTTGTATGGCGGGCTGGACCGGGGGTACCGTAACAGGTACTCCGGTGTCTGGAGGAGCGGGAAGTGCCTGATTTACAGGGACTGGCGGAGCGCGAACAGGATTTGTATATTCTGGGACTGTGTCGTCCAGATAGGACGAAATAAAAATATCAGCTGCGGTCGGTTTGTGACGTAGCTTGGTCGGAACTAATGGTGGCGGGAAATTACTAGATGCCTCCGGGGTCGCTTTCGGCAAGCCCTCAGCAAGAAGAGGATACATACCCTTAATGAGGGCATGCCTCTGTCTGTCTAACTGTTCGGCTTTGACTTGTTCACCTATCTCGATTAATTCTCTTTCTTGGGCTCGTTCTTGGGATTCTCTACTTAACTCTGACTTTCTGACTTCCTTTTCGGTTCTTCTATGCGCTTCTTTACGCCATAACTCGATGGCATCTTTCTGTGACTGTCTGGCTTTCTTTTTCCATAATGCTTCTTCTACTCGCATGATACATTCGGCATCCCATGTACCCGATACGGGCCATCTATACTTTTCTTCTAACTGTTTGGTATACTCTACCCATAAATCTAGATACAATATGGCGCTTATGCCATGTTTCTGATACATAAAATGACCTGGACTGTCCCTCGGCGGAACAGGAACTGCTTCTTCTAATAAACCCTTTCTAGTTTTTAACTGACGTAACTTGGAAAAGAGCGGCATTGTAAACTTGAATCGGAACACAATACAATACACAAAGAACAATAACAATTGGGAAAACAATTCAGGCATACCACGACATTGAAAATACATTAAACAATATCATAACATAACAGTTCGAACAGAATATTACCTGGAATACTGAGAACAGAAATACAAGAATTTTCTCGAGAACGGAACAGACTAGAGTTACTGGATGCACTGCTGTAACAGTACGGAACATACCGGTCCCATAAAGGGACGCATCAAGACCCGTATCCACCTAGGTGAACACTTCGTTTGTGAGTCTGGGTACCACCAACCCACGGACCAGGAGTCAATTTAGATTGGTCCTGTCTAGATACTACCCCAGCAATGGTACTCACCGGGCAGCACGGAACGGAAGGCCTCGGATCGGACTGGACTGCTACGACGACGGACGGACTTCGGACTTCAGTTACGGGTGGGCCTCCGGATACCTCGGACCTTGGACTCTCGGCTTGGGCTCTGGTCGGGACTCGCCGCGTTCCTCCACCGTCTCGTTTGGATGCTGGACCGCCTCCTCCGTCTCCTCCGTGGGCCTGAGGGATACTTGAAGCAGAAATATCTGCCAGTGCACGGTATGGTTCCGTCACGACTGCAGAGGGTCAGGGGGTCGGCGTGGCTTCACCGACGCGTGGGGAAAGGGCAAGTCCCTATTCGGGCGCCATTATGTGGTAAATAAATAAATAATACCCTATTTTTGACTAGGCATATATCATAACAGATAGCTCAATAAATAAGAGTCAAGATTCGAGGTAGTAGGAGTTTCTGCAGGTTTATTACAGCATAAAGGACAGGATCAGGACAGCCTGCATAGGAATAGGATGACAGGGCCCGGCAGCTGCCGGGGCTGGGTCTGGGATGAGCGCGCTAACTTTTAATAACAATACAGGAGCATTTATACATAACGCAAACACATAGCATTACATTGCAGTAGGCGTAGCAGTCGCGAAAGATAACAGAAAAAGTAGGTGTAACTGGGCGTATACATAGACATGTGATGCAAACGTAACAGAATATGTCATGAATGGGCGGAAACATAGGAGGGGGCTACCTAAGGAGCCGGGACCTCTAACCTAATGGTGCGCGTAAACTGGCAATGACGTATTACTAGGAGAAGCTGGGGGCTATGAACTCTGTGCTAGGAGCAGAGACTAAAGTCTGGAGGGTTGGAGCGACATGTACCTAAACCCTATCTAGTATCTGATGTTTAGGGAACATGTTGGTATAAACTAGAAGTCATGAGGGAAGAAGCTAACTTGATTCTAAGACTGGACCATGCATTATTCTACATGTAGTGTGTGATGAAGAATACTAAATGGCCATTAAATACAGTATTTCTCTAACATGGAGCCGCATAGGCTAGACGATGACGGAAACTATTGATGCAGTTCAGTAGCTTAGGAATGCAGAGAAGGAGGACTGAACTGATAGCTGGGATCATAACATACTCTTGGCAGACTCAGAGGCAGAGCCAAGCTGCACCGGGCACTGCGAGGCAGGAAATAAGTGAAGAGTCGAGGATACAGGTGGGGGCTGTATCGCTCCTTAACGAGGCTTCAGGAGACAGGAGCTGAATCTGTGGTCCGGGCCCTTTTGAGGCCTAGAAACGGGGACTTTATAATGAAATAACGTGCACACTGGGAAACGTGGCAACGTAGCTTTACATAGGCCTGATATTCGTAGTATTCACGAAGACTGGAAACTGACATACTAGAGGAGGACACAACTATAATTGCGTCTTGATCAGACATGGGGAGTACATATGCATATTTAATCATGCACACATAACATATGATGGATGAGGCGTAGGGACACAGAACATGGCAAAATTTACTTTTCCACAAGACGAACGGATCCCTCGACCTCTCGCAGTCTGGCTTCCGCCCAACCACAGCACCGAGACCGCCCTGATCGCAGCCACCGATGACATCCGAGCACTGCTTGACAACGGAGAAACAGCAGCCCTCATCCTCCTAGACCTCTCCACGGCCTTCGACACGGTCTGCCACCGTACACTAGTGCAGCGACTCAGCAACATCGGAATCCAGGAGAAGGCACTGGAGTGGATCATCTCCTTCCTCGCCGGAAGGACACAGAGAGTCCGCATCCCCCCGTTCAGATTTGAAGCCACCGAAATCATCTGCGGAGTTCCTCAAGGCTCCTCGCTCAGTCCAACCCTCTTCAACGTCTACATGAGCCCCCTCGCAGACATCGCACGCCAGCACAACCTCAACATCATCTCCTAAGCCGACGACACCCAGCTGATTCTCTCCCTCACCAACGACCCCGCCACCACCAGAGCCAACCTTCACGAAGGGATGAAAGAGGTATCCGAATGGATGAAGAACAGCTGCCTAAAACTGAACTCAGACAAGACGGAAGTCCTCATCCTGGGATCCTTACCCTCCGCCTGGGATGACTCCTGGTGGACCCCCGCCCTAGGCAGCGCACCCAAACCAACAGACCACGCACGCAACCTAGGCTTCATCCTGGACTCCTCCCTCTCCATGACCAGACAAGTCAACGCCGTCTCCTCGTCGTGCTTCAACATCCTGCGCATGCTACGTAAGATCTTCCGGTGGATCCCCACCGAGACCAGAAAGACGGTCACCCAGGCCCTCGTCACCAGCCGCCTGGACTACGGCAACTCCCTCTACGCCGGAACCACCGCCAAGCTCCAGAAGAAACTCCAGCGAATCCAGAACGCCTCAGCACGTCTCATCCTGGACATCCCCCGCCGCAGCCACATCTCCGGACACCTGAGAGACCTGCACTGGCTCCCGGTCAACAAGAGAATCACCTTCCGACTCCTCACCCACGCACACAAAGCCCTACACAACCAAGGCCCAGGATACCTCAACAGCCGCCTCAACTTCTACGCTCCCAAACGCCAGCTTCGATCGACCGGTCACGCCCTCGCCACCGTCCCCCGTATCCGAAGAGCCACCACAGGGGGACGGTCCTTCTCCTACCTCGCCGCCAAGACATGGAACTCCCTCCCGACCCACCTCCGCCTGACCCAGGACCACCTCGCCTTCAGGAAGCAACTCAAGACCTGGCTGTTCGAGCAGTAGCGGACCCCCCTCCCCCAGCGCCTTGAGACCCTCTGGGTGAGTAGTGCGCTATATAAATGCCTTGATTGATTGATTGATTGAGTTTGCTGCTCGCTGAAACCCTCTCAGTGTGCCGGCAGCATGTCTCCCATTGTGAATCTGTCAGCTGTCGCCCTAATTCTGAGTCCCATTTCACCCGCGCTGGAGCTGCAGGTCTCTCTTTTTGAGCATGCACGAGTTGTAAATCAGTCAAACTAGACGCATTGGTTTGGGCCTTTCCAGCATTTCATGCAACGGGTTCAGCCATACTGGTTTGTCCGGAAATGTTAGGGTGAGTGCTTTTACCCCCTGCCTTAGTCTAATATATAAAAAAAACATCTAACGGCGTCTGCATCTCCTCCGGACACATATGTGCTAGAGCACGGAACTCATTCTCATGGTACATATCCCCCCAAGTAACCAAGCCATATTTGCTCCTGAATTTCCTAAACACTTCCTCTTGCAGCACTGAAATGTCTGGGTGGTAAGTAAGGGGCATTAGTGGAGTATATGCCAATGGCACTCCCAACATCTCCGTGATCTTGTGCCATGCCTTAAGTGAACCATAAAGTGCGTTCGGTTGCCACTCTCTTTGACTGATCTTGCTATATAGTGCCCCATCTAGCGGGACAGGGTGGGCCAGCCAATGTTCCACCGCTACTTGTGGCATATAGCGAGGTTGTTTAATCCAAAACCACACAAAGTGTGCCTGCGCCGCTATAAAGTATAACTCTAAATACGGTATTCCGAATCCCCCTTGGGAATAAGGTCTAGTTAACACTTCCCACTGTAGCCGAGGCTGTTTACCTCCCCATACTAGTCGTATTAATTCAGATTTCAGGGTTTTAAAGAAGTAGGAACCCGGATAGTAGGGTATATTCAGAAATAAATATAACACCTGCGGGAGTATCACCATTTTAATTAAGGAAGCACGTCCCGCCATAGACTGGGGAAGCGCCACCCATCTCGTCACACAATCTCCTATCTTGGACATAATAGATCCATAATTTGCCCTGATCAATTCCTCCCTATCCCTTGTAACCCGGACTCCTAAATATTTGATCTCATCTGAACACCATTCTAAGGGGTAATCCATTTCAAATCGCTCCACCGCTACCGTGAGTGGAAAGAAGCTAGATTTGGTCCAATTGATCTGTACACCAGACATTCTCCCAAATACAATGAATTCCCGCAGTACCGGGTTCAAATTCTGTCGTGGGTCACGGATATATAGAGTAATGTCGTCCACATACAGCGAGATAAGTATCTGGCGCTGAAAGCACCGCAATGCCTTATCATTGTGACTCTGCCTCAATTTTTCCGCAAGAGGTTCCACTGCCAGTGCGAATAGTAGCGGCGACAGAGGGCACCCCTGCCTGGTTCCCCTCGTTATCTCAGACGCTGGGGAAGTGTGTCCATTAATCAAAACCCTGGCCAATGGTTCGGTATAGAGTAGTTCAATCCAGGCTAAAAACAAGGGTGGGAAGCCCATCCGCTTCATCACCCCGAATAGGTATCCCCATTCCAGCGAATCAAATGCTTTAGTAGCGTCCAAAAATATAGCAGCCATGGGAGGTCAGGGGAGGTGGTATGCAGGATCGCAAATAGCGTCCTTAAGTTATGAGAGGTTGCCCTGCCAGGTACAAACCCCGACTGGTCTGGCAGGATCAAATGTTCCATCAACAGACTCAATCTTGTCGCTATCAGCTTAGCTAAAATGTTCGCGTCGCAGTTGAGCATCGAAAGTGGCCTATAGGCGTCACAAAGGTCAAGGGGCTTACCAGGCTTGGGCAAAGACAATATCGGCGCCTTCCTCATCGACCGCGGCAATAGCCCCACCTCTAATGCGTCTTCATAGACTTCCCGAAGTACCGGAGCCATGATGTCTATATACATTTTGTAAAATTCCACCGGAATGCCATCGGTGCCTGTGGCTTTGCCCGACTGCATGCTCATCATGGCGTCCCTCACCTCATCTAGCTCAAAGGGCGCACACAAGAAAGTCCTCTGCGTGTCGCTCAGCCACCCCAGTGCCACATCTCCAAGGAAGTCGTCCAACTGCTCACCCGTTGCGCCCGTTGTGGTGTACAATGCGCTGTAATGTTCCAAGAACGTTCTAAGTATGTTGTGTGTATCCCGGTGAGTGGTGCCTACCGAGTCTTGTAATTTCGTAACCGTGTTGGCACATCGTGGCTTTTTCACCTTTTGCGCCAGCATTCTTCCAGGCCTGTCGCCTTCTCCATAAGTCCTAGCCACCCAGTATTTGCTTTTGAACTTCGGCTCCCTCGGCGCTTCTTCCATGTACTGGGACAATTTTACCCGAAAGGCTACTTGTTCTTCTGCGGTGGGGGCGTCCGCAAGTTCCGCTTCCAACCTTTTAAGATCCCTATCGAGAGCCCTGATCGTGGCCTGAATATCTTTAAGTACCCCCGCACCTTTCCCTATACAATATCCCCGTATTGTTGCTTTAAAGGCCTCCCAGATCAACTCTACACTCTCCACTGAGTCCTTGTTTCGTTTAAAAAAGTCAAGTATTTCCTCTCTCAGCTCTTCCTGAAAGACCGTGTCTAACAGAATAGAGGGGTAGAGCCTCCACGGGCTCCGCGGCACGTTAAAATCCGAGGAGGAGAGTGCCAACAATACCGGTGCATGGTCAGAGTTTGTTCTAGCAAGATGCCTTGTGTCTGTTATCGCGGGTGCAAGTCCTCTAGACACCAAAAAATAGTCAAATCTTGCCCATGAGTGTGCCTGTGCTGTAAAATGCGTACCTTCCCGGTCCTGTGGGTGTCTATGCCTCCAAGCGTCTATCAAGCGATAAGTCTCCTTGATGTCCCTGACCACAGCCTGTGCTCTAGTGTAATGATGCGGCACCGAGTGGGATCTATCTGTACCTGGATTGTACGTGACATTGAAATCACCTCCCCAAACTATGTGTGTGGCTTCTATTTCAAAAATCTTGGTCCATAGACCTTCAAACAACCTGGGGTCATCCACATTTGGACCATAACAACATACTAGAAGTATAGATTGTGTCCCCAGTCTACCCCATGCTACACAATATCTCCCATCCTCATCACATAGGGAGCCTGCCATTTGGAATGGTACCTGCCTCTTAACCAGTATGGCAGTCCCACGTGCATACCCCGAATATGACGAAAAGAGCCTAGTCTCTGCCCATTTGCTTCCAAAAGTGATTGGCCTATTACGTTGGCAGTGAGTCTCCTGTAGCATAGCAATGTGTACATGGTGGCGATCCAAATAAGTCAAGACCTGCCTCTTCTTACGGGGATCAACCAAGCCTCTCACATTCCAAGTTAGTAAATTAAGGTCAGTGCTAAGCGCCCCCGACATCACGTCTACCATTCCACGACTGAGGTTAATAGGAAATAGGGTCGGGCCCGCCACCCAGCCAGCCTCCCACCGATCAATTCCACAATACCATAGTTCTCCTGAACCCTCTTGTACCTCTGGACTTTCATCTGTTGGACCTCATAATTCGAAAACAATAAACTCCCCAAAAACACCCCTGCACTCCGCCCAACCAACCTCCCCCCTCCCACTAAAGCAACCCAATCTTGCCAAAACCCGCCACCCCTCCCCCCACCCCACCCAACATGAGCATGCAAAGTCTGGTCCCACAAGAGCTGGATAGCTGCCAAACATCAGTGGTTTACACCCTCCGGGGGCCTTCTCTAGAGGGCCTCACAAGTTCTCCTCTCCCATTGAGGACCTCTGCGATGTAACCCCAAGGACCCCCCACTATGGGAGAGGCGGTCCGGAGTTCAATATCATTCAACAACTGGTGCACATCCGAACTTACTTCACAGTGTCTTTAGACATTTCCCTTCTCATACTTGCCACCAGTGTCCCGACACTCGCGGTGCGCCCTCCATGTACTCAGTGCGGGCATTCTTCTGTGGCAGGAGACTATCTCTGCGATCCACCGCGGCTCTCGCGGTCCCGATTTTGCCTTTTCAGTGAGCGTAAGTATTCCTCCACTTGAGCGGGGTTGGTGAAGAATTTCTGTTTGCCCTGATGCGTCACTCGCAGACGAGCTGGATATAGCAGGACCTAATCGATCTGTGCCTCTCGAAGTTTTTTCTAGACATCCATGAATTTTATATAGATTGAAAAGGTATTTGCTTATTTCTGGCGGCACGTAGAGCTATATCCCAATCACGATAGTTCAGTAGTCTTGCAATGATGGGTCGGGGTGTCGCTCCTGGGACAGGACGCGGGCCCAATGGCCTATGTGCCGCTCAACAATGAATTGCGGGGAGAAAGCTTCTTGTCCCACTGCTGAAAGCAACATCTTCTCTACATATTCCTCCATTTTGCCAGTGTTTGTGGATTCCGGAATCCCCACCACGCGTATATTATTGCGCCGACTGCGCGCTTCTAAATCCGTGTTTTTGGCTGCTATAGTCTTCAGGATGTTATCCATTCGAGCCAGTTGGGTCGAATGCCCAGCCGTGACATCGTCATTGTCCGAGATACACCTTTCTGCTTCCACTATACGTTCTTCATGCACATCCAACTTTTGCGCAATCGTCCATCCTGGAAGACATGCGATCCACCTTGTTTACAACAGTCGTGAACCCCATACGCATTTCTTGCAATATGTGTTCCATGTCTGCACCTTGCGATCCAGTAGCTTGTTCTTCTTCCGTGGCTCCCGTTTCTGGCTGCTTGCTTCTGGCGCTTGATCTAGCATTCTCAAAGGTGAGCTTCGGTTGTCTGGTGTCCGCCTTACCCATCGTATCCTCGGGCGCTGCACTTCCTGCGAAACAGGGAGCTCCGCGCAGCGTCTCTGTATAGTTGTGTTATGCTTCTTCTTTGGTGTTATGTTTCCCTCAACGCATTGCGTTTCAACCTCCTGCGTGTGGCCTTCGACGAGCTCTGTCACACAGCAAGTGACCCTTCGGGTCACCACTGCCGGCTACTTGTTCTGGGGAATGAGGCAAATACACCGCACCAATGCCACTAAGTTATGCCGTGCCACAGGGCAATACCGGGGGCTTAGCGGCACTTCAGCAGTGTTTTCAGAGGAGAAACGTCCGTGTCCTCTGGCACCCAGCGTGGGTCGCGCGTGGGGCTCTGCTTTTCACGTCTTTCAATGAGTCGATGGGCGCGGGGGAAGGAGTAGTTTCTGTCCTGTAACTCCAGATCCCTGTGATCAAAGATTTTCTGGAAGGCTTGAAGAAAGTATTCCCTCCTGTCAGGCTTCCTTCGCCTTCATGGGAATTGAATGTGGTGCTGTCCAGATTGATGAAGGAGCCTTTTGAACCTATTCATAAGGCTTCGTTGCAGCACCTGTCTTGGAAGGCGGCGTTCCTCGTGGCCATTACATCGGCCCGCAGGGTGAGTGAAATTCAGGCGCTGTGATGCCAAGAACCTTATACTGAATTTCATGCTGCTAAGGTTGTTATGCGTACTCACCCTAAATTTCTTCCCAGTGTTATTTCTGATTTTCATGTCAACCAGACGATAACTTTGCCTAAGTTCTTTCAGAATCCTTAATCTCCAGCGGAAAGGTCTTTACATTCCCTGGATGTTAGGAGGGTGTTGAAATTTTATCTGGATAAAACCAAAGATATTCGTAGGTCAGACCAATTGTTTATCAATTATGGATCGGTCAGGACGGGTCTTGCGACCTCAAAGCAGTCCATCTCTAGGTGGATTGTGTCCTGCATACAGCTGTGTTACCAAAAAGCTAAGAATACCTTAGGGGGTAAACCTAAGGCTCATTCCATCAGGGAAAAGCTGCCACGACTGCTTTGCTCCGTAATGTTCCAATTGCAGAAATCTGCAAGGCGGCCACTTGGAAGTCGGTCCATACCTTTGCTAAGCATTACTGTCTGGACACTGATGCCAGGGCAGACGCTCAGGTTGGGCAGGCTTCGCTGCGAAATCTGTTCGCACAATAGTGGTGTTATTTCTCTTTTCTCCACCGCCGCTTTGGTGTGGGGATGGGCTTGCCATTCTATTCACTAGATTATGACTATACACAGAGATCCCCTACTACAGAAGGAGTAGTTTCTGTCCTGTAACTCCAGTTCTGTAGTAGGGGTATCTCTGTTATAGTCATAAGCGCCCGCCCTCCTCCCCGGTGGAGAGAGATATTTATGTAAGGAATGCTACAGGTCTGGCGTGTTACGCCTTCAAAAAGAACTGAAAGTAAAAGGGACCTGCAGTGCATTCTGGGATACTGGGAGAAGTTCTGGAAAGTTCTCTTAAAGGCACAGTATCCTATTTAAGCCACATAATGGCAGCCTATCGGGCTTGTCTGTCCATGCCTTCCTCTCTATCATTCCAGAGGCTTTAACTGGTAGAGGCAAGTTTTTCTGTAGAAGAAACTGGGCAGGCTGTGCTGTTTGTGTGGTTGTATTTGGTGGAATTTCTAGTTGAAGTACTGGACAGTGTAGCCTGTGGATATAGGCTGCATTATTTGTATTTAAATTCTCTCTTAAGTGTCTTTGCAGTTCTGCATTTTTTGACAACTTAAGAGATTATTTTTGATTGCCGGGGTCCACGCACATGAGCGGGACTATTCACTAGATTATGACTATACACAGAGATCCCCTACTACAGAAGCTCCCCGACAACGGCACAGTTCATAATGGCTATCCTCAGGCAGTAGCCATGCCTCTTGCCAAACGTGTTGCAATGGCGGCTCAGTCTTGCTGCACCCACCTCTAAGTGAGGGCACCTCGGGACTCAGCGCCGGGCACCAGTTACACAGACCCAGGGCGAGTCGTGCACCGCCACTCCTTGGTGCTCTCCACTGCACACCTACGCCCAGCTAGGTCTTGGTTGCAGTTCCAGTCAGACGGAAGGGCTGGGCCCGCAATTTCCTGCACTTCAGCAGCAGTTCTGTGTCTCGGGGAGCCAGACCAGGTGAGGGAAAGTCAGGAGGCCGCTGCTGCCTTCCAATGCGGCCTCTCCTTCTTCCCCCCTCCGTTGCAGGCGCGCCAGCAAGCCTGAGTGCCCCCAGCCAAACCCGAGGATGTGTCCCCGTCACCTGCCTCCGCGCCCTAGCTCCTTATGACCTTCCTCGTAATGGCGGCCACGCTGCCTGCCGCGACTGCCCTCAGTGCTGCCGTCACCCCTCTGGGCCGCTGGGTCATCGGCCGATGCCGAAGCTCGCTTTGTCACTCGAGCTGGTTGTCCCCACTGTGCGCTACACTTAGCACGCCAGCTCGCTCAAGTTCCTGCCATACAGTTCGCGGTGCCATACAAGTTCTTGTGCGTCGCTACACTTCCCATCCAGCAACGGGGCCCAGCATCGGCCTTTCAAGCCACGGGCTGTCGCATCCGTCCCTGCCGCCAAGCACTTCCGACAGCCCGCCCCTCTGCCGCCGGACAGATTTCGAACAGCTCCTGCTTGTTCCCACCGCACCAAAGTTGGACCGAGTGTCCGTTAGGCAGCAAGTTACAGTTCACTTAAAATTCGGAGGTATGCCTCAAGTCATTAGCAGGATAAGTGCTCCGGACCTCAGGAGCCTCGCGCGAGTGCGGCCATTCAGCTGTGCTGCTGCTGCGCCGCCGCCGCCGCCGCCGCTGCTGCTGCTGCTGCTGCTGCTGCTGCTGCTGCTGCTGCTGCTGCTGCTGCTGCTGCTGCTGCTGCTGCTGCTGCTGCTGCTGCTGCTGCTGCGCCGCCCGCCCGCCCGCCCGCCCTCCCCCCCTCCCTCCCTCCCTCCCTCCCTCCCTCCCCAGTGTTGAGGTTGGAACCTTGCTATGAGAGTTTGCATGCTGGCTATCCTGACTGGATTGGGGCATGCATAGGCTTTTGAGGTACCTATTGTGGCACCTAGATACTGAATGAGGTGAGACGGCTGAAGGTGTGACTTGGGTAGGTTTATTGTAAATCCCAAGTCGTGGAGCAACTGGATTGTTCTGTGTGTATTGTATACACAGTGTGTGTGAGATTTGGCTTTTATGAGCCAGTCGTCGAGACCAGGAAACACATGAATGTGTTGTCTGCGCAAATGAGCTGCGACTACTGCAAGACATTTTGTGAAGACTTGATGTGCTATAGTCACTCAGAATGGGAGGACTTTGAATTAATAGTGCTGTCCCTCCACTACAAACCGTAGATATTTTCTGTGAGCGGGGTGAATGTAGGCATCCTTGAGGTCTAGAGTGGCAAGGAAATCGCCCTGTTGGAGCAGTGGGAGAACCTGTTGGAGAGTGATCATGTGGAAGTGGTCAGACTGTATGTAGAGATTAAATGGACGGAGGTCCAATATTTGGCCTTAGAGTACCGTCCTTCTTTGGGATTAGAAAGTAAAGGGAGTTAACCCCTGTTTCTTGATGAGGTAAGGGGACATTTTCTATTGCGTGTTTTTGTAATAAGGAGAGAAACTCTTGTTTTAACAGCGTCAGATGTTCTGTGGACATTGGACGTTGTTTGGGGGTATGAATGGGAGAGTTGAAGTGAGTTGCAGGCAGTAACCATACTGGATAGTTTGTCTTACCCACTTGTCTGTGGTGATGGAATTCCATACAGGTAGGAACTGTGATAGTCTTCCCCCAACTGGAGTGGAATGGTCGGGGGAAGTGGAGGGAAGTCACTGTTTTGCAGTAGGAGAGGTGCGGGTGTTATTACTGCGGCCTCAACCTTTGATGTTGTTGCCTCTATAGCCTCCTCAGAAATAGCCTCTATTAGGGGAGGTTCGAGGATGAGCCGTTGTCTGTCCCAGTAGTTTTAGAGGTGCCCCTATAAAAGGAGCGACAAAAAGAACCTCGAGAGTGTTGCCTGCAGGGCTCCCATCGACTTAGCAGTTTCGGAGACCTTTTTCATTTTCTCCAAGGATGTGTCTACAGTGGGTCCAAATAAGTGTTCTTGATCAAAAGGTTGATTAAGAATTGTGGACTATGCGTAGTCATACGTGTCTGCGTAGTAAAACGCTTGTGTTAACCGCACAAGATGCTGTGTCGTCTGCATCAAGAGCACACATCATACAAGTGTTTGTAATTCATTTTTCCTCTTGTATGAGGTCATTGGCTTTGGTCTTATACTAGTCGGGAAGATGCTGTATGAGCTTTTCAATCTCATTGTAATGAACCCTATGATACCTGGCCAGCAAAGCTTGGGTGTTGGCAATGCGCCAGTGATTTGCTGCTTGTGAGGCAATGTGTTTACCAGATGTATCTAGTAATTTAGACTCCTTATCTGGAGGTAGGACATCCCCTGATGTTTGGGAATTTGCTTGTTTACGTGCATTTGACACAACCAAGGAATCTAGAGGGAGCTGTGCTTTAATGTAATCTGGATTGTTGGGAGCTGGTTTATATTTTTTCTCAATCCTGGGGTGGAGAACTCTAGCCCTGACGGGATCTTTAAAAACGTCAGGTGCATGTTTGATGGTACCTTTTAACATGGGTAGAATGCTTGTTGATTTTTGTGATTGTGTGAAAGTTTAACAAAAAATATTTTTCCTGTGGATCTCAGTGTAATTCCACCCATGATATTGTGCAGCTATATTTATAAGCTGTGCAAAACCTATGTTTTGGTGTGGGGGGGATGGCCTAGATGGATAGGAGTCTGGATCTGGGACATCTGGTGGATTATCGTAATCCGCCCAAGTATCCGGTGGCAGGAGGGTAGTGTCATCATAATTATCCTCATGTGGGTTCTAATCCACACCCCCAAGGTGATCATCATCATCAACTTGTGGTGTAGGTGAATATGGAGGCATTGGAGAGTGTGCTCGAGAAAGTGTTGTTGTGGGGATATTAGGAGGAGAGAAGGGTCTGGCTGGAGAAGTCCCCATGTCTCTCTTCTTTAAGGGTACCTTGGGGTCTTCTGGGGAGTCCATAATGAAACCCATAATGAAAAGACATGGTAATAGCCTGAATAAAGCAGTCACCCCGGCTTTAGAGATTTTTAAATTTAAAGTACAATCAGCGGTACTATACGGGGCAGAATTATGGGGACCCATGTGTAGAAACTCCTTTGAAATTGGAGAGAATACGTTTTTCAGGGTGTTGTTAAAACTACCAGTCAGAACCACGTTGATTCCGCTTCTTTTAGACCTGAATATGAAACGCATAGACCATCATGCAATTTTAAGACCGTTGATGCTCTGGGTCAGACTGTGGACGACCCCAGAGCTGTCAGACTACAAAGAAGGTCTAAAAGAAGTTATGGATCTAGATTGCTGTAACAAAGTCCAATGGCTTAAACATGTAAGATCCTGGTTGGTAAAAATAGGTTTAGCACACTTTTGGAATGAGCCAGTATCAATGAACTCGTCCTCAAAGAAAATTCTAAAGCTATCATTCTGGTCATATGTGAGTTATGAGATAGCGAATATAAAAATACATGGATCTCTGACAAATAATTTCTTATTGTTCAAAGACATAGCATCTTTTGAACTTTTTTGGACGAGATTCACCCACCGCTAGCAAAGAATCTATATGAAATTCAGATATGGTACGCTTAGGACAAATGTTTGTGAACTGAGGTGGTTCAATAGTAGTAGTAATCTGTGTACCTTATGTGCAAACCAGGCAAAGGAAGACTAGTTACACATTTTGTTTTTTTGTCCTACTTATGCAATATCAAGGAAAAGGTGGATATTGCCCCTTTGTCGGAACATAGGTTCCAGATCCCACAAAGAGGCTGGAAGAATTCTAAAAACTAATACCAGTCAGGTTATAGTCTTTGGTGTTAGTATATTCTTCCTGGCTGTAAATTTTATGAGAATGAAATTGGGTCTGAAACTTTGAAGTCGTAGAATCTATTTATCAGGTGCAATCCTCTTAGTAATATTGTTGGATATTTATGAAGTAGAATATTTTCAATATTTATACATGATATACTAACAGTCTCAATGTTGGATCCCCAGATTTTTTAATCAAGTTTTTATACGCATGCCTTTTTAGCTTTTTTAGCTCAAATTATTTAAATGTTTTAACTTGACTTTTTTTGCCCCCAGAAATGGTGTCCAGGACTTCTATGAAATGTACTGCCTATAAACTATTAGTTCCGTTATGTGACCCTGTGATCCATTTAATGCATATTGTGAAACTGTAATGTAATTATAATGTATTTTATGCATCTTTTATGGTACTTAACGTACCGAAATAAAGATTTATTGAGTTGAAGAATGGAGTGCACCTTCGAAGGGAAGCAGCAGCTCCCTACCACCAGAGCCCTGATGGAGTACCTCCAGAAGATGATCCGCGGGGAAATGGGCAGCTGGATCACCCAAGCGCAAAATTCCCACAGCCGTGGAAACACCGCGAGCGAAGGCTGCACCCGCCTCCGTAGGGCCCCACGGAGGGGAAAGCAGCTCCTCGGTAGGCGACGGCTGCAAGCTATGGCGGTCATCCCCCAAGCCAACCGGAAGAATGAAGGGCCATGTCCGGAAAGTAGGAAGAGGGACCGAGGTGTGGGGGACCTGCGGCTCCTCTGGTGAAGATCGCGGCCACGGAGACGGTGAGGAGCCGTCCTTAGACGACGTCGGGGAAAAAGCAATGGCACGTCGGCCTGTCCCCGGCGAGGATGACACCAGCAACCGTCGAACATCTGGAGAAGAGGCGCCAGAAGATGAGTCAACGGCCCGATGCCAGTCTGGCGCCGTAGTGTCCGCAATCCCCTTGGCCGGAGCGGGGGCAGCGAGGGAACGGTGCCAGAAAGGTGTCGACCTGACCGACGAGGCAGCTGCCTACGTGGAGGGGCAAGAGGGACCTGGGGGAAGGACAAGGGGTCCCCCGCCAACCTCTGCCTGTGACTGGACTAGAAGGGACCTGCACCAGCCCCTGTGGCGCCGCCAGGGCCAGCAGCCGCAGAAGCGGTGTCACCTCTGCCGAGGCCATCAACTCGAGTCCCGGCGACCTCCCGCGACACCACCCCCGAAGGGCCCCACCCCAATGGCACCACATCCTCCGAACCTGGATCCGAACCAGCCGGCGCTAGGGCCGGCGACGCCAGAGGGCCCCGCACACTGCAAGGGATCCGCTGACGTCCCAGGAGGGGAAGGAGGAGGGGAGAAACCAGCGAGGCCTGCAAAGTCGCCGCATATGTCTCCATCTGGGCTCTAGTCGCCCCCACACCGGGAAATAGCGGATAGGGGGACGACACGTGGGACCGCACCAACAGCGCCCCCAACAGAACGGGAACCAGCCCTCGGGGACAAACTGACACTTACCGATAGGTGAGCGGCGCTCTTGCGGCCTGGGAGAAGGACGATGTCGAAGACGGAGGCAGCGGTTTCAAGAATCTTCTGCAGGGGCTGGATGAGGTGACGCCACCGACCTGGACCATACACACGCAATAGCAAAAGGGAAAGACCTGAACAGGCCCGGAGCACGATCTGGATCCGCGTTGCACGCGGAAAAGGAAAAAACTGACGTAGGCGCACCGGGATGGGACTTCTGTGACCTCGCTGACGTCACGTACGCAGGCAACGTCTGGGCGGAGTCACGTGGTGCCATCCCCCCGGCGCGCAGGGATGCTGTGGCAAAAAGTTTTCCGGATCCAGTCTCATGCCTGGGGATAATTCTACGTTAAGGAATCTGCGGCTAGTAGTCTCTATCAGATGGTGGAAAAAAACAATCTGAAGATGGAGTCGACGCCCATACCAACTCTCACCATAAGGAGTCACCTATCCCGTGACTACAAAGACTTCTTTGAGAAAAACAAGGTACAAACATCAGAGCCCAATACCAAATGGCGATCTATGCTAAAGTATACAATCTACAGCTCATATGCCTCGAACACCCAATTTAACAACACTTTCGCAACCCACCTGGCTTTAAGGACATGAAGAGGACACATTTTTAATGTAACTAAAGCATCATGTGGTAACGCACTGAAATTTACAGACCTTACATTTTCCATTGAAATGTCCATTAAATTTGGGTTTAAGTGAATATCATTAATCACCAAGTCTATTGATTTGTTTTGATCCTATTAAAACATTTGCTTCCATTACACTTAAAAATTACAAAAATGCTTCACTTTTGTTCTCACAGAATTCAATCCCAGGTTAAGAAAATAAGCAGCAGTTTGTCAGAAGAAATTAAAATGTAACTTTTTTTTTTTTTAAACACAACAATTTTAGCCTCAACCCAGGACAGATGTGCCATTCCCAGCTGTGCTTCCTGAAAAACGCCAAATATATCAGTTTTCACAACAGGAAAAAACAGCTGTTAGATTTTCAATGCCAATTTATCTGGACCGGCAGCTTTGCCCTGTGATAGCTGTCCTACAGCTTGCCTCCATTTCCTCAATTGTTATTAATTCTTCCAATATTGCTTGCTCCTCAACACTTATCCGATTTAATACTAATTTTTTACAAAAATGTTCCATATCTAATTTCTCAAGATCGTGTTGTTTATATAGCTCCTGATAAAACTCATGAAAACCCCCCATAATACCCTCCTTTGTTTCAACCGTGTAACCTGCCGCATCAATCATGGCCACAATTCTTTGAGAGGATTGTCTAGCTCTGAGTCTCTGTGCATGATGCCGCCCAGTCGACTCTCCATATTCATATCTACTTTGTTTATAGGTTTTATATTGAATGGTGATTTCCTTGCACCAAATCGCATTAATTTTTGTTTTGACCGACGCTAGCTTACTATTTATGGCTTTAACATCTAACCCCTGTCTGAGGATCTTTATTAGTTCCCGTTCCGCTTCCCGGAGCTCGTCCAACAGCTGGTAAGTTATTGTTTGCCCTTGTTTAAGTTTAGCTAACCCAACGCGAAGTGCCTCGCACCGTATTCCAGCTTTAACAGTGTCCCATACAATGCGGAGGCCGTGAAAAGTCTAGGCCTGTATATAAATGCCAAACTCACTATGTCCACCCAGGTCTCAGCTGTAGTGGGCACCTGCGTGGGTTTACTGAGACAGCTGCGCAAGCTTTCTCCCCTCCTGACTGCTGATACGCTCAGACGGGCGGTGTCAGCTCTGATACTGGCACGGTTGGACTACGGCAACGTCCTATATGCGAGTATCTCTCAACAACAGCTGACCAGACTGCAAATAGTCATGAACGACGCCGCAAGATTAATTTTTAACAAACCAAGAAAGACCCTCGCTACTCCACTCCTTCGTAAGCTTCATTGGCTGCCGGTAAGGCAGCGGGCCAGGTTCAAGGGCCTATGCATTACGCATAAAGCCTTGTACGGGCAAGCCCAACAATACATCAGAGAGCATCTAGTCCCGTACGTTCCCAGCAGAAATCTACGATCAGCAGATGCCGCACTTCTGGCCTGCCCTCGGTTCAAACTATCCTCTCTTGGAGGGCGCGCGTTCTCCCACACATTCCCTATAGTCTGGAATAATTTACCCGAGAGCTTGCGTAAGGAATCGAGTTTACTACCTTTTAGGAAAAAGCTGAAAACTGTGTTGTTTCAGGAGGCCTGGGGCATGGTCTAACTGGCCCACCTTTCCGTATTGTGTGCACCCTCTGACAAGCGCTTAGAGACCTCTGGGTGATAAGTCGCTCTACAAATCCAATTACAAATGGGACCCGAGGCAGAGCCACTATTTATATCAAGAAAATCCCTTGTCCAACTAATCAGATGTTAAAAGAGAATGTCCCTCCACCCTTCCTCTGCCTAATCATATATAAATCCAGCAAAAGAGGACCATGATCTGCAGTGATTGGAGGCCACACCTGCATTTTTGCCACAGCTAAGAGTGCCTTAGACCTAAAAATATAATCTAGTCTTACCAATTTTTGATGAGGATGGGAGTAAAACGTAAATCCCGGAACTGCCTGATATAATGTCTTCCTTGTGTCCACTAGCCCATGATCCCTCAATACTTGAACTAGGGCCTTAAAAACTTTAGGTTTACGGCCCATATACTTATATTTTGGACTTAAAATTTGGCCATCTAAATGGATATTAAAGTCCCCGCATAAAATTTGCGGAGTGGGCCAAGATGCCAGTTCAACATTTAGATCTTCCAATATACCAGGTTCATAAACCTTAGACCCGTAAACAGAACAAATAGTAGACTTCGTTCTTCCTATTAAACATTCAACAAGCGCCCATCCCCCATAATTATCCATCTTTACCCTCCCCGTTGACCAATGTCGGGTGTTTCAGGCACGATGAGGTGAAGCTTGACTCCGCTGCCACGGGGACCAGGAGACGTCGACGACTAACAGAGTCCACAGGTGAGCTGTCCCACGAAGGATGTCGAGTGCTGGGGGGGTCGGTGTCCAGATCGGTGGCCAACAAGCCTTGGCAACAGCAACCCACGCGGTGAGAGTAAAAAGGCTTCAGTGTGGACCAGCAAGGTCCTGGTGACTCCCCAAGCAAAGGAGAGTCAGGGCACGTCTGGAGCAACCAGGTAAGCCTGTTGAAAGTTACAGTACCCTTCTCAGGGACCCACAAGTCGACGGACAAGGGATCGCAAAGGGACCTCGAGAAGAATCACTAAATACCAGCCCACGGGTCACTCGTGGAGTGTAGGCCAGTAATCTTGAGTGGAATCACTGCTCGGGGTCTGGACTACAAGTAGCCCAAAGCACAGCCTCAGGGATCCCCAAGAAGCATATGCTGCTGCAAATGTGCACGGTGTCCAGGGGTTCTGGTTGCACGGTCCCCACGAGGGCTTTGGATCTCAGGTTTGCCGAGAGCACGGATCAGCCTCGAGGAAGCTTGGAAACCCACCTCCTGTGTTGCAAAGTCTTCGGAGTCCTTCAGGAGCTGCGTAGTTGCAAACCGGACAGCTGCGTCTTTGGTGCCTGCCTTGCAGGGGAGTAACGCCTTTACTCCAAGGGAGATTCTTCGGTCATTCAACGAAGTGTAGATAGTTGAGGTTCTGGGATTCTGTAGCAGAGTTTCGTACAGGTACATCTAAAGTCCTGTAGTCAGGGGTTCCTACTTTATACCCAAGGAAGGGGTTGGACAAACTCTGTGGGCCCACCTATGGGAGGGTCAGGACAGAGGGGTGGTTTGAGTGCCCCTGCAACCGGTCTGAGCTGGACTATGCACAGGGACACCAAATGTGCCCCCAGTGCAGACATCAAAGCACTCATGGAGTGCACCCACCCAGCCCCAATACACTAACGCCTGTCTGGGAGCTGTGACAGGAAGGGTTAGTTACTTACCTGTAATCCTAGTTCTCATCCAGGGGTATACTCATGAAAGTCATAATCTACGAATAATCCCCGCCCATAAGCGGGATCCCGGAGCACCTAGAAAATACCTATATATGCATATGTGACCACGCACAAGTTACTACTTGTGTAACAATATATCTGTAAGAGACATTAGTTAGTGATAGATTCCTTCCCTTAGAATATCCCCAGGCGTCAGACTGGATCCGGATTTTTTTTTGCATAGCAATACCCCGGCGCGCCGGCAGGCGTCGTCCGCGGCTCCGCATCCGTCGTCGTTAGCGCCGGAATGACGTCGGAGTACTTAGACGCCGCCCTCGCGCGCTGAAGTCAGTTCTGATACACAGCTTTTCCGCGCCAGATACGCAGAGCCATGATAGAACCAACTCTGGTGCCAAGAAACTAGGGCCCTGAAAGGGGATGACCTTAACCCTAGATATCGGTTCGCACAACGGGGAGGATGGGTGGGTCAGTAAGGAATCTATCACTAACTAATGTCTCTTACTGATATATCGTTACACAAGTAGTAACTTGTGCATCTGAAAGAGACACGTTAGTGATAGATTCCTTACCTTAGAATAGATACCCCAGCAATACCAACCCCGGTGGTGGGTCTGCGAACCAATAATCACACCAGAAAGTCTTGGAGGACGGAACGGCCAAAGAAGCCATCCCTCCGGACTTGGCTGTACAGGCAGTAGTGTTTCGCAAACATGTGCAGCGAGGCCCACGTAGCTGCCTGACAAATCTCCTGCCCGAGTGGAATGAGCCCTCAGCCCAACAGGGGGTTCCTTCTTAGCCAAGGAGTAACACGCCTGGATGCACAAGATGATCCACCGAGAGATGGTCTGCTTGTGCACCGCCCGTCCCTTCTTAGCACCCACGTAACCAACAAAGAGTTGGTCATCCACCCGGAACTGGCGTGTGCGGTCTAGATAGAATGACAGCGATGGAGCCGCTCTTCCTTTTTAGGGGGATGCGGAGGCGGAAAGAAGGTGGGGAAGGTGATGGACTGCCCGATGTGGAAGGCTGTGACTACCTTGGGCAGGAAAGAGGGTCTTGTCCGCCACACACAACCTTGTCCGAAGGACAGAAAGGAAGGGAGGTTTGGAAAAAAGAGCCTGGAGCTCACTCACTCTCCTGGCAGAGGTGATGGCGACCAGGAAAGCAGTCTTTAGGGTAAGAAGACGGAGAGGACAGTTATGAAGTGGCTCGAAGGGAGCACACATCAAAAAGGTAAGTACAAGATTCAAGTCCCACTGAGGCATCACGAATGGAACAGGAGAATACATGTGTGATGCCCTTCAAACACCTATTTACAATTGGGGACTTGAACAAAGATGGCTGATCAGGTAGCCTCAAGAAGGCGGAAAGGGCAGAAAGGTAGCCCTTGATAGTGCCCAGAGCAGAGCCCTGCTGGGCAAGAGAAAGAAGGAAGAGGAGAACCTCAGCAAGAGAAAGAAGGAAGAGGAGAACCTAAGAAAGGGGTGCAGAGAGAGGATCCACAGCCTTTGCTGTGCACCATGCCACAAATCTGTTCCACCTGCAGGCGTATACTGACTTTGTGAAGGGACGCCTGGCTGCCAGAATGACATTACAGACTTCAGGAGGCAAGTCAAATGGCCTCAACTGTCGCCGCTCAATCTCCAAGCTTGTAGGTGGAGACTGGACAGGTTCGCGTGGAGGACCATCCCCCGCTGCTGCGACAGAAGGTCCTCCTGAAGAGGCAGACGAATCGGGGGATCGACAGACATGCTGAGTAGCTCTGGATACCAATACCTTCGTGCCCAATCCGGAGCCACAAGGATAACCTGGGCCCGGTCGCGCCTGATCTTCTTCAGCACTCTGGGCAGAAGTGGTATAGGCGGAAAGGCGTACAATAGACCGCAACTCCACTCGCGACGAAAAGCGTGTCCGAGCGAGTGCCGCCGTGGAAATTCCAACGCGCAGAACTGATGACATTGCGCGTTCTCTTCTGTGGCGAATAGATCTAACCAAGGCTCTCCCCACTGCTGAAAGAGGCCTTGCGCCACGTCCGAGTTCAGACGCCATTCGTGATCCATCATGCACCGACGGCCGAGTTCGTCCACCCTGGCGTTCAGGGAACCTGCCAAGTGTTGAACCACCAGGGTCACGCCCTGATGTTCCAGCCACTGCCAGAGGCGCAGAGCCCACCCCGCCCTGTTTGTTGCAGTACCACATGGCGGTGGGGTTGTCCGTGAACACCTGCACTACACTCCCCGGACAGTGGGGAGGAATGCCTTCAGTGCAAGTCAGATCGCCCGCAGCTCCAGAAGGTTGATGTGGAGCTGGGACTCCGCCGGAGACCAGAGGCCTCTGATCTCCGCCTCTCCCATGTGGCCCCACCAGCCCTGGAGGTACGCGTCCGTCACAACTACGTGCTCCGGGTGGGGTAGGGAGAGGGATCGCGGTCCGTGAGCCACCACTGCAACTGTCTTGCAGTGCCCTCTGAGATCAAGACATGGTCGGACAAGTTACCCTGATGCTGGGCCCACAAACTTCAGGTCCCACTGCAGAGCCCTCATCCGCCACCGGGCGTGATGCACTAGAAGGATGCAGGAGGCCATCAGCCCCAGAAGCCGCAGCGTCAACCTGACCGAGACCCGGGATAAAGGCTGAAAGATCGGAATCAGAACCTGAATATCCCGAACCCGCTGTTCGGGAGGATAAACCCGAAACTGCGCAGAGTCGAGAACTGCTCCGATGAAGAGGAGCTTCTGAGAAGGACACAGGTGTGACTTCGGCACATCGATGGAGAACCCCAGCAGATACAGGACGTCGGCCGTAGTCTGTAGGTGGCTGACGACGGTCTGGGGCGAGCCCGCCTTCAACAACCAGTCATCGAGGTAGGGGAAAACTGAAACCTCTAACCTGGGCAGATGAGCTGCGACCACCGCCATCACTTTCGTGAACACCCGTGGGGCGCTGGTAAGGCCGAAGGGGAGCACGGTAAACTGAAAGTGCTCGTGGCCTACCGTGAACCGCAGGTAACGCCGGTGGGCCGGCAGGACGGGGATGTGAAAATAAGTGTCCTGTCAGTCCAACGCCACCATCCAGTCTCCAGGGTCTAGGGCAGCTAAGACCTGAGCCAATGTCAGCATCTTGAACTTCTCCCTCCGGAGGAAGACGTTGACGTTCCATAGGTCCAAGATAGGGCGTAGGCCCCCTTTGCCCTTCTTGGGTACCAGAAAGTAGTGGGAGTAACAACCACACCCTACTTCTGGCCCAGGAACGCGCTCGATGGCCCCCTTGGCCAAGAGGGCTGTAACTTCCTCTTGCAGAAGTGTCAAGTGATCCCCCGACACGCGGTGGTATTGCGGTGGCATGGCTGGAGGGGTCGCCTCAAAGGGGAGGGAGTAGCCCCTTCGGACGATTTGCAGCACTCACCTGTCCGACGTGACAGTGCGCCAGTGGAAGAGGTGATGGCGGACCCTGCCTCCCACTGGCGTCACATGGGCCTGAAAGCACGGACTAGGAGGGTTTTGAGGCAGTTGCTACAGGGGAAGGTGTGGACTGGCCTCGCCGTTGTCCCCGACTGCCGCCACGGCGGTTTCCACGGCCGCCACCGCGCTGTGTAGTAGTCTGCGGTGCGTGGCTGGCAGCACGTGTGGGAGCGCCCCTTCCTTGACCACGAAAGGAGCGAAAGGCACCCGTTTGCTGGCGTGGGGCCGAGAGGCCCAAGGACTTGGCAGTAGCCCTGGAGTCCTTAAAACGCTCAAGCGCATGGTCTGCCTTGTCGCCAAAAAGGCAACGACCATCAAACGGCATGTACAGAAGTGTGGCCTGGACATCGGCCGAAAAGTTGGCAGACCTCAACCAGGCGTGGCGTCGAACCGCCACCGTCGTTGCCATCGCTCTGCCCATTGAGTCTGTGATATCCAGCCCACACCGGATGGAGTAGCACGCTGCATCTCGACCCTCCGCAAGGGCTTGGGCGAGTTTAGCCCGGACCTCCTCCGGGCATTGTGGCAGCACGTCCGCGACCGTGTCCCACAGGGTGTGGGTGTAGCGGCCCAAGAGGCATGCGGTATTGACTGACCACAGTCCCAAACTCAGGGACGAGAACACTTTCTTCCCAAATTGCTTGTACCTCTTGGATTCCCGATCGGGAGGAGCCGTCGGGAACGCGGTCTGGGAAGTGGAGGCCTGGATGACCAGGCTCTCGGGGGTGGGATGGGGGGACAAAAAGTAAGGGTCGCCCGGGGCCAGGCGGTAGCGTCTGGCCACATTCCTATCCACAGGCTGACCTGTAGCGGGCTTGGACCAAGTGCCCACAAGAACGTCACACAGGGCCTCATTCAACGGCAGCAGAGGCTCAGTGGAGCATGCCTGCGGTTTAAGGACCTCGGTGAGGAGGTTAGTCCTCACGGCCGCGACAGGGAGCATCAGGCCCAAGGGAGGGGAGACAAATCCAGTGTCTGGCGAAGTGTCAATGCCACTGGCCTCCCCAAGCTTATATGTCCAGTCCTGTTGAGACTGGCACTCCTGTGCCAGAGGGTCCACAGACCCCTCCCAATCACCCTCATCACCCATCTCCTGAAATTCAGGGTCAACGGATGGGGCCGGTTCGTGGAAATAGAAATCTCCAAACGACGTCGAGAGCGGCGGCGCCGCTCCGGCGCCGGAACCTAATCGAGGGGAGAATTGGGGACGGCGCCGACAGGCGCCGCTGGGTCGGCGCCGGCGAGGTCGTGAGGTCGACCAGCGACGACCCGGAAGTGGATCCAGTGAGGGCCTGCAGCGCCAGGACCGAACTCGCCGGCGGCGTCGGGGCCGAGGCACCCGACAGCGTCGGAGCCGAAGCACCCGACCCGCCAGGCCCTCCAGCCGGGACCGTTGGGCCCGAAGGCGCCACGGGATCCGTCTGAGGAGGGAGGGACCTCATGGCCATGAGGTACCGCTCGATCTCCTCCGGCGTTGCATCGTGCCCATGGACCTGCAGGTGTGGGGCAGGATGCAGCGCCTGCGACTCCGTCGGAACTGCGTGGGTGGTGTCACCCGAACCCCCGGCCGCATCGTGCGAGCGTCGGGGTGGGTCGGAGGAACGATGACGTCGCTCCAACCTCTCATGCCTCTTAGCTGAGGAAGATCCCGACGACTGATGCCGACTCCCGGAGCTACGAGGACTCCGACCCTGCGAACGGTCCTTCGACCTCCTGTGGGACTGGGACCTGGAATGGAGCGGGGCCGACTACCGGAGCTCCAGTCGCTTGCGGGACCGCTCCCGCCTAGCCTTCTACGTCAGGGCCCGTCAGTCGGGGCAGGCGCGGTCGTAGTGGTCGAGGCCTAGACACTGAAGGCACAGACGATGGGGGTCAGTAACCGACATCAGTCGGTCGCACCTGGAGCAAGGTTTGAAACCGGGCATCCCTACCGGCACCGTAGGAGTCGAGAGACTCGAAAAAGAGACGATCAAAAAGTTTAGTCAAAAAGTGACTAAGGGGTAGAGCTTCTCCGGATCTGCGCTAGCTGGCGCGGAAAAAAGAACTGACGTCAGCGCGCGAGGGCGGCGTCTAAGTACTCAGACAACGTCATTCCGGCACTAACGACGCCGTCACCGGATGGGGAGCCGCGGACGACGTCTGCCGGCGCGCAGTGGTATTGCTGTGCAAAAAATTTCCGGATCCAGTCTGACGCCTGGGGATATTCTAAGGTAAGGAATCTATCACTAACGTGTCTCTTTCAGATATATCTATGCAGCCTAAGATATTTCCAGAATGGCCAAAATGCTGAAATTACATAGGTTTGTATAGTAGCACCTATACTCGCCCAAACCCGAAGAAAGATAGCAGCAAACATTTGTCATACAACAATGCTTTATTGACATAGAGAAAATCTGTAATTGCAGGCATTTGCCAGTAGGCTGCAGTAGAGTATCAAGAAAACAAAGAAAACTGACACCTTGCCTTTAAGGCATTAGAGTAGGGGTACCGTGCCTTTAAGACCTGCAGGCGACCCCCTGCTCCCATGATGCACCACAGGTGGCAGTTAGGTCAGTTCTTTTTGGAGGTGCATAAACTCCTGAGTATATCCGCAATTAACATACAATAACTTTGCAGTAATGCTCGTCCGGGGAGGTGGGTGGTTCGCTTATGACTTTGATGAGTATACCCCTGGATGAGAACTAGGATTACAGGTAAGTAACTAATCCTTCTCATCCAGGGGATACTCATCAATAGTCATAATCTATGAATAGATTAGTAAGCCCATACCCAAAGTCTCGCGGACGAGCAATCAAGTACACAGCAAAAACATGAATCAATATCACATTTGTAATGCAGTTATGCAAGCAAATTCCTCAAAGAGGCCTGCCCCACTTGGGCATCGGCCTGTGCATCTGAATCTAGGAGTAATGGCGGGTAAAGGTATGTACTGAACGCCATGTAGCCGCCTTACAAATCTCAGATATCGGAATGTTGCAAAGGAGAGCTGTAGTAGAAGCTTTCCCTCTTGTGGAATGTGCACGTGGTTTGCCCTGTAAAGCTTTGTTAGCTAATTGATAAGACAGAGCTATACAGGAGACGATCCATCTCGAGATAGACCGTTTTGAAGCTGACAGACCGGTATTAGTTGTACCATAATTAACAAAGAGCCAGCCAGACTTCCTAAGTGGAAGAGTTCTAGATAGGTAAAAATTTAAAACCCTCCGGAGATCTAGAGAGTGTAAAGACCTCTCCGGGGGAGTGGTTGGTTGAGGGAAGAAAGTAGGCAGAGTGATGGTCTGATTGATATGAAAATCCGAGACCACCTTGGGCAGGAAGCCTGGATGTGTTCTCAGCACCACTCTATTGGCATGAAGAACAAGTTACTTACCTTCGGTAACGATATATCTGTAAGAAACAGTAGTTAGTATTAGATTCCTTACCTTAGAATATCCCCAGGGGTCAGTCTGGATCCGGAAACTTTTGCGTAGCAGTACCCCTGCGCGTCGGTAGGCGTCGTCTGCAGGCGTCCCCTGCGGCTCCGCGTCGTCGGCGTCGTGCGCCGTGATGACGTCGCTGGAGTATATAGACGCCGCCTCCGCGCGCTGACGTCAGTTCTTTGCACACAGCTTTCCCGCGCCAGAACACGCAGAGCCATGTGAGAACTAACACTGGTGCCATGTGAAACTAGGGCCCTGAAAGGGATGTCCTTAACCCTAGGTATCAGTTCGCAGAACGGGGAGGATGGGTGGGTCGGTAAGGAATCTAATACTAACTACTGTTTCTTACAGATATATCGTTACCGAAGGTAAGTAACTTGTTCATCTGAAAGAAACAGGTTAGTATTAGATTCCTTACCCTAGAATAGATACCCCAGCAATACCAACCCCGGTGGTGGGTCTGCGAACCAATACAATCCTACACCAGAAAACCCTGGAGGACCGAACGGCCAAAGAAGCCGTCCCTCCGGACTTGACTGTCCAGGCAGTAATGCCTCGCAAAGGTGTGCAGCGAGGCCCACGTAGCCGCCTGGCAAATGTCCTGCAAAGGGACTCCCCGGCCCAGGGCGGTAGTAGCCGCCGTGGCCCGAGTGGAATGGGCCCTCAGCCCAACAGGAGGCTCCTTCCGAGCCAAAGAGTAGCATGCTTTGATGCACAGGACGACCCACCGAGAGATGGTTCGTTTCTGTACCGCCCTTCCCTTCTTCTCACCCACGTAGCCAACAAATAGTTGGTCATCCACCCGGAACTGGCGTGTGCGATCCATATAAAATGAAAGCGCATGTTTTGGGTCCAGACGATGGAGCCGCTCTTCATCTTTTGAAGGATGCGGAGGCGGGAAGAAGGAGGGTAAGGTGATGGACTGCCCGATGTGAAAAGCAGAAACTACTTTGGGCAGGAAAGAAGGTCTAGTTCTAAGAACCACCTTGTCAGGATGAACGGACAAGAAAGGAGGTTTCACAGAAAGAGCCTGGAGCTCACTCACTCTCCTGGCAGAGGTGATGGCAACCAGGAAGGCCGTCTTTAAAGTGAGAAGACGGAGAGGACAGGAATGAAGCGGCTCAAAGGGAGCGCACATCAAAAAAGTCAGAACCAGGTTCAAGTCCCACTGAGGCATCACGAACGGAACAGGTGGATACATGTGCGTGATGCCCTTCAAGAATCTCAGTACAATAGGGGACTTGAACAAAGATGGCTGATCAGGTAGCCGTAAGAAGGCGGAAAGGGCAGAAAGGTAGCCCTTGATAGTGCCCAGAGCAGAGCCCTGCTGGGCAAGAGAGAGAAGAAAGAGGAGAACCTCGGAGAGAGGGGCAGAAAGGGGATCCACAGCCTTTGCTGTGCACCATGCCACAAATCTGTTCCACCGGCAGGCGTATACCGACTTTGTGGAGGGACGCCTGGCTGCCAGAATCACATCACAGACTTCAGGAGGCAAGTCAAATGGCCTCAACTGTCGCCGCTCAATCTCCAAGCATGGAGGTGGAGACTGGACAGGTTCGGGTGGAGGACCGTCCCCTGCTGCTGCGACAGAAGGTCCTCCTGAAGGGGCAGGCGGATCGAGGGACCGACTGACATGCTGAGTAGCTCGGGATACCAGTACCTTCGAGCCCAGTCCGGAGCCACAAGGATAACTTGAGCCCGGTCGCGCCTGATCTTCTTCAGCACTCTGGGCAGAAGTGGTATAGGCGGAAAGGCGTACAACAGACCGCAGCTCCACTCGCGCCGAAAGGCGTCGCCGAGCGAGTGCCGTCTTGGAAACTCCAACGCGCAAAACTGATGACATTGCGCGTTCTCTTCTGTGGCGAATAGATCTAACCAAGGCTCTCCCCATTGCAGAAAGAGGCCTTTCGCCACGTCCGAGTTCAGACGCCATTCGTGATCCACCGAGCACCGACGGCTGAGTTCGTCCGCCCTGGCGTTCAGAGAACCTGCCAGATGTTGAACCGTCAGAGTCACGCCCTGACGTTCCAGCCATTGCCAGAGGCGCAGAGCCTCCTGGCAAAGGGTCCACGACCTCACTCCGCCCTGCTTGTTGCAGTACCACATGGCGGTGGTGTTGTCCGTGAACACCTGCACCACACTCCCGTTGACAAAGGGGAGGAATGCCTTCAGTGCTAGGCGAATCGCCCGCAGCTCCAACATGTTGATATGGAGCCGGGACTCCGCCGGAGACCAGATTCCTCTGATCTCCGCCTCTCCCAAGTGGCCTCCCCAGCCCTGGAGGGACGCGTCAGTCACAACTACGTGCTCCGGTTGGGGAAGGGAGAGGGATCTGCCCCTGACCCAATCGCGGTCCGTAAGCCACCACTGCAACTGTCTCGCAGTGCCCTCCGAGATCAGGACGTGGTCGGATAGGTTGCCCTGATGCTGGGCCCACTGAAACTTCAGGTCCCACTGCAGAGCCCGCATCCGCCACCTGGCGTGATGCACCAGAAGGATGCAGGAGGCCATCAGTCCCAGAAGCGGCAGCGTCAACCTGACCGAGACCCGGGATAACGGCTGAAAGATGGGAATCAAAGCCTGAATATCCCGGACCCGCCGTTCCGGAGGATAAACCCAAAACTGCGCCGAGTCGAGAACCGCTCCGATGAAAAGGAGCTTTTGAGAGGGGCACAGGTGTGATTTCGGCACGTTGATGGAAAACCCCAGCTCGTGCAGGAGGTCTGCCGTCATCTGGAGGTGGTGGACGACTGTCTGGGGCGAGCCCGCCTTCAACAACCAGTCGTCGAGGTAGGGGAAGACTGAAAACCCTAACCGGCGCAGATGAGCTGCGACCACCGCCATCACCTTCGTGAACATCCGTGGGGCGCTGGTAAGGCCGAATGGGAGCACGATAAACTGAAAGTGCTCGTGGCCTACCGTGAACCGCAGGTAACGCTGGTGGGCCGGCAGGACGGGGATGTGAAAATACGCATCCTGCAAGTCCAACGCTACCATCCAGTCTAGTGGGTCTAGAGCAGCCAAGACCTGAGCCAAAGTCAACATCTTGAACTTCTCCTTCCGGAGGAAGCCGTTGACGTTCCGTAGATCCAAGATAGGACGCAGGCCCCCCTTGTCCTTCTTGGGTACCAGAAAGTAGTGGGAATAGCAACCACACCCTACTTCTGGCCCAGGAACGCGCTCGATGGCCCCCTTGGCCAAGAGGGCCGTAACTTCCTCCTGCAGAAGTGTCAAGTGGTCCCCCGACACACGGTGGTTCTGCGGTGGCATGGCTGGAGGAGTGGTCTCGAAGGGGAGGGAGTAGCCCCTTCGGACGAGCTGCAGCACCCACCTGTCCGATGTGATAGTGCGCCAGCGGGAGTGGTGATGGCGAACCCTGCCACCCACTGGCGTCACATGGGCCTGAAAGCTCGGACTAGGAGGATTTGGAGGCTGCTGCGGGGGGAGGTGTGGCCTGACCTCGCCGCTGTCCCCGACCGCCACCACGGCGGAATCCACGGCCGCCACCGCGTTGAGAAGTGTTCTGCGGTGCGTGGCTGGCAGCACGTGTGGGACCGCCCCTTCCGTGGCCACGAAAGGAGCGAAACGAACCCGTTTGCTGGCGCTGGGTCGAGAGACCCAAGGACTTGGCCGTGACCCTGGAGTCCTTGAAGCGCTCAAGCGCGTTGTCCGCTTTGTCGCCAAACAGGCGACTGCCATCGAACGGCATGTCCATCAAGGCATTCTGGACATCCGGTGAAAAATTGGCGGATCTCAGCCAGGCGTGGCGACGAATCGCCACCGTCGTGGACATCGCTCTGCCCAGCGAGTCGGTCGTATCAAGACCACACCTGATGGAATACCTCGCCGCGTCTCGGCCCTCAACCATAGCCTGGCCGAGCTTGTCCCGTACCTCCTGCGGGCATTGCGGCAGACACTCCGCGACCGTATCCCACAGAGAGTGGGTGTAGCGGCCCAAGAGGCATGCGGTATTGCAAGACCGCAGTCCCGCACTCAGGGACGAGAAGACCTTCTTGCCATACTGGTCGTACCTCTTAGATTCCCGGTCGGGCGGGGCCGACGGGAATGCGGATTGGGATGTTGAGGCCTGGATCACCAGACTCTCAGGGGTGGGATGGGTGGACAGGAACTTAGGGTCGTCCGGACACGGACGGTGGCGCCTGGCAACGTTCCTATCAACAGGCGAACCTGAAGCGGGCCTGGACCACGTGCCCAACAGAACGTCCGTCAAGGCTTCATTAAACGGCAGCAGAGGCTCCTGTGGGCATGACTGCGGTTTGAAGACCTCGGTGAGGATGTTAGGCTTCACTTTTGCGACGGGGAGCTCAAGGCTCAAGGCCTTGGCAGCCCTCATCAGCACCACAGAGTAGGCAGCCCCAGCCTCCGACGCCACAGTGGGAGGCGAGACAAAACCAGGGTTAGGAGATTCGTCCAGACCACTGGCATCACCCAAGTCACCTGTCCAGTCCACGTCGTACTGACACTCGCGTGACAGAGGGTCCTCAGACCCCTCCCAACCCTCTCCATAATCTTCATCACCACCATACTCTGATTCAACGATTTAGACCGGCTCCTCGGGGCCAATGGGCCCCATCGGCGCCGGACTCGGCGTCGGACGACGCCGGTCCGACTCCGCGTCCGGAATTGGAGAGGGAATGGGGGTGGCGCCGCCCGGAGCCGGCGCCGGAGCCCCGACGCCAGCTGGAACCGGCGTCGGAGTCACGGCGCCGCGCGGAGGCGGCACCACGGGTTGCCCCAATGGAATCGGCGCCGGAGAGGCCGGGTGACCAGCCCGCGACGACCCTGAAGGGCCCAGCGGCGCCGGGGCCGGAGCCGACGGCGGCGCCGGGGCCGGAGCACCCGACGGCGCCGGGGCAGGAGCACCCGAACCGCTCGGGCCCCCGGACGGGACCACCGGGCCCGCAGGCGCCGTAGGCCCCGTCGGAGGAGACAGCGCCCTCATGGCCATGAGGAACTCCTCTATCTCCTCGCGCGACGCGCCTTGCCCAGGGACCGACGGGTATGGAGCAGGCAGCGTCGGCGACCCACGCGGAGCCGCGGGGGTGGGGCCACCCGAACCCCCGGCCGCATCGCGCGAGCGTCGGGGGGGGAGTCGGGGGTGCGATGACGACGCCCCGACTTCTTGTGTCGCTTACCTGAGGAACCGGAGGAATGGTGACTACTTCCGGAGCGCTCGTGGCGGCTCCGCGACCGTTCTCTCGACCGCTCCCTCGACCTACGGCCGGACCGGGACCGCTCTCGACGCGGGGCCGACATCCGGAGCTCGAGCAGCTTGCGGGACCGCTCCCACCTAGCCTTACTCGTCAAGGCCCGGCAGTCGACGCAGGACTCGACGTCGTGGTCCGCGCCCAGGCACCGGAGGCAGAGTCGATGGTGGTCGGTGACCGACATCAGGCGGTCGCACCCGTCACAACTTTTAAAACCGGGCATCCTACCGGCACCGAAAGGGTTAGATCAAAAAACTTGGTCAAAGACCGGAGTACTGCTCTTCGGATCTGCGCTAACTGGCGCGGAAAAAAGAAGAACTGACGTCAGCGCGCGGAGGCGGCGTCTATATACTCCAGCGACGTCATCACGGCGCACAACGCCGACGACGCGGAGCCGCAGGGGACGCCTGCAGACGACGCCTACCGACGCGCAGGGGTACTGCTACGCAAAAGTTTCCGGATCCAGACTGACGCCTGGGGATATTCTAAGGTAAGGAATCTAATACTAACCTGTTTCTTTCAGATAAACTGTGTAAGGTTCCTTGCAACACAGGGCCTGGATCTCAACCCTGCGGGCTAAGGTAATGGATCCCAAAAAAGCAGCTTTCCAGGTCAAGTGCTGCAAAGATGCCTTATGAATAGGCTCGAAAGGAGCACCCATCAACTTGGTAGGTACGAAGTTAAGCTCCCAGGGAGGAGAGGGGGCCCTCACTGGTGGAAACACTTTCTTAAGCCCCTCTAAGAAATCTTTAACCACAGGCATAAGGAAGAATGAGGTCTGGGAAGGATACTTCCTATAGGTTGTGATTGCCACTAAGTGAACCCTGATGGAGGGGTACTTCAGGCCTGACCTTGCCAAGTGCAATAAATATGGGAGAATCACCTGCTCCTGACCTTGAATCGGATCAAGAGCATTGTCCATACACCACATGTAAAATCTCTTCCACTTGAAAGCATAAGACTTTCTGGTGGAGGGCCTCTCTAAGGATGTCCATACAGTCAGCCGAGTGGTCTGGGTGACCATACTGGATGACCTCAGGAGCCATGCCGTCAATCGAAAGGGAAGGGAGATTGGGGTGAAACACCCTCCCCTCGTCCTTGGTCAGCAAGTCTGGGCGGCAGGGCAGCCTCTGGTGAGGAACCTCTGACAGCTGGAGGAGATCCGGTTACCACCACTGGCGTGGCCACTCCGACGCAATCAGGATGATACTGGTGTTGGTCCTGTAGAATATCTGTATCACCGCCGGGATCAGAGGCAGTGGAGGAAAAGCGTACAGCAATGTCTGAGACCAGCTGATCAAAAGTGCATTCCCCCATGATCCCTGCTGGGGGAATCTGGACGCGAAGACGGGGCATTTCGCGTTTGCCGCATCTGCGAACAGATCTATATCTGGCACTCCCCATTGCCGAAACAACTCCTGAGCGACGTCTTCATTGAGTACCAAGTCGTGCGCTTCTACAACCTCTCTGCTTACGCCGTCCGCCTGAACATTCAGGATTCCTGGAAGGTGAACTGCACGATGGCGAGACCTCGAGCCAGAAGCCACCTCCAAATGGATTGAGCTTCCAGAGACAGAACTCGTGACCTAGTGCCTCCTGGTTTGTTCAAATAGAACATTGTTGTTGTGTTGTCCGTCTGAACTTGAATGTGGCTGGAGTGCAGAGATGGGTACATGGACTTGAGCGCCAGATGGACAGCACGTAGCTCCAAGAAGTTGATATAATAGCTTCTTTCCATCTCGGACCAGAGACCTTGCACCTGAAGCTGGTCCATATAATCACCCCAGCCGTGCATTGAGGCATCCGTGACCACTATCTACGTTGGAGGTGACTGATGAAACGGAACTCCTTACAGCAGGTGAGAAAGTTTCATGCACCACCTGATGGAGTCTCTGGCAACTTTATGGAGAGAGACACGGTCTTCCCAGTGACCTGACCTCTGAGACCATTCGTCCTCGAGTGGCTGCTGCAGAGGCCGCATGTGAAGGCGTGCTTTGGGCACAATGTAGATGCACGAGGCCATCGATTCCAGTAGTGACGACACTTGTCTGGCTGTAGGACTTTGGGTGTCGAGCAGGATGCGGCGCTTCAGAAGCATTGATGACAACCTCTCCTCCGAAGGGGACACGCTTGCCTCTGAGGAGTCCAAGGAGGCGCCCAGATAGTGTATCCGTTGGGTGGGGTTGAGGACCGACTTTTTGTAGTTGACTTTCAACCCCAAAGAATGCATCAGGTTCAGACAGTAAGAGAGATGGCTCTCAAGCTGAACAGGTGTGGCGCTTGTCAGGAGCCAGTCGTCTAGGTAGAGATAGACGGAGATCTTCCGCCTGTGGAGGAAGGCAGCCACCACCGCCATACACTTGGAGAATGTCCGTGGGGCGGATTTGAGGCGGAACGGAAGCACCCAATATTGATGGTGGTGACGGGCTATCTGAAACCTGAGAAATTTGCGATGCTTTACAGAGACAGGTATATGAAAGTAAGCGTCCTGCAGGTCGATGGCACACAGCCAGTCTCCCTGGTGAGAAAGATCTGATGCAGGGCTAGCATAGAAAATTTCTCCTTTCTGATAAACCTGTTCAGCAGGCACAGGTCAAGGATAGGTCTGTACTCTTTGGCTACTCCCCGCTTTTGGAATAGAAAGTAGCGGGAGTATACTCCCTGATTTCTTCGTATGGGAGGGACCTCCTCTATGGCCTCCTTTCCGAGAAGGGTAGATACTTCGTCTTTCAAAAGCTGACTTTGGATTTGAAGAAGGCGCTTGAATTGTGGGGGCACTTGCGGAGGAGACGAACCTCAACAAGTAACCATGCTGCACAATATTCAGCACCCAGTTGTCTCTTGTTATGGCTTTCCACTCTTCCAGGTGACAAGCTACACTCCCTCCCACCGGAGTGGCGAACGGTTGCGGAGGAAGCAACGACTCAAAGCTTGGGAGGCTGCTTAGAGGTGGACTGTTGCTTGTTGTTGCTTCTTCCTCTCCCAGGACGCCTTTGTTGGAACTGAATTCTTTGTTGGTTCTGGGAGGATCATTGAGGGGTTTGAACCCTCTGTTGAAATGAATGTTTGTCGCCCTGACGGAAACATTTCTTAAACTCCGGGGGACGGGACGGGGGTAGGGGGAGAGTATGATTCTAAGGTGTTTGACACCAAACACAACATTTTTTCTTGCAGCCATTTCAAAGTTAGCAATTACAGCGAGGTTATAATGCACTTAAGAGTATATGGTTGGCTGCATCACAGAACAACCCCGGAGAATAGATTACGAAGGCTGTAGAGGGGGCCTGCTCATGCATGGGCACCCTCTCACACAAAACCCAGCACCCTGCCTTCAGGATTGATAAGGGCAGCCATAGGGGTGACTGGCAGGTTTATATGTGCAGTGATATAAGGTAGATATAGGGAACCTATATCTAAGTAAGGGGTGCATACACCACCTGTTATGCAGGCTGCTTTAGCAGACCTGTTGTGTCATTTTGAATGGTCTCTCAGGGGTGGCATAATACATGCTGCAGCCCCTGAGAGGCCTCTGGGGTACCTAGGCTCTGGGTATATATGATACCATATACTAGGGATTTATAAGGGTAACCTAGAATCCAATCTGTGGTGTACTTAAAGTACATGCAATCATTTTAGAGAGGAAGCAGCTAGGCTGGGGTCCTGGATAGCAGGGCCCCAGCCAGACTAAAATAAAAAAAACAGTTAAACATCATCAAAAAGTGGGGATAACTATAGGAAGCAGATCCTACTCTCCTACAAGCAGTGCTAACGACTCTCAGGAAGGAGAACAAGTAGGCACTGCAGGCCAAGGAGGCGTCCCTCCTGCAGAAAGCCACTTGGATTTTAGCCCCAAAAGACAGGCTTCAAAGCTGGAGCCGTCTTTGAACACCAGGGGCAGGGCTGCCCCATTATCGAGGTAAGCACGCTGGCATGGAAGGCAGAGTAAAAACCAGTTGTCAAACCGGTTTTCTTAGAGGCGTGTAACCCTGAGATAGCCACACCCAGTGGTAGGCTAGTGAGGTCTGGACACAGAGGGGTCTCGCCATATTGGAAGTGGGCAGAAAGCTGCTTCCTGGGTTGGCCAGATGCCACACTCTACAGCACCAGTCACCAGGTGGGAGGGAACCTGGCAACCTACTGGTTACCAACCACATCCTGCTCTGAGGGCTCTTTCCGAGCTTAAAAGGGGCCCTCAGACCTCAAATTTCGAATCACTAAGAACGACTGGAGGACTGCCCTCTGCACAGTGTCCAGCGAAGAGAGGCTGTGCCGACAAGGGCTGCACCAGGTAGCTAGCACCGAGAGGGACTCTGCCTGCCGTGTCCTGCATAAGGAGAAGTCTCCAGAGCCCAGTCCAGCCAAGAGAACTGCAAGGACCAGGTGACTAGCCTGCCTTGGCAAGTCAGTAGCCCAAAGTCTTCAAGCTGCTACCATAGCTGCAGTGCAGCTTCAAAGAGCAAGACCAGATGCTCAGAGTTGCAGAGCCTGTAAGTGCTGTCAGAGAGT